>NC_056437.1:76040451-76676701 GCF_018296145.1 Oncorhynchus tshawytscha
CCCTGTTGTATTTGTGATACAGACACCTAAATGCATGTTTATTATTCTCCTACCCAGGGCACTGAGACACTGTTACAGCTGTGGCATTGTAAATCTCCCAGCCCCCACCTCCAAAAACGTCATAATTGAAACTCCCTTTGAATTTCATTTGTAGCTTTGGTGTTTCAGAAAAAAAAGGTCAAACACAATTACTGATATTGTGCTGCAGGCAGTGTGCGACTTGTTGAACAATGATGCTTCAGCGCCCCAAATTAAAGGTTGAGACAGAAACAAGGCCAGGAAATGAAACCTTGACACGTGGGCCAATTTCAGTAATGCAAAAAAATCTCAGCTGTTCCTGTGCATGTCACAGAGCCCTCATTTAGGTGGGATCGTTAGGCCATGAGATATGTCACTCTGAGCAAAGAATTATTACCACTTTCCCTCCCACTAAGTCTCATGGCAGAGGGGACATACCACAGTTGGGCCAGTCACTTCTACACTGCCTATACCTGCATCTTAAGAATGGATCAAATACTGTATGACTGAATGCGTTTTAAACTGGATGAAGAACGCAGCCTGTGAGGAGTACAGGAGATGAGGAAGCAGTGAAAAACTGTAGTGTTCCTGCCACGTCACTGACACAATAGGAGTCCTGCACTACATGGTGCGTTTAAGAGTCGGTAATAGTCCAGTACATAACGTGTTTCTCATGGCACTGCCTCAGGTGAAAGAGCGCAGTCAGTGACGTCTTACTAACTCAAACATGTACCCTACTCCTCCACCCTTTCCCCTCTGTCACATTGGGTACAGTGAGGAACACGGCAGGGCTTTGTATACGTGCTCTATGCAGAGGGGGGAAAAATGCAAATAGTACTATTCCATGATGGTTGTCTTCACAAACAGTGAAAAACAGTAAGGTTTCCCACTTGAAAATCCAGGATTTGACATTCTCTGGAGAAAGCGTACCTTGCCTCCCTTCCTGTCCATCTATGTTTCTGTGTGATCCAGCAGTCTATTTGTTTATCTAGTCATGGTGTGGGGGTGAGTGAATAGGAAATGAAGTTAAGATGTAGTATATGCCGCAATTTTGTTGTTGAAGACATGACTGAAAACAGTCATGTAACTTGTTGCCGGCTATTACAAAGAACGAACATGCTAGCTTGACGTTCAGAAGGTCATCTCCTGTATCTGAAGAGACGTAAAAACGTCTGCACGTGTCTATGAGACATGTTCAATTACTGGATGTAAGTGGCAAGGTTTTAGAAGGACTCGATACAAACCATTAATTTACAAAGTGTGTTGGTGACTGAAAATTGGTAGATTGACGATGCTGGTAATGGTCGTGTTCTATAACATTTACGAGGCCAGAGATAGAAGTTGCTCTCAGCACGACAAATGGAACGGAAACATTGTTTGCGCTAGACTAGCTAGTGGCTGCCAAAAACAGTCCCTCACACACACACACACACAAACACACGCATGCAAAAAAAGCACACACTAGCTCTGCCCAGTGAGCCAAGAACCCTTGTTGGCTGGAATCATTTCATTCAAAGTGCGCAGGCTGTTTAGGTGTCAGCATAAATCCAGAGAGAAGAGCTAAAGTAAATGCCTTAAACAGAATTATCTCAATAATTACAGCACAGCTCATGTGGACTGCACACATACGGTATATACAGTTGAAGTCGGAAGATTACATACACCTTAAATACATTTAAACTTAGTTTTTCACAGTTCCTGACATTTAATCCTAGTAAGAATTCCATGTCTTCTATGGGATTGAGGTCAGGGCTTTGTGATGGCCACTCCAATACCTTGACTTTGATGTCCATAAGCCATTTTTCCACAACTTTGGAAGTATGGTTGGGGTCATTGTCCATTTGGAAGACCCATTTGCGACCAAGCTTTAACTTCCTGACTGATGTCTTGAGATGTTGCTTCAATATATCCACATAATTTTCCAGCCTCATGATGCCATCTATTTTGCGAAGTGCACCAGTCCCTCCTGCAGCAATGCACCCCCACAACATGATGCTGTCACCCCCGTGTTTCACGGTTGGAATGGTGTTCTTCGGGTTACAAGCCTTCCCCTTTTTCTTCCAAACATAACAATGGTCATTATGGCCAAACAGTTCTATTTTTGTTTCATCAGACCAGAGGGCATTTCTCCAAAAAGTATGATCTTTGTCCCCATGTGCAGATGCAAACCGTAGTCTGGCTTTTTTATGGTGGTTTTGGAGCTGTGGCTTCTTCCTTGCTGAGCGGCATTTCAGGTTATGTCAATATAGGACTCGTTTTACTAAGGATATAGATACTTTCGTGCCTGTTTCCTCCAGCATCTCCACAAGGTCCTTTGCTGTTGTTCTGGGATTGATTTGCACTTATCACACCAAAGTACGTTCATCTCTAGGAGACAGAACGCGTCTCCTTCCTGAGTGGTATGACGGCTGCGTGGTCCCATGGTGTTTGTACTTGCGTACTATTGTTCGTACAAATGGACGTGGTACTTCAGGCGTTTGGAAATTGCTCCCAAGGATGAACCAGACTTGTGGAGGTCTACAATGTCTACAATGAGGTCTTGGCTGATTCCTTTTGATTTTCCCATGATGTCAAGCAAACATGCACTGAGTGTGAAGGTAGGCCTTGAAATACATCCACAGGTATGTCATTTTATGGAATTTTCCAAGCTATTTAAAGGTATTGTGATACACTGAATTATAAGTGAAATCATCTGTCTGTAAACAATTGTTGAAACATTACATTAAGTACATGTACTAACTGACTTGCCAAAACTATAGTTTGTTAACAAGGAATTTGTGGAGTGGTGAAAAACAAGTTTTAATTAATGACTTAAGTGTATGTAAACCTAATTGTATGTAAACTTCCGACTTCAACTGTATATATTCTATTTCCCTGCTGAAAAAAACAGCATAGACCAGCATATTGTCACACCCTGATCTGTTTCACCTGTCTTTGTGCTCGTCTCCACCCCCCTCCAGGTGTCGCCCATCTTCCCCATTATCGCCAGTGTATTTATACCTGTGTTCTCTGTTTGTCTGTTGCCAGTTCGTATTGTTTGTCAAGCCTACCAGTGTTTCCCCTTACTCCTGTCTGTTTCTAGTTCATGTTTTCTAGTTTTCCCAGTTTTGACCATTCTGCTTGCCCTGACCCTGAGCCTGCCTGCCGTTCTGTACCTTTCGGACTCTGATCTGGATTACTGACCTCTGCCTGCCCTTGACCTGTCGTTTTGGCTGCCCCTTGTTCTAGTAATAAACTCTTGTTACTTCAACACTGTCTGCATCTGGGTCTTCTCTGAAACATGATACATATGCTGGTCCAGCATAGGTGATGTTTTTTCTGGTGACCAGCATTTTCTGTGCTTTTGCTGTTGCCTTTGCTATGTTTTTGCTGGTGACCAACCTTCACTGTGTTTTGGACACTGGTGACCAGCACCAAGTCATAATGCTGGCTTTGAAAGGGACATTTAATTCCTATTGGAATCCAGCCAAAGTGGGGATACCCAACAATTCTAACTTTTCTTCATCCACAATATGCATTTAGAATGACTGCTAAGGTTAGAAAGATGAATAAATGAGACTACCTAAGCCATCTAAACTGGAACAACCATTCCAGTAACAGGTGCAGTAAGTCCAACTAACAAATTGGATTAGTTTAGAGAAATATATGGTATTTAGCATACGATTAATTCATCAATCAAGCAATGTACATGCAACAACACAGCAAACAAAAAAGATATTGAAATAAACTTTTTTTTAAAAATCAACTGCAGTAGAGTATGCTAATAAATATGATAATGATGGGTGTGGTCAGATCAGCTTGACAAGCTAGACCATGTTGGACCAGCATAGACCAGCATCTTCCAGCTTGGTCACCAGAATATCAGCATAAGCTGGTTTGTGTCCAAAACAGTGAATGCTGGTCACCAGTGTCCTAAACTCAGACCCATGCTGGTCAGACCAGCTAGACCAGGGATGGGCAACTTGAGGCCCGCCCTTTTGTAGGCCCATCGAGACCTCACTCAGTTACTGTTGAGTTAGAATAGTTGAATAGACAAAGTGCAATTTCAACATGTGGTTGTGCATCAGCAGTTTTTCTCTTGTTATCTCAGTCACTGACAGTCACTCAATTAGCCCATGCCAGCTAAAAATGTTTTAGATTGGTAAGTCTAGCATCCAGCTATCTAAACTTGCAGTAATCATGGTAGAATTACCGACCGGGGAGCCCCCATTGATTTTGTTAGTCAATCTCACTCAGATATATTAAAAACTGCATACATTTCTCTCTGCCCCATGGCAAAATGAGTAGAATTGCTACATGTTCTGTACAACCCACCTGCACTCACCAGCATAGACCAGTATAAACCAGCCTGAACCAGCTTGAAATGTATGCTGGTCTTGTCACGTTTTGACCTTAGTTCTGCTATTATATCTTTGTTTTAGTATGGTCAGGGCGTGAGTTGGGTGGGCAGTCTATGTTTGTTTTTCTATGTTGGTTTTTGAGTTTGGCCTAGTGTGGTTCTCAATCAGAGGCAGCTGTCAATTGTTGTCCCTGATTGAGAATCATACTTAGGCAGCCTGTTTTCCCACTATGGGTTGTGGGTAGTTATTTTCTGTTCTGTGTTTTGTTGCACCGTTCAGGACTGTCCGTTTGCCGTGTATTGTTTTTGTTTAAGTATTCATTCTTTATTAAATTACAATGAATACCTACCACGCTGAACCTTGGTCCTCTCTTTCTCCCGACGACAGCCGTTACAGGTCTATGCTGTTTTTTTCAGCAGGGTTAGTTTCAGTAAGGGTAGCGTTCACTAATCAGGCAGATGAGATCAATTAATATGATATTATTAATCATGACATCAAACACAAGTCAAAGAGTATTTCAGTTTGAAACTAACTTGTGCATCACAATGCATGGTGCCCATCTAAATAACATTTAAGCTCCCTACCCTAAAAGGCCTCATGAAAATTAGAGCTCTTTTCCATTATTTTATTAAACAATAGGCCAGTGCATAAAACAGTTATTAAACTTTGATGATACTGCAGAGCGAGGCTCATTCACCAGGGCAGATGAAAAGACTAGAGGCACCTCTAATTCATCTCACAACCTCATGGGTCCCAGCCCCACTCCTTATTCATTATTGAGCGTGATGATCTTCATCATTTCAATAAATAACAGAGGCAACCCATGGTTAATGTCTCATCTGGCCCTCATAAAACACATCAAAGCTGATTTGATTTTCTCTCCAGCAACACAAACCAGTGAGGAGGCCAATTACATTTTATAAGCCACTTTATAGCTACAGACTGTTGCCACTTTGAACAGAGTGTAATCGAAAATACTTAAATATGTCACACTTTTGCTATAGAAAACACTGTGTTGTCACTCAAGCCAAAAAGGAAACCGTAAAGATTACAGGGAAAGCTTCATAGAAATGTTTTTGTTCTGCTGTAATTTATGTATTTATGCTCTATATGCTTTTGAATACAAAAACAACTACCAGCATGTAAATGTAAGTTTCCCCAAGTTCTACATAAGTAGCCTACTAAGTAAGAAGTAAACAACAACACATTAACAGTAACTTGTTACTGAGAGGTCATCCGTGTGGAGTATATTATCCTTCATACATTATTCACATCATCTAAGTATGTGTTTATCTTGGTAAAAAAAAGCCTGTCATCAACCATAACTATCTCTTTCTCTGGTTGTTTACATTATTAATGAAATATACGGTTTCGCCTCATGAACCTCTCAAGTCTCTTTGGAGAGAATATCAATATCAAATCGAATCAAATACAGCAGTGAGTAAGCATTTACAGTGAAATGCTTACTTACAAGCCCTTAACCAACAATGCAGTTAAGAAAAATGATTAGATGTTATGGCTTGGGGTCTTATGGCTTGGGGGTAGAAGCTGTTTAGAAGCATCTTGGATCTAGACTTGGCGCTCCGGTACCGCTTGTCGTGCGGTAGCATAGAGAACAGTCTATGACAAGGGTGGCTGGAGTCTTTGACACTTTTAAGGGCATTCCTCTGACACCGCCTGGTATAGAGGTCCTGGATGGCAGGATGTACTGGGCCGTACGCACTGCACTGTAGTGCCTTGCGGTCGGAGGCCGAGCAGTTGCCATACCAGGCAGTGATGCAACCCGTCAGGATGCTCTCGATGGTGCAGCTGGGAATAGGTTTATGTCTTGCCCTATTCACGACTGTCTTGGTGTGCTTGGACAATGTTTTTTTGTTGGTGATGTGGACGCCAAGGAACTTGAAGCTCTCAACCTGCTCCACTACAGCCCCGTCGAGGAGAATGGGGGCGTGCTCGGTCCTCCATTTCCTGTAGTCCACAATCATCTCCTTTGTCTTGATCACATTGAGGGAGGGGTTGTTGTCCTTGCACCACACGGTCAGGTCTCTGACCTCCTCTCTATAGGCTGTCTCATCGTTGATCAGGCCTACCACTGTTGTGTCATTGGCAAACTTAATGATGGTGTTGGAGTCGTGTCTGGCCGTGCAGTCATCAGTGAACAGGGAGTACAGGAGGAGACTGAGCACACACCCCTGATGGTCATACGTGTTGAGGATTAGCATGGCGGATGTGTTGTTACCTACCCTTAACACCTGTGAGCGGCCCGCCAGGAAGTCCAGGATCCTGTTGCAGAGGGAGGTGTTTAGTCCCAGGGTGCTTGGCTTAGTGATGAGCTTTGAGGGCACTATGGTGCTTCGGCTTCGGTGTATCCACTTCAAACACCTACACATACGGTAGGCATATTGGCCTTTACATTGCCACTATTTGAGTAAATCAGAGAGAAGTGTTAGCTCTCATCCAATTATAGCAGAAACCTTAAAACTTGACAGTTGGCCCCAATATAAGAACCCAGAGGATAAACCAACCTCCATTGCCTTTCCTTATCAAGTTGTTGCCAAAAACAAATGTTCTAATAGGCTATGGGTTAACAGTGGGACAGACGGGTAGGAAGTCTGGATGCTCTCAATGTACAACTTTTAATGTATCATTCATACTGATGCTCAGCTCGGGCCTAGCCTTCTCTAGTCTCTACACAGCAGACACAGCGAGGGGAACTTAGCTTCTCGTGTTGGTGGGATACTCTCAGAAATGTATAGCCACTTCAAAGGTGTCGAGAGATAGTCAGCCAAGAACAGTGAAAGAGAGATTGAGAGTGAGTAAGAATGCATAGAACCTTGCTGGCAGAGACGAGGATAAAATAAATATTCATAAGCCATGTCTCTTGCATCTTAATCCTATATACTCCTTCAATATACATCAGGGACATTAACTGTAAAATATTGGACTTTTGTCCTTTTTAACATTTAATCCATTTTGTTCCTTTATATTTCTCACTCTCTCTCTCTCTTAACGGCTGAGTTACAGTTACATTTGAATTTGAGGCATCTGGTTATTCATTGGTAGAAAAGGAGAAGTGATGACAGATGTTTGTTATCTAGCTATACTCTTAGAAAAAAGGGTTCTAAAAGGGTTCTTCACCTGTCCCCATAGGAGATCCCTTTTTGGTTCCAGGACGAACCCTTTTGAGTTCCATGTAGAACCCTGTGTGGAAAGGGTTCTACATGAAGCTTAAGCTGGAGACATATTTTCCTCACTAACTTTAAACATCAGCTATCTGAGCAGCTAACTGATCGCTGCAGCTGTACATAGCCCATCTGTAAATAGCCCGCCTCCTCCCCATAATGTTTTTATTTACTTTTCTGCTCTTTTGCACACCAGTATTTCTATTTGCACATCACCATCTGCTCATCTATCACTCCAGTGTTAATTTGCTAAATTGTAATTACTTTGCTACTATGGCCTACTATGCCTTACCTCCTCACTCCATTTGCACACACTGTATATAGACTTTCTATTTTTTTCTATTGTGTTATTGACTGTACGCTTGTTTATTCCATGTGTAACTCTGTGTTGTTGTTTGTGTCGCACTGCTTTGCTTTATCTTGGCCAGGTCGCAGTTGTAAATGAGAACTTGTTTTCAACTAGCTTACCTGGTTAAATAAAGGTGAAATAAAATAAAAAATAAACATGGAACCCAAAAGGGTTCTACCTGGAGACAAACAGGGTTATTCAAAGGGTTCTAACATGGGGACAGTCGAAGAACCCTTAAAGGTTTTAGATAGCACCTTTTCTCAATCAGCACATCTGGAATATTTCATTGCAAATCACTATTGTACCATAAGGAGCAATTGTTGACATGATGTGAGATGGGCATACATGTTGATTGGCCAATAGACTGATAAAGTGGGGCTCGCTTCTCTCTTACTGAACACAGTGAAAGTAAAGCTTTGTGAAACAAATCAAATCAAAGTTTATTTGTCACGTGCACCGAATACAACAGGTGTAGACCTTACAGTGAAATGCTTACTTACAGGCTCTAACCAATGGTGCCCAAAAAAAAGTATGTGTGTGTGTGTGTGTGTGTGTGTGTGTGTGTGTGTGTGTGTGTGTGTGTGTGTGTGTGTGTGTGTGTGTGTGTGTGTGTGTGTGTGTGTAGGTAAGTAAAGAAATAAAACAACAGTAGAAAGACATTTGAAAAAAGAGTAGCAAGGCGATATACAAACACCTGTTAGTCAGGCTTATTGAGGTAGTATGTACATGTAGGTATCGTTAAAGTGACTATGCATATATGATGAACAGAGAGTAGCAGAAGCGTAAAAAGAGGGGTTGGCGGGTGGTGGGACACAATGCAGATGGCCCGGTTAGCCAATGTGAGGGAGCACTGGTTGGTCGGACCAATTTAGGTAGTTTGTACATGAATGTATAGTTAAAGTGACTAAGCATATAAGATAAACAGAGAGTAGCAGCAGCATAATAGAAAAGAGGGGTTGGGGGGGGCACACAATGCAAATAGTCTGGGTAAACATTTGTTACCTGTTCAGGAGTCTTATGGCTTGGGGGTAAAAACTGTTGAGAAGCCTTTTTGTCCTAGACTTGGCACTCCTGTACCGCTTGCCATGCGGTAGTAAAGAGAACAGTCTATGACTGGGGTGGCTGGGGTCTTTGACCATTTTTAGGGCCTTCCTCTGACACCGCCTTGTGTAGAGATCAGCATGGCAGATGTGTTGCTACCTACCCTCACCACCTGGGGGCGGCCTGTCAGGAAGTCCAGGATCCAGTTGCAGAGGGAGGTGTTTAAGTCCCAGGGTCCTTAGCTTAGTGATGAGATTTGAGGGCACTATGGTATTGAACGCTGAGCTGTAGTCAATGAACAGCATTCTCACATAGGTGTTCCTTTTGTCCAGGTGGGAAAGGGCAGTGTGGAGTGCAATAGAGACTGCATCATCTGTGGATCTGTTTGGGCGGTATGCAAATTGAAGTGGGTCTAGGGTGTCTGGGAAAATGGTGTTAATAACACTGGATTTAACTGTGTTTACCACACTGCATGTATTAGCATTCCTTTCTCCTCCTCATGCTGTGGGACATTTAAATGCTTGACTTTCAATCTTTTGTATATGGGTTCTGTAGAACGGATTTAAATCAATACATGTTTGCAATTAAACTTAAGCACTAGCTCCAGTCGATTTTGCTCTTCCCGCTCAGGGCCATATTTCATGCCACATTCATCCCATTTTGGTTTAATGTTGGCAACAACAGAAAATACCTTCCGCTTCCATTCTTGGTTGTAATGCTGTCTGCAACACATTGACTAACAGCCTTATCACTTTACATCAATACATATTTCATGTCTGAAACATTGTGGGCTTGTAATTCATGTTCCAATATTTATGGGTATTCACAACAATCTGATTACAATTTGCACGAGCTATGATATGCCATAAAAACTGAAAAGCTTACACATACTAAGTGACACAAGCATCTGTTATCCTATGGAAAATCCAACTTGGAACCCCTTCAGTCAGGACCATGGAAACCTGGCAGATAAGAGTCTGTTTGGGTTCTGAAACGCTTATTTCTTTCAACTCGACAACATCCCTCATGGGGAATACATCATGACCATATTGTGGTTGAACCGTGCTGAACCATGCATTTATTACCAATAACCAGCATCTCATGACGGAGACGTGTCACACATCATCCGCAACAGAGTGATAGTCCTTCTCTAACAAGGTGGTTGGTGTGTTTCATGAGGCTAAACTTATCACAGTGACTAACTCATCTCTTCAACAGATCTACCACAATGGGAAGACACAGCCTTCGACACTACCTTTGACAATAGCAAACATAACATAAGTCTTGTGAATAACCATGACAGTCCTCGGGTGTCATGATCATTTAAGCAATGGCATGCGAATATACTGTACAAGTGAATTGTCACTGTACACCCTAAATCCCCAAAATCACGCCATTGCGGCTTTGTGATATGTAATTTCCCCTGACCTCATTCCTTGTCCTGTGTGCAAAAATCAGGTTGATGACACCATTTCCCAGCTTGCCTGCCGGGAGCTCTGCTGTCCTTGCACAGCCCCTTTTCCCTTTGAGAGAGGAGAGAGACTATACAGCACAGGTCCAACGTGTGACTGACGCCCTGCTAGTCCCAACACATCTCAGCCTGACCCTGATAGACCCATATAGACTCCATTTCAACAAGCTTCATCTCTATCCGCTGTCCCCTTGCCATAAATCATCATTAATTACACATCAGGCAAATATGTGGAGCTCTAGAGTTACTGGCTCCAGAAACTGGAGCCCGGAGGTGCTCTGTCACAGTTAGCCCAGCAGCTTTTTAGATTGCCACACAATATCCACTGACGTTTAGCACAGCAGCAGCCACCGGATTGACAGTCCACCAGCCATACTTCATACTAAGTACCAATATACCAATTTGCATTATCAATGCTGACTTTACCCAGCCCACTAATAAGCATCTTCAACTTGGAAGGAGGAAAAAAAACAAGCCACTTCACAACACATTAGAGAGAAGGGTAACTGGACATGAAGAAAGCTGATTCCTGGCATACAGATGGAGGATCTTAATTTGAGCTGGTTTGCCTTGCTCAGCAGGAAAATAATCCTACAGCAATAAGAAATGTGAATTATTTTGTGGATTATAATTTATGGACATTTTTTTACGGGTTGATACATTTTTCGTAAGTGAAAATCAAATCTGAAATTTCAAATGGAAATTACAAACTTCAGAAGCCTTTTAAAATTCTAATACAAGTTTTACATTTCCTGCATTGCAGGAATGTTCTCTGGCAACAGGGTGATCAAATAAAAATCCTACATCTGTAGTGTACTGTAGTTGATGGTGAAAAGGCAGCAGATTGGCCCTTTGATTCCTGTTGATGTGCATCTCCTCTCAGCCACTACAGCTCACCTCTCTCCGACTGAGAGAGAGAGTACTCATGGGTTGCCTGGCTAGCCAGAGGTGTAGTGGACCTTTTCTACTCTTATCTCAATAGATCCACATCGACGAGTGGCTGGGCAAAACAATGGGTGGCAAATTCCATTCCTGCATGAGCCAACTTGTTTTACCAGTGTAATATCTGGAGGTTGCGTTGCAGCATAATTAATAAGTTGCAACAAAAAAATACATAGTTAGTCACTTATGTGACGTATTACTTGTACGCTGCATATGTGATGTATTAGGGGAACTGACCTAGTCAGTTGCATAACTGATCGCATTCAATCAAAATGAGTCTTCCGCATTTAACCAAAATCCTCTGAATCAGAGAGAGGTGGGCTGCCTTAATCGGTGTCCATGTCATCAGTGCCCAAGCAGCAGTTGTTGGGGGTTAACTGCCTTGCTCAAGGGCAAAACAGCAGATTTTTCCACCTTGCCAGCTCAGGAATTCGAACGAGCAACCTTTTGGTTACTGGCCCAATACTCTTAATCGCTAGGCTACCTGCCAAGGAACAGAAACCTAACATGGAACTAAAGTAATCCATACTGTCCGGAACAGAACCGCTATTTTAAAAGCATGGGAACCGGTTAATAACGTTCTAGGCATTTATTCCTGTCCCACAAAAAACATGCAACAAAGTGCCTGTGCAAAGCCCTCACTCTGTCACTCAGAAACCTATTCCATTGTCTGCCTGCCAGCTGTGAATCTTTGCTAGTGTGTGAGCGTGTTTAGGCTATCTGCCCCTCTCCCCTTTGAAGCACAGGCTACTGTACTGACGTTAGCACATTCTACTGTACTGACGTTAGCACAGGCTACTGTACTGACGTTAGCACAGGCTACTGTACTGACGTTAGCACAGGCTACTGTACTGGCTTTACAATTGTGATTCAGAAGATAGGGAGAGAGATTTTCAATTAGCTAGAGAAGAATGGATAAACTTTTTCAAATCTAGTTAAGGATACTATAGGCCAACTATATGTCAGTTACATCTTGCACCATAGGCTGAACTTGTCTGTCAATCATAATGTAATGATGAACTATATGTAAAACACAGTTGATTTCACAGATTAAAAAAGGAACAGAAAGGAATGATATAAACTGTACTACATTTCTTTCTTTTTTACCAGTTCAGAACTTTATTTTGCTGGTTGGAAACAGTAGAATGGAATGAAAAAAATAAAATAAAATAAAGAAAATAATTTTGGTACCAACCCCTGCTTATTACTTATAAAAACATCCTCCTGTAGCATATCCCTCGTCCTTCCCCTGAATGTCAGAGTGAACCTGTCTAAGAGACAAGAGTATGAGGTGATTAAATTCCTCCCTTCAGTCACACAGCCTCAACACACAGGGGAGATCACAAGTCAAGGTCAACACACACTCCAAACTCCAAAGCCCAGCTCTGCTCTAGGGCGTGTGTGTGTGTGTGTGTGTGTGTGTGTGTGTGTGTGTGTGTGTGTGTGTGTGTGTGTGTGTGTGTGTGTGTGTGTGTGTGTGTGTGTGTATGAAGTTTGACATGTGGTGGTGGGAAAAGAAAGGAGAGGGAAGGATAGGTTGGAGAACATCAGCATGTCAGCCTGTAGTCTATTTCAATGACACTCGGTAGGATGAAAAGCAATGAGCTGCTGACTGCTTAATAAACTGGGAGCTTACACTGCAGTATGGTCTTAACTATGATTCATTACTGTCTCTGGGATCCTCTATGAAAATAAAAGAGGAGCCTGAGGAGGCGTCTGCTGGATTCCAGCCCTGCTAAATTGCTGTAAATTGCCTCTGCATTACACGTCAAGACTTTGTGTGGAGTTCACTTTCTGTCTCTCTTTTGTTTTACTACCAATTAAAAATATATGAAACGAAGAACTTTAAAATCGTCCTGGGTAGCTATAGAATTTTCAAGTTTACATATCGGCGATATAGACAGATTTTTATTAATTAGTTAATTGGATTTTATTAATTTATTAATTTGTTTCTTTTCTTCACAGACATAATTAGAAAGGTAGATATCAATGGCTTATCTCAAAGTCACGGTAGGTAAATGTCATTTTACGACACATCTGCTGTTGAAAATGTTCTCTTCCTCTGGAACACTACACATACACATACAAAGGAGTCAATGGAACGTACAGATTGGGCACATTCAACAAATATGATCTAACAAAGTGGATATTTGTCAAATCCTTAATGATTTATGCATTGTCTCTTTTTTCACTGCATAACATGTAGGAGTTCAGAAGAAGTGACTGCTAGATGCTCACTCCCGTTTGTATTAGCTGGGTAGCATAGCTAGCGTACAAAAATCGGGGGTGGTAGTCCAACTAGTTTTTAACTGTAATGCAGTTGATTGGTAACTATTACATGAAAATGTGTTGAGGTTGACATCCATACCATCATTGTACTCTGATGTATACCTCTACATAGTGTGAAATACACACATAAATCATACCCTAAATCAGGGATGGGCAACTCCAGTTTCCAGGGGCCTGTTTAGAATGCAATTATACTGAGCACAAATATAAACTCAACATGTAACAATTTCAAGGATTTGACTGTTACAGTTCATGAGGAAATCAGTCAATTTAAATAAATAAATTAGGCCCTAATCTATGGATTTCATATGACTGGGAATACAGATATGCACCTGCTGGTTACAGATACCTTAAAAAATGGGCCTCACAATGGCTCTCAGAATCTAGTTGCGATAGTTTTGTACATTCAAATTGCCAATCAATAAAATACAATTGTGTTTGTAGTCCATAGGTTATGCCTGCCCATACCACAACCCCCCCGCCACCATGGGCACTCTGTTCACAATGTTGACATCAGCAAACCGCTTACCCGCATGACACCATACACATGATCTGCGGTTGTGAGGCCGTTTGGACGTACTGTCAAATTCTCTAAAATGACACTGGAGGCGGCTTATGGTAGAGAAATTAACAATCAATTCTCTGCCACAGCTCTGGTGGACATTCCTGCAGTCAGCATGCCAATAGTGCGCTCCCTCAAAACTTGAGACATCTATGGCATTGTGTCTAGAGGTCTAGATAGGCCTTTTATTGTCCCCAGCACAAGGTGCACCTGTGTAAAGCTGTTGAATCAGCTTCTTGATACGCCACACCTGTCCAGTGGATGGATTATCTTGGCAAAGGAGAAATGCTCACTAACAGAGATATTAACAACATTTGAGCATATGGAAAATCTCTGGGATCTTTTATTTCAGCTCATGAAACATGGGACCAACACTACATGTTGCATTTATATTTTTTGTTCAGTGTAGTTTAATCACCTAGTTATTGGGAAAGAGTGTGATACCACTCTGGCCCCTGAGGACTGGAGTGCCCATCCCTGCCCTAACAACCCATAATATCACACGCCATTTGATTGCTGAGAGCCTTTATGAGCCACGTATCCATGGCATCTTCTAGAATGTCTCAAGCATTTCTAATTATCACAACGAGGATGCTGAAGCTATATTCACACTTTAATTGGTAACATTAAAAAGCAAAGGGCGGTGCATATCAACCGAGGAAAGCCAGCTGGGGAGGCAAGCTGGGGAATTGTGAGGAGAATGAAGGAGAAAGCTTGATACATATAGGACACACTACACTACTGCACCATGATTAGGGCATTGGGGCGGGAATAATTAGGGAGGAATTGTTGGGTAACTCCTTGTCTTACAGTAGTGCGTCCCTTCATTACACCCTATTAGATCAGAGGTAAATGCTCACAGAAATGGACCTCGCAATAAAGCTCTCACATTATTCCTCTGAGTATATATGAGATGATCTATTATTCTTTCTGCTGGCTGGCCTGAATATTATTCTCATTTTTGTTAGCTAAAGGAGCAGAACAGAGTCTGGGGGTAGTGATAGGGCTTCCTCTCACTGTTAATTAGTGAGGGAATGTTGGAGGGGAGGAGGGATATTTAACTTGTCATGGACATGCCCCAAGGCCATCGTATAGGTGAAGAGAAAACATAACTTCCTTGCTGATCTTGGAGTTATGGTACGAGCAACCAAGGCTAGAAACAATAACATGACCGTGGTAATAGCTACTGCAAATGAACAACACACAATCATATCAAAACAACCCTGAACCTTGTTTTAAAATCTAAGATAAAATACCCTTGCTTTACTTTCTCCTTTTACAGCCTAACCTTGCAAACAGAAGCTAATGGCCACAGTCTGACTAGAACAGTATACAATTTTAAAAAACGGGTAATTCCCAGATGAAAGGCAAACACACCAATTAAAAGTGTTACTTTTTCCTTGAATCAGACTGAGAGCCTCTGAGAGGGTCAAAAGACTCAAGTTCCTTGGCATGCACATCACCAAGGACCAAGGACCTGAAGCAACAGCACCTCTTCACCCTCAGAAGGCTGAAGAAATTCATCATGGCCCATAAGACCCTCACGAACTTCTACAGAAGCACCATCGAGCGCATTCTATCAGGCTGCATCACCGACTGGTATGGCAACTGCACCGCCCTCAACCGCATGGCTCTCCAGAGAATGGTTTGTTCAGCCCAACGCATCACTGGGGGCACATTGCCTGGCCTCCAGGACATCTTCAGCACCAGGAGTCATAGGAAGGCCAAGGAGATCATCAAGGGCCTCAGCCACCAGAGCCATGGCCTGTTTATTTACACATACCTTTTTATTTACCCACTGTTAATGTATATACTTTATTCTAGTCATGGCTCATCCTGTGTAAATACTGCTGTACACACTTTTTCGATTCATATACTGTACTGTCCAAACTGTCTATACAAGTGGTTCTCAAACCTCTCCTCTGGGACCCCCATCAATTCCATGTATGTGATATATTCAAGCGCTAGCACACATGATTCAAGTGGTCAACTAATCATCAAGCCCTTGGCTAGTTGAATCAGGTGAGATAGTTCAGTGTTACAAGAAAATTGTGAAACGTCTGGCGGTCCAAGAGGAGAGGTTTGAGAACCACTGGTCTATACACACCATTTATATACACCAGGGGTGTCAAACTCCTTCCATGGAGGGCCTAGTGTCTGCAGGTTTTAGTTTTTTCTTTTCAATTAAGCCCTAGAAAACTAGGTGCGGGGAGTTCCTTAGTAATTAGAGATTTTAATTTATCAATCAAGTACAAGGGAGGAGCGAAAACCTGCAGACACTCTGCCCTCCGTGGATATCTAAGTCTTGAGACAATTGAGACATGTATTGTGTATGTGTGCCATTCAGAGGGTGAATGAGCAAGACAAAATATTTAAGTGCCTTTGAACAGGGTATGGTAGTAGGTGCCAGAAGCACTGGTTTGAGTGTGTCAAGAACTGCAATGCTGCTGGGTTTTTCATGCTCAACAGTTTCCCAGGTGTATCAAGAATCGTCCTCACCCCAAAGGACATCCAGCCAATGGCAGCCAGCAGTCGAAAACAGGTCATTCATGAAAGAGGACAAAGGAGGCTGACAAATTGTGCAGAGCAACAGATGGGCTACAGTTAGTCAACTGACAGTCCAGTACAACATTGGTGCCCAAAGACCCATAAAAGAATGCACAACTTCACGTACCTTGAAACTAATGGGGTATGGCAGCCAACGATCTTGCAGATTTCCTCTTCTTTCAGAAAGAAACTAGATACTGTGGTTGCAGTGGGCAAAGGAACAAAAACACTGGACACTGGAGAATTGGAAAAACATTGCCTGGTCTGATGAATCCCGGTTCCTGGCGTTTCATGCTGATGGGAGGACTAGGGTATGGAGAAAACCACATGAGTACATGCATCCATCATGTCACGTGTCAACATTGCAGCCTGGTGGTGGTGGTATGATGGTGTGGGGGTTGTTTTCATGACTCACATTGGGCCCCTTGATAAAAGTGGAGCAATGTCTGAATGCCACAGGATATCTGAACATCATTACCAATCAGGTGCATCCCTTTATGGCAGCAGTGTATCCACCTGCTATTGGACTTTTTCCAGCGGTATAATGCCCCATGCCACAAGGCTAGGATTGTCCTGGAATGGTTCAATGAACATGACTGTGAATTAACCTTACTACAGTGGCCTGCCCAGTCACCAGATCTCAATCCAATTGAGCATCTGTGGTATGAGATGGAACGCGCTAGTCAGAGTAGAGATTCGCTACCAGCCAACTTGACACAACTGTGGGAAGCATTGGAGTCAACATGAACAAGTATCCCTGTGGAATGTTTTCAAAACCCTGTAGAGTCCATGTCCCTGATGAATTGAGGCTATTCTGAGCGCAAAAGGGGGTGCAACTCAATATTAGGAAGGTGTTCCTTCTTGTTTTGTACACTCAGTGTATATATACAGTTGAAGTTGGATGTTTACATACACCTTAGCCAAATACATTTAAACTCAGTTTCACATTTCCTGACATTTAATCAGGAATTTAAGTAAAAATTCCCTGTCTTGGGTCAGTTAGGATCACCACTTTATTTTAAGAATGTGAAATGTTTGAAAAATTGTAGAGAGAATTATTTATTTCAGCTTTTATTTCTTTCATTACATTCCCAGTGCGTCAGATGTTTACATACACTCAATTAGTATTTGGTAGCATTGCCTTTTAATTGTTTAACTTGGGTCAAATGTTTTGGGTAGCCTTCCACAAGCTTCCCACAATAAGTTGGGTGAATTTTGTCCCATTCCTCCTGACAGAGTTGGTGTCCTTAAGCCATTTTGCCACAACTTTGGAAGTATGCTTGGGGTCATTGTTCATTTGGAAGAGCCATTTGCAACCAAGCATTAACTTCCTGACTGATGTCTTGAGATGTTGCTTCAATACATCCACATCATTTTTCTCCCTCATGATGCCATCTATTTTGTGAAGTGCACCAGTCCCTCCTGAAGCACATCAAACCCAAAACATGATTCTGCCACCCCTGTGTTTCATGGTTGGGATGGTGTTCTTCGGCTTGCTTCAGGAGGCTTTACCCCTTTTTCCTCCAAACATAACAATGGTAAATAAAATAAAACACAATGGTCAAAAATATCTATTTTTGTTTCATTAGACCAGAGGACATTTCTCCAAAAAGTATGATCTTTGTCCCCATGTGCAGTTGCAAACCGTAGTCTGGCTTTTTTATGGTGGTTTTGGAGCAGTGGCTTCTTCTTTGCTGAGCGGCATTTCAAGTTATGTCGATATAGGACTCGATCCACTGTGGATATAGATACTTTTGTACCTGTTTCCTCCAGCATCTTCACAAGGTCCTTTGCTGTTGTTCTGGGATTGATTTGCACTTTTCCCACCAAAGTATGTTCATCTCTAGGAGACAGAACGTTTCTCCATCCTGAGCGGTATGACGGCTGCGTAGTCCCATGGTGTTTATACTTGCAAACTGTTGTTAGCCTATCAGAAGCTTCTAAAGCCATGACATAATTTTCAGGAATTTTCCAAGCTGTTTAATGGCACAGTCAACTTAGTGTATGTAAACTTCTGACCCACTGGAATTGTGATACAGTAAATTACAAATGAAATAATCTGTCTGTAAATAATTGTTAGAAATATTCCTCGTGTCATGCACAAAGTACATGTCCTAACCGACTTGCCCAAAAATATAGTTTGTTAACAAGAAATGTGTGTAGTGGTTGAAAAACGAGTTGTAATGACTCCAACCTAAGTGTATGTAAACTTCTGACTTCAACTGTATACTCTGGACATAGCTTTTTCTGATATTGCTCGTTCTGATTTGTTTAAACTTTTTGGATCAAATCAAATCAAATTGTATTTGTCACATACACATGGTTAGCAGATGTTAATGCAAGTGTAGCGAAATGCTTGTGCTTCTAGTTCCGACAATGCAGTAATAACCAACGAGTAATCTAACCTAACAATTTCACAACAACTACCTTATACACACAAGTGTAAAGGGATGAAGAACATGTACATATACATATGAGATGAGTAATGTAGGGTAGGTAAACATATAAAAGTAGCATTGTTTAAAGTGGCTAGTGATACATGTATTACATAAATATGGCAAGATGCAGTAGATGGTATAGAGTACAGTATGAGATGAGTAATGTAGGGTATGTAAACATACTAAGTAGCATTGTTTAAAGTGGCTAGTGATACATTTTTTACAACAATTTTTCCATTATTAAAGTGGCTGGAGTTTAGTCAGTATGTTGGCAGCAGGTACTCAAAGTTAGTGGTGGCTGTTTAACAGCCTGATGGCCTTGAGATAGAAGCTGTTTTTCAGTCTCTCGGTCCCTGCTTTGATGCACCTGTACTGACCTCGCCTTCTGGATGATAGCGGGGTGGACAGGCAGTGTAGGGTGGTTGTTGTCCTTGATGATCTTTATGGCCTTCCTGTGACATCGGGTGGTGTAGGTGTCCTGGAGGGCAGGTAGTTTTCCCCCAGTGATGTGTTCTGCAGAACTCACTACCCTCTGGAGAGCCTTACGGTTGTGGGCGGATCAGTTGCCATACCAGGCGGTGACACAGCATGACAGGATTCTCTCGATTGTGCATCTGTAAACGTTTGTGAGTGCTTTTGGTGACAAGCCGAATTTCTTCAGCCTCCTGATGTTGAAGAGGCGCTGCTGCGCCTTCTTCACCACGCTGTCTGTGTGGGTGTACCAATTCAGTTTGTCCGTGGTGTACGTCGAGGAACTTAAAACTTACTACCCTCTCCACTACTGACCCGTCGTTGTGGATAGGGGGTTGCTCTCTCTGCTGCTTCCTGAAGTCCACAATCATCTCCTTTGTTTTGTTGACATTGAAGTTATTTTCCTGACACCACACTCTGAGGGCCCTCATCTCCTCCCTGTAGGCCGTCTCGTCTTTGTTGGTAATCAAGCCTACCACTGTAGTGTCGTCTGCAAACTTGATGATTGAGTTGGAGGCGTGCATGGCCACGCAGTCGTGGATGAACAGGGAGTGCAGGAGAGGGCTCAGATCGCACCCTTGTGGGGCCCCAGTGTTGAGGATCAGCGGGGTGGAGATATTTTTTTCCTACCCTCACCACCTGCGTGCAGCCCGTCAGGAAGTCCAGTACCCAGTTGCACAGGTCGGGGTCAAGACCCAGGGTCTCGAGCTTGATGACGAGTTTGGAGAGTACTATGGTGTTAAATGCTGAGCTGTAGTCGATGAACAGCATTCTCACATAGGTATTCCTCTTGTCCAGATGGGTTAGGGCAGTGTGCAGTGTGGTTGCGATTGCGTCGTCTGTGGACCTATTGGGACGGTAAGCAAATTGGAGTGGGTCTAGGGTGTCAGATAGGGTGGAGGTGATATGGTCCTTGACTACTCTCTCAAAGCACTTCATGACGGAAGTGAGTGCTACGGGGCGGTAGTCGTTTAGCTCAGTTACCTTAGCTTTCTTGGGAACAGGAACAATGGTGGCCCTCTTGAAGCATGTGGGAACAGCAGACTGGGATAAGGATTGATTGAATATGTCCGTAAACACACCAGCTAGCTGGTCTGCGCATGCTCTGAGGACGCGGCTGGGGATGCAGTCTGGGCCTGCAGCCTTGCGAGGGTTAACACGTTTAAATGTTTTACTCACATCGGCTGCAGTGAAGGAGAGTCCGCAGGTTTTGGTAGCGGGCCATGTCAGTGGCACTGTATTGTCTTCAAAGCGAGCAAAGAAGTTGTTTAGTTTGCCTGGGAGCAAGACGTCCTGGTCCGCGACGGGGCTGGTTTTCTTTTTGTAATCCGTGATTGACTGTAGACCCTGCCACATACCTCTTGTGTCTGAGCCGTTGAATTGCGACTATTCTTTGTCTCTATACTGACGCTTAGCTTGTTTGATTGCCTTGCGGAGGAAATAGCTACACTGTTTGTATTCGGTCAGGTTTCTGGTCACCTTGCCCTGGTTAAAGGCAGTGATTCGCTCTTTCAGCTTCGCGCGAATGCTGCCATCAATCTACGGTTTCTGGTTTGGGAATGTTTTAATAGTTGCTGTGAGTACGACATCTCTGATGCACTTGCTAATAAACTCGCTCACCGAATCAGCGTATTCGTCAATGTTGTTGTTTGACGCAATGCGGAACATATCCCAATCCACGTGATCGAAGCAATCTTGAAGCGTGGAATCAGATTGGTCGGACCAGCATGTATTGTTAGGTATTACTGCACTAGAAACATAAGCATTTCACTGCATCTTCGAAAACATCTGCAAATCTATGAATGCAACTGATAAACTTTGATTTGTTTTCAGTGAGAGGTTACTTTGACAGTATTAATATGTTCTGATTTATCACAACTTCCTGTGGGTCACTTCCTCTTGTTCCTCCTTGTTGTGCTGCAGTGAGCAAGCAGCTGCATCTTCATAAAATTAATGAGAAAATGCCTCTTACTGACAAATGTATTGAAGTACCAATTTACTGGCCAAGCCTGCTGCAGGTTATGTTTAAGATGCAAATGTGTGAGGGGGAGTTAGTGTTTACGACTGGGTCATTAACAAGGAGCACATTGTGCATTTGCATTTTGAGTGTCTCTGTTTATGGAGGCTGGATGACAAACTGAACATCTTCTTACCATCAACGTCCTCCACCTCTGACAGAGAGCTCTATCTTCCCATGACAACATCAACATCATCTGGCTCAGACTGGTTTCAGGTAACAACAAGATTGAAACAGGTGGCTGTTACACTATATATACAAAAGTATGTGGACATCTCTTCAAATTAGTGGATTTGGCTATTTCAGCCACACCTGTTGCTGACAGGTGTATAAAATCGAGCACACAGCCATAGACAAACATTGGCAGTAGAAGAGATCAGTGACTTTCAACGTGGAACCGTCATAGGATGCCACCTTTCCAACATGTCAAATTTCTGCCCTGCTAGTGCTGCCCTGGTCAACTGTAAGTGCTGTTATTGTGAAGTGGAAACATCTAGAAGCATCAATGGCTCAGTTGCAAAGTGGTAGGCCACACAAGCTCACAGAACGGGACCACTTAGTGCTTAAGTGTGTAGCACATACAAATAGTCTGCCCTTGGTTGCAAGACTCACTACTGAGTTCCAAACGGCCACTGGAAGCAACGTCAAACGAGAACTGTTCGTCAGGAGCTTCATGAAATGGGTTTCCGTACCCGAGCAGCCGCACACAAGCCTAAGATCACCATATGCAATGCCAAGCGTCAGCTGGAGTGGTGTAAAGCTCCCTGCCATTGAACTCTGGAGCAGTGGAAACTCTTTCTCTAGAGTGATTAATCACACTTCACCATCTGGGTTTGGCGGATGCCAAGAGAACGCTACCTGCCCCAATGCATAGTGCCAACTGTCAAGTTTGGTGGAGGTGGAATAACGGTCTGGAGCTGTTTTCTTGGTTCAGCCTAGGACCCTTAGTTCCAGTGAAGGGAAATCCACATAATTTTTATCATGTAGTGTATATAATCCACATATTCAACAAACATAAAAGCAGTTGGTATCAGTTGCCCTGTGACCTAACATAGGTTAACAACAAAACATGTTGGTAGCAGATAGAATTTACTAAATGCTAATTGCATAGGCTAACAAAAGAGCAGTAAAACATTAAAAGTAAGGTTCCAACAGATCATCTGATAAATATGTAGACTATGAAAGAAATTAAATACAAAGTGAACAAAATGTATATATTTGTATAATATAAGCAAATAAGAACTCACTTTTGGTCAAAGACCAAGAAATGTCTTCAGGTGAATTGTTTGGTGTGTGCATGGTGTGTGTTGCCCATCTTGGTTACCTTATGCCCGCCCGCCTGACCTGCCAGCTGATTTGGCAGCATTCTTGCATAGGCCCCTGGCAACTTTGATAGTTGAATTGATTTTATATTGGATAATTAACAACATTGAGTCCCAGATCTGTTTCTGCTGTCTGTAACGGTTTTCTAGTGGTGATGAAGGAGAGTCGGACCAAACTGCAGCGTGTCGATTGCGATCCATGTTTAATATAACAAAGAAAACACGAACTTACAAAAAAACAATAAACGAAACCGAAACAGCCTATCTGGTGCAAACTAACAACGAGTACACATAGGACACTAAGGACAATCACCCACGACAAACTCAAAGAATATGGCTGCCTAAATATGGTTCCCAATCAGAGACAACGATAAGCACCTGCCTCTGATTGAGAACCACTCCAGACAGCCATAGACCTTGCTAGACAACCCACTAAGCTACAATCCCAATACCACCACCAAAACCCCAAGACAAACACACCACAATTACAAAAACCCCATGCCACACCCTGGCCTGACCAAATACATAAAGAAAAACACAAAATACTTTGACCAGGGCGTGACAGAACCCCCCCCCTAAGGTGCGGACTCCCGAACGCACCTCAAAACAATAGGGAGGGTCCGGGTGGGCGTCTGTCCATGGTGGCGGCTCCGGCGCGGGACGTGGACCCCACTCCTTTAATGTCTTAGTCCCCTCTCCCTTCGTCCCTGGATAGTCCACCCTCGCCGCCGACCATGGCCTAGTAGTCCTCACCCAGAACCCCACTGGACTGAGGAACAGATCGGGACTGAAGGACAGCTCGGGACCGAGGCAGCTCGGGACTGAGGGGAAGCTCGGGAGTGAGAGAAAGCTCAGGAGTGAGAGAAAGCTCAGGAGTGAGAGGAAGCTCAGGAGTGAGAGGAAGCTCAGGAGTGAGAGGAAGCTCAGGAGTGAGAGGAAGCTCAGGAGTGAGAGGAAGCTCAGGAGTGAGAGGAAGCTCAGGAGTGAGAGGAAGCTCAGGAGTGAGAGGAAGCTCAGGCAGGTAGATAGATCTACCAGCTCCTGGCTGGCTGGTGGTTTCAGCAGATCCTGGCTGACTGGCAGATCCTGGCTGACTGGCAGATCTGGAAGAGTCTGGTTGACTGGCAGATCTGGAAGAGTCTGGTTGACTGGCAGATCTGGAAGAGTCTGGTTGACTGGCAGATCTGGAAGAGTCTGGTTGACTGGCAGATCTGGAAGAGTCTGGTTGACTGGCAGATCTGGAAGAGTCTGGCTGACTGGCAGATCTGGAAGAGTCTGGCAGACTGGCGACTGGCAGACCTGGGCAGACTGGCGGCGCCGGGCAGACTGGCGGCGCCGGGCAGACTGGCGACGCTGGGCAGACTGGCGACGCTGGGCAGACTGGCGGTGCTGGGCAGACTGACGACGCTGGGCAGACTGACGACGCTGGGCAGACTGGCGGTGCTGGGCAGACTGGCGATGCTGGGCAGACTGGCGATGCTGAGCAGACTGGCGATGCTGGGCAGACTGGCGATGCTGGGCAGACTGATGGCGCTGGGCAGACTGGCGATGCTGGGCAGACTGGGGGCACTGGCGGCGCTGGGCAGACTGGCGGCACTAGCTGCTCCATATAGGCTGACAGCTCTGGCGGCTTCTTACAGACTGACCGCTCTGGCGGCTCCGTGCTGACTGGCAGCTCCTTGCAGACTGGCAGCTCCTTGCAGACTGGCAGCTCCTTACAGACTGACAGCTCCGTGCAGACTGCCAGCTCCGTGCAGACTGACAGCTCCGTGCAGACTGGCTGCTCCATGCAGACTGGCTGCTCCATGCAGACTGACAGCTCTGGCTGCTTCATGCAGACTGACAGCTCTGGCTGCTCCATGTAGACTGGCTGCTTCATGCAGACTGGCAGCTCGGGCTGCTTCATGTAGACTGACAGCTCTGGCTGCTCCATGCGGACTGACAGCTCTGGCTGCTCCATGTAGACTGACTGCTTCATGCAGACTGGCAGCTCGGGCTGCTTCATGTAGACTGACAGCTCTGGCTCCTCCATGCAGACTGACAGCTCTGACTGCTCCATGCAGACTGACAGCTCTGGCTGCTTCATGCAGACTGGCAGCTCTGGCTGCTCTATGTAGACTGGCTGCTTCATGCAGACTGGCAGCTCGGGCTGCTTCATGTAGACTGACAGCTCTGGCTGCTCCATGCGGACTGACAGCTCTGGCTGCTCCATGCAGACTGACAGCTCTGGCTGCTCCATGCGGACTGACAGCTCTGGCTGCTCCATGCGGACTGACAGCTCTGGCTGCTCCATGTAGACTGGCTGCTTCCTGCAGACTGGCAGCTCGGGCTGCTTCATGTAGACTGACAGCTCTGGCTGCTCCATGTAGACTGGCTGCTTCATGCAGACTGGCAGCTCGGGCTGCTTCATGTAGACTGACAGCTCTGGCTGCTCCATGCAGACTGACAGCTCTGACTGCTCCATGCAGACTGACAGCTCTGACTGCTCCATGCAGACTGACAGCTCTGACTGCTCCATGCAGACTGACAGCTCTGGCTGCTTCATGCAGACTGGCAGCTCTGGCTGCGCTGAACAGGCGGGAGACTCCTGCAGCGCTGTGTCGGAGGAAGGCTCTGGCTGCGCTAAACAGGCGGAAGACTCCGGCAGCGCTGGAGATGAGGAAAGCTCTAACAGCGCTAGATAGGCGTGAGACTCCGGCAGCGCAGGAGAGGAGAAAGGCTCTGGCTGCGCTAAACAGGCGGGAGGCTCCGGCAGCGCTGTAGAGGAGGAAGGCTCTGGCTGCGCTGAACAGGCGGGAGGCTCCGGCAGCGCTGTAGAGGAGAAAGGCTCTGGCTGCGCTGAACAGGCGGGAGGCTCCGGCAGCGCTGTAGAGGAGGAAGGCTCTGGCTGCGTTAAACAGGCGGGAGACTCCAGCAGCGCAGGAGAGGAGAAAAGCGCTGGCTGCGCTGAACAGGCGAGGCACACTGAAGGCCTGGTGCGTGGTGCTGGAACTGGTGGTACTGGATCGAGGACACGCACAGGAAGCCTGGTGCGGGGAGCTGCTACCGGAGGGCTGGGGTGTGGAGGTGGTACTGGATAGACCGGACCGTGCAGGCGCACTGGAGCTCTTGAGCACCGAGCCTGCCCAACCTTACCTGGCTCGATGCCCACTCTAGCCCGGCCGATACGAGGAGCTGGAATATACCGAACCGGGCTGTGCACCCGCACTGGAGACACCGTGCGCTCCACAGCATAACACGGTGCCTGCCCGGTCTCTCCAGCCCCCGGTAAGCACAGGGAGTTTGCGCAGGTCTCCTACCTGGCATAGCCATACTCCCTGTAAGCCCCCCAAGAAATTTTTGGGGCTGACTCTCGGGCTTCCATCCGCTCTGCCGTGCTAGCTCCTCATAATGCCGCCTCTCTGCTTTTGCTGCCTCCAGCTCGGCTTTGGGGCGACAATAATCTCCAGGCTCATTCCAGGGTCCTTTACCGTCCAATTCCTCCTCCCATGTCCATAACTCCAGGTGGTGCAACCTCTCCCACTGTAGCTGCTGCTGCTCCTGCTGCTGCTGCCTCTGTTGCCTCTTCTCCTGTTGCTCCTTTGGGCGGCTACACTCCCCTGGTTTAGCCCAGGGTCCTCTCCCGTCGAAGATCTCCTCCCATGACCAGAAATCCTTGGTGAGCATCTCCTTTTTCGGCTGCTCCTGCCTGTTGACACGCCGCTTGGTCCGTTGGTGGTGGGTGATTCTGTAACGGTTTTCTAGTGGTGATGAAGGAGAGTCGGACCAAACTGCAGCGTGTCGATTGCGATCCATGTTTAATATAACAAAGAAAACACGAACTTACAAAAAACAATAAACGAAACCGAAACAGCCTATCTGGTGCAAACTAACAACGAGTACACATAGGACACTAAGGACAATCACCCACGACAAACTCAAAGAATATGGCTGCCTAAATATGGTTCCCAATCAGAGACAACGATAAGCACCTGCCTCTGATTGAGAACCACTCCAGACAGCCATAGACCTTGCTAGACAACCCACTAAGCTACAATCCCAATACCACCACCAAAACCCCAAGACAAACACACCACAATTACAAAAACCCCATGCCACACCCTGGCCTGACCAAATAAATAAAGAAAACACAAAATACTAAGACCAGGGCGTGACAGAACCCCCCTAAGGTGCGGACTCCCGAACGCACCTCAAAACAATAGGGAGGGTCCGGGTGGGCGTCTGTCCATGGTGGCGGCTCCGGCGCGGGGACGTGGACCCCACTCCTTTAATGTCTTAGTCCCCTCTCCCTTCGTCCCTGGATAGTCCACCCTCGCCGCCGACCATGGCCTAGTAGTCCTCACCCAGAACCCCACTGGACTGAGGAACAGATCGGGACTGAAGGACAGCTCGGGACCGAGGCAGCTCGGGACTGAGGGGAAGCTCGGGAGTGAGAGAAAGCTCAGGAGTGAGAGAAAGCTCAGGAGTGAGAGGAAGCTCAGGAGTGAGAGGAAGCTCAGGAGTGAGAGGAAGCTCAGGAGTGAGAGGAAGCTCAGGAGTGAGAGGAAGCTCAGGAGTGAGAGGAAGCTCAGGAGTGAGAGGAAGCTCAGGCAGGTAGATAGATCTACCAGCTCCTGGCTGGCTGGTGGTTTCAGCAGATCCTGGCTGACTGGCAGATCCTGGCTGACTGGCAGATCTGGAAGAGTCTGGTTGACTGGCAGATCTGGAAGAGTCTGGTTGACTGGCAGATCTGGAAGAGTCTGGTTGACTGGCAGATCTGGAAGAGTCTGGTTGACTGGCAGATCTGGAAGAGTCTGGTTGACTGGCAGATCTGGAAGAGTCTGGCTGACTGGCAGATCTGGAAGAGTCTGGCAGACTGGCGATGCTGGGCAGACCGGCGGCGCGCAGACTGGCGGGCAGACTGGCGGCGCCGGGCAGACTGGCGACGCTGGGCAGACTGGCGACGCTGGGCAGACTGGCGGTGCTGGGCAGACTGACGACGCTGGGCAGACTGACGACGCTGGGCAGACTGGCGGTGCTGGGCAGACTGGCGATGCTGGGCAGACTGGCGATGCTGAGCAGACTGGCGATGCTGGGCAGACTGGCGATGCTGGGCAGACTGATGGCGCTGGGCAGACTGGCGATGCTGGGCAGACTGGGGGCACTGGCGGCGCTGGGCAGACTGGCGGCACTAGCTGCTCCATATAGGCTGACAGCTCTGGCGGCTTCTTACAGACTGACCGCTCTGGCGGCTCCGTGCTGACTGGCAGCTCCTTGCAGACTGGCAGCTCCTTGCAGACTGGCAGCTCCTTACAGACTGACAGCTCCGTGCAGACTGCCAGCTCCGTGCAGACTGACAGCTCCGTGCAGACTGGCTGCTCCATGCAGACTGGCTGCTCCATGCAGACTGACAGCTCTGGCTGCTTCATGCAGACTGACAGCTCTGGCTGCTCCATGTAGACTGGCTGCTTCATGCAGACTGGCAGCTCGGGCTGCTTCATGTAGACTGACAGCTCTGGCTGCTCCATGCGGACTGACAGCTCTGGCTGCTCCATGTAGACTGACTGCTTCATGCAGACTGGCAGCTCGGGCTGCTTCATGTAGACTGACAGCTCTGGCTCCTCCATGCAGACTGACAGCTCTGACTGCTCCATGCAGACTGACAGCTCTGGCTGCTTCATGCAGACTGGCAGCTCTGGCTGCTCTATGTAGACTGGCTGCTTCATGCAGACTGGCAGCTCGGGCTGCTTCATGTAGACTGACAGCTCTGGCTGCTCCATGCGGACTGACAGCTCTGGCTGCTCCATGCAGACTGACAGCTCTGGCTGCTCCATGCGGACTGACAGCTCTGGCTGCTCCATGCGGACTGACAGCTCTGGCTGCTCCATGTAGACTGGCTGCTTCCTGCAGACTGGCAGCTCGGGCTGCTTCATGTAGACTGACAGCTCTGGCTGCTCCATGTAGACTGGCTGCTTCATGCAGACTGGCAGCTCGGGCTGCTTCATGTAGACTGACAGCTCTGGCTGCTCCATGCAGACTGACAGCTCTGACTGCTCCATGCAGACTGACAGCTCTGACTGCTCCATGCAGACTGACAGCTCTGACTGCTCCATGCAGACTGACAGCTCTGGCTGCTTCATGCAGACTGGCAGCTCTGGCTGCGCTGAACAGGCGGGAGACTCCTGCAGCGCTGTGTCGGAGGAAGGCTCTGGCTGCGCTAAACAGGCGGAAGACTCCGGCAGCGCTGGAGATGAGGAAAGCTCTAACAGCGCTAGATAGGCGTGAGACTCCGGCAGCGCAGGAGAGGAGAAAGGCTCTGGCTGCGCTAAACAGGCGGGAGGCTCCGGCAGCGCTGTAGAGGAGGAAGGCTCTGGCTGCGCTGAACAGGCGGGAGGCTCCGGCAGCGCTGTAGAGGAGAAAGGCTCTGGCTGCGCTGAACAGGCGGGAGGCTCCGGCAGCGCTGTAGAGGAGGAAGGCTCTGGCTGCGTTAAACAGGCGGGAGACTCCAGCAGCGCAGGAGAGGAGAAAAGCGCTGGCTGCGCTGAACAGGCGAGGCACACTGAAGGCCTGGTGCGTGGTGCTGGAACTGGTGGTACTGGATCGAGGACACGCACAGGAAGCCTGGTGCGGGGAGCTGCTACCGGAGGGCTGGGGTGTGGAGGTGGTACTGGATAGACCGGACCGTGCAGGCGCACTGGAGCTCTTGAGCACCGAGCCTGCCCAACCTTACCTGGCTCGATGCCCACTCTAGCCCGGCCGATACGAGGAGCTGGAATATACCGAACCGGGCTGTGCACCCGCACTGGAGACACCGTGCGCTCCACAGCATAACACGGTGCCTGCCCGGTCTCTCCAGCCCCCGGTAAGCACAGGGAGTTTGCGCAGGTCTCCTACCTGGCATAGCCATACTCCCTGTAAGCCCCCAAGAAATTTTTGGGGCTGACTCTCGGGCTTCCATCCGCTCTGCCGTGCTAGCTCCTCATAATGCCGCCTCTCTGCTTTTGCTGCCTCCAGCTCGGCTTTGGGGCGACAATAATCTCCAGGCTCATTCCAGGGTCCTTTACCGTCCAATTCCTCCTCCCATGTCCATAACTCCAGGTGGTGCAACCTCTCCCACTGTAGCTGCTGCTGCTCCTGCTGCTGCTGCCTCTGTTGCCTCTTCTCCTGTTGCTCCTTTGGGCGGCTACACTCCCCTGGTTTAGCCCAGGGTCCTCTCCCGTCGAAGATCTCCTCCCATGACCAGAAATCCTTGGTGAGCATCTCCTTTTTCGGCTGCTCCTGCCTGTTGACACGCCGCTTGGTCCGTTGGTGGTGGGTGATTCTGTAACGGTTTTCTAGTGGTGATGAAGGAGAGTCGGACCAAACTGCAGCGTGTCGATTGCGATCCATGTTTAATATAACAAAGAAAACACGAACTTACAAAAAAACAATAAACGAAACCGAAACAGCCTATCTGGTGCAAACTAACAACGAGTACACATAGGACACTAAGGACAATCACCCACGACAAACTCAAAGAATATGGCTGCCTAAATATGGTTCCCAATCAGAGACAACGATAAGCACCTGCCTCTGATTGAGAACCACTCCAGACAGCCATAGACCTTGCTAGACAACCCACTAAGCTACAATCCCAATACCACCACCAAAACCCCAAGACAAACACACCACAATTACAAAAACCCCATCCCACACCCTGGCCTGACCAAATACATAAAGAAAAACACAAAATACTTTGACCAGGGCGTGACACTGTCTTAACAGTTTCTATTCTCATTGTTACCATTTTAGAAAACCGTAATCTTATGATGGTGTGTTCTCTATCTCCTTTGGTGTATTCATAGTACTGAATCTTAATAACAAGGACACCTTGAGAATCCAACTTTGAATCACATTTAGAAACACACAGTGTGCAGAATTCAATAACCGAACAGCTCCAGGTAATGGGAAATATAATCACTTTATTCGGGGTTCCTGTGCCTTCAAAGACTTAACAATCTAGCCCAGGGGTTTCAAACACCCGGGGTCCAATCCGGACCGTGGAGTTTCTTGACTGTTTCTAGCTCGCTAATAATCACCCAAATGAAAGCTAGACAGTCAGGGAGCATCGGAAATTCCTAAACTATGGATAGAGGAATTTTTGGGCAGATTTTGACAGCGAGGAAATATAAGCAATTTTCAGTGAGGACATTCAAACCTTGTTGAAGACTGAATACAGCCCCTGGGGCATGAGTTTGACACCTCTACTCTAACCAGTGAGTAAATCTGCTGCTCATATTTAGGGGAAATTCTCCAATTACAGTAGTCATGGAGGAATGCGAAAGACAGAAATAAAAATATGACCTAGTAACACCTTTATTCGTTTGACACGTAATAATAAAGCAACCGAGACAAGGAATTACAAACACATTAGCTCATTCTCCAAAGCCCTGAGAAATATTAGCACAGTTGGAGAACATTAATTTATGAATAAATAATGGTGGAACAGTTTATGAGGAGGGCATCTGGCTTCATATTTGTATTAGCTGCTGCACTCCTGCAGCAATGTGTCATGATAAAAAGGATTCATGGAGGCAATATGGCACAGCAGTTATTCTAAAATATGGTTTTCCATTCCTCTGGAACAACAATGGAGAAGGAGGGTAGAGGTACGAGCCTTGAGACCATGATCAGAGAACTTAGAACTGACATCATTCATTCGGCAATGGTTGATCACATCAATGGCTGCTTACGTTCTCTTCGTTTTTCATTAGCCTCAGTCTATATTTGCAGTGCAGTGACAGCGGTTGTCAGGGTACATACTGTATAGTGCTATCCTTTCATACTGTAGATAAGGATTGTTCTCTTGCTCTACCCTTGCCTTGCATACTAACCTTTCAGTGAAACACAAGTATTTTGGTCTGTGCTAAATGTTGATTTGTTTTACAATGCAATACTAATGCATCAAGACAGTGCATTTGTTGTGAATCTCAAAGACAGACTTGCCTGCAAATGCACAAAGAAAAAACATCCTCATACAGGTAGTATAATGGGCAAAAAAAAGCCTCAAACAATGTGACAGAGTAGGAAAGTTGCCAAGCCAACAGCATCATTGTTTGTGCTGTTAGATTGTTGGCAGAACATAAACTCTGTTGTCATAAACAAATCTCACACAGAGGCGCTGACCTCGCCTCATCTGATTGGCAGGTCCAGGTAATTCTTATCACCCTGAGTGAGAGCATCTCACACAGCTGTCAAAGTCGTTGAAACCTGAGGTCTGAGCAATTGAAAACCTATTGAGTATCCCATCTGTGGACATCTGCATCCTCTGACCTGTGTTATTGAGGGTTATCATACCTGTTTGATTGCTCAGCAGCACACGCAGCATGCTCACTACCAACACAGTAGGAAGAGAAACATGGAACGTTAATCACACGTTGTGTGTACCCAGCAGCAGAACCAATACAATATATTTACGGTGTATGACTGTAGTTGGTGTTGTTGTTGGTGGTGGTAGGGAACACCAGAAATAACCTCTGAAACGCTATCTACCGCACCACTTGGTTGCTCCACTAAACTGGGGAGGCCTGGTAGGTATCTAGACAGATCTCCCTGATTGATCACCATACAGCAGACATGTGTGCAGGAGAGTAGGTGGGGTGAGCCTTAGCAATACACTGACAAAATACAAACCTGGTCTCAGAACATTTTGTGTTATTCTGTAGGTAAATCCGAGACCCTCCATTTAGTATATGTTACGATTTAGCAAAATTTACAATACGTTACAAATTTGCAAAACGTACAATACATTACGAATTTGCAAAACGTACAATACATTACGAATTTGCAAAACGTACAATACATTACGAATTTGAAAAATGTATGATATGTTACGAATTCAAATTTGTTGTTGCTAACGTTAGCTAGGTGGCTAATGCTAACATTAGCTAGGCTAGGGGTTAGAATTAAGGTTAGTTGTTAGGTTACAGAGTTAACTTTAATACAGGAAAATCTATCCTGATTGTCTCGTCACTTTTACCCCTAGCTACATGTACATATTACCTAAACTATCTCGTTCCCCTGCACATTGACTAGGTACCGGTACTCCTTGTTATTTATTGAGTTACTATTTTCTATATTTGAATATATAAGATATGTACTGGCTGAAATGCAATCTTACTCTTTGAGAAATATAAATTTAAGTGACATTTGGGATTATTGCAAATTACTCCAAAGATCATTCTATAATTGTGGGGAACCGATTGTGTGAACAGATTATTTTTCTATCTCAAAGAAAACAAACCTCTTGAAAGTAGAACACCATGGCATTGCTATTTGGCCTGTTCATGTGCCAGCAAATCTATATTAAAATCAGTCCATGGTTTGGATGGTAAAGATAGCAATCAGTAACAAACAGTCTGTCTATGTCTCTGCGCTGGGTTAATCTTTGTGTATCTGTTTCTTCAGATAACACCAGATAGACTTGTGAAGGAAATTGTACCAAGGCATTATCAAAATGATAATGTTACATGTTGTTTTTTGCTAGTGTGGTAGCTCTTTTTCAGGTGGTATACAGCTTCTGAGACTAGACATAGATGTAACATGGTAAATGAGAATCTCACGAGACACTCAAATTGGCATGATATGTTACGTTTGGTATGGTTACATAAAACAGAATGTTACTTATGACAAAAACAAAAGGAGGGTGGTTGGGTGGGCGTATAACGCGAACATCTAGCAACCCAAAGGTTGCATATTCAAACTGCATTATGGACAGCTTTAGCTAATTTGCAACTACTTACTACTTTTTAGATACTTTCCAACTACTTAGCATGTTAGCTAACCCTTCTCCTAAACAAAACCATAACCCTTTAACCTAACTCCTGACCTTAACCCTAAATGTAATCCCTAACTAGCTAATGTTAGCCACCTAGCTAAAGTTGCATTAGTCACCTAGCTAAAGGTAGCCACAACAAATTGTAATTCGTAACATATAAGAATTGTAATTTGTAACATATAAGAATTGCAATTTGTAACATATCATAATAATTGTAATTCACAACATATCATATTAATTGTAATTCGTTACGTATCATACAAAATGGATGATGGACATCCACAAATTAATTCATACCATAAGTAAAATTTCATCTTAATTTGAGAATCCTGGATTTTCGTTTACTATGTTACGTATACTCCTGAGTCCAGGTTGGAGGATTAGATGAGGGCCTCACCATGCTGGGTGCCATTCAGTGGTCATAATTAGGGATATCACATGGCCTTCAGCCAGGGGTTCCACACCACCACTGGGAATAGTTTTCCAACACACACACACACACACACAACAGCAAGGAGGATGTCAGCCATCAATCTGGGAGCTGTCAGCTGTGACCCGCTGGAACCCGTCACAGCAGAGAAATCTTCCATATGAAATCAAACAGTCCCTCTCTCCATGGTGACATTTTCAATGGCCAGTGTCTGTAGCTATCTTGCTCTGAATGTCAGCCTGTGAAGGGTTGATTGACTAGTGTTGGGGAAGAGAGGCTAACAAACAAGTAGTGTGAGAAAGTACAAGAGGAGAAAGAAAGAATATCCTGACATTGATGTGACAGATTGATGTGGACTAACTAGCAATGACAAGCACTGTTGTGGATAGTGTAGATGAGGGAGGAAACAAAAAAAGACTCAGAGAGAAATTACCAGAGAGTTCAAGACTGCAGAAAAAAATGGATTGTACCCAGGGTGGCACATGCTTCCTAAAATCATACATTTTTGTTCAAACTACATTCCCTACAGTAGATCATCTCTATAGATAATCTTCTTTACAATGTTTTACTGTACTTCAGACCAGCTATGAGCAAGACACTTGGGAATCCAATAAAATTGTGACATGATTGCTACTGTTTCTCAAAGTTGTGTGCTGCCCCCCTCGACCACCCTACATCACATAAAATGAGCCAGTAGTGTAACTTGGCTTATCTCTGGGCCCTTAGTAACTGTGCGCCCGGTGCGGTGACCGTCTTTAATAATCTGTAGCTACAGACAGGTTCATGTTGCTGCCCTTTAGCTGAGCTGCCACATGCATATTCAGCCCAGGTTCCTGCACTCCTTCACTACCGCCTCTCTGTCTACGTCTTCCCAGAGCTCTTACCGTGAATTCCTACCTGCTACTCCAGCCCTCAAGAATCAATTACTATCGATTTTCTTACAAAGTTCCCCACACTCTCTAGAGCAGAGTCAAAATACGGGACAAAGGAGATAAAACCGCATGTGAATTACTAAAGTAACTCGCCCTTTACTGTGGGAGACTGATATTATTGAGTGTGAAGAGGACGACGTCGGTTCCACTCTGCTTCAAAGCACGGAGAATGTGAGTAAATGGCATCCTCTGCTAAGTGTGGGGACATTTTAAATGGCTTGCCTTCTGGACCTCTGCCAAGCCACGAATCCCTTATTATGGCATGGTATGACATGGCGTACAGAAATGCAGGGAGATATGCCTGTGCAAAGACAACCAGGAAGGGCTCTTCTTATACTCATCTGGCTTCACTCTGGCATGGTTTTGGCAACCCACACGTTGTTTATTGCAAAATGCTAATGAAACTAGTGTGCCATTTCTCTTCCAGCAATCTCAGCTAGAGGGCAACAAGTACCCTGGGGAGGGCCTCCATTGATCAATATTCAACTCATTTTCCTGAGTTTCAACGTTAGTCCGCCATTGGATAAAAAACCCAGCATGACAGATTATTTTTTTGGTCAGCACAGTGATTAGATTACTGGGTTTTTATTTCGATGAGGTCTGGCACTGGTGGGAGTGGGACTCGTTCACAACACTTATTGTTCAAACAACATTTCCATTCACACTTCTATTTTTTTCCCCTGGCGTCACCGTTAAAGAACATCCATCCTGATTCTCTCTCATGCCTACAGCTGGAATCTTAGACACTGACATCAGTTTAAATGCATCCTCACAACCTGGACTGGCTGACAATAGAAGTGGTGGTGGATGTGTTGTGGGGGGAAATTGAGTAATATCTCGACAGGTACTCCCAGTACATGAAAGGGATGTGGTTTTGTGTTCCAGGGGCATGTAGAGCTGCCAGACAGAGGAGAGGAACACAGCGGGGTGGTGGGAGGAGGTTGACAGATCATCTGGCCTGCTAGGCTCAGCCCTAATGGTCTGCAGATTACTTCAACAGAAGCTCTGGCCATTGGTCTTCATCATTAACTACAGGTTTATACTGGCTGAAAGGTAGAGAAGGCTGGCATCTGACTGCCCTGTAGGGAGAAGTCTCAGTGAGCAGAGCTGGTGAGAAGAAGGGGGCCGGGCTACATAACACCAAAGATCCACCACCATATTTTACACTAGGTATGGGGTTATTTTCTGAATATGCATATTTCTTTTGATGTAAAACCCACCACTGGTGTGCGTGGCCAATGAGTTCTATTTTCATGTCATCTGAACCAAAGCACTGGTTCCAATCCAAGTGCCAATGCCTTTTAGCAAACTCCAGAGGGGTATACTACGAATCAGGTTTGAGTTAGCGAGGTCAACTCTGATAACCGGTCATACGAAAGTGGCTCACCTTTTAGCCAGCCATTTCTATGGCAACGCATGCTTCAGAACTAACCTTCTCCAGGGTTCAGGCTAACTAACTTACCCTCAATGAGATGACTGAGCTGCGTATTGTGCACCAATGGAATCATATTCCCTCACTCACCATCTCCTTCATTTGAGAAAGATGACTGATTAAATGTTATATTCATCAAAAGTGTTTTGTAAAAAAAAACATCAAAATGTCATATTAAAATGCCTATCACATTACACATTGAGTACTGACAGGATACATTTGAAAGATCATGACAGTAAAACCTTAACTTCGTTGAAATGTTACTGTACTATCCAAATAGGAGCGGGAAAAAAGGTTATTGTGTGTATTGATTAGCATGCCAAAGCACAAAGACAGCATTAACAATACATAAATAAAACAAACTTCTAGACCATTTCACATGATAGCCTGCTGAATTTGCAAGATACTGTAACTTATCTTTCATGTTGATTTCGGCAACAATTTAAATGTGAAACGGCGACTCCCATGGTTTGATGGTTGCAGCATTGTCTCAAACAGTTTGGTCCTCAACCAGCCACTTGCAACATGCACGCGCAGTTACAAGCCTGCTAGAGTTAGCGGCAGGCAGGCGAGCAATTTCCACCCTCATAGTACGAATGAAGCCTGAGCTGGAATGTGCAGCTAACTGAAGCTGGCTAGCTTTATAAAAGGCTGAGTAGATCTAGTTTCATTCGTAGTATACCCCTCAGGCGTTTAGATTTGTTGGATGATGTGAAAATAGGTCTTTAGCCTCGATATGGGTTAAGCATCTAAAGAAAGATGCAAATGCAGAAAAGAACGTCATAATTACTGTAAAATATGTTGGTGGATCTTTGATGTTATGGCCTGAGTAACAGGCAATTTACTTTGGGCACGTCACAGTGTTTAACTAAGTCATTCGAAATTCCAAACATTTCCCTGTAAGCCGAAGAAGTTTTAAGGTCAACAGCATCATGAACTTAGTACCAGTACCAAGATATTTTAGCCAAAAACTTGGTTGCCTCTGCCAGGAGGCTGAAACTTGGCTGCAAGTGGATCTTCCAGCAAGACAATGACCCCAAGCACATATCAAAATCCACAAATGAATGATTAATTATTAACCACAAAATAAACATTTTGCAATGGCCATTTCAGTCTTCGGACTTGAACCCGATTGAAAACCTGTAGTTTGAATTGAAGAGCTCGGATGAAGGATATGGATAAAGATTATGTATGGAGGAACAGTCTACGATCTCTCCCAATGTGTTTCCAATCTCAAAATTTTATTCAAAAAGGCTCAGTGCCATTATCATTGGAAGGTGAGGTATTGAAAGGTATGGAAAATAGGGGTACCAATAATTTTGACAACCATCATGAGAAAAAAATATTTTACTTGTTAAATATATTAATTATAATCTTTCTCTGAGCAATTGTATTAGTATAAAGTCTCTTTTTCAAATGTTTTTGAGCATACAATATAGCTCAGTATGTATTATTTATTTTATAGTATTTTTTGCTCATCTTTATCAAGGGTGCCAATAATTTAGGACCCAACTGGAGATTAACACACACACACACACACACACACTGGACTTGAAATGTCAGTCCAGTTTGGAGTGGAGGACCTATTGCAAAACAATGAACAGAAGAGATGAAGTCATCAAATTATGAACTTCTGAAATCTATTCAGTAAAAAAGTGTTTTAACTAAGATGCCAAACATTCTCTGAGCAGAGAATATCTGTGAGAAAAGATCCTCCCAAGACTCAATAAAACACACGTGTTAATGTGTGATGAGATGAAAGCGGTACCATTTTCTGCAATGTGCAAATCGATTAGACATGCAAAACACTAATAAAAACACATTTACAAGCCCCTCAAGCCCTGACACTTCCCTGTTCACTGCTTGCGATAATAAGCTTCAGAAATAGCTGCTCCAGACTTGATACATAGCACCATCTTGTATCCATCTGTAAGAGCATGAGGCATTGACTTGTGATCTCATACACACTCACCAAGTCCATACACCACCACCACCAACATAATCTATAATGGAAGGGGGAGGATGGGAGATACGTATTTATTAATTTTTTATGTATCACGCAAAAAACACCATCATATGCAGTTCATGCTGTCAATGTTGACTGTTGGGTTCTGAGTAACAAAAGGCTCTGCATAGGCTCTGGATTGCTGCAGGAGGAGTGTGGACAATCCTGACGATCTGGTTGGAAATTTAACTCCGTGCCAACATCAAGCACTACTGTAAATATTTAGCAGTCAGCACCTTGCTAAAGGCTCAGGTTTTTCTGACTGAATGGAATCAGCACTTTCAAATGAATTGCGGTACATGCATTTGATTTGTCGTAATGCAATGTAAGGCGGGGTCAGGGGTGGAGGAAGGAACCAGGTATACCCTCACAATGAGAAAAAAACAATTATGTAAATAATCCCACAATTAAGTAGTAGGCTAATTACATGACACTGTAGAATTATACCAAATAAATTTGACCCGTTTTAGGATATTCAGTTGGACAACTGATCTCCAATGAACTGGCTTTACAGTGCAAAGCAAAAACATTCACAGGAGACAAGCTCCCTCTAGTGGGTCACAGTGGACAACAGTATTTCATAATACTGGAGATATGTAAAAGATGTGTATTAAAAAGGGACCATGTACAATATAACACTGCTTTACATTTTTTTTATTATTACATTTTACATGTTGTTTTTGCATTGGTAAACCAACAAAATGTCTCTTTCAAAGAAATGCATTCTTTTTTTAAAAAAGAGAGAAAAAAAATGCATATTAAAAGTGCATATACGTCATAAACAAAACATACAAATAAATTAACATAAAAAAGGTTTGACGCAGTCTCATGCACTTTCCAAAACTTATTTCATCGTCAAATATTTTCCCGACTCTTTTTGAACAACTTCCAGAAGACTACAACTGTACAGATAACCACTAAGATAGTGTTATTGTAGTATTGTAGAAACGTGGGCTGCTGCCTGGTACTATTAGGTAGTCAGTATCTACAGTCCAGTGTGTCAATCAAGGAGAGAAGAATGAATCAAATTCCATATGACTGATTAATGACATGGTCTTTACACAATCTAATTAGCTACCACTAACTATGTCAGATGTCCAAGACCAGGGCTCTCCAACACTGTTCCTGGAGAGCTACCATCCTGTAGGTTTTCCCTCCAACCCTCATCTAGAACACCTAGCTGGTTGATAAGCTGAATCAGGTTACAACTGGGGTTGAAGCAGAAACATACATGGATGTTAGCTCTCCAGGAACAGGGTTTGAGAGCCCTGCCCGAGTAGTAGTCTATGCCACAACAGGTGTCTTTATGGCAACTTCAACAAGACCAAAAGTGTTCTTTAAAAACAAAATGGAAAACACTCCCATTGCTTAATAATGACATTCATCCATTAACTGACATGCCTTTCATACCTAAATCAAACAGTCAACCAGTTTGTAGAAAAGTGAAATGAGAGCAGAGTGCACAGGCAACACATGAGATGACTGGGCTAAAGATGGAGTCCATCTGTAGTTTCTGTAGTGTTAATAATAAAGTCCTTGCTGGTGAACAAGAGGGCAAGAGGAAGACTGATAACCTGCTCTTTAAAAAGAGAGCACCCTTTGAACACGTACTCCAGCATAGTGGAAAACAATTAACATATATTGACATAATGAACATGAATGTAAAAAAAAAGATAGACAATCCCTTAAAACAATATTAAGACTAAATCCATTTAGTGTAAACTTAAGTTAGAAAACAAGACAAATACAAAATGTTCAGCATCTTAAAGATTTTGGGTTACATCCGTTTCGCAATGTGGTAACATTCTCACATGTAAAAAAAAAAAAAAAAGAATTTTAAAAAAAAATAAAAAATGAAAACCCTAAAACATACGTGTGCAATTAAAGCAATGGAAGACACTAACCATGCTCTCCATTGCTGGCATTTGGAAGATAGGATATATTGTACATTTACTCTCTGGTTCACATAGCAACAATCTATTGCATAGTTAAGGACATGCATGCGTTAGAGTTATCATGCAATACTGCTTTCCACAGTGTTGAAATGGTTGTTTCCATCGATTGACATCACAGTGTCACAACCATCTACTTAAAAGCCGAAAAGGATAATATTGTTGCAGGCAGCTGATTTCTCTGTGAAAGCCGATTTCACAAATAAAATATATTCAAAGATGATGGGCCATAAAATAAAGCTTTTCATCACCTAAACGTTGAGAATATTTTTTTATGTCCATTTTGTGAAAGATGTGGTAAAATGTATTCGTAACATGGCAACAGGAGAATGTAACCGAACAGGTTTGGAACCCGGGTCATCAGTGAGACTCAAGATCATGATAAACTAGTCTAGGCCCAGACATTAAATCTGGAAGTCAACACAAGTCTTCAGATGGGTAAAATACAAAGCAGGATCATGGAGTTAGCCAGCTAACTTGCAAAAATATTCTGAAATCTTTCTACAAAATAAAAAGTTACGTTTGAAATGGGTATGCTCTAACTAACCATAAAATCAAGTTATTTCTGGTTGCTTATCAAAGTTAGCTGGCTAATTCATTGATTCTGTTTTTGTAGTATACCCCTCAGGTCAAGGCAAAGTAATTCAGTGAGCTAGCGCTGTTATTGGATCAAAAGCCCACCATTTCACCAGTGTTTGCAGCAGCAGCTCACTTAATGAGTGTAGCCATGGGCAACAATAACAAGTGACAGGTTGTCAGGCTGTTGCTGAGCCCCTACACAATCATTAATATGTTAATAGTTCACATGTAACAGTGGGGGTTTCATTTTCAGACAGACTGTAGCTTTTGGCAGCAAAATGTCTGCAGTGGGGTTTAATATTAAACTTGGTGCAGTAGGTTAGAGATAACAAATCTCAAGACCCTGGAGAAACTGGGTCTCTTACATTGTCGGCAAGCGAAATATTACAAAATGTGTTAAATGTCATTTCAGTAGAAGGGTATCTGAAGATTTCAATATGTTACAAGCAGACCACCAAAAATGTTTACCCTGGTATCTTAAAATCATAATTAAAGTTATCATATTTAACATCGAAGGTAAGACTGATGAACAGTCTTGAGAACTATTGCACTGAAAGGCTTGGGCATGGTAGATTACCAAACGGGTTACAGCAAGACACAGGGAGAGTTCAGTAACAGGTCAAAAGCTACAGCTAGAAAAGCTTTGCAGATATGGGGGTGGCACCAGATCTGACTGAAATGACTCGTCAAACTATCATTCAACTAAGGAGAACATCCCCATGCAGGGCCTGACAGTTGTACAGTTACGTAGGTACGCTTCAAGTAACAGCAAATAGCAAAACGTTCAGTGCAGTGTGCGTTATTTAGATTGAATTGACTTCATCCGAAGACAGGACAAAGGCAAATAAGCACAAATGTTCAACTTAAATGAGCGGTGTTGGATTTTATCAGTACTATACAGCAGCCTCTGGCTGCTATTCCATACATGGCAGAAACGTTAATCTCTCATGAGGTACCACAGGTTGAGAGGTGCTACCAGGACTGGTAACTGAACACATAGACCAGGGGTAGGCAACTAGATACAGCCGCGGATGGTCGGGGGCCGGAACATATTTAGAATAATTTGTACACTGCAAACTGACCATAACTAAGCCCAAAAACAGATTGTATTTGAGAACAATCATTTCATACCTTGATTACATTGAGACACGATCACGTCTCTTTTTTTTTTATTCAAGAGAATACTCGAAACAGAGTTCCTAAACTAAACACATTTTTTGACCAAAAACAATTCCCAAAATATATACATATATTTGTTTATACTAAAAACTTTGGGTAGTCCCCCAACCCCCCCCAAAAAATCACTTCGTGGCTGGTTTCGCGCCACAGGACGCCTGTTGCTGACCTGACATAGATATATATATTTTTTTTTTTCAGAGCCTCAGCATTTTAAATATTTCAAACAGTGCCAGTATTGCCCTTTGAACAGCACCAGGTGTAGAAAAGGAGTAACATTTTAGACTACTCCACAAACTATCTTCAGACTAGTGTACCCTTACAGCCTTAATAAATGTCAAGTCCTAGACCCGTTACTCTAGTTTCACGTGACCTTTTTAAACCAAGTAAATGTAATACATAAAAATTGACAGTAATATATTTTTTATTAACTATGTTACTGTATATAGCGTTGTTCTGGGGAAAAATATTCCATACTCTATTTACAAAGTGCTATCTTAAAACATTCCTATTCAGTTTTGTGTACAGTAGTAGACTAATACCATACTTTGCCGAAGGCAATGATTTGGTTCCATGACAGGATAGAAAGGCGCTTTTGATCATTTACATCTTGCTTATGAAAAGAAAAATACAAGTGTATATATATATATATATATATATATATATATATATATATATATATATATATATATAAATAATATACTCTCTCAATCTATATATATTTATATCTTAGGCACACGGGGAAAAAAATGCTGCATACATAAAACAACGAGACTGCTATCGATATATGATGTCATTGAGGCTTCTGTGTTGGGCGTGCAGAAGACTGCATGCTGGCAGAAAGATTTCTGGAGGACGCCTGCTTCTCAAGAGGCTTTTTCCCATTGGGGGGAGAATTAAGACTGGATTCAGAAGTGGAAGACTTGGATTTACCTATAACAGGCAACAGAGAGCGTCTGACTGGGGTGGAGGGCTTGGAGGACTCCTTTACCTCAATGACAACCTTGTTCACATGATGCTCTGAGGCACTGGCCGACCCATCCCCCTCCTGAACGCTCCGCCTGGCTGTCCTCTCAGATGCCTTTTTGGCCAGGATGCTGGTCTTACCCAGATCGGCCGACCGACGGGACTCTCTCTGGCGCAGGGCGTTCTTGAAGAACGACAGGCCCTTGTCCTCTGACTTGCTGCTGTGCCTAGGGTCCCTGCAGGAGACACTGGTGGAGCGCAGGCTGGTGACAGAGGAGCTGCTGATGGAACTCCGCAAAAACCTCCTCTCTGGACGGACCCCCTCCGCAGTAGTCTTGGTGGGGGTCCTGGCTGCAGCGTTGCTGCCCCAGCGTGGTCTATCAACCAGAGGGCTTACTAACCCCGAGTCCCGACTGCAGCTCCTCTCCAGCAGCTTCTTCCGACCAGAGGTGGTCTTCTCAAGGCCAGAGGCACTCTTCTTTATGGTGGGGGAGGGGGAAGCGGAGGACAGCGGTGTGGAGATGCGTTGCTTGCGCTGGGGGGTTCCATCTGCCGAGTCAGGACCCTTGGAAGACAAAGACTCTTTCTTTTTGGACGGGGTCCTGGCGGGCGTAGCACTGCCGCTGCTGGTGGTCTTGTCTTTAGAGGTGGTCGCCTTGGGGCCCTTTACCACAGGGCTGGAAGACATTTGGGATGTAGAGGATTTGGGGGTGGAGGACGAACACTGGCGCTTCTTGGAGTTTTTCTCTGGCTCAGACTTGATGGAACTCTTTTTGGACCTGGCGCTCTCTAACTTTGGGGCAGATCCGGCGGTGCTGCTCTTGCGTTTCTGCTCTTTCGACAGGGGGGCTTGTGCGTTTTGGTTCAGGGCTGTTATCTGGTTGTTGTTGTCCGTCGGGTCACTCTTGGAGCTCTTATCAGCCGGCGTGGGGGCCCTGCAGTAGACTTCGTCTAGGATCCTCCTGCCATGGTCCTGGTCGGTGCTGTTCCCCTCCATCATGGCCAAGGGGGCCCTGCCACCAGGGTAGCGCTCATGCCGGCTGTAGCTACCGAAGCAAGACGTGGATACCTTGTCATCACAGGCCTCTCCCCTTTCTCCTATCCTCTCCAAGGGGGGAGAGGAGCGTGAGTCCAGGGAGAAGCGTGAGGGGGAGTTGGACCTCATATGGAGCTTGGCAGAGAGGGACCAGGAGGGCTTCATGCTGTTCTCACTGAAGGCCAGAGGACTGGCGATGGATGACCTGGAAGACAAGCTCTGACGTTGGATGCTCCGAACAAAGGGACGGGTCGAAAATCCACCTAAATAGATACAAATAAATGAGTTTACACTAATGCACTAGACTCAATGAAAGGATCATTTAATGCCCCTTTCTCTCAACTGGGCATAGTAACAGATCATGTAAGGTTAGAAATAACTAGCTAAGGAGGGAAAGAGGAGGGCAAAAGAGGTGAAGATGGAGAAAGAAGACAGAGAAACCCAGTGTATCTGACCGTCATCTTCAATGCGGTCCCCTGTGGTGAACTCCACCGACTCGCCCAGGGAGGCCAGAGAGGTGCGTCTGGAGGAGGCCCCGGAAGCCAGGCTGGCCGGCCTGCTGCCTTGGAGACGGTTCACCCAGTGGTCACAAAGAGATGAGCTGGTGGAGCCTGGCACAGATAGACACGACAGTCAAACCCTCAGATCTCTCAAAGATAAACAAGATGTTGATGCTACTGTCCAACTAAGAGTGGACAAACAGTTTTAATGTCACTTAATGGCATTTCTCCTGTAGCACCACGTAATACACCATCTTAACGAAACATTAGTGTCAGGAAAATCCCACACCTGCTACGGAGCTGTTGGCGGACCAGGAGGGGATCGTGTTCCTCCTCTGGTAGAACAAGATGTAGGCCGTCTGCTGACACACATCATCATCAGCAACGGGCTGGACCTCACTGTCGTCAAAGCAGTACCACTGGCCGTCAACAGAGTTCTTACAGTAAGCTGGGGGTTAGAAGAACAAGAGATTTAGGTTGATGGTGAAGAAGCTGTCAGAATGTAGTGTTATTTTCCTATCCATCTACCTCCAGTCAGTGACTACTTCCACCTTACTGCTAAACCACCGGTCTTACCTGTGTAGTGGCCTCCATGCATGTTTCCGTGATGATTGCAGACGGCGTACAGGTCGTACAGGTAGTCGTCAGGGTTACGCCCCAGGCCGTAGGGTCGTCTCCATGGTGACCAGTGAGAGGGCAGGCTCCAGCTGCTCTGGGACCTCTTCACCATGTGAGGAGCCATGTCCATGCCAAGCAGAGGGAACCGCACCATGTTCTGCATCTTCACCCTCCTGTCAGCTTCCTTCAGGACACAGCATTAAACACAGTACCCAGTAAACTGAACTGTCGCTACACATGCCTCAGACAGGCAGGTGACAGGTCACCGGGTAAGACTGAGTGGTAGTGACTGAACATGGACAAGACAGAACAAGCAACACTGACTGAAGGCAAACCAAGAATAGGAACCAGTTGGGCCGCCCAAAGCATGAGCAACTACCGTTGCAAAAACAAAACAGGAATGATTGGAATTGGAAGGGGTGCTGAATGCTTTGTTGTTGCTGCAGTACCTGTCTGAACCTCTTGAGGTGCAGTATGAGCACATCAGGCAGGGTCCACAGGCTGAGCTTGATGCGGCCTTGCTGCAGCTGCTTGCAATGTGGGCAGCGCCAGGCATCATCCGGGGCCAGCTGGAACAGAGACAGCCCACCCATGCACACACACACACACACACACACACACACACACACACACACACACACACACAGCCATCAAGGAAAAGCTCCCCACCGCAGTGCTTTTAAATCAGTCTCACTCACAGAGGGAGTTCCTGACTGATCTACTCCATGTTTTCACAGCACCCTCATTTCTGTGACCAGTGCCAGTTCTTAAACGGACCAACTCCAGCCTCTGCTAACCACAGTGTATATTCAGTCTATCTGGTGTCCTTCCAGACAGAGAGAAGACATTATAAAAATGCTGTATTTCAAACATAGAATTAGGGGCAGAATTTCCAGCACCCTCAGCATTTCAACAAAATGAAAGGCTATTGGATATTCAGCTGTGGAATAATAAACAAACCCTCTGGTAAGAAGAGAATGTTCCTTTTTCCAAGTCTCTTTTCTTGTTTAAATACATACAACAGCATATAAATGCATCGACAGCCATTGTGTGTGGCCTTGTGATACCAACACAATGTGTGTGTACTCCAGTGTTACCTGCTCCTCTTTGGTGTAGAGCTGGAGGCACTGAGCGAGGGTGCAGGCCTGGGGCTGATGGTGTTGCTCTCTGTGTAGATACACACTCTCAGCATCAGGGATGTACTCTTCCTCAGTGAGCCCAAACAGACTGCATGGAAGGAGAATCACAGTCAGCCAATCAAATCACTCAACACACTGCCTCCTATCCTAACACACAATACTAAATCTGACACTTCCCAATATGTGGGTATTGCTTAGGTAGTCTAATACTTAAGGATTTCATTCCTTTATGTTATCCTGTCTCCAAATGTCTAAAGGCACCCGCATGCTTCCCAGCCGAAACAGTTCCTAAGAGTTTGTGCATATATTATGATGGCATTATGTGACGTTTCTGTTAGTTTTGGAGTTCAGTAAGGGTTTTTTCGGATGTTCGGGCACAGTAGCCGAACTGACCCGAAGTCGGTAGGCGAACGGAGCCGAAGTCGGTATGCGAAGTCTACACCCCTTCATCGGTGATTGGTCAACAGTAGGGATTCTTCAACAAAGCGTTTGTCATTCAACGAGAGACGGCTTGTTTTCATGCACATTTTTTAAATTTAGAAATAAATACTGCACCAGACATCTTAATTAAATGTAAAATTGCTTGAATATGAACTCCTCAGGCAAAAACGTCAAAATGAATTACAGATTTCTTGTGTTATCTTCGATTCATTCTGACTATTTTGTGGAAGTGGATACTAGCTTTGGCATCTCAAAATGGACAAACAGTACTATTGCTGTTTTTTTTCTTCTTATTTATCAAGCGAAGGTATTTAAAAGAGTATGCAAGCACACTCGTTCAGGTTTGCCAAGCAGAGTTCGGCAAGGCGCCTGCCAAACTGAAGCATGCAGACTTTTGCCTTAAAAAAGCAAAAACAAACATCAAAGTGCCTCGTCTGCTATACTCTCTCACCCCTGTCTTTAGACAAACAATATATTTTGTTGAAATTAATATTTGTTGGCTTTAAGGGATGGGCATGACATCTTTTCACTATTCGAATATCTGGATAATCAAAATACATACGTTTAAAAAAAAAAACATGCAACATGTGACAATTTCAACGATTTTACAACATTATAGTTCATATTAGAAAATCAGTCAATTGAAATAAATTCATTAGGCCCTAATCTATAGTTTCACATGACTGGGCAGGGGCACAGTGGGTCCCTGCCCAGTGGGTCTGGGAGGGCATAAACCCACCCACTTGGGAGCCAGGCCCAGCCAATCAGAATGAGTTTGTCCCGACAAAGGGGCTTTATTAGAGAAAAATACTCCTCAGTTTCATCAGCTGTCCAAGTGGCTGGTCTCAGACGATCCAGCAGGCGAAAAAGCCGTATGTGGAGGTCCCGGGCTGGCATGGTTACATGTCGTCTGTGGTCGTGAGGCCGTTTGGACGTACTGACAAATTCTCTAAAACGACGATGGATGCGGCTCATAGCGGAGAAATTAACATTAAACTCTCTGGCAACAGCTCGTGGACATTGCTGCAGTCTGTATGCAAATTGCATTCTCCCTCAAAACTTGAGACATTTGTGGCATTGTCTTGTGTGACAAAACTGCCAAGTTTAGAGTGGTCTTTTATTTTCCCCAGCAAAAGGTGCACCTGTGTAATGATCACTCTGGGCACAAAATTTGAGAGAAATAAGCTTTTTGTGCATATAGAACTTTTCTGGGATCTTTCATTTCCTCTCTTGGGTAGGGGATGAAAAGCGTGCCCAAAGTAAACTGCCTGTTACTCAGGCCCAGATGCTAGGATATGCACATAATTGGTAGATGTGGATAGAAAACACTTCAAGTTTCTAAAACTGTTAAAATAATGAGTATAACAGAACTGATTTGGCAGGAGAAACCCAGAGGACAAACCATCCAGGGGAAGAAATAAATTGAGGTCATAGGATTTTCCAACAGTTTTCTATGGGATACCCTTATTATTAGGAACCTGGTTTCAGTTCCTATGGCTTCCACTAGATGTCAACAGTCTTTAGAAATTGTTCAATGTTTTTCTTTTGAGAATTGAAGAAGTAGTCCTATTCATTAAGTGTCACTCCAGGTGGACTCTACTGGTTTGGTGCGCGTAAACTGGAGTGCGCTTCACGTTGTTTTTATCTGGTATTAGAAACAGTTTATTCAGTCTAAAATTGTATCGATTATTTACGTTTTAGGGTACCTGAGGTTGGATTAGGAACGTTGTTTGAAATGTTTGGACCAAGTTTACAGGTAACTTATTAGATACTTTGTAGGCATGTTGGGCGAGTTGAAACCGGTGTATTTCTGAAACAAACACGCCAAATAAATTGACATTTTTGGGACATAAAGAAGGACATTATCGAACAAAAGCACCATTTGTGATGTTTCTGGAATAGTTTGGAGTGCCAACAGAAGAAGATCTTCAGAGGTAAGGCATTAATTATATCGCTATTTCTGACTTTTGTGGCACACCTGCGTGGTTGAAATATGATTTTCATGTGTTTGTATGCGGTGCGCTATCCTCAGATAATCGCATGGTTTACTTTCGCTGTAAAGCCCTTTTGAAATCTTACACAGCAGCTGGATTAACAAGAAGCTAAGCTTTATTTTGATGTATAACATATTTTCAAGAATGTTAAATATTTGAATTTGGTGTTTTTGAATTTCGCGCTCTGCAATTTCACCGGATGTTGGCCAGGCTACCGTCCCACCTGCCCATAAGAAATGAAACATGCGACCAACAATTTACATGTTGTGTTTATATTTTTGTTCAGTATAGATTTTTTCCCAAAAGTTATGAGGTTCAAAATGTACCGCTCCAACTTCACTTGGTACACATGGAGCCTTTGATGGCAGTGCTGCTTTGATTGACCGACAATAACAAGCTATACTCGTGAAAAGTGTGTAGGCTAACGGTACAGATTTTTTTTTTTAAATGGAGCGCACTCATAAAAGCTCATTAAAAACTGTTGTTTTATTCAAATGTCTAATGTCATGGTCTATCCTTGCATGTAGCAATGTCACATAGATAATTACATTATAGACAGTCTTTTCATTAAAATAGGCCTAGCCTATATATACATTTTTTTAAATGAATACCCTCGCAAGTAATTGAGTACTAACGTCTGTTTGGATATTCTAATATCCGTCTCCATCCCTAGTGGCTTTATGGGGATCATTTATGGTCATGTATTTCCCTGCAGGATAAATCTCACCACAAACCCCCAGAAACATGGCGTTTATCAAAGAAATGCAGAGCACCAGCAATATTGTTGTGCAGCGTTCACTCACTAATCCTTGGTCTCTTTGTCCCACTCCACCACTATCTTGACGTGCGGCGGCCCCCCCTGGCCACAGGACTTGTACGCTCTGCCAAGGAAAGATTATGTTGAGGAAAAACGAGAACAAGCCAGTTTCACAACTTAAACACATATCAACCAACAAGCTGTATTTCTCTTATCTTGTGAAGTGAATTGGATTTACATTACCCGTGGGGCTGTCTTTTTGTATGCTGTACACATATCTACCCAGCTTTTTAGTGTGTGTACTGTGTGACAAACTCCCATTCTATTCAATTGAATCAGCAACTGGGACAAACTATAAACCAAACCTGCTGAGCAAGCAGTGTGTGAAGAAACAGATACCAAAACATGTAAAGGCACGCCATTTAACAGTTCTGGTGACATAAGAGCATCTGATCTGGCATTCTAGTGTGGTTAAAGGATTACAAGGAGGCAATAAACTGTAAACAAAATTGTGAATTGGTGAGAGGAGGTGGTGTTCAGTAGGAAGATAACATTTTGAAAAGGGGAGGTAATACCTGAACACAAATGTCCTTTTTCTGGTGAGAAACATTTTGCTATGTGCCCTACTGAACATGACCCTGGTTGAGAGCTACAGTTGAATAATAATATAAAATATTCCATTTAGCAGACACTTTTATCCAAAGCGACTTCCTGTCACGAGTGCATACATTTTTTTACGTACAGATGTGCTTTCTTAATTTGATCACAGTTGCTACAGAGAATTTTCCTGTGCGTCAGGAAATGCAAACTTATTGCATTTGAGGTTTAATGAAAAATGTATCAACCTGGAGTTGCAAGCACCATGCTCTACCAACTGAGCTACAGAGGACCAGGAATAACAAGGAGACTGACCTTTCCACTGTTGGGTGACAGAGAGGCTGCTCCTCTTGGGGCAGGAGGTATGTGATGCCAACCACACCAACCACTCGTAGGCTGAAGGGCCCCACCTGCAGATAATAACAGGACTTTAGTTACTCACTATCCCTATTCCCACCACCTGACTGCTACGTATAGACATGTTGCCACGGCCGTGCTTTTCAAACCAGACCAACAACATTCTAGCCAATGAGGCAACTTAAACGTCTAACATGCCGTTACATGGGAATCAACTGTTTATTTCTTTAGAGTCTAAGACAGGATAGGGGGTGCTAAACTGACATATGAAATTGTTTTAAGATGGTCATACTATGGATCATTTAGCTAGTTGATTTTGAATTTTAGGACCCTTTTATATATAAAAAATATATAAAAAATGTATTTGATAAAATTATGATTTTGGCCTTTACTACTAAAGCCCATAGAAACGCATTGAATAACACATTTAAGAATGGAAAAAAGGAGAGTCAAAAAATGAATTGGAAGAAACAAGGTTTTGAAGTGTTTGTCCTAAATCTAGGACATAAAAAAACTCAGGAAACAAACTACCGTTCAAAGGTTTAGGGTTATTTAGAAATGTCCTTGTTTTTGAAAGAAAAGCACATTTTTGGTCCAATAAAAATAACATCAAATTGATCAGAAATACAGTGTAGACATTGTTAATGTTGTAAATGACTATTGTAGCTGGAAACGGCTGATTTTTAACGGAATATCTACACAGGCGTACATAGGCCCATTATGAGCAACCATCACTCCTGTGTTCCAATGGCATGTGTTAGCTAATCCAAGTATCATTTTAAAAGGTTAATTGATCATTAGAAAACCTTTTTGCAATTATGTTAGCACAGCTGAAAACTGTTGTTCTGATTAAAGAAGCAATACAACTGTCCTTCTTTAGACTAGTTGAGTATCTGGAGCATCAGCATTTGTGGGTTCAATTACAGGCTCAAAATCGCCAGAAACAAAGAACTTTCTTCTGAAACTCGTCAGTCTATTCTTGTTCTGAGAAATTAAGGCTATTCCATGTGAGAAATTGCCGAGAAACTGAAGATCTCGTACAACGCTGTGTACTACTCCCTTCACAGAACAGTGCAAACTGTCTCTAACCAGAATAGAAAGAGGAGTGGGAGGCCCCGGTGCACAACTGAGCAAGAGGACAAGTACATAAGTGTCTAGTTTGAGAAACAGACGCCTCGCAAGTCCCCAACTGGCAGCTTCATTAAAAAGTATCCTCAAAACACCAGTCTCAACTTCAAGAGTGAAGAGGCGACTACGGGATGCTGGCCTTCTAGGCAGAGTTGCAAAGAAAAAGCCATATCTCAGACTGGCCAATAAAAATAAAATATTAAGATGGGCAAAAGAACTGACACCGGAAGATTGGAAAAAAGTGTTATTTACAGACGAATCTAAGGTGTTCAGATCACAAAGAAGAACATTTGTGTGACGCAGAAAAAATGAAGATGCTGGAGGAGTGCTTGACGCCATCTGCCCGGCATGGTGGAGGCAATGTGATGGTCTGGAGGTGATTTGGTGGTGGTAAAGTCAGAAATTTGTACAGGGTAAAAGGGATCTTGAAGAAGTAAGGCTATCACTCCATTTTGCAACACCATGGCATACCCTGTGGATGGCGCTTAATTGGAGCCAATTTCCTCCTACAACAGGACAATGACCCAAAGCACAGCTCCAAACTATGCAAGAACTATTTAGGGAAGAAGCAGTCAGCTGGTATTCTGTCTATAATGGAGTGGCCAGCACAGTCACCGGATCTCAGCCCTATTGAGCTGTTGTGAAAGCAGCTTGACCGTATGGTACGTAAGAAGAGCCCATCAACCCAATCCAACTTGTGGGAGGTGCTTCAGGAAGCATGGGGTGAAATCTCTTCAGATTACCTCAAAAAATTGACAACTAGAATATCAAAGGTCTGCAAGGCTATGATTGCTGCAAATGGAGGATTCTTGGACGAAAGCAAAGTTTGAAGGACACAATTATTATTTCAATTAAAAATCATTATTTATAACCTTGTCAACATCTTGACTATATTTCCTATTCATTTTGCAACTCATTTCATTTATGTTTTCATGGAAAACAAGGAAAAGTGACCCTAAGTGAGACAAACTTTTGAACGGTAGTGTATATATATATATATATATATATATTTATACACATATTTAACCTCTTTTTTGTGTAGGCTAAAAACTACCTTCATACTTCCATTCGTTTCGTTGAACCAGTACCTGGTTATCTTCAGACGAGTCCTGAGACACTTGTGGGGGTCAGAGCAAAACAGTTTGTGGGAGTCTTACTTTGCATAGAGTGGTCATAATAGTTTCTAGGTCAAACTGTTTTCGTGAGAAGAACAATTTTCACGATGTCTCATGGTCTGACAAACACCGCTCTAGCTCTGTCACCGTTCACCGCAGATGCGGAAGTGCGACACTGGTGGATACAGTGGATTGAGAGGCATCCAATGCAAAAAAAAACATCTCTAGCTTAAACTGACGGATTTTGATTTGATTTTTTGTTTTGTAATTGATCAACTCTAGGGGGTTAAATGCAGTAAACCACAGTGCCTACTAGTGAAAGCCTACACAGGTTGTAATTCAGACTCTTTTGCCATATCATGATTTTTTTTGTTGACCTGCTTTCTGTGGGGTTGTGTTTCCATTCACTATCCTCCACCCACCTGAATGTAAACTCCTGGCCTGAGCAGGTGATGCATCTTCTCCAGGATCTCCTTCTGCAGGATATCCCAGGTCACAGTGCGATCCATGTACAGAACAAATGGAAGACCAAACCTGGAACAGAGGGAATGATATTCTCCTGTTAACAGACTCCCAAGTATATTTTAATATAACAGGTCATATGACCTGCATGGTGTACAGTTTCAGAGGACAGTTGAAAACACTGGGCAGTAGTACCCATAGAAATACAATTCCAACATCGCAGTCAATATTATTAATATTTCATCTCTATAGTACCTCCTCCCTTGGTGACCGGTGCAGGCTCGGTTACAGATCAGCAGGACCATCTTGTCGGCCCCTGTGTTCTTATTGGCCGACGCAGTGGCAGGAATCACGGCTCCTTGCATGAAAGATGGAGTCCTGCTCATCTCATTCCCAAACTTTAAGTTGTTCTGGTTCAGGTTGGCAAGGAGACTCCCTGGATTTCAAATCCCAATCAGTCATTGATACTCAGTCAATACTTCCATATACATTACAGAGAATGCATGACAAGTACACTACCAAAAAAAACTTCCATTGAGAAATGCCCAAAATGTATTGAATAATGTGATATCAACAGTAGATGAATAGTGAAGAGGTACCTCTCTTGGTTCGAATGTTCTCTAGTCTGAACATCTCAGGCGTCTCAAAGGCAAAGATGGAATCGCTCTCCTGAATGATATCGAGATCGTCGTCGTCATCACAGAAGGAGCGATGGAAACCGTCGTAGTACATCTCCGTCAAAACAAACTGAATCAGAGGGATGCGGAGATGGCCAAAACAAATCAATACGCTGCTGTCATTTAGTCAACACTGAAACCTTTTATTCAGATATGATGGTGAAACAGATTAGAGTTAGGCCATGCCCATTTCAGTGAATGAATTACAGAACATAAATAAACAACATCAATATTCTCTACAGTGTATAGGCCTACCTCTTCTGCAAATACAGAACAATGGTAAATATGGAAGACTACACATCATGACATAAAACCTCCTCCCTTTCTCCTGGAGTCCTTGCCCTATCCCTCAATCATGACAACTTTTCTTATTCAGACCAGGATCTCACACACACTAGTGTTCTGCTTAATGTAATCCAATGACAGCATTGTATGAAAGTTTCAGCCACATCAAACCCAAGGCATCAGTTCTGTTGATCTTCGATAAAATGGGCTATGTTCCAGTGATCCCTTCATCCTGATTAAAGAGACGATGATGCACTAGCCTAATAGTACTTAGGACAACACTGTAAAGCAGTTATTAATACTGAAATGGGCACACCTGCTGGTACAATCAGACTATTACCCAGGGATGAATCATTAAAGGAAAAAGTAAGCCCAAATAGGGTGCTCCTTTACAGATAACATTCCTTTGAAATCCTTAGTAGCTAGGTAGCACCAGAAAATAAAGCAATCAAGTTAACTTCTGTGTGTATGTAACCTAGTAAGACAGAGCTGAGGCTGCTAGGGATAAGAGAGCAGGAAGGAAGCAGCACCTGGTCCAGGGGGATCTTGGTCTCACGTGACACAGCATCTCGGAGTCTGGACACGGTGCTGTTCAGGGGCACGGCCACGCCGATCCTCATACAGTGAGAGTACTTCCCCTGGTAGACCACTGTCACATACAGAGGCCTGGGAAGAGAGAGGAAACATGGGAATGACAGGGATCAAATATTGGCACCATATAAGGAATTACAAAACACCAGATAAAAACCACTGACAAAGGCCAGGAAATAACAGAACAGACAAACTCAACTTTCACCAAATTAAACACAATTATGTCCAATAATCAACCTCCTAGGAGAGGACACGTATCCGACTCCCCTAGTAATGCTGCTACAACACTGTCTGGAGACTGCTAATTTGTAATTACTCTGAGAGCACTGAGCAGGATTCCTCTGGTGACTGTGTGGATCAGTGCTACTCTAAGCTGACACTAAGAATTTAGCCAGCAGGCACAGCAACGCAGCTTTTTCAGGAGTTCAGTTTGAGACACCCCACATTCTGGAGAACCCTCATTTTTAAGATGGTTGCCATTTCTCAGTTTCTCTCATTTGAACTTCAGTTATGTGGGATCGGTCTTCACATCAGCTCAACTATGGCCAGAAACAGTGGCATAAGAGGCTTAGCAGAATATTTTTATTCAGAGAAATAACCTAGATGCTTCAGACTAGTAATAACTGATAACCCAAAGTTGAGTAACAGAATTGTGTTTCTGGGAGAAGGAAGAAGTAGTAGTGAAGCCAGAGTGGTGAACCATTGAGCCTTGGTCTGGAGAACCAACATTCTGTCATCAATCAGATTACAGCCGGAGGACATCACTGTATCATGAGGACAAAAAAGGCCATGCGTGTCCCAGGTACCTCAGTTTAGGAGCATTATGAATCCTCAGCTGAGTGAGCATAAAGGTGGTTTTGACTGCTAGGCACAAATAATGAAACTCAAAATACTAAAACTATGACAGAAAAGAATCTAACATATTCCTAAAAAGTCATAGGCCTACATCTTCATTTCAGATTTAAAAGTAAGTCTATTTCCCTTTTTGCTTTAGACATTGAGTGTTTGTCTGGGCATGTAGCCCTTAAATTGACTTTAGAAATAGAAGAGTCCCATAATTACTGGCTTGGTTTGGTCTGCAGATGGGCCAAATATGCCATTTTGGAGACTAAAACGACATTCCTTCTTATTTACTTTGCTTCTGCAACCCTGGGAAATTGAAATGAACCGCAGTCTCAAGTAGTCTCATCTACAAGTCCATGCTAGGTAAAGCTCCGCCTTATCTCAGATCACTGGTCACGATGGCAACACCCACCCGTAGCACGCGCTCCAGCAGGTGTATCTCACTGATCATCCCTAAAGCCAACACCTCATTTGGCCGCCTTTCATTCCAGTTCTCGGCTGCCTGTGACTGGAACGAATTGCACAAATCGCTGAAGTTGGAGACTTATCTCCCTCACCAACTTTAAACATCTGCTATCTGAGCAGCTAACCGATCGCTGCAGCTGTGTACATAGTCCATCGGTAAATAGCCCACCCAATTTACCTACCTCATCCCCATACTGTTTTTATTTATTTACTTTTCTGCTCTTTTGCACACCAGTATCTACCTGCACATGACCCTCTGATCATTTATCACTCCAGTGTTAATCTGCAAATTTGTAATTATCCGCCTACCTCCTCATGCACACAATGTATATAGACTTTTTTTCTACTGTGTTATTGACTTGTTTATTGTTTACTCCATGTGTAACTCTGTGTTGTTGTCTGTTCACACTGCTATGCTTTATCTTGGCCAGGTCACAGTTGTAAATGAGAACTTGTTCTCAACTACTGGTTAAATAAACTACTGGTTAAATAAAGGTGAAATAAAAAATAAAAATAAAATGTACATTTCAACACTTGTCAACAGTCTTGTTCCTCCCACCAGACCGAATGATGGAACACAGCAGAGGTGTGTACTCACCTTGTGTGAGGTAAGAGGATGGGAAGGGAGATGCAGAGGAAAGGATCAAAGGTGTTGCTCTGTTTTTGGCAATGCGGGCAGGTGAGCGACGACCTGTTGGTAAGAAAGGGAACTCATTTGTCTCAAAAGAAGTCATGAGGAATAAACAGAATGGAGATGATAAAACTCCTCAGGGGTAAGCATCAAATAGGACCTACCTGTACTGGGCCTGAAATAGCTCTTGCACAAATGAACCGGTAGAGAGTGGAAGAGAAGGCCCCTCTAGACCCCCATCATCCTCTTCCACTGGTGGCTAATAGGACAAAACAGAGCGGATGAGCTCTTACTGCATATTAGACGATTTAGGATATTGAGGCTGTATTCTATTCACTAGGTCAATGAGCATCCAAAGCTGTCTGAAAAACATTGAAAGGATAAGGGACCAAAATACAAACAAAACTGCCTGTGACGGTGCAGCTCTGACTTATCCTCAAGGAACTATGAGCATTTGACAAGGCAGACTAATCAACAAAAGCTCTGTGGGGTCTATTCAGGTCACGTCTCTCACTCTGCATGTCTAAAGTCTTCTTCATGCATCGGTTCGGCTGGTGCCTAAGGTGATCCAAACGAATGTGCTTGCATACTCCCTTAAAAGACCTTTGCTTTTAAAACGAGAAAGTGACAATAGTACCGTTTGTCCATCTTAAGACACCGTAGCCAGTATAAACTTCCTCAACATAGTCAGAATCCATCTAAGATAACTGAAGAAATCTGTCATTACATTTTGACGTTTTTGCTGAGATCTAAGTTGCACAATTTTACTTTTCAAGGGAACAAAATTTGAATGAAGAGGATTTGTGATGACAAACTCTTCATTGAAGAATCCCTACTGTTGACCAATCACCGACAAAGGGGCGTAGACTTCGGCTACAAATTTCGGCTTGCCTCGAGATAAAACGTCAGCACGAACAGCTGAAAACTCCTTGCCTATGACCAAAACAAATAAAATGTCACCATAATATATGCACGAACTGTTCCAAACTGTTTCGGATGGGAAGCAATCCAGGAAAGGGACACAGAACACCATCACTTCCTGTTCATTCTCCCATTAGGAGGTGAATCAGTCAGTACTCCGTAAAGTAAGGAAGTGAGCTCTCTCTCCTAACTTGTTTGTTCCAGTGCTCTGGAAGATTGATGCCTGATATGGGGCTCTGCGTTCAGAAATGGGTTAGGTCTGTAAATCTGTCCTGCAGGATGCCAGGCCCTTACCCTTGCTCAAATGTTAATCCGTTTGGAATGTCTGAATGAGGCTTCAAAGGACATCACAATTAGCCAGCCACCTCCTGTCACCTCGTCGACTGCTGACTCACCTCAGGTACAGCTCCATTCACTGCTAGCTCGGGGTCACATCCCTAGCTGTCTCATTGTGCTAACCTGGCCACTACCACCGTTCCTGAAGTTGCATTAGTAGGCCCTAACTCTATGATGCGCAAACAAAAGTTTACCTTAATGGAAGGCCTGTTGTTGGGATGGTTGTTGAGGTCTTCATGTACCCTGTCCAGAAGCCAGAGCAGAAACTCCTGGGCATCATGCTGAGCATTGCCTTTATACTGCAAAGCACTCTTTGAGACAGCATTCTGCAACAAACAGCACAAGCAACACTGCTTGAAAATTCTGGTGATAGCCTAGTCTCAGAAGTATGATATAGCCTAAATGTATTTGACCATTTCAAATATGTGTAGTATAGGCTGATTCTGCGGACCAACTGCAGTCCTGTGAGAGAAGCAGTCTTGCTTTATGATACATTGTAAAAACTTACTTTGAACTCCCTGCTGTGCTGTGGGGTGTATTCAAATGTCCACAGGGCCCGGACCAGTCCAGACAGCTGCTCTGTCACCTCGCCTCTGTCATGAGGGCCCTTCCTCCCCAAATGCACACCGTTTGTCTTTGGTTTCTCCTTCTCCTCATCCGTTTCCTCGTCTCCCCGGTATTGTTCCAGTGCCAAATACTCAGCAAAGAGTTCAGTGTTACTCAGGCACTGGAGGATGGCATTCATGAAACAAGTGTTACCATGGTTTTTGAGACCAGACACTCCAGGGACCTTCTCTCCGAGGAAACGGTCACTATCATCCAAAGCTGGTGAATCTTTACCTCCAGTTTTGAATAATGTGAAACCCCCGTCGTCTTTGTCACCTTCAATAGCATGCCCATCTGATCCAAAATGGGACAGGGTTGACAGGGTCCTGAGGACTCTGCCCATAAAACTACCCACGGAGCGCACAGAGCCTCGTCTGAAGAGTTTCTTGCTGAAGCTACCAGATTTCTTCTCTTTAGTCGTGGCTTTACTAGACATGATTGCCTGACTTGTTGGGCACCCCCTCATGCAATAAATGTCAAATTGCAATCTTTCCTGTGAGGAATGAGCTGAGCTAGCTAACAAACTAGAATGAACTTTCAGCTGTCTCGTGCTACATCTTAATTGGGAAGTCAAGTTACATCTCAACCCATCAACTAGCTAGTAGCTTGCTGGGATATATTTCCCATACTAGGGGTACAGTACTGACTACCATTAAATACGTGTCACCACATTTTCAAAGACAAGTGTTATGTTGATTTAACTGGACAGCTAAACCTAGCGTGTCAGCTAACACAACAACAATCCATAGCTAGCTAATCAGCTAGCTAAATTGGCTAGCTAGATTGTAAACTATCCATTAATCCATTTTAAGTGATTCGATTTAGTAAAATACACAAATTACAATAAGCTGACGGAATGCATTTGTATATGCTAAACGAGTCAACCTATCCACTGACGTTCATGCAAATCGTTTCTTGTAGCTAGCTGATTGTTTTTATAGTTAGCATTTGCACATTAGCTAGCTCTGCTAGCCAGAGATCTAACCACTGCATAAATGAGTCCCTTACGCAGAAGTGTCCTTCCATCCCACCCGAAAATAGAAATGCAGTTACCAAGCAGAGACGTTTAATTCCGTATCCTTGGTTAACTTGAGTGGGATTGTAAGATTTCTTGTGCTTTCCAAACTGAGGTATTCTCCTAAATCCGACTATCCATTGCAACGGAGTCAGTTTTTCACACTTTCAGCTACAAAAACACGGACACTGCAGGACAGCAGAGAAACAGCTGACGTAACAAAGTCAACGCCAAAATACAACTGGGGGAGAGAGGGGTTCCACTGTACCATTTTTCCATAAATCAAACGTTTTGTATCAAAGTATCAAAATGTGCACTATTGAATAATAAAGTAAATGTTTAAAAAAAAATGTTTTTAATGTAGGCCTATCCATAATCATGCAGTTGACAATAAGGAAATACTTCCTGATGTAAGGACAGTCCAAAAAATATTGTTTATAAGACTGACAAATATTTGCTTTTTTTGTTTTGGGTTGCAAGTATGAGAGTGTTGGGTCTCCTATAGTACAGGGTGGGGCCCTATGATAATGGGGTTAATGAAATCTGAGAGGTGGTATTTTTCAGTTCCCACTGAGATCTAGACTGACATCAAGTTGGTCTTCTGGTATTTTAATGCACCACAACATACAAAATGTACAACAAGTAGGATGGTGGAATCAATCCGTGACTGCCACATCTTGGCTGAATGGCCTCACCATATAGCCTACATTATACAGTGATGGATTTAGCTTTATTGAATTTGATGTAACCTATCACATACACATATTAGCCTATCAAAATACAACATTTAGCTCCATGATCTACTAAAACGCAAAACAGAGAGACATAGTAAAACAATATATATTTTAGATCGGTGTTAGAGGAAAGAGAATCAGTCTGATGAGGGAATCAGCAGTCAAGGTCACCAGCATAAAACCAATTGTAATTTGAGTCTTAATTGTGCCCGCCTCCTACTCCTCTACCCACCAATCAGCATGTCATCTGTCAAATCGCACAGGACGAAATTAGCCTAATGCAATTTGTCCTTTATATTCTCTAAATTTGAGATGGAAGGGAGAGTCACAGTGAGCTTTGTAATATATAACCTACTTTCAGACATCAGACACAATGTCAAACATTCAATTATGTAGGCCTAATGGTTCATGCATTTCCCTTGTTGTTTTACACTGAACGTAGTACTGTTTTGACACCTACAAATGATGCCGACCTAAAGACGCAAGGATGTGATGAGTAAATGTGTGTATTTAATTCCCATGAGTCACTTTCCTCATCAATGTCTTTCTTGGACCTTTAGTTATTATTTTGCTGTGGCTATAGCTATTGGGTTGGTGGAACTTAGAAGTAAGGTAAAAGTAGGTAACCTAGATACAGATCCTAGAGGTACAGATTAATCCATATGCTGCCTCCACATGCCCAGATCATTTAGTTCCCATATGCTTGGGATACAGCTTAATTTCCTGTTCTTTTAAGCTGACCTCAGCACACACAGTGACTAGATACTGTGCATCCCAGCAGCACCTCTCATCATTATGATATCTATCCAATTACATCTCTCCCAAGTATCTCAGACTAGAGTGCAAACCATAGACCCTACATAAAAGAAGGGTGTGTAGACCATGCATTTTACTGGGAAACATTGTATGATGATACCATTACATCCATTTAATCTTATCCTGGTGTTCAGTGCCTCTGTATTGTAGTATACAGTACATGTTATAGCAAACTATTTAATGCAACATTTAATGCCAAGAAATAAGCTGCTATTTTCTACAAAATTATATAGCATTCAGCCATGTGACTATTGCCCTCTGCTGTTTGGAGAAAGGAAGTCAGTCACCAAGTATGATTTTGAAAATAATTAATTATTTTCACTGCAGTGTAGACTACATTTCTTGGAAATTAGCACCCCCTAATTTAGCTACAGACAGATGATTATTTAAAAATCTCCACATGTAGGCCTAATATAATCTACAGTGTGGTTTTATAGAATGGTTTGACTCATTTGATCATTTTGTGATGGCAAAATACATGCCTGTGCACACACTCGTGCCAATAGACTTACTTTTAGGCCTAGATCTTTTTTAAACATGTTGGCCCACACTGCTAAATACTCCCCTTATTGCTAGCAAATGCCCCAGTTATCTGTGACTGAAATTAAGTTTAAAATATATATATCTATATTAAATCATTCAGTTTGTGCAGTGATTTCAAGTGCTTACTTTGTGTTTGTCTTGTTCTTGCCAAATCACACTTCTTGGTATACAGTCTGAAACAAAGCACTGCCAAATCTTGGAAATGTTCCTTACAAGCCAGAATGTTGAATACAATTACATTTGAACTTACTCTACCGGTTGCCTGTGCAGTTCATCCTTTACCTGCTCAAAATGTGAGCGAAAACATCCACAGGAAAATAATCCACTGGGCATGGATGTCAATTCAAAGTCTATTCCACGTTGGTTCCATGTATTTCATTGAAATGTGGAAACAACATTGATTCAGTCAGTGTGTCCCCAGTGGGTATTTTTTACCAAACTTTTTAGAGTGCCAGTACTGAAGTTGAAATTTTTATCATCTAGCACATGTGCAAAACCATGTAAAATTGGAGTATAAATGTATCACATGCATGTACTTCTGTGTTGTGCAAGTGCATTAGGTCATGAGCAAACACATCTTGATTTGGAAGATTGATTTCCATTTTATTTGGGATGGCAAGAAACAAAACTAAAAGGGCCTATTTATATAACGAATATGAATTCGGAGTGCAGATATTATTAAATATAAAAGCATTAGACCTCACGAAAGGCGTCAGTCATACAAAAGTTATACTTAAATCCGAACTGGTTCTCTAGCAAATTAGTAAGAATGTCTCACCCCATGTTCAAGAATGGCCTTTTTCCCTTTATTCAGATCTCACTTTTATTTTTTTATTTTATTTTATCTCCAAAATATCGCTATTTTTAAAACAAGCCATAGAAAGATTGTTGCAATTTCAGTTTAATCCACCAAAAAAGACAGAACAAATAATACAACAAATTCAACTCAAATATACTAATTGATAAAAAAAACATTATATTTAAAAAATGTATAATCTTTGTAAATTATATCATAAATAGTACTGGTGGAGTTACAGTATATCAAACATGCAGCTAGCAAAACAATATGGACATTTTGAGCTCCATTAGTAAAAATAAATAGTGTAGATTGCAAAATAGTTTTGATGTACCAATTCCATGGCACATGGTTTATAAACTGCTACGCAAAACAATGCCAGATTCAAAACTTAGAATTTTCTATTTAAAGAATTATACAAAATATATGGGAGATACAACCTTACCAGCTCTGCAGATTTTGCTGCGAAGAGACAGAGTCATTCGATCATATATTTTGGTACTGTAGCTTGTTTTTTTGTCACAGGTCCAGGAATGGCTGAAGAATTACAACATTTACCTGGAGATAACTCTGCAGATAGCACTACTGGGTGATTTGAAAAGTCACAGTCAATCAATCAATAATATAATAATACCTTTAGCAAAAAATGTTTGATCTTTAATTTACAATCTGTAGAAACTATGAGAATAGAAATGTTCAGAACTTGTTTAAACATAACAGCACAGTTGAAAAATATATGTATATATATCCTATATATATATATATCTATATATATCTATATATATACTAGGGTAAGAGTTACCCCTGCACTAGACCACTGCAGCACTGATTCCCCTGCCATAACCCATACCATTGGTGCCACAAAAGAAAGAAGATGATGATGATGTGCAGGTTCACAGACAAAACATGGGGTGGGTATAATTTGTGGAACGTTCCAACAGGAATCCGTTCCAAAAACGTTGTAAATAACAAGGTTGCCAACAAACAACGCATACAGAGTCGTATAACAGTAGAATGAGATACCGGGTAGGGAGTGAGCTATGTAATTACGTTTTTCACTCACCACGTTTATTCGGAAAAAAATGTATTTTCGTTCTGGTAGCCTCCACCATTTCTCATTCGTTGGTTTAGTTATTATTTCCGGTGTTCCTGCATTTGCGGGTGAACTCTGTTGCGCCTCAATTGGGGAATCGTTGTGGTTGAAATGTAACTAATGACCGCAAGCCCCAGTATTTTATTAGCTAGGTGGCTTGTACACAATTGTTACCGATGATACTGTATATACCTACTCGTACTACAGAAGCATGCATTGTATTTTGCCAAGTTCTCTCTGTTAATCCTGTTTCCCAAATATAGCAGGTAACTTGTGTCGATGTTGTTGAGTTCATCTTGTCTAAATTTGTTAAATAAAGATTAAATAAATTAGAACTTTTAAAATATATTATTTGACCTATTTCAGGTAACCCCAAGATGCTTGATTCACTACACCTGCTTTTGAATAACTTTCCAGTCGTTTGTGTTTTACATTCCGACTTTTGAACGTCTGTTTATTGGACATATATGTTAGTGTCTAATAAACAAAAGAGCAATGTATGTAAAGCATCCCATCTGTGTTAAGGTTATAGCGTGTGTGTGTATGGTGTTGTTTCTCTTTATGTCCACTAGGTGTCAGCACAGTTTCAATAATGTCACACCTGGTTCACAACATGTTTTCATGTGTAACAAATCAAATAGTATTTGTCACATGCGCAGAATACTACATATGTAGACCTTACAGTGGAATTCAGACTTAAACCAACTATTTAGTTGTAATAAAAATATGTGTCAAGTAAAAAAAAAATGTTTTTTTAAAAGTAACAAATAAATAAAGAGCAGCAGTAAAAAAAAAAATAGCGAGGCTATATACATGGGATACCGGTACAGAGTCAATGTGTGGGGGCACCTGTTAGTCGAGGTAATTGAGGTGTTCCTTTCAAGTCCAGCGTTGTATATTAGTTAACAAAACATGTATTTAAAATACTCCACTACATTATGTTTATATCTGGGGGGGTTTTGTATAGTGTATGTGTAGACCTTACAGTTAAATTCCCGAAATGAAGCCCTTAACACATTTTTCTTACAACTAAATTGTTGGTTAAGTAAAAAATAAGAAATAAAAGTAACACATTCTTAAAGATCAGCAGTAAAATAAAAATAGCAAGGCTATATACATGGGGTACCGGTGTTCCTTTCAAGTCCAGTGGTGTAAATTACTTAACAAAAATGTATTTAAACTACTCCACTACATTCTGTTTATATCTGGGGTTTTTGTATCTGTACTTTTACTCTTTCTGTTTCTTTACAACTTTTAATTTTACTTCACTACATTTCTAAAGAAAATATATATATTTTTTTTACTCCATACAGTTTCCCTGGCACCCAAAAGTGCTTGTTTCATTTCGAATGCTAAGCCGGACAGGAAAATGGTCCAAATCACACACTTATCAAGAGAACATCCCTGGTCATCCCTACTGCATCTGATCTAGCGGACTTACTAAACATGCTTCATTTGTAAATCATGTCTGAGTGCTCCCATGGCTATTTCTTAAATAAAAAAACAAGAAAATTGTGCTGTCTGGTTTTTAATATAGGGAAGGTCAAATCATTTATAGATTTACTACTGATATGTTATCACAACTCTATTAAAATACATTCTACACAAGGTGTCACTTCATTTTTTTATATTTGATGGGAACAATCCCCTACCCCTCTACACAACTAAAGTTAGCTCTTTCATGCCCACAAAAGGCAACATCAAAAATGGCTCTCTTCCGATTTGAACTCTCAAACTCTGGTTGGGGATGCTGTCACCATAACCACTACTCTACCAGACAGACAGAGACAGAATGTTAAGGGGAACATCAATATGCACACATCAAAGACAACATTTCAGAGGTTAGAGAATGGTGTGGGGGCTTGTACTTCTTGGGTCCACCAACCGTTCCTCAATCTTCTTTTGATGACTACAAACAGAGATTATGAATCTTCAAAACCTACACTATAGGATGGATGTGTTTAGGAACGGGGGACGAAATCCGAAAGAGGCGTGTTTCCAATTACCAACAAATAGACCCTAGAAATGTTATTTCAAAATCTTAATATTGGAACTTTGTCCCTTCATTTGCCTACTACTGTCAATAAGCTATCATAACATGTGGGTTTTTTCTTGGGGACAAGGTATCGGAACGCTTTTGAATGGTCTACAAAGCATGCCCCCAGGTCAAAGTTGGCTTTTGCAGACAAGGATAATATATTGTTACTCCACGACATAGTACATTATCAGAACTCTATTAAAGAACATTCTACACAAGGTTTATACACCTTCCAGGTGAGGACAATGGTTAAAAAAAATGGGAGAAGAAGACTTCCTCATTGTACTGTATATCAGAATATATCACAACTTATTCCAAAAAGCTCAAGACTTATGGTTCTCTTCAATAAAAATATTTCCAAACTACTTTCTGCGCATTTCTGCTACCGTCTTAGGCTATACAAGTGCTATCTCTTGAAAAACAACATGTTGATACCTTTGCAATACCTTTAGCAGTAATAATAATAATAAACCTCTGTTTTAGTAAAGAAAACAATAATGACAGGTGTGTTGTAATAAAAACGAGTGGTGTCCACTGACTAAATGCAGTATTTCTGGAAAACCCAGACATTCACAAAGTTTGTGATGAATGACAGGTTGTTTATTCGTTCAAAATAGATTTGGCCTTTAAAATTAAATTAAGCTGCTTATTTTCAGGGTTCAGTGAAAGCGGGTCATTTTTTACCCTTGGGACAAGGGGGGTAAACAGAATGTTAAGAGTACACAAGGATTAAGTAAAGTATTTACAAGGTGTCTAGTCATTTGTTGTCATTAATGTCTAATTGACCACACATTAGTGCAAGTAGAAGTGCAGTCAATGCTACACAGGTGTCTGTCGTCTAGGTGCTCATTACAAGTGCTTGAAATCATAGACTGACTCCTTTGCTGTGTTCTAGAGCATTAAGACTGTGATCGATCAAGGGTGAATTGTGACTGAATTACTGAGCTTCAAATAATATTAAGTCGTTTTTTATAAATTCATCTAATCAGTCTCCATTCACCTTAAAAGTCATCTGCAATCTGGAACGTGACTCCAACAATTCATTGACACAGTTGTGACTGGTAAGGTTTATTTGTTATAGCATCACATTTGACACATGACATGGCAGAATTCATATAAATATATTATTAACATACAGATGCCATGTAATTTAAGTGAAAGGATGTGACCCTCCAATCTAAAATGTGAGACTTCACATTTCAAAAGTAGTGTATTGAAAACATTTCACCCAATTTTTCAGTTTGTCATTTCCCTTAAATTTTGCAGTCAGTCATCCATGCTATATGAAATGATAGGGTGATGAACACTGTATGGGTGGAGGTCATCCGGAATTTAGAAGGATCAATGTGTCAACGGTCCAATATCTTATCTTTAGGGCCAGAATGGTACTAGAAACACATGCAGGTGAAATACCCTTTCATTTACCAAAATGACTGAATGCATTATCAGACAAACATGCATGCATTACCCTAATCTTTAGCCTTTACAGTTATAGAAATATACTGAAATGTTGAAATTGGGTTTTCTGTTACCTTGGTGGTCTGCAGCACCACTAAGGACCATTCTCCTATGCTGTAGGATACCCCATCAGAAAACATTTAGTAACTTTTTGCTTTTATACAAAAAACTAGCCTTTAGTGGCCCATTAGCTAACCACAACGTTCCTGTACAAAGACTTTAATGAACTACTAAAACGATCTGACAATTTGGGGTAGAAAAAATCCATATAATGCGTGAAAAATGAACCGGGTCTTTTCTGTGCCGGTCTTTAAGCATAACTGTATACAAATATACTAATAATGCAACCAGTCTCTGATTATTGATGATATTTCCCATTCTGCCCAATTGTGACCTTTGACCCCTTGCATACGTCCTTTAATTTCCACATTCTGGATGACATCCTGCCAAACTTTGGTATGTCACTGTTTGATCTAGCATGTGACTGTTTTTTTCCCAGGCAATGTTGGCTGGCCTACTATGCAGTTAAATGGAAAGGTTCTACATGATGTAGACATTACATGTGAATTGGGATGACAGGAAATGCCAATCAATGACAACTGAAATGGCAAATATTATCTGTATATCAGTACTTGTTCTTGTAGACATACTTTGAATATGTTTAATATGTGGGTGAAGCATTTAATTTGTAGTCTTTATTAATTTGTCGTTTTGAGTGGGCTGTAAATATTTTTACATAATCTGGTCTGATGCCTGTGTAACATAACTAATGATCATGATTTCAATTCAGTTTAATGATATCAAACACTCACTTCTCCTGAAGGGTGCACATAATATTATTCGCCATATGTGTAAAAGCAGTTAGACTTGCACATGCATGGCCTAAAAGGACTTTGCACCATATTTCCTCTACATACTGAGAATTGAATGGGTGCACTTTGGGAGAACTGAGATGTTTGGTACTAATTACTTGCTAACTCCTTCCTCCCTCAATGAAGCTATCACTGCTTAGACAGGATTGGGCAGGTCAAACCAAGTGCTCCACTACATGGGTTTAACCCTTCTAGTTATTTATAATCAGTGATTACTTTTAGGGAGGAAGAAAGGAGGGATATATGTAAAGATTGAGCAAGCCACTATTGTCAGCTTGACATCCCAATCGTGTTATTTGCATATAATATACTTTTTTACCTCTGACCTGTATACTGTCTGTACCATTCCAGATATCTCGTACAGTGGAAACACTTGAGTGTCTGCGTCATCCGCATCAGCAATAACTCATCACTCCTACTCCAGGTAAATTTATTAGCATTAAGTTTGATACCCAAATAACCCCACTCAACCCCAGGGACCAAGTGTCAACATTCAATCTAACCTGGGGTCTTGCGTATCAAGTGTCTCAGAGTAGAAGTGTTCCTCTCGGATCAGTTTTGCAGTTTACAACAAGAATAAGATTAGACACATCCTAGATCAGCACTGACTCTGAGATGATTTGTGGATGTCCCAGGTCCCCCTCTGTCCATGTTCTGATGATCATTTGGATCTTAACATGCCTTTTGGGGGCCCTAACTGAGATTTTGTTGGGGTGCCCCCACCTCGCTGGCAACTTTTAGCCCCCTTACACAACTTGTTCTGATATTTATTACATACTTTAAAAAAAAGTGTTTTCTATTGTTCGGTATTGCTGCATTGTGGGAGCTACAAACAAACGTTTTGTTAGGTATTACTGTGTATGTTACAATTTGATAACCAACTGCTGATTCATAACCAAATCTCAATTTCACCTTGTGTATTTTACTATTCTAATACAATAGTAAGTGACTGAATTCTTTAAAAAATAAATCCTAATAATAATGGTAGGTGGCCCCCTAGCTACTGCTTATGCCCCTTATACCTGCAGCCCACTGGTTATGAATGATGGTGTAATTCCATCCTCCCTGGAAGTAATCATTGCTTAGACATGATTTGGCAAGTCATGTATTTAGAAATGATTACAGGGGGGATATGGTTAATTTTTATCAAAGGTTAGAATTCACTTTAAATCCTTTACCCTTAATGTCAAATTCTGCATGCAGATTTTAAATCAAAATGATTTATGTAGAATGTAAGAGGTCTCAATTTCTTTCTGAATGTACCCCAGTCTGGCTTAGTAAACGATTTGAAGCACTATAGATATTTTTCCATATAACATTCCATATAGTTAGTTAACTGTCTTAATATCAATACTTATTCCAATGTAATTTTCCTTGTCAGAATGCCAAAGAGAAAGAGGGCCCCAACTTTTGATGACATTGCCTCAGTTGTTGAAAGGCTAGGCCTCTCACCAGAGGAAGTTACAGCAGCGAGCTACCATCAGGAAAATTGATTATTTTCTTTGATAGACCTTTCCAGTTCAATGACTAACACCTTCAGCTATCGCCGTCAACTCTACGATGCATGGAGTAAGGGAAGGATGGCCAATGCACAACCCCACTCTGTCTCCCAGATTGCACCATCACCACCCCAGGTCCTCCAATCACTACCACAACAAGTATACACCACACGCCTGCTAACATCAGCACAAGCAGCTGAAATGATTGAAACGGTTGATCCCACTAAGGTATCCCACCTTCCACCACTCCACCCCAAGCCTGGAGACATTTTTCTGTTTGCAGGTAGTTCCTTGTCATGTGAGGACTGGAAAGCGGACCAAAAAAGATGGATTCAGAAGGGATCCCACAGCCTTCCTCGCCGTTCACCAAAACTAAGGGTGCGGTACTATGCAGGAAAGGAAGCACCAGGGTTCCAAAAAAGGTAGTATGAGTTGCTTCACCAGCCTGATACTCCTGTGCTAATTCACTACTTTGGTGAGCAGGCACACTCCAATGTCCCCCACCCCCACGGCAACAGCCAACAGCAGCAAGCAAGGAATTTCATCCGATCGGCTACCTCAATCATAGATGAAATGTCCCGGCGAAAGACTGAAACACCTGGCAAAGTATACTCAGACATGAGTAACAACCCACCACCACCCCCAAATGCATCATTCATGCCAGTTTAACAACCTCACAACTTGGCACAAGTAAAGAACACAATTCGTCGAGCAAGGGACGTCACTGTTTTGGACCGGGACGAGTTGGTGGCAACACATATGATGGGTGACATTCTCCCCGGATTTGTCACCCATATGGAGACTCGACCCGCAACCCTTCTGGTAGTGGCAGCACCAGAAATGGTTGAAGAGGCCAAGACAGTTACTAAAAGCAAACACAAACGGGCACATTTTTCACTATGACACCACGTTTGACCTCGGCAATTTTTATGTTTCACCCCTTGTTTTCCGTCATGTTGCGTTTCAAGAGGCACCTGTCCTTCCCCTGGCATTCCTCATTCACACCACCCGGCACATGGAAAACCACAAACAGTTCTTTCGCACCATCCTTTCATTCCTTCCCCAACTATCAACAGCAATCTTCTGCACAGACCGTGAGGCGGCTATTGAGGGAGCAATCCAGTCTGTGCTGCCGCAAGCCAGGATTGTCAATTGCTGGAACCACATCTCCAACAATGTGAAGCACAAGATGGGGTCAGAGGGTGCCCAAGCTGTGGCCGATTACCAGCAAAGAGCTCTTGGCAACGAAATCAAGGAGTGACTACGAATGCACACTGGCGAGGGTGTGTCTTCACTGGAGCCCTGATTTCAAGGCTTATTTCCATCAGTCGCTCTCTGATGCCATGGACAAGAGCGCACAATACGTGCTCAACAGCTTGGGCATCCAGTCAGATGGAATAACCAACAACTGCTCAGAGAGCTTCAATGCTGTCCTCAAGGCATTGGTTGGATGGAAGACGGTCAGAGTAGATCAATTGGTTTATCTACTCTACCAACTCCAAACCAATGCCTTGAGGGAGGTGCTGCGGGGCTACTGTAATCTAGGGCATTTCCACCTGAGTGCCATGAGCAATTTTCCAGGCGAATGCCCACCACCAGTTTCCCCTACCACATGTCAGAGGAAGACATGGTGTCTTTTGCTGAAGGCATCCAGTCCTGTGTGGCACAAGAAGAGGTTGTCATGGCAGAAACTGGAGCGGAGGCCTCAGCCAGGATGATTGTGGCAAAAGGACGGATCCTCCTGGTGCCAAGCACCAAATCGTTCCTCTGTTGCCAACGGAGACGTGCTCCTGCTCTGCATCTGACAGTGCCCAGAGGTGTGTCCACCGACTGGCAGCTGTACTGGCCAATGGCGGAAGTGTGGACAGTCCTATGCCAATAAAGCTGAGGACAAGGCATCTGGCTGCAAAACGCTCTGGCCATAAGTGTGCCACCAAGGAGCATGTCCAGACGGGCACCAAACAACAGGAAGAGCAATCGACCGTTCATCAACAGGTCGGTCTTATGTGTTGCTATTTAGTTACATTTCTTATTTGGGTATGTTAAAATGGTAAGCATTTTTACTAAGCCATGTGATCCTCATGGGTTTAATGTATATCCGTGAAGACAAAATGCAGATCTGTCCCAAACTGAACTGTAACCATTATTCAATAGGGTGACCAATTCCAACTGTCTCTGTCTGAGAAACACCCCAGCAGGGATGACTAATTGGAGAATAGAGTAAGTGGAATGTGACTGTTTTTGTTATATTCTGCATGTTTTCCTACTGCATGTTGATCGCATCTGTACTCTCAGGCAGTTTGGACCCCATTTTTGATGGCCAAAATCTGTTTGTATAGGTGAAGCAACTGTGGGCAATGTCGTCGGATGGAATGGACAGGGCAACCGCACAATTTTTTTAGGAGGAATCCGTTGCCATCCTGCACCTCCATGACTCTCCTTACATTGAAGCTCAATGAGTGGCTTAGTGGTGAGGTATGTTAAGCTCCCCCACATGTTATGGTTGAATTGTATGAAATTTCCATGCGTGCAGTTGGTATAAAGTACAATTAGAGTTGTTGACTGAGCTGACTATTGCCTGAGCATCATGTCAACTTTGACCAACCATATGCCATTCTGCTTTAGGTAATTGACTTCTACCTCCAACTGAAGAGGGTTGACCTTCAAGTGGAGAGGGATGTTTTTATTGTGGATCACTTTGTGGCAGGGATTATCCTGCATGGGGATAAGGTGGCGCTGCGCAAGAACACCTTGTCAAAGGTAAAGGCATGTCCGCAGAGTTGCTTTTGTGTCACGTTTCTAAATAAGAGGCTAGAGGGGGTCAATGTAGGGAGAGCTGCCACCTTCCTGACAAAAGATTGCCTGCCACACCATATAGATGTATCTTCACTCCTATTCCTGTAGACCAATCTGGAGCAGCACAGTTGCTTGATTGGCGTTTGCAACGTGGGAAACTACCACTGGATACTCTTGGTAAGCTCCACAAGATTGACCATTTTAGTGAGAGATTAGACAGTACTATTCTTGAATATGTTATGTTTGAGGCCATTTTGATATACTGACTTGGAATTACCGCTTGTGTTTGTTTAGTATGTCAAACGCAGGACACACTCTGCCATTGTCCTGGACCCTACTGGTTCCCCTAACACAGAGCCATATGAGCGAGAACCTGGTGAAGCACATCAGGTATGGTCAATACAGGGGTGTAAAAATAGTTTTTAGGGGTATCTGTACCTTACATTGGTATTTACATTTTTTTTACCACTATTACTTTACTACATTCCTAAAGATATGTCATTTTTACTCCATGTACATTTTCCCTGACACCAAAACCGTTACATTTTGAATGCTGAGCAGGACAGAAATTGTCCCATTCAAACATCCCTACTGCCTCTGATCTGGCGACTCACTACACATTTTGTTTGTAAATTATGTCTGAGTGTTGGCGTGTGCTTCTTGCTCTGTCAATTCTAAAAAACTAGAATCTTGCTGACATAAGGAAATTGAAATGATTTATCCTTGAACTTTGACATTTGTTTTTAAGTATATTTTACCAATGAAATTTGCCTTTGAGACTTAAATATATTAAAAACAAAACACTTAAACTTTTACTCAAGTGGTATTTTACTGGGTGACTAACTTTTACTTCTGTCATTTTCTATGAAGTTATTTACTTTTACTCAAATTTAACAGTTGGATACTGTGGTGGAAATTATAAATACTATCAAATGAGGAGCGACAGACTTATCACACAAGTCTGAGTTATACTTAAACTATACTACCGTTCCAAAGTTTGGGGTCACTAACATTTCATTGTTTTTGAAAGAAAATATTTTTACATTTAAAATAACATCAAATGTATCAAACACATTGTTAATGTTGTAAATAACTTTTGTTGCTGGAGACAGCAGATTTTGTATGGAATATCTACACAGGTGTACAGAGGCCTGTGTAACACGTTGTGTTAGTTTATCATTTTAAAAGGCTAATTGATAATTAGAAAACCCTTTTGGAATTATGTTAGCACAGCTGAAAACTGTTCTGATTAAAGAAGCAATAAAACTGTCCTCCTTTAGACTAGTTGAGTATCTGGGCATCAGCCTTTGTGGGTTCGATTACAGGTACAAAAAGCCCAGAAACAAAGCACTTTCTACATAAACTCATCAGTCTATTCTTGTTCTGAGAAATGAAGGCTATTCCATGCAACAAATTGACAAACTTAAGATCTCGTCCAACGCTGTGTACTACTCCCTTCACAAAACAGCGCAAACTGTCTCTAACCAGAATAGAAAGAGGAGTGGGAGGCCCCGGTGCACAACTGAGCAAGAGGACAAGTACATTGTTTCTCAAACTAGACGCCCCAAGTCCTCAACTGGCAGCTACATTAAATAATAGCCGCAAAACACCAGTCTCAACGTCAACAGTGAAGAGGTGACTCCGGGATGCTGGCCTTCTAGGGAGAGTTGCTAAGAAAAAGCCATATCTCAGACTGGCCAATAAAAATAAAATATTAAGATGGGCAAAAGAACAGCGACTGGACAGAGATGGCTTTTTTTTAAACTCTGCCTAGAAGGTCAGCATCCTGGAGACAAGTGATTGGTTTCCCATTACTTAGGCCATCCCTTTACATGGTTAGCATTTTTTTTAAATGTTTTTTTATTTCACCTTTATTTAACCAGGTATGCTAGCTGAGAAGTTCTCATTTGCAACTGCGACCTGACCAAGATAAATCAAAGCAGTTCCACACATACAACAACAGAGTTACACATGGAATAAACAAACATACAGTACAAAAAGTCTATATACAGTGTGTGCAAATGAGGGAGGTAAGGCAATAAATAGGCCATGCTGGCAAAGTAATTGCAATATAGCAATTAAACACTGGAATGGTAGGATGTGCAGAAGATGAATGTGCAAGTAGAGATACTGGGGTGCAAAGGAGCAAGATAAATAAATACAGTATGGGGATGAGGTAGTTGGATGGGCTATGTACAGGTGCAGTGAGCTGCTCTGACAGCTGGTGCTTAAAGATAGAGGGAGATATGAGTCTCCAGCTTCAGTGATTTATTTTTTGCAGTTCGTTCCAGTCATTGGCAGCAGAGAACTGGAAGGAAAGGCGGCCAAAGGAATAATTGCCTTTGGGAGTCACTAGTAAGATTTACCTGCTGGAGTGCGTGCTGTGGGTGCTGCTATGGTTACCAGTGAGCTGAGATGAGGCGGGGCTTTACCTAGCAGAAACTTTTAGATGACTTGGAGCCAGTGGGTTTGGCAACGAGTATGAAATGAGGGCCAGCCAACAAGGGTATACAGGTCACAGTGGTGGGTAGTATATGGGGCTTTGGTGACAAAACGGATGGCACTGTGATAGACTGCATCCAATTTGTTGAGTAGAGTGTTGGAGACTATTTTGTAAATGACATCAGCGAAGTCGAGGATCGGTAGGATGGTCAGTTTTACGAGGGTATGTTTGGCAGCATGAGGGAAGGATGCAATGTTCACATATGGAAGCAATGTTTCCTCCATACCTCCTTTTTGCCATATTCCTTGCTGATATTCTGCATTGCAACGGGGACATGTGAAAGACAAGCCTGACTTCTCCCCTCTCTGGGCCAAAGGTGACTGAGGCCCATATGATGGAGGCAGTGCAGCTGCCAACACCAGATTCGGAAAGGAGATATTCTAATGACGAGTTCAACAGTTCAATTATATAAGCATGTTCTGCAGATAAGGCATCTTGATTATCTATGTTACTTAGCTAATTCTGATTTCTCCACCCCAGTACTATTCCACAACTGAGTACATCTATTGTATGGTCAGGCAAAAATTGTTGGACCATTTATCCAATATCCGGCCTACAAGTTAAGTTGAGCTGTCAATGTTGAGACTACTTTTACATTTATGGTCCGGTTGCATATTGACTTAATTAGCCTATGTGTTCATGTTATGAATGTTGTATGCTATGAAGAGAATTATAAAGCATTATTGATTTCAGTTAAGCCATCCCATTTTCATTCATGAGCAGCCATTCATGTGTTATGCAGGTATATGAATGTTTTCCTCCCCAAACAGATACTGGTTTGATGAACGAACCCGCAGAACTGGGACAATGTTTTCAGCAATGTTCCCTGGCAGGCGGCGACAATACCGCACACCAAGCAAATCGACGGCTACAATTGTGGAGTTTATGTGCTGCTGGTGAGTTCATATGCTAAATAGGTCCCAGGATAAATCAGTAGGGAAATTTGTTATGTTAGAAATCTGTGCGTAACCCTTAATGGTAGGCCACCCAAAAGTGAGTCAAAAGCAAATGCACCCACATTAAGAGATCTTTGAGGGTTTAGCCAAAGTCATTCCATTGAAAGGATTAGATTAGCATAACAATTTAGTATACATTTCACACCTGTCATGTGCACGCCTAAGAAAATGCTCTGAAATGGGAAGGGACCCATGTGCATGTGTTAAAGAAGAAACAATTTTCTTCTGTTGCTAACCAATGTGCTATGGTGTCCACTAATGAATATGACCCAGGACAATAGGGAACTTGGTTGCTATGTGACAAACTCTAAATTAAATGTTGGTGTAATATCATCAAATCAGTGGAGCTTCAACATCACCAGTGTGCTGCCTTGTTTTCATGATTGCAGCCAAGCAACAAAGGTTTTCCAAAGTAAGATTATCACAATGAATCAGATGATTATTGTTAGGATGACAAGGCAGTTGGAGGCCTGCTTTCACACGATCTTATATTTCCCAATGGCCCTATAGATGGTAGACATATTTATCCCATTGTCTGTCCTTTATGTACTACCTAGACGGCCAGAGAGTTAATGCAGAGGGAGAAGGCACTAAGTGACCCAACTGTCCCAATGCATGTTAACATCGGTGGTGCCAGAATGGAGGTGGCCAAAGAGATCCTGGACAAAGGTGAGATTGTCTATCACTTTTTTTCAATCTGCCAATCTAAAGCTGAAGACTTGTAGCCTAGTCTACATCAAACACTGCTCCTTGTGTCATTACCGTGTGAAATAAGGTGATACAGGCCAGCAGCCCAAGTCAATGCTGCATTATCTCATTTACTGTTGCTATATTGTCCTGGCCCCACTTTAATAGACTATTAATAATGTTCGATAGCACTATTGTTTTACCTTACATGTTTGAACTTGGCAACAGTTAGTTGTAGTTTCAGCCTACATGGATGTCAAAGTAGCTGACCGACCACATTATAATTCCTCAGTAGACTATAACCTAACATAACCTCCCCATGTTTGATTGTAGGGAGGTTATTTTCTTCTAATTAATTTGGTTGTTGGTAAACAAAGACCCTACTGCTGAAAGACGCAAAGCCCGACTAAACTTCTCAAATCCACCTAAACATTTTTGTATCTTTTAGAAGAAATTACACATTTATTTAAGAAAATTGTGAAGGTGACCATATATTTGCCAATAACTGTATATAGTATTTCATCCTGAGGCATTAGGTGATATAGCTGACATGCTTCCTTTATTCTTTCAGAACTTAACAGGAAACTCTACTGCAGTTTCTGTGCAACAGATGAGGGGGGAGACTGGGTGAGTTAGCATTGCAACTCCTCACACAGTTGACATGACAATTCTCTAAGAACTTTGACCTTTCAATGTTTGAAGGGCCCAAAACATTTCCATTGCACTATGAACAATGGCCATAGGCAATTGCTGTGGTCTTTCTATTACTGTGGTCTAAGAGGGTGTTGAGTTTTGTAGTAACCTTAAAGGGATGGATAAGTAATTTTACTCATTTAAATGTTTTCTTACATTTAAAGCAGGTAGTGACTTCAATCTTCACTGCCAACAAATGCTAATTGTAATTTCTTCACCTAACTGTCCATTTCCCCTCTTTGCCACATTCATGGCTACATCATCTCTTGAATGGATTGTGGGTCAATGATTTCATCTAAAATGAAATGGCAGTGGCTAGTTAAACAAACCAAATTGTGGATTGCTGAGCTATCCTTTCAGCTGTGACATCATATAATGGACTCAATGGCCTAATTGACATGTACTTTCACAGATGGAGTGCTCCACATGCTCCAGTTGGTACCACACCTCCTGTGCTGGGGTATCCATCAGCATTTACCATCAACACATGGAGAATCCTGCCTTACAATGGATATGCCCACACTGCCACAATTGAAAACCTGCACACCAAGGCTACTATTGGGTTGATACTGTGTGAAATCTATATAATGTCCAGAGGTGTAAAAGATTTACAACTACAGTAGATAGATTTTAGGGATGTCCCCAGAGAGAGAGAGAGAGAGAGAGAGAGAGAGAGAGAGAGAGAGAGAGATTCCGAGTTGAACATCCCTACTCAGCCACTATTTATTCCCATTGATGTTCGACCGTTGAACAGGTGCTCTGTAGGTCAGGTCATGATAACACCACTCATCAACCTACGGGTGTCAGGGAATCACAGCGATACCATTCAGTTCCTGCTTTGGGATTCTCCTGGGCCAAACGGCACAATCCACTCATCAACTGGTCTACCGGTGCTATCATGGCCTGGAGTTTGTCTGAATTGTCTGAATTCGGCACAACTTCCCCCGGGAAGGCTTCCTGGGTCCTCATAGGTGGTTACGGACCTCTCCGCCATTCCCTGTCTGCCCTCACCTCTACCAAGGTTCAGTTCACGTGGTCCACGGCCGCTGACCGGCTATTCCGGGACCTGAAATAGCGCTTCACCACAGTTCTGATGTTGGTTGATCCGGACCCTTCCTGTTAGTTTGTGGTGGAGGCAGATGTTTCTGATGTCAGAGTGGGGACTGTTCTGTCACAATGTTCTGCCCAGGATTGGAAGTTGCATCCCTGTGCCGCCTTCTCCCACCACCTCAATGCCACAGAGGAATTATGATGTGGGGAATCGGGAGCTTCTAGCAGAGAAGATGGCAATGGAGGCACTGGCTTAAAGGGGAGGAGCATCTGTTCATTGTGTGTACAGACAAAAATAAAATCTGTAGTATCTCCACTCCGCTAATCGCTTGAACTCCAGGCAAGCGAAATGGGGGCTGTTTACCCAGTTCAACTTTTCCCCCTCCTACCGGCCGGGGTCCAAGAACATCAAGCCGGATGTTTTGTCTCTCCACTATAACCCCACAGCTACCATCCCAGAGCCCGAGACAATCTTTCCTACCTCTTGCCTGGTGACGGCACTCAGCTGGGGTATAGGGGAACCGGTCCGGGAGGTGCAGCAGTCCTAGTCGAAACCTGGGAGGGGGGTCAAGAACCAGATGTTCGTATCTAACGCTGTTCACTCCGCGGTCCTGGAGTGGGCCAATTCCTCCAGGTTAGCCTGTCACCCTCACAACCCCTGGTCCAACATATCCCTGGATTTTGTCACGGGTCTCTCACCCCCCACCCTCCCATCTGAGGGCAACACTGCCATCCTGACTGGTCGACCGGTTTTCCAAAGCCGCACACTTCATTCCTCTCCCCAAACCCAGTCCAATGGCAAGTCGGAGCGAGCAAAGCAGGATCAGGAGAGCCCGATTGGCCCTTACAGTAAAATGCTTACTTACGTCCCCTAACCAACTGTGCAGTTAAAACAAATACAGATAAGAATAATAGATACAAGTAATTAAAGAGCAGCATTAAAAAATAACAATATATATACAGGGGGGTGCTGGTACAGAGTGAATGTGCGGGGGCACCGGATAGTTGAGGTAGCATGTTCATGTAGGTAGAGTTAACTAAAGTTACTATTGCTTGCCCCTGTTTGAGTATTAAACTATTGATTCTTCGACGTGGTCTGCATCTGGGTCTTACCTTCATACCTGATCATTATGGTAAGATTTGCCAAGTGTAGGGCTTTGTACGCGTCTCTGTGTGTGGAGTAAAGGTGGTCTCGAATTTGTTTCACTCTGGTTGTGCATTTAACATGCTGATAGAAATTAGGTTAAAAAAAAATTGCCCACACAGATGTGCCTTTGTTGCAACCAATTAAATTACTTCCTACTTCTCCCTTAAAGTCAAAGGAAAAGGTCATGTGTAAAAACATTAAGGTAACAGAAGAATTGACAAAATATCAAAGGCATGTTGGATTTTTCAAACTATTTTTACTCAGTACTTTGTCAATTATATACTTTTACTTGTAGGGTATTTTTTTATATAGTCAAATCTAATTAAAGTAACAGTACCCCGAGTACCCCAGTTAACTGACTGAAATTTACCTCTAGGTTCTTAGAAATGCACATGCTCGTTTAATTTTGAATTAAAAAAACAACCTATTATGTGTTTTTTTTGTGTGAAAATTGGTAGCCAGCAGGAAGCCTACATAGCTACAGTACGTATTTTCCTTTCTGCAACTTCTACAGAGAACGTTAACCATTATTGACGAAAAGGAATTTGGACACACAGTTGGTGTTTACCATCAGTGGCATTAAAAAGCCTTCACTACCATAATGGTATAAAGGCATTGACTCTTGATGAATGTATTGGAAGACTGTCCTAAATGTCTTGGGTATGATGGGATAAGTTATACTATCCTGACTGTATTAGTCTCAACCTACCATTTCTGATTTGAACTATATGGTTACTGTGCTTCGGGAAGTATTCAGACCCCTTGACTTGTTTGACATTTTGTTACGTTACAGCCTTCTACAATTGATTACATTGGTTTTCTCTTATCAATCTACACACAATAGCGGACAATGTCAAAGCAAAAGCAGGTTTATAAGAGCACAAGGTGAGACCCCGATGCAGACATGGGAGGCAGATGGTTTGAGTCTTGATATTTATTAAACAATCCAAAAGGGCTAGGTAAGAAAATGGTCGTGGACAGGCAAAATGTCAACCAGTTCAGAGTCCAGGAGGTACAGAGTGGCAGGCAGGCTTGAGGTCAGGGCAGACAGGTACAGAGTCCAGAAAACAGGCAGGGCTAAAAAATAAATGTGAGGACTAGCAAAAGAGAATAGAAGCAGGAGCAAGAGAAAATGCTGGTTGCCTTGAAAAGCATACAAGACAAACTGGCACAGAGACAGGGATATATACGCTAGGGATAATAAGTGACACCTGGATGGGGTGGAGACAATCACGAGAAAGGTGAAACCGATCAGGGTGTGACATTTAGAAAGGAACTCCAATTTATTAAATCAAAATGTAAATCAAAATATGGTAATGGCTCACATCAAGCAATCATGCCGGAAACCCTAGACCCACTCCAATTGGCATACTGCCCCAACAGATTATTTTTTATTTTTTTATTTTACCCAATTTCGTAGTGTCCAATTGTTGTAGTAGCTACTATCTTGTCTCATCGCTACAACTCCCGTACGGGCTCGGGAGAGACAATGGTTGAAAGTCATGCGTCCTCTGATACACAACCCAACCTAGCCGCACTGCTTCTTAACACAGTGCGCAGCCAACCTGGAAGCCAGCCGCACCAATGTGTCGGAGGAAACACTGTGCACCTGGCAACCTTGGTTAGCGCACACTGCGCCCAGCCCGCCACAGGAGTCGCTGGTGTGCGATGAGACAAGGACATCCCTACCAACCAAGCCCTCCCTATGCTGTTAATTGACTATAGCTCAGCGTTCAACACCATAGTGCCAACAATGCTGATCACTAAGCAAAGGATCCTAGTACTAAACACCTGTCTCTGCAACTGGATCCTGGACCTCCTGACGGGCAGCCCCCAGTTGGTAAGGGTAGCCAACAACACATCTGCCACGCTGATCCTCAACACTAAGGCCACTCAGGGGTGGGTGCTTAGTCCCCTCCTGTACTCCCTGTTCACCCATGACTGCATGGCAAAACACAACTCCAACACCATTAAGTTTGCTGATGACAACAGTGTTAGGCATGATCAACGATGAGACGGCCTATAGGGAGGAGGTAAGAGACCTGGCAGTGTGGTGCAAAGACAACAACCTCTCCCTCAACGTGAGCAAGACAAAAGGAGCTGATTGTTGACTATAGGAGAAGGAGGGCAGAATAGAACCCCATTAACATGGACAGGTCTGAAGTGGAGAAGTTGAGAGTTTCAAGTTCCTTGATATCCATATCCCCAATGAACTATCATAGTCAAAAACACACCAACACAGTTGTGAAGAGGGCATGATAACACCTTTTACCCCTCAGGAAACTGAAAACATGGGTCCCCAGATCCTCAGTTATACCGCTGCACCATCAAGAGCATCCTGACCGGTTGCATCCCCTCCTGGTATGGAAACTGCTCGGCATCGGACTGTAAGGCGCTACTGAGGGTGTATTGTCGGACGGGGCCACAGTATTTAGGTTGCAATAGTTTGTGTAGGGGGGTTAGGGTCAGTCAGTTAAACCTGGAGTATTTATCCTGTCTTATCTGGTGTCCCGTGTGAATTTAAGTATGCTCTCTCTAATTCACTCTCTCCCTCTCCCTTCTATCCCGGAGGACCTGAGCCCTGGGACCATGCCTCAGGACTATCTGGCACGATCACTCCTTGCTGGCCCCAGTCCACCTGACCGTGCAGCTGCTCCAGTTTGAACTGTTCTGCCTGCAGCTATGGAACTCTGACGTGTTCACCGGACGTGCTACCTTGTCCCGGACCTGACATTTACTCTTGAGGTGCTGACCTGTTGCACACTCTAGAACCACTGTGATTATTATTATTATTTGAGCCTGCTGGTGATATGAACGTTTGGCCATGTACTGTTATAATCTCCACCCGGCACAGCCAGAAGAGGACTGGCCACCCCTCATAGCCTTGTTCCTCTCTAGGTTTCTTCCTAGGTCCCTGCCTTTCTAGGGAGTTTTTCCTAGCCACTGTGCATCTGCATTGCTTGCTGTTTTGGGGTTTTAGGCTGGGTTTCAACATCGGCTGATGTTGTAAGGGATTTATGAATAAAATTTGATTGCTGACAGCCGAGTACATCACTGGGTAGAAGCTTCCTACCATCGAGGACCTACTGTATATACTAGGCAGTGTCAGAGGAAGGGCCAAAAAATAGTCCAACATTCCAGTTACATTGTAAAGAAAGTAATTTCAATAGTATTGTGATATTATGTCATGGAGTAAAAAACTTGAATTTGGATAAATTACAAACCTTGTGTGCAGATGGCTACTTTGACCTGGGGGCATGCTTTGTAGACCATTCAAAAGCGTTCCGATACCTTGTCCCCAAGAAAAAACCCACGTGTTATGATAGCTTATAGACAGTAGTAGGCAAATGAAGGGACAAAGTTCCAATATTAAGATTTTGGAATAACATTTCTAGGGTCTATTTGTTGTTAATTGGAAACACGCCTCTTTCTAATTTCGTCCCCCGTTCCTAAACAGATCCATCCTATAGTGTAGGTTTTGAAGATTCATAATCTCTGTTTGTAGTCATCAAAAGAAGATTGAGGAACGGTTGGTGGACCCAAGAAGAACAAGCCCCCACACCATTCTCTGAAATGTTGTCTTTGATGTGTGCATTTTGAAGTACCCCTTAACAAGTAGTTGCTGTCTGTCTGGTAGAGTAGTGGTTATGGCGTTTGCTCTCCAAACCAGAGCTTGAGAGTTCAAATCTGAAAAGAGCATTTTTTTAGAGCCATTTTTGATTCTGCCTTTTGTTGTCATGAAAGAGCTAACTTGAGTTATGTACCCCCTAGTTCAAATCCCAGAGAAACAGTTAATGTAGCAACTTTCTTGTTGCCTTTGTGGGTCTGAAAGAGCAAACCAGAGGTGTATATAGGGGGGAAAGGGGCTAGTTCCCATCAAAAAGCAAGAATGAAGTGACACCTTGTTTCAAATGTCATTTCAATAGAGTTGTGATAGCATACTATGCTGTGGAGTAACAATACAACCATACTCTGCAAAAGCCAACTTTTACCTGGGGCCATTCTTTGTCGACCATTCAAAGGTGTTCCTAGTCTTGGTCCCCCTGAAGAAAGCCACATGTTAAGATAGTTTAAAAATAGTTGTAGATATGATGGTGAATTCCCAAAGGAGAGGTTGTGAGTTAAATTCATTTCAAGAGCATGCTAACTTGCTTTTGTTGCCTTGACAGAACAATGCTGAGGTGGGGTTCCGGAAGGACATAGACAGCAAAGGAAAATGGATTATAAAATGTTAGGGTACAGCAACTGGTGTTGAGAAGGAGTGCTGATCTACAAACAAACCCACCCCAGTCCATATAATCTTATTCCAGAGACAACTGATTCAGAATGATCTAGGCAAAGCTGATCGTAGAAAAGTGCTCCTCTGTACGCATTTATGTCAAAGTAATATTATTCATTCTACTCACAAATGCTAAACAGATCCTAGTTCAGCACTCCTACTTCATGCCACCAAGTGAATGTTGGGTATTGGGTGCTAAACGTCTTGAACAGTGGTTGAAAAAGTAAAGATATGTTAATAGAAAATGTCTCAAGTAAAAGTGAACCAGTAAAATACTAAGTAAACCTCATTGCTAAAAGATACTTAAGTATCAGTGGTAAAAGTATAAATTATTTGACCTTCCATATATTAAGCAAACCAGACAGCACAATTCTCTTGTATTTTTAATTATGAAATAGCCATGGGAACACACAGACAATTTACAAACGAAGCATGTGTTTAGTGAGTCCGCTAGATCAGAGGCAGTAGGGATGTTCTCTTGATAAGTGTGTGAATTGGACCATTTTCCTGTCTTAGCATTCAAATGCATAAAGTACTTTTGGGTGCCAGGGAAACTGTATGGAGTAAAAAATATATTATTTTCTTTAAAAATGTGGCGAAGTAAAATTGAATGTTGTAAAGAAACGGAAAGAGTAAAAGTACAGATACAAAAAAAAAACCCAGATATAAACAGAATGTAGTGGAGTAGTTTATATACATTTTTGTTAAGTAATTTACACCACTGGACTTGAAAGGAACACCGGTACCACATGTATATAGCCTTGCTATTTTTATTTTACTGCTGATCTTTAATCATTTGTTACTTTTATTTCTTATTTTTTACTTAACCAAACAATTTAGTTGTAAGAAAAATGTGTTAAGGGATTCATTTCAGCATTTAACTGTAAGGTCTACACCTTACAGTAGTATTCGGCGCATGTGACAAATACAATTTTATTTGTTACACATGAAAAACATGTTGTGAACCTGGTGTGACATTATTGAAGCTGTGCTGACACCTAGTGGACATCAAGAAGACCTACACTACACACACACACACACACACACACACACACACACATATATATATTATATATATATATATATATATATATATATATATATATATATATATATATATATACACACACTTTAACCTTAACACAGATGGGATGCTTTACATAAGTTGCTCTTTTTTATTAGACACTAATATATATGTCCAATAAACAGACGTTCAAAAATCGGAATGTAAAGCAAAAACGACTGGAAAGTTATTCAAAAGCAGGTGTAGTGAATCAAGCATCTTGGGGTTACCTGAAATAGGTCAAAGTATATATTTTAAATGTTCTAATTTATTTTATCTTTATTTAACTAGGCAAGATGAACTCAACAACATCAACACAGACACAAGTTACCTGCTATATTTGGGGAAAAGGATTAACACAGAGAGAACTTGGCAAAATGCAATGCATGCTTCTGTAGTACGAGTAGGTATATACAGTATCATCGGTAACAATTGTGTACAAGCCACCTAGCTAATAAAATACTGGGGCTTGCGGTCATTAGTTACATTTCAACCACAACGATTCCCCAATTGAGGCGCAACAGAGTTCACCCGCAAATGCAGGAACACCGGAAATAATAACTAAACCAACGAATGAGAAATGGTGGAGGCTACCAGAACGAAGAGACATTTTTCCCGAATAAACGTGGTGAGTGAAAAACGTAATTACATAGCTCACTCCCTACCCGGTATCTCATTCTACTGTTATACGACTCTGTATGCGTTGTTTGTTGGCAACCTTGTTATTTACGAAGTTTTTGGAACGGATTCCTGTTGGAACGTTCCACAAATTATACCCACCCCAAAACATGTGCTGTAAAAACATTAGCGATTATGAAGGATCCACAGACATTACAAAATATACGTGGAGTTTTGTACTGACACAATGTTTAGATTGTTTGTTTGCCATATGTGATCTTTAGGCTAAGGGAGCTTCAAAAACATTTTATTCCATTGTGGGTTTGAATAGTGTGAAAAGACAACATATTTGGTCACAACATAGGGTACAAAATCAACGCTAGCTCTTAAAGGGGTAGTAGCCTACATTGGGTGTGCAATTTTCAAATACAGCATTATCTGCAGTTATTAAGCTAATTATTCTGTTGTCAATAAATGTACATGTCAATAGTATCTTCTGATTATAATTTATGGCTCATCGTTTAACTAAATGCAATCTATTAGCTTCCAAAATGTGAGTAGGTATATCTAGCTGTCCGATAAAACCTTCTGACAGAGGAGGTAGTTGCATCCCAATATAGCGTCTGGAGTATAGGCGAGTGTCAAAAGGAAAGTAGTGGGCGTGCGGAAAGGAGTGGATGTGTCGAAAGCACTCTGCTTTAGGTTAGAATAAAGACAGAAAAACTCTGTGGTTAGACGGTTTTAATTGAGAAATGTTTTTCTTCCACGATTTCTTATCACGCAACGATCATACATTGTGATACACTACCGCGAGAGTTTGGACTTCTGTTTTGAAGCCAGAGGATGAGTCTGAGTTGTATTTCACTGATAGTTTTACATTGTCAGTATTGATGATGGGTGTACTGCTTGCTTCTTGCGTTGTATGTGTGTGCTTACCTGGACTGTGACCCGGATATTGGCTACTAGGTAGCTATTTCCCATGTATCAAGGTCACATATAGATGGTTATTAATATTAGTTATTTATTGTGTAGGCTGCTATTCTACTTGAAATAAAATCACGTGAGAGAAAACAAAATCCACATTGCTCCTGCCGGCGACACGACCATGATAACCAGTAGGAAGACTCTTCAAGTCGGCGAGTAACAAAAGCCAGAGCACTGGTCGCCGGCTTACTATCGATTCGTAGTGCAGCCCAATCAGCCATGCAAAACAGTCTTAATGGTTCATGTTCAGCACTGCTTGTTGAAGTTAGGATGTTGCCTGGTACAGAGTACCAGCGAAATGAATAGTGGCAGTACGACATACGGGTAAAGCATGAGCGCATCACAATAATTAGATGGCATGAAAACTGTAGGCTATTACACCACAATGTATCATTACCGCCTATCAGTCGCATCATTACCGCCTATCAGCCTATGGTCTTAAAAACGTGTGGTTCGAAGTTAACACGGACATTTTGCCAAGGCAGAGATGACTGGCGTGGGCAGCAAGACGCATCAATCAATTTGAGCTAAAAAAAATATACCTTTTATGACAATCACCGAATTGACATACACTTTTTGCAGTTTGTAACATACGTCTCTTTCCATTCTTCAAATGGCGGGTGCACAATGAACTGTTTGGATGTTGGGATTATTTTAGTGGATGAACGTGCGCAGCTAGTCTACTTTTTAAAGTAATTTGTTTGACAATCAGATGAAAACATCATGACTGATTGTGTTCATGCCACATTAAAAGGCAATACATTTTTACAGTTAAATGACCTGTTTTTACTATTCACTAAGAATAGTGGATATGACCCCTTAATACATTGCAATTTGGTAAATAATACATTAAAAATACAAATCAAAAAATATAAGTGGTTACCCAAACCTGCCTGAATTTCTGGAATAGTTCAAAAATACTAATCTAAACCGAACATTATTTTTTTTCAAACCTAGCAAACATCTGAATTGAGAAGTTAACCTGTGGTATTTTCCATTGGGGGAGAACTGCTCTGATGTAGTAGGCCTACATAGTCTCAATTTCTACTGAGCATCTGCCACAGCCAGGTCTCATAGACTAGACGTAACATAGTAAATGTAAATCTGCAATACCCAAATTAGTATGATATTTTACATTTAGTACGGTTACATAAGACATATATGGTTACTTAAGTAAAAAATGAAAGTAGGGTGGTTGGTTGGGGAGGATGGATGGGCATGTAACGTGACATTTTAGCTAAATGCCAACTTTTCAACTACTTACTACTTTTGACCTACTTTGTAACTAAACTCAGCAAAAAAAGAAACGTCCCCTTTTCAGGACACTGTCTTTCAAAGATAATTCGTAAAAATCCAAATAACGTCACAGATCTCCGTTGTAAAGGGTTTTAACACTGTTTCCCATGCTTGTTCTATGAACCATAAACAATTAATGAACATGCACCTGTGGAACGGACATTAAGACACTAACAGCTTACAGACAGTAGGCAATTAAGGTCACAGTTATGAAAACTTAGGACACTAAAAAGAGGGCTTTCTACTGACTCTGAAAAACACAAAAAGAAAGATGCCCAGGGCCCCTGGTCATCGGCGTGAACTATGCCTTAGAAATGCTGCAAGGAGGCATGAGGACTGCAGATGCGGCCAGGGCAATAAATGACAATGTCCGTACTGTGAGACACCTAAGACCGCGCTACAGGGAGACAGGACGGACAGCTGATCGTCCTCACAGTGGCAGACCATGTGTAACAACACCTGCACAGGATCAGTACATCTGAACATCGCATCTGCGGGACAGGTACAGGATGGCAACAACAACTGCCCGAGTTACACCAGGAACGCACAATCCCTACATCAGTGCTCAGACTGTCCGCAATAGGCTGAGAGAGGCTGGACTGAGGGCTTGTACGCCTGTTGTAAGGCAGGTCCTCACCAGACATCACAGGCAACAACGTCGCCTATGGGCACAAACCCAACGTCGCTGGACCAGACAGGACTGGCAAAAGTGCTCTTCACTGACGAGTGACGGTTTTGTCTCACCAGGGGTGATGGTCGGATTCGCGTTTATCGTCGAAGAAATGCGCGTTACACCGAGGCCTGTACTCTGGAGCAGGATCGATTTGGAGGTGGAGGGTCCGTCATGGTCTGGGGCGGTGTGTTACAGCATCATCGGACTGACCTTGTTGTCATTGCAGGCATTCTCAACGCTGTGCGTTACAGAGAAGACATCCTCATCCTGACATGACCCTCCAGCATGACAATGCCACCAGCCATACTGCTCGTTCTGTGCGTGATTTCCTGCAAGACAGGAATGTCAGTGTTCTGCCATGGCCAGCGAAGGGCCCCAATCTCAATCCCATTGAGCATGTCTGGGACCTGTTGGATCGGAGGGTGAGGGCTAGGGCCATTCCCCCAAGAAATGTCTGGGAACTTGCAGGTGTCTTAGTGGAAGAGAGAGGTAACATCTCACAGCAAGAACTGGCAAATCTGGTGTAGTCCATGAGGAGGAGATGTACTGCAGTACTTAATGCAGTTGGTAGCCACACCAGATACTGACTGTTACTTTTGATTTGGACCCCCCTTGTTCAGGGACACATTATTCAATTTCTGTTAGTCACATGTCTGTAGAACCTGTTCAGTTTATGTCTCAGTTGATAAATCTCATGTTCATACAAATATTTACATATGTTAAGTTTGCTGAAAATAAACACAGTTCCTTTTTTGCTGAGTTTACTTAGCATGTTAGCTAACCCTTCCTCTAACCCTAACCTTAACCCTTTTAGCTAACCCTTCTCCTAAGCTTAACCCTTTAACCTATTGTATTTCATAACATATCCCTACGAAATGAGTGATGGACACCCACAAATTAATACATACCATACGAAATGTAACATATCTACTATATTGAACAAAAATATAAATGCAATATGTAAAGTGTTGGTCCCATGTTTCATGAGTTGAAATGAAAGTTCTCCAAAAAGCTTATTTCTTAAAAATGCACAAATTTGATTACATCCCTGTTAGTGAGCATTTCTCCTTTTCCAAGATAATCTATCCACCTGACAGGTGTGGCGTATCAAGAAGCTGATTAAACAGCATGATCATTACAGAGGTGCACCTTGTGCTGGGGACAATACAAGGCACTCTAAAATGTGCAGTTTTGTCACACAACACAAGCCGGCTCCAATGTTGTTTTAGAGAATTTGGCAGTATGTTCAACCAGCCTCACAACCGCAGACCACATGTAACTACGCCAGCCCAGGACCTCCACATGCAGCTTCTTCACCTATGGGATCGTCTGAGACCAGCCACCCAGACAGCTGATGAAACTGAGGAGTATTTCCGTCTGTAATAAAGCCCTTTTGTGGGGAAGAACTCATTCTGATTGGCTGGACCTGGCTCCCAAGGTGGACCTATGCCCTCCCAGACCCACCTATGGTGGTGCCCCTGCCAAGTCATGTGGAATCCATAGGTTAGGGCCTAATGAATTCATTTCAATTGACGGCTTTCCTTATATGAACTGTAACGCAGGAAAATCGTTGAAATTTTTGCATATTGCGTTTATATATTTTGTTCAGTATAAATGGAGTGTACAGAATATAATGCAATACTCTGAGACCAGGTTGGTTGCCCAGGGGGTGCCTCAAGGTACATCAGTGGTGGTCAGTGCCATTTAAGATTAGGGAGAATGATTTGTTTATTTATTAGCATGGCCTTATTTCTATTACAGCATATTGGATGACAGTCATTCATATTCCATTCACCCAGCTCAATGTAACATCAATAGGTTTAGGCTATAACGTGAACAACTAGCAACCCAAAGGTTGTGAGTTCGAATCTCATAACAGACAATTTTAGATGATTAGCAACTTTTCAACTGCTTACTACTTTTTAGTTATTTTGCAACTACTTAGCATGTTAGCTAACCCTAACCTTAACCCTTCCCCTAACCGTAACCCCCTAACCCTTTAACCTAAATCCTAACCCCTAGTCTAGCTAACATTAGCTCCTAGCCACCTAGCCAAAATTCGTAACATATCATACGTTTTGCTACTTTGAGACATATAGTTCATTGAGCAAATTCGTAACATATTGTACGTTTAGCAAATCCGTAACATACCAATTGTCATTCGTAACATATCATACAAAATGGGTGATGGACATCCACAAATTAATACATACCATACAAATCATACTGTAACATATCATACTTAATGGAGTGTGTCACCAGGTTGGTTGCCCAGGGGGTGCCCCAAGGTTCATCAGTGGCGGTCGGTGCCGTTTAAGATTTTGGAGGACAATTTGTTTATTTATTAGCATGGCCTTATTTCTATCTCAGCATATTGGATGACTGTCATTCCTTTTCCATTCACCCAGCTCAGTGTAACATCGATAGATTTAGGCTACTTACTACATGACACTCAAATTTTCCCTATACCCATCATGATGTTGCTACAACCTAGACTATAAATGCAAGTTTACAATGTAGGTCTACAGGTCGAGAGAAAAAAATGGAGTAATCAAGGTGACAGACAGTGACACATTCAATACTGCCTTGCACACTCTTGCCTGCATCTAGCTGATCTAGGGTGGATTCATTAGTCCAAAGAGTTGCAAACAAAGGTTTATGTTGGACATTCAGGTATGTTTCTTCCCATTTCGTTCCGTTGGATTCTGTTTAAGAAATGTTTTAAACAGAATCGGCTGAATGAATACACCCCTGTTCACCCCCACAGTTCACCTTCATAGCAGCCTCATCAGCATGATATCTCCCATCTACGCGCTATTCTGTGACCAAGCGAAAAAAACTTTCCAAGCCAAATCTTCATACCATAACCGCTAACCTCTACACACAGCCTACATCGTTATCACCATATTAGATAGTCATAGTCAACATAGCTACTAGAACTAACAAGTTAGTAAACCCGCTACAATCATGCAGTACAGTGTGCAGCAAGCAGTTTAGGAGTTACACTGGCATGCCTCGGTGGCAATAAATGTCTTGACTTGGAAGAGATCTAGTGTTGGATAGCCATAACCAGCTAGCTAACATAGCATCCCTCTCTATTTGAGCCGGATGTTTGAGTAGGCTAAACTAGCTAGCTGCATTTTCTAGCTGCAATATGTAACATTTTGGGCGACCTGACCAAATTCACATAAAAATGTGTGTTATAGATCTGTCATTATCATTGAAAGCAAGTCTAAGAAGTGGTAGATCTGTTCTATGTGCGCTATTTCTATGCTTCCCATTTATGTTTAGTTTTTGTGTCTTTTACTTTCGGTTTCTACACCAGCTTCAAATGAGCTGAAAACACAATATTTCTGTGTAATGGAAAATATATTTCACAGCGGTTTAATGGTAGGTTTATTTGGACAGTGAGAGACAGAATAACAACAAAAAAATCCAGAAAAGCGCATGTCATAAATTGATTTTCATTTTAATAAGTATTTGACCCCTCTGCAAAAAATTACTTAGTACTTGGTGGCAAAACCCTTGTTGGCAATCAGAGGTCAGACGTTTCTTGTAGTTGGCCACCAGGTTTGCACACATCTCAGGAGGGATTTTGTTCCACTCCTCTTGGCAGATCTTCTCCAAGTCATTAAGGTTTCGTTTGGCAACTCAAACCTGACGTTTGGCAACTTGAACCTTCAGCTCCCTCCACAGATGTTCTATGGGATTAAGGTCTGGAAACTGGCTAGGCCACTCCAGGACCTTAATGTGCTTCTTCTTGAGCCACTCCTTTGTTGCCTTGGCCATGTGTTTTGGGTCATTGTCTTGCTGGAAGACCCATCCATGACCCATTGTCAATGCCCTGGCTGAGGGAAGGAGGTTCTCACCCAAGATTTGACGGTACATGGCTCCGTCCATCGTGACTTTGATGCGGTGAAGTTGCCCTGTCCCCTTAGCAGAAAAACACCCCCAAAGCATAATGTTTCCACCTCCATGTTTGACGGTGCGGATGGGGTTCTTGGGGTCATAGGCAGCATTCCTCCTCCTCCAAACACGGCGAGTTGAGTTGATGCCAAAGAGCTCCATTTTGGTCTCATCTGACCACAACACTTTCACCCAGTTGTCCTCTGAATCATTCAGATGTTCATTGGCAAACTTCAGACAGGCATGTATATGTGCTTTCTTGAGCAGGGGGACCTTGTGGGCGCTGCAGGATTTCAGTCCTTCACGGCGTAGTGTGTTACCAATTGTTTTCTTGGTGACTATGGTCCCAGCTGCCTTAAGATCATTGACAAGATTCTCCCGTGTAGTTCTGGGCTGATTCCTCACCATTCTCATGATCATTGCAACTCCACGAGGTGAGATCTTGCATGGAGCCCCAGGCCAAGGGAGATTGACAGTTCTTTTGTGTTTCTTCCATTTGCGAATAATCGCATCATCTGTTGTCACCTTCTCACCAAGCTGCTTGGCGATGGTCTTGAAGCCCATTCCAGCCTTGTGTAGGTCTACAATCTTGTCCCTGACATCCTTGGAGAGCTCTTTGGTCTTGGCCATGGTGGAGAGATTGGAATCTGATTGATTGATTGCTTCTGTTGACAGGTGTCTTTTATACAGGTAACAAACTGAGATTAGGAGCACTCCCTTTAAGAGTGTGCTCCTAATCTCAGCTCGTTACCTGTATAAAAGACACCTGGGAGCCAGAAATCTTTCTGATTGAGAGGGGGTCAAATACTTATTTCCCTCATTAAAATGCTAATCAATTTATAACATTTTTGACATGCGTTTTTCTGGATTTGTTTGTTGTTATTCTGTCTCTCACTGTTCAAATAAACCTACCATTCAAATTATAGACTGATAATTCCTTTGTCAGTGGGCAAACATACAAATCAGCAGGGGATCAAATACTTTTTTCCCTCACTGTCGCTAGCTTTCTCTCTCCCTGTCTTCCATCTCCTTCATTTTTGAAGAAATTGTCTTTCTCTCGTGGTGAGTAGTTGACTCAAACAATGTTATGCACTGCAGTGCTAACTAGCTGTAGCTTATGCTTTCAGTACTAGATTAATTATCTGATCCTTTGATTGGGTGGACAACATGTCAGTTCATTCTGCAAGGGCTCTGATAGTTTGGAGGACATTCTCCGGAAGTTGTCATGAGTCTATGAAAGGGGGTGAGAACCATGAGACTCCGAGGTTTTGTATTGAAGTCAATGTACCCAGAGGAGGATGGAAACTAGCTGTCCTCCGGCTACACCATGGTGCTACCCCAGAGAGTACTGTTGAGATTACTGGAGACCTTCATTGCAAAAAAAGTGTGTTGTAATCAATTATTTGGTGACGTGAATTTTTTTTGTTTATTTTTTATCTAAAAAGGTTAACTTTTGAATGTTTCACTATTTGACATTATATGATATACACTGAGGAGGATGGTCCTCCTCTTCTTCCTCTGAGGAGCCTCCACTGAGGTACATGTATTTCTATCTGGATAAGCTGTATTGTCTTCACAGTGCACATAGCTTATTTCTTAGGCAATATTCAGATTTTGGATTGATATCAGTTAGATTTTTTATTTCTTTGCAAAGATTTATTTTTGTTCTTTGTTTGTTTGTTTTGTAAGACCTTCTGTAAATCAACTCCTACCATTATTTTGATAGCAGGCCCTAAAACCAAAATGAATGTTTGCACGTTATCCCTTTCCGTCTCCTACTAAAGCCTCAGCCCAAATGTCCGCCAGATGGCATTGTTATTCCTGACGTCGTTTGTCATCCAAACATATTTTAATATAGCCAGCTGGTGATACACTCGTGTCCCCCGGCGACCGGCTCATACATAAAACATTCTCCAGCCTTTTGTCTACATCTTTTTTTTAAAGTAGTGGGGCTGCCACTCCTTTTGCATTTATTGAGCTTTATTTAAATAGATACAGTAGTAGCCTACTGTTTGGGAAAGATGGGAGGTAGCTGATATCAAATGAAATGACATCATTTTAGCTTGTGATAGCCATATCTCGCATTTCCCAGCATCTTTGCAGGAACTAGTCATTTCTCAGTGCTGCAGCCACAGTGCGAGCCAAACACAAACAAAGAAACATCTAATAGTCTAATCATCTTTTTGGCAATTTTCTGGTGGAAAAGTGAGTGGGTCAGGCATAACATGTCAACCCTGTAACACAGACAGGCTAGCCATGAACCTCGTAAAAAAAAAAATTGTGAAGCTTGCATTCAATTGCCACTCAATGTTGTACACAACAAGCTTCCATTCCCCCTGTCACAATGGATTCATGGCTGATTTAAGAAGAAATCATCAATCCTGTTACTTTATTTAGCCCTTAGTAATTTAGTTTTTTAAATTTAACCTCTCGAGATGGGAAAACATGTTTTTTATGAAGTTGAGAATAAACATTGTGAAATAAAACTTTTTTTTTCTTCACCCAGTTACTTCTCGAAAGGCACCGAATTAGTGGAATGACCCATTAATTAATCAACTGACTTTCCAAACGGTGGTCTGGAGACTTTCTTTCTCTGTCAAAATAAAAGTTGCCCACAAGTTAGCGCTTGCTTGCGCACATATGGCACTTAACAATTACTGTTAAGTCCATAATTCTTACCCAGAAATGATTTGATATTCTGTCTCAAATTCCGCCCTATATATGAACCAAGAATCTCAAATTTGGACTCATCAGACCAAAGGGCAGATTTCCAGCAGTCTAATGTCCATTGTTTGTGTTTCTTGGCCCAAGCAAGTCTCTTCTTCTAATTGTTGTCCTTTAGTAGTGGTTTCTTTGCAGCAATTCGACCATGAAGGCCTAATTCATGCAGTCTCCTCTGAACAGTCGATGATGTGTCTGATACTTGATGTCTTCACTATTATTCTACAATGTAGAAAATAGTAAAAATAAAGAAAAAACCTTGAATGAGTAGGTGTGTCCAAACTTTTTACTGGTACTGTATATATGGAGACAGTTTAGTGCCAGAAATAAGTAGTTAAATACATGTACAATTGAATTACAAATGTTTCCTGATCGGTCTTTATATCGCTTAGATGTACTGTAGGACAGACACATTTTTGGGGGGAGGGGGGGAGTATCTAGTAGTAAGGTCAAAAATAAAGTTTCATCAACTATTTTTAAAATATATTTTTTATACTTCAAATGGTTGTTAAAATTCTAAATCAAATAGCAAAATGATCCTTGGTATGACCTTCTTGAAACAATCCCATATACTGTAGCTTAGTAGAAATTTGACGAATTGACTTGTTGGAAAGGTGGATTCCTATGAGAGTGCCACATTGAAAGTCACTGAGCTCTTCAGTACGGGCCATTCTACTGCCAATATTTGCCCATGGAGATTGCATGGCTGTGTGCTCGATTTTATACACCTGTCAGCAGTGGGTGTGGCTGAAATAACCAAATCCACTCATTTGAAGGAGTGTCCACATACTATTTTATATATATAGTGTATGTCTCAAACGTTGTTCTCACAGATGGATTATGTTGCGAAACAGAAGCAGGGTTTGGAAGGGACCTCCTACAATGCTCACAGGGTAGCCACAAAACAACCACATCCTCAGTGACACTGCAGCAGATGATAACTTTCAATATGTCAGATATGTCATTGTGGACTGAACTTGATCACACAGTCTGTGACACAAATGAATGAATTCACTTGGCTTTAGAACTAATCGAACAATGATGCCATGTGGCATGGTTAGCAGAATCTATCAGAACCAATAAGGTAAGAATACTATCTGAATAGTATTTTTCTGAATAACATTGAAGTACAATATCTTTATTCTATTGTTAGCGTTGTCTACCATTGTTAGATTTCTTTGTGTGGGGTTTGGTGTTTTTTGTAAACGCATTTGTTGCTTACATTTCCGGACTTGACCTTTGCTTGACATGAAAGTGATAGTCTTGAATGAATTTGTTTCCTTCTTCTCGACTCCAATACAGTACTATATATTTGTTTCATACACTTCCAGTAATAGTTATTTTATTTCAAGAAATGAACAACATAAGGACATATGTGATGTATTGTTTTTCAGGCTTTTAGGTGCCATTGATGATCTCAGTTATCGAGCAGAACATTCCATTGTTGCCCTCATGGCTGTGAAACAACAGCTAATCAGCTCACTGGTGTTGTGTTACCTGATTCAATATGGTAAGTTGAACTTTTTCTCATCTATTATTTGTGCTATATATTGTATTGATTTTCAAGTTATGCATTTTCTCAAACACATAGCTAGTATGTGTAGTAATTAGTTAGATTAGCAGGAAATGTTTTACCACATCAGGGTACCAGCAGAGCCTTATATAGACTATGAGTCTGGGTACCATGGCACTGGCATCACACTGGGGCGGCAGGGTAGCCTAGTGGTTAGAGCGTTGGACTAGTAACCGGAAGGTTGCAAGTTCAAATCCCCGAGCTGACAAGGTACAAATCTGTCGTTCTGCCCCTGAACAGGCAGTTAACCCACTGTTCCTAGGCCGTCAATGAAAATAAGAATTTGTTCTTAACTGACTTGCCTAGTAAAATAAAAAACACTGACCACATCATCCTTTTTTCCTGCATTCACAGTTGCATGTTTCTGCAATGTCACCTGCACCACAGACTACAGTACATCCCTGAACTGTTCCTGCTCAGGCACAGTGCCCTCGTCTCCCATTCTCCTTGAGGCAGAGTGCAGGTACACACTGTTCTCTATCACTGCTGTGTGTCTGGCCTTGCGCCGATAGATTTAAGAGAACACATGTATACATATTTATGTACTGTACAGTTTAAACATATCATTTTAAGAAAAACATCTGAATGTTACATAAACCTTTTCATATTTTTTGTTGTTTGTTTTTTGTTTACAAAAGCTGTATTTGAATATTATAATCACTCTTCTCTTTTTTCAGAGATTTTGAAGACCAAGTGAATGATAGCTGTGAAATAACACCCTCACAAAGCTGGTGTATAATACAACCAGAAGGTTTTTTCATGTTAATATCCACTGACACTACTTGCACTGCAAGAGTAAAGCACACAGGAAATGAAGACAAAATGAAAACAGATGACTCAACTGACTGGAAATTGTATAAATTAGGTAAGTGGAGTAGACCTATGTCTTAGGATGGTTTGTACTTTCCCCTGAACATTGCCTCTGATTCAGTGACAAGATATGGCATGAATAAGAAGTGTCTATTGTTAGCAGTAAGGTCATCTTATCAGCCATTCTGCTGTGACAAATTCTTTTCAGCAGTTTTGAACTTTGCACAGCTTTGAAATGACAGTGTTGAACAGTCTTTACAATGAGGGTTATTGTGTGATGTGGACTGAGTGTCTTGGGTTCTTATATATCTATCACCCGCATTTGAAAGCTAATATGGTACAAATGATTGAGCTTTGTGCACTTGAATCCATGTCTTTTTCATATAATGGTTCCAACCCAAGCTTCTCTGCCTTTTCATCCATAGTGAAGCCGCAGTATCCAGTCAATGTACAAGTGACAGAGAACATTGACAGCTACAACATCACTTGGCAGATGGATGAAAACATTTACCTTGATAAATTATTAATGTACAGGGTGCAGATTACAACACATAACTATTTAAAGGTAAACAAAATATATTTACAATGTTACATGTTTCCAATCAAATATTACAGTATGTGAAATACCAGGTCCCCCAAACTGTTAAATATAAGTTTTTCTTTTGACCTACAGGATCCAGTCTATTACCCTGTAAGACAAGACCAGAGGTACCTAGTGCTAAGCAGCCTTCAACTGCAACCAGGAACTGAGTATGTGGCAAATGTTCAGGCCTCAGTGAACCCTGTGTGTAACTACCAAGGTCCCTGGAGTGAATGGAGCTCCACTGTAGAATGGAGGACTACAGGTACATGAATGCAGCAAGTTTAGATTTAACTGATCTGTGTTACATGCTTTTCCTGGGTATATTGGATTGGGACTTAATTTTTCATGGTATAGTAATGTATGAAATGGAGTAAAAATGTTCTCTCTTTCTATACACTATGTGTATTTTTACAGAAGGGAATGCTAAGTTAGGGTGTCAGTGGCCCGTTTTACTGACCATTCTCCTCTGTTTGATCCTGTGCTGCCTCTTTAAAATGTGAGTTCCTTATTTATGATCATTCAGGTAACAGTAACTGTTTGTGTTTGCTAAGCATTTTTGATCAGACACCAACTTGTATCCTCAATTTCTTCAGGTCTGCCAATAAATGAAATGTTCTAGCCTGGTCACCATCATATGTGCTACATCCAACTTCTCTGACTTTTGTCAGATGCCCTGAACAAACACAACAGTTGGCTAAAGCACAAATTGATCTGCGACCAGGCTAGAAATGTTCAGCCTCTTGGTGTTTTTATAGAAAGCGTGAATACACTATACACTTTCCTGGCATAACCTCCCACATACACAGAAACCACAGCTGATGCTCTTTACTTGCAGATACACAATGTACATATAGGGGTGAGAAGACACAGGAAGTCAGAGCTGCTTCTACAATATTATTATTATACCAAACCTAATCCATGATAGCGCGGTGGTTAGGTTTGCACCTACATTATTAGTACACCACTTACCCTATAAAACATTATAACACCTGCATAAAGAGAAATTCCATCCTCCCAGAAATTAAAAGAGTATTTGTGAAGACCTGAATAGTTCTGCTTATGTCACTTTCACATAGATTACAGTCACATATAATTTCCTTTGTGAAAGCAACCTGTTTGTCACTTGCCTCTACATCTCTTCCCTGCAGATTGTGGCTGAAGAGGCTACACTTGATGAACTATTCCCCAAGCCCAGAGGACTTTTTCAAACCTCTCTACCACACATATGGAGGGGATTTTAAGGTAAAAATACAGGCAAAAAAAAAACTCATTGTGTCTGTGGGACTTGTTCTAAACCCCTCCAGCAGGTGTTAACTATAGGGGGAACTTCAGCATGGCCAGCAATGGGACTTAATAATAAAATAATATCCCATAATAAAATCCTGCAACAACTACACATATGAGGGGGGCATTATAATGACTCTGCAGGGGCTTCAAGGGCTTGCTTTCAACTCATATGTGGGTAGATGCTCAGTAGACATTGAGCTTATGTATTACATCAGAGCAGTTCACCCCCCATCCCCCAATGGAAAATACCACAGGTAGAAATCTAAACTAAGATGTTAGCTAGGGTTATATTTAAATATTTTCCCCTTAGATGAGTATTTTATAAATATTCCAGAAAGGTAACCACTTATCTTTTCAGATTTGCCTTTGTATGTATTATTTACAAAACAATTGACACTCTTATGAAGGGGTCATATGCACTATGCTTAGTGAATAGTAAAAACACGTCATTTTTAAATGTAAAATGTATTGCCTTTTAATTTGGCATGAATACAACCAGTCATGATGTTTTCGTCTGATTAACCAGGTTTGTATCCAACGTTTTTACACGGGTAAAGTACGTCAGATAAAAATGTAATGACATGCCTGATGGAAACAGTAAACGTTTACAAATGTCGACGAAACAAAATATGCTAGACAAGGTGAGATATTTTTGTGTCGGTAAAATGAATTATGCGAGAAATGTCGTTGGATACGCTTTTATGTGCAAATATTGATACCATCATTTCGAAGTAAACTTGGTGTCACGCGATTACGTGTTGTGCGTTCCTCCCACTATGACTTGATGGGAAAGCATGCAGTTTAGTTTATTAAACTACAGATTAAATATATTATGATTAACTTCACAGGGTGGTGAAAGTGCAATTGTTTAATAATCTCGCTCTTTTGTCCATATAATCTCATTTTGGCTATACGTGCGTTCTAGCCAGCACCACGCTGGCAAGAGCAGTGAGTAGATCCCAACTGTGGGGGAACTCAGTCCGGCCTTCAATTTACTCTTGAAAGCTGTAATAGTAGAATGCAAAAGGAATGATTTTGGAAATGGGTACTGCATCATCAGTTTTCCTCTTGTAATGTCAGTCATTGCATACCTTAGAGAGGTATTTTGTAACTTGTTCTAAATGTCCATATCAACAAGTCCATGTCAGCTAACGTTTTTTTTTTGCTAGGTTTTTTAGCCCATGTATTTTGTAGTAATGTTCTAGTCACTCAAATATCACATGCATACAGATTAGACATGGCAAAATGTATATAATTACAAAAAAATGAGCTTTAAAACTGCTAAATGCTCTCTGCAACCCATGACAAAATGTGTAGAATTTCAGGAAATTATGACAGTTTGTGTCATGAATGTGCACAAAGAAATAGACGTGGGGGGCGCGGGATGTTCCCCAATGTTGGATGGGGTGGGGCACTGAGTGAAAACGTTTGGGAACCCCTGTGCTCGATCGCACGTATCAATACCAGAGAGGGCACACTATATTTACATTTTTGGCATTTAGCAGACACTCTTATCCAGAGTGATTTACATGAGCAATTAGGGTTAAGTGCGTTGTTCAAGGGTACATCGACCGATTTTTCAAATAGTAGATTTAGGGGATTTGAACCAACGCTCTTAACCGCTCGGCTACCTGACAAAAATTATCACGCAAATTATTTTGTGAGAATAACCATGAGTTGAAAATGCGATGGAAACTTTTAAACTTATTTGTATGTGCACTACACCATCACGCACATCCTTTTATATACAACAAGTCAATTTGATGGAAACATCTCTGGTTTTCACAATGCGCATATTTGTTTTATGCGGATTCTTTGATTCGCATGAAGATCTGTAGCCAATTTCTTCAAAAAAGTAGGCTACTTGCGCACGTTTGTCCACAAACATAATCCCAGCATCCAAACAGTGCACTGTGCACCCGCCATTTGAAAATGGAAAGAGACATCTGTTATGCTACAAAACACCAAACAGTGCAATGACAAAGTGATTGTCATAAAAGGTCTACTCTTGTAGCCTGATGCGTCTTGCTGCCCACGCGTGTCTCGGTCTCGGCCAGTCATCTCTGCCTTGGCAAAATGTCATTGTTCACATCGAACCACACAGTATTTTGGAGCAAAGAAAATTCGCTCATTTCTATTGCGACTGACAGGCGGCAACGATAAACTGTGGTGTAATAGCCTACAGTTTTCTGGCCATCTTCATTTAAATTATTGTGATGGGCTCATGTTTTACCGGTATGGCATAATGCCACTATTTATTTTGCTGGTAATCTGTACCGGACCATGTCAGTTTACTTTCACCCCTGACTATAATTAAACTGTCAACTGCAGTAATCTTAACTTGTAAATATTTGTATGAACATAACAAGATTCAACAACTGAGAAACTCAAAAGTAAAAGTCAGTATCTGGTGTGGCCACCAGCTGCATTAAGTACTGCAGTGCATCTCCTCCTCATGGACTGCACCAAATTTGCCAGTTTTTGCTGTGAGATGTTACCCCACTCTTCCACGAAGACACCTGCAAGTTCCCAGACATTTCTGGGGGGAATGGCCCTAGCCCTCACCCTCCGATCCAACAGGTCCCAGACGTGCTCAATGGGATTGAGATCCGTGCTCTTTGCTGGCCATGGCAGAACACTTAACATTCCTGTTTTGCCGGAAATCACGCACAGAACGAGCAGTATGGCTGGTGGCATTGTCATGCTGGAGGGTCATGCCAGGAGGGTCCGTCATGCACAGCGTTAAGATTGCCTACAATGACAAAAAGCTCAGTCCGATGATGCTGTGACACACCGCCCCAGACCATGACGGACCCTCCACCTCCAAATCGATCCCGCTCCAGAGTACAGGCCTCGGTGTATCACTCATTCCTTTGACGATAAATGTGAATCCAACCATCACCCCTGGTGAGACGAAACAGCAACTCGTCAGTGAAAAGCACTTTTTGCCAGTCCTGTCTGGTCCAGCTAAGGTGGATTTGTGCTCATAGGTGACGTTGTTGCCGGTGGTGTTTGGTGAGGACCTGCCTTACAAAAGGCCTACAAGCCCTCAGTCTAGCCTCTCTCAGCCTAGTCTGAGCACTGATGGACGGATTGTGCGTTCCTGGTGTAACTCGGGCAGTTTTTGTTGCCATCCTGTACCTGTCCCGCAGGTGTAATGTTTGGATGTACCGATCTTGTGCAGTTGTTATTACACGTGGTCTGCCACTGCGAGGACGATCAGCTGTCCATCCTGTCTCCCTGTAGCGCTGTCTTAGGCGTCTCACAGTACGGACATTGTAATTTATTGCCCTGGCCACATCTGCAGTCCTCATACCTCCTTGCAGCATGCCTAAGGCACATTCATGCAGATGAGCAGGGACCCTGGGCATCTTTCTTTTGGTGTTTTACAGAGTCAGTAGAAAGGCCTCTTTAGTGTCCTACGTTTTCATAACTGTGACCTTAATTGCCTACAGTTAAGAGTGTTTAAAGAATTTTGAAAATAATAATGGGAAGATGTTGCACAATCCAAGTGTGGAAAGATCTTAGAGACTTGCCCAGAAAGACTCACAGCTACAATCACACAGTTGATCATGTATGCACAGTTGATAAATGAGGCCCCTGATGATAGAAGCACCTTTGGTGGCGATTACAGTATTGACTCAGGAGTGTAAATGAGATATTTATGTTTTTATTTTTTTAATCAAAAATATATGAAAATGTGTTTTCACTTTGTCATTATTGAGGCATTATGTGTAGATGGGTGAGTATAACATATGTTATCCATTTTGAATTCAGGCTGTATCAAAGGGTATGAATATTTTCTGAAGGCAATGTATGTGAAACATTAGGTTTTATTGGAAACATACAATGCTATGCCTATAATAAAATGAACAGACATGAACCCCTATTGCTAAGCCCCGATATCTATGTACCTCAACCCACTAACCCTACACCCAATTACCCACACACCCCAGCCCTGTTACCCCAATGCCCTTACCCTAAGACCCACATGCCAATACCCTAATATTGATACAATTTAGTCCGGATGCACCTGTATCCTAGCCATATAAGCCCTATTTCTTACCCCTGGACCACAGTTCCTTTGCCAAAATACCTCATCCCTGTTACTGGCTTATCTCAGCCCTTTTCCCCACTTTGCCTAGACCATTGAAGTACCAGTGTACCCCACCTTCCATCACCGATATGGAGCGTACCGAAGGGCCCGTTAGTAGGGAAGTCCGCTGATTACGCCGAACATCCGCTCGTTTAACTAAGGCTAGGTTAAAGCTAGGCCTGTATTCCCCAAGTATTCCGCTAATAATTTCATAGATCAACTCATAATACAGTGGTATAACACATGTGCCCAAACCCCATTCACTTTTATTCCTACCACAAACTTGCTGCCAGAAAGGATTTGAATAGGCAAATAGACATCCATCCAGATCCATTAGCTGTATGAGCCTTGTGTATCCCTACACCCCATTACTCATAAAGTAAATCCATGGGCGCACTCATATAAAACAGGTCTACCCCAGTCCCCAAGCCTCAACATTCATACAAACCAGGTCTACTCTTTTTGTTTTTTGACCACTTCTTTTTGTTGTTGTCTTTTTTTTCCATTGGGGTGGATCTACAGGTACAATATTCAAATTCATATAATTTAATATTCTGTTCATATCATGTTTCCCATTCATTATTTCACACATATTTTTGTGTTGTACCTGTGGACTGCCACTCCAGAAAAAAACAAAACATAATTTGTATCATATCACAGTTTAAGTAATAATATATTCAGAATGTAGAAGAAAAGAAAACAAAAAATAAGTGGGCCTCCAAAAACCACCCCCATCCTCCCATTCCCCCGACCCCACCCAGCTAACATGTCTCCATCCCGCCTCCAAAAACCACCCCCATCCTCCCATTCCCCCGACCCCACCCAGCTAACATGTCTCCATCCCACCTCCAAATACAATTATGATTCAAGCCCATATTAATAAATGTCAAAGAAACATAGTCTACAAGCTGCTATCTCCTTGCCGACGGCAAATTAATCTGTTTTAACATTAGGCTATGTTTTTATTAGCTGACCATTATTTCAATTCCATTGTGGCGCACTCAAGAGTCTTTTTTTGTGCATATGCACCTTTGATAAATGAGGCCCCAGCTGGTTTCTCAACTACAGTTACATCAACATCCAGTAGGGGGAAGTGATGTCCATGGGAAAATGAAAGCATTGCATAAAAATAAAATATTTTGAGATTGGCCAACATTGAAAGAATTGTAGAGAGAGACAGATTCTCTGTCTGAAGTCAGTGAACAACCCATGGTGTCAAAACAAGTGCCTATTCAGAATGCCATTATCAATTTGTACTGGGCTGGGCTTTGGTGGGGCACAATGTGGACTTGTTCTGACATCAGTCCAAAAGATCCCTTTTCATATCATCCAGAGTATAACTATTACACACACACACACACACACACAAAAACAAATAGATGATAAATAATTTATGGGTAGATGTAAATAATCTTTTCACATAAAATTGTGAAAATGCAAGTATTTGCAAAGAGCGCTGAAATATTTTACTTCCTCTGTGGTTGCAGAGAGTCTGGCAGAACACCAGTAGCTCAACCACAATCTTGCAAGCTGTCCTTTGAAATTATCTTGAGAAAAATCTCAGAAAAAGACTCCAAGATGTGTCCATGACCAGGGTCGTAACTAGGTTTGAGTTAAAGTGGGGTCAGATATGTTTTTTGAAGTTGAAGCTTATTTACTGCATTTCTATCACCGTGGCTGCTGTAGGTTCATTCACCTCAATCGATCTACAAACAGATAGCCTATTAGCAATACAGTTGTAATGTTATACCCCTGAAAGGGGGAAATATGAGACATGATTCTCACTGACACGTAGCATCAGCGATTGTTCAGTCATTTGTAATGATACAATCATTAAATCATCAACCCTTTACATACTGTAGATATCGCTTTCCTCAAATTGCAAACACTGAGTTTGTAAAACATTAGGAACACCATCCTAATATTGAGTTGTACCCCCTTTTGTCCCCACAACAGCCTCAATTTGTCGGGACTACAAGGTGTCAAATGCAATCCAATGCTACACAGACTTGTGTCATATTGGCTGGATGTCCTTTGAGTGGTGGACCATTCTTGATACACACGGGAAACTGTTGACCGTGAAAAACCCAGCAGCGTTGCAGTTCTTGACATACTCAAACCAGTGTGCCTGGCACCTACTACCATACCCCGCACTTAAAATATTTTGTCTTGCCCATTCACCCTCTGAATGGCACACATACACAATCCAAGTCTCAATTGTCACGAGGCTTCCTTAACCTGTCTCCTCTCTTTCACCTTCATTGATTGAAGTGGATTCAACATGTTACATCAATAAGGGATCATAGCTTTCACCTGGTCAGTCTGTCATGGAAAGAGCAGGTGTTCCAAATGTTTTGTACACTCAGTGGATAGTGTTCACTTTTGTATTCCTAGGCATTACGAATCAAGCTCCGCATAAACAGATATCCAACTGGAGCACACAGACAGTGGTGTAAAGTACTCAAGTACAAATAGTTTAAAGTACTACTTAAGTCGCTTTTGGGGGTATCTGTACTTTACTATTTATATTTTTTTAAACTTATTTTTACTCCACTACATTCTGAAAGACAATGTACTTTTAAAAATGTTCCTTGACACCCAAAAGTTACATTTTGTAAGCTTAGCAGGGAAGGAAAATGGTCCAATTCAAGCACTTATCAAGAGAACATCCCTGGTCATCCCTGCTGCCTCTGATCTGGTGGACTCACTAAACACACATGCTTCATTTGTAAATTATGTCTGAGTGTTGGAGTGTACCTCTGACTATCCAAAAATACATTTAAAAATTCGAAAATTGTACCTTCTAGTTTGTGTAAAATAAGGAATTTTAAATTATTTATACTTTTGATACTTATTTGAGAAATTACATGTATTTTTGATACTTAAGTATATTTAAAACCAAATACTTTTAGACTTTTATTCAAGTAGTATTTTACTGGGTGACTTTCACCTTTAGTTGAGTCATTTGATATTAAGGTATCTTTACTTTTACTCGAGTATTACAATTGGGTAGTTTTTCCACCACTGCACACAGATAATCATATTATCACATTCACATTAATTATTAGAATATTACTTATGATTCTGTATTAATATCAGTGATGTAGTGGTACATAAAAGTTGGTAATTCACTGATATAAACGGAAAAGTATTCAATTTTTACAACTGTATTGTTTGCATTTCAATTGCATTTTAATGTACGCCATGTCGAGATGATCATATTGAAACATATCTTCTTTTTAAGTTCCTACCTTGTTTGATAAGACTAGTACAAATATGGGGCAGAGACCCCCAATGAACCACTGTACTAACCTCTCTGCTAGCTTCCTCTCTCTCCTCTGCTTCCTCCTGCATGCATTGCAGCCTGCCTCAGCCTCGATCACCACACCAATGTCTCAGTAGCAAACTCTCTGTAAAGCAAAGTTATTATGATAACCTAGAAGCCTGTATGTTGCTCCTGCTGAGGTATGCTCCGTTTAGCTTCTTACTTCATCCTTCTATCTGACTAAATAATACTAGCCAGAGCACTTCAACGTTGCTTAGTGCTATCCACCCTAACCCTAACCCCCACCCCTACCAAAACCTTACCTAATCCTTACCGTAACTATTTTACATTTCAGCTATAATGCGTTAGGGACGTCCCAAGGATTCCGAATAGCATGGACCCTTCAAAGTTACTGCAATAGAAGTCTCTACCAACAGCTAGCCACCTGCCTGACTGTCTATTTACCCGTTGTGCTCTCATTCTCCGAGAGTCGTTTTTTGTTTGTTTGGGGGATGTCTGTAGACACGGCAGGAGTCGCGGGACGGTTTCAAAATCGCCTTTTGTCCGGCATCTCGCAAACACTGTCAGAAGCCGAGCAGCATCTCCATTTTTGCCTACTCAACTGAGCCGACTCTGAGCTTGGGTAGCTCGTTTCACGGCCCCAGCCTGTTCGCGAGAGGGTGGAGTTAATTAAGAGAGTGGTGCATGTGCTACTAAAAAGTAATATCCAGGGGACGAAGGTGAACTGAAAACTATTCACTAATCGTTGGCAAAGAGAATACAATCGTCTTCAATTCTGTCATTTAGCAGAAGCTCTTATCCAGAGCGATTTACAGTAGTGAGTGAATACAATTTCATACTTGTTTTTCTCCTCCGTACTGGTCCCCCGTGAGTATCGAACCCATAACCCTGGTGTTGCAATCGCCATTCTCTATCAATTTTGATCAACGCTGGGAGAAATATTTAGATATATTTAGACTCATAATTGAGTTTCTTTATTGTGTACAAACTATATTGTAGCAACCTTAACCCAAAACCTAGCCAAAAGGTTTGGACCGAAACTGGGCCAATTGTGCACCGCCCTATGGGACTCCCAGTCACGGCCGGGTGTGATACAGCCTGAAATCTAACCAGAGTCTGTAGTGACGCCTTTAGCACTGAGATGCAGTGCCATAAACCACTGCACAACTCGGGAGCCCTAATGGTAACAGTTAAGGTGTTGACTTGACAGTCGCTGGACCTATGTGTAACGGATGTGAAACGGCTAGCTTAGTTAGCGGTGCGCGCTAAATAGCGTTTCAATCGGTGACGTCACTTGTTCTGAGACCTTGAAGTAGTGGTTCCCCTTGCTCTGCAAGGGCCGCGGCTTTTGTGGAGCGATGGGTAACGATGCTTGGTGGGTGACTGTTGTTGATGTGTGCAGAGGGTCCCTGGTTTGCGCCCGGGTATGGGCGAGGGGACGGTTTAAAGTTATACTGTTACATATGTTCGAGTGGGGCTACATTGGTGTCAGAAGTGGGATGGAGCAAGGGCGGCCATCAGAAAGCAGTGTACACGTGAGGAATTTGGTTTTGAGATGCGTGGAGACACCCTCTCCTAAAGGTAATGTAGTGACCTTAACCCAACACCTCTTGGTGTATTAGTTAAGGTGTTGGCTTGACAGTCGCTGGACCTGGGTTTGAGTCCCATTTGGGGCTACCCTCTGAAATTGCTTCGGAGTCCTCATATGTAATTATGGCCATGTCCATGACAGTCACATCATTTCAGAAGATTTAGTAGGCAGGAAAAAGCTAATGAAAGATAAACCAGAGTTACTGGAACCTGTGAAAACATCCTCTTGCAGCAGCCCACAGAGATAAGACACTGATCTTGCACGCACTACAAGAACTGTAGATTGGTGTCTTCACTTTTCTGCTACACACGAGACACATTAGATCGTATTCCTGATCAACCTAATGTAAACCTAAACTAATCCGTTTTTATAAAGGATGTACTTACTCTATGTTGCCCTTTTACTAAGCAGTATACATTTCTCTGACCTGTACAGATGTTCTGTGAGAAGTTCATAGTCATGAGAATGTCCACAGGGTTTGGTTATAGTTGAGGAGCATGACATAGCTGTACTAACTATGCTGTCTTATAGCATAAGCTCAATGTCAGTGATGAACGCACATAAAGTCCCTGATCATATAGTATAAAAATAACCTCACAGCAAATTATATATTTTTTTTAAAGAAAGCATTTTGTCAATATATGATAAGCACAGTCAGGTAGATGTTTTTAAATGCCCTCTCTCTTTAGCTCTCTGACAGCTGTTAGTGGTGCAGTATGGCCACTTACTGCTGTCTTTTCAGATGAAAAACGGTGAATAGATTCTGCTGAATTGCTCTTCACCCAGATAAGGTATTCTGGTGAAAAAGCTTGTCCATGCATATCTGTGGGAAACATCTTGTTCTAGAAGGGTTCATAGTTGTACAAAATAACTACCACCAGTTTCATAAACATTTCTAAATGTTAAAAAATAAAAAAGGTAATTCTTTCTGTGATCTTCATATTGACGACCGAGGTTACCATGACCTGCTACCAATAACAGTGATAAGCTCTCATTCAACCTTTTGCATTCAAGTGTAGCTCAGTTGGTGGAGCATGGCGCTTGCAAACGCCAGGGTAGTGGGTTCTTTTCCCGGGACCACCAATACGTGAAAAATGTAAGGATGCATGACTAAGTCGCTTTGGATAAACGCGTCTGCTAAATGGCATGCTGTTTAAACAGTATATATATATATATATATATATACACACAGTGCCATGCGAAAGTATTCGCCCCCCTTGAACTTTGCGACCTTTTGCCACATTTCAGGCTTCAAACATAAAGATATAAAACTGTATTTTTTTGTGAAGAATCAACAACAAGTGGGATACAATCATGAAGTGGAACGACATTTATTGGATATTTCAAACTTTTTTAACAAATCAAAAACTGAAAAATTGGGCGTGCAAAATTATTCAGCCCCCTTAAGTTAATACTTTGTAGCACCACCTTTTGCTGTGATTACAGCTGTAAGTCGCTTGGGGTATGTCTATCAGTTTTGCACATCGAGAGACTGAAATTTTTTCCCATTCCTCCTTGCAAAACAGCTCGAGCTCAGTGAGGTTGGATGGAGAGCATTTGTGAACAGCAGTTTTCAGTTCTTTCCACAGATTCTCGATTGGATTCAGGTCTGGACTTTGACTTGGCCATTCTAACACCTGGATATGTTTATTTTTGAACCATTCCATTGTAGATTTTGCTTTATGTTTTGGATCATTGTCTTGTTGGAAGACAAATCTCCGTCCCAGTCTCAGGTCTTTTGCAAACTCCATCAGGTTTTCTTCCAGAATGGTCCTGTATTTGGCTCCATCCATCTTCCCATCAATTTTAACCATCTTCCCTGTCCCTGCTGAAGAAAAGCAGGCCCAAACCATGATGCTGCCACCACCATGTTTGACAGTGGGGATGGTGTGTTCATTGTGATGAGCTGTGTTGCTTTTACGCCAAACATAACGTTTTGCATTGTTGCCAAAAAAGTTCAATTTTGTTTTCATCTGACCAGAGCACCTTCTTCCACATGTTTGGTGTGTCTCCCAGGTGGCTTGTGGCAAACTTTAAACAACACTTTTTATGGATATCTTTAAGAAATGGCTTTCTTCTTGCCACTCTTCCATAAAGGCCAGATTTGTGCAATATACGACTGATTGTTGTCCTATGGACAGAGTCTCCCACCTCAGCTGTAGATCTCTGCAGTTCATCCAGAGTGATCATGGGCCTCTTGGCTGCATCTCTGATCAGTCTTCTCCTTGTATGAGCTGAAAGTTTAGAGGGACGGCCAGGTCTTGGTAGATTTGCAGTGGTCTGATACTCCTTCCATTTCAATATTATCGCTTGCACAGTGCTCCTTGGGATGTTTAAAGCTTGGAAATCTTTTTGTATCCAAATCCGGCTTTAAACTTCTTCACAACAGTATCTCGGACCTGCCTGGTGTGTTCCTTGTTCTTCATGATGCTCTCTGCGCTTTTAACGGACCTCTGAGACTATCACAGTGCAGGTGCATTTATATGGAGACTTGATTACACACAGGTGGATTGTATTTATCATCATTAGTCATTTAGGTCAACATTGGATCATTCAGAGATCCTCACTGAACTTCTGGAGAGAGTTTGCTGCACTGAAAGTAAAGGGGCTGAATAATTTTGCACGCCCAATTTTTCAGTTTTTGATTTGTTAAATTTTTTTGAAATATCCAATAAATGTCGTTCCACTTCATGATTGTGTCCCACTTGTTGTTGATTCTTCACCTAAAAATACAGTTTTATATCTTTATGTTTGAAGTACCTATTGCTCCTTAATCATCCATTTTTTCATTATATTTTGCAGAAATGGGTTGGACCTGTCTTCATCTTCAGTGAGCTGGATCCCTTGGAGAAAAACCCACCTACACAGAGGATGACTGAGAAGCAACTAGACATCCTCGGGCTGTCCAGGCTGAGTGTGGAGGAAGACAGCAGCAGCAGCAGTGGGGACCAGGGCACCTGTCACTCTGCTGGACACGTCTCCATCAATACTGTGATGGTGTCTGGGGAGGAAGGAGCTTTGTCAGGGAGTTCTTGGGTGACATACAGGTGCAACCAAGGTGGGGAAAGCTTCTCCCAATATACTGGAGGCAGCAGAGGAGGTATCGACACTGAGGCAGAGGGCCCTCTTGGTGCTGGGGCAGAAGAGGAAGGAGGGTTATCTGGGCAGAGTGGAAGACGGGCATCAACGGGCCTGCCTGCTATGAAGTGGCAGTTCCAGCTACAGGCCTGCAACTATCAACCAGAGCAGATTTCATTGGACTCAGAGGACGGCTACCCTCCTATGGTGCTGGATCTGGACAGTGTGGACACCATTGACAGTGGAGTCTTTGTTGAGTCTGACTGTAGCAGTCCTGTGAACACTAACTTTGAGTCTGAGAAGCAGATAGACTCTGCTTTACTGAGTGGGGTAGGCAGTTCCCCTTCTGAATATGTCAAACAGTGGGTGACGGGTAACACTATGCAAGAGGACACAACCAACTCAGGACAGAACAGGACGATGTGAGTTCTCCCTCATCTCCTGTGTCACTGACAGTGTTTCAGCATATTTGTAAAATTCCTTACTTTCCCTGGCATAGGTATATTGTTCATATTGTCATGTTTTTTTTTCAAAGTGGAGTAGAAATGATTTCTTCCCAACATAAAAATTGTTTGTCGTAGTAATACAATAATATTGTTTGACAATAGTTGTCATGTTGCATTATGTAAATAGATGTATATTACTCATTTTGGCCTTCCCAGACCTAGATTTTGGCCTTCATGTAAATTAATCATTTTTTACGGCTTCATTTCTCATGCATTTTCCCATGTGGAAAGGGTATTGTTTTTATATCATGTTTGTCACCTAATGTTTCTTATGTTTGTGACAATGGATCCAGTTGAGTTTGCATTCATTTTCAATCACTTGTTAAATCTTTAAAGGGATAATCCACAGTTGCTACATCCATTTTTTGACTTATAAATGAATTATATAAACTAATTTATTCTTGAAGAGTATAACTTTAAATGCCTCATGAGCTTAATTCAACTGTCATACCCAATCAGAAGACAAAATATAAGCTTGTTTTACTCCAATGTTTGTAAACATTGTAAGTGGAAACAAAAACTGTACAGCCTCAAAATATGCTTAAAATGTTGATATATTGGATGGTCATTCCTTGCATCAATAGCGCTGTCTATGAATTTATGAGTGGTTACATGTCTCCAGGCCCATCCCTCAGGTATTACCAAAACAGAGGCTGGTGGCCACTTTGTTATTGTTTCAACTAATGATTGCCCATTTAAAGTACACATTTTTTCTCATATGCATGATAATGTCCCATAGGGGTCAAAACAATATTATTAAGTTATGGGAGCATTCCAGCATTCAGATATTAGTCTCCTTTTTCTGTACGATGCATAAATGCATCAGAACACAGATTTAGGTCTGCTTTAATGCAGTTCTGTCATTTCTCTTTACCATTCTCATTGGCTGATAAGAAATTATAGCTACTTGTGACTGTGAACTAAAAGCTTGCAGCGGTAGGCTACATCTGATAAATTGACTCTCCACTAGGTATCAAATTCTATAATCTAGATATTGCCGTTGCACTGTTATCACAATGAGTTAAACCACTGTCTAGTTTCCGTTAACAATCTTTGAGAAATGTGAAACAGATTGATTTGATTGCACTATAACATATTTTATATGAATTTCAGGAATATTATAATAAACTATAGCTTAGTTAATTATATTCATGATGCTTAAATATGACTTGTACACCAACATATCACCTTTTTTTTAAATTACAAGTGTGTAATGTGAAATAGAAAATCTTAGAGATATGTTCATAAAAAAATATTACGATGGGTTAATTTGAGCAATTAGATAGTAATCAACTCTGTCACAGAGAGGCATTGAAGAAGGCGTGGAGAAGTGAACAGCTTTCATATGATGACAGGACCTGACTTCCTCTCATCGTGTTTTTATAGCATTATGATGCTTGACTTCACTCATTCATTCTCTCTGAGAGATGCCCTATCCACAAGACCCATGCACAAGGTAGTATGGACCTTTCTCCGAAATGTTTTCCATTGTGTACTTTCCACATTACGATAAAATGCATAATTTGCACATTATACATGACTTATACATGTTTTTCCTGGTTTAGCCCTACACTCATGCTAAGATGAAGCTTCTACTTGCACTTTGTGCAGTTTGGAACATCATCCAACTATCAGTGTGCTGCTCTTCTGGAGGTACTGTACAATAGTCCATTGTACTGTTCTTTTTGTTCATGTTCATGTCCAGGGGTAAAAGATCATAACATAGGTGACATGGGGTGTGATAAAAGGGTGTGTTTCTTCACAGAAATGACAGATCGACTCACCTGTGTATCTGATTATTGGTTTACAATTACCTGTACTTTGAGCATCACTGATGAGCCTGCAGGTGTCAACAATACCCACTACTGGTTGAATTTTACCTGGTCTGGAGGAGTTGGGTGAGCCTTATTGTGTGCAGATGATGGATTCTTATGGTATAAATCTCTTGGTTCTGTCCATTGCATGAAGTTGAGAGATGAATAGACAACATTAAATGGGAAAAAAAAATATGCAGAGGATAAATCATTTCCAATATCATTTGAATCACACAAATTATTAACATTTTTCCACAGGATTACATTCAAATGTCCACTGGTGAAGATGGGGGACAGTTATGGTTGCACATTTGTGGCCGATTTTGATAAGAATGTAACGTACCACGGCTCTTCATTTAATGAAATGGACTGTTTCGATGTACAGCTTTGTTATAACATTGACTGCCAATCAAACGTGACAGGCTTTGAACCATTCAAAAATAGTAAGTTCCCTGTGAAGATTATATTGATTTGCAATTCATGAAATATGGCATGAAATAATTATGATTTGTGCAAAATATAGCTGACAAAATATGTGTAATGACTGACTCTGTCATCAGTTCAACCAACAGCTCCAAGTCATCTCGCTGTCCAGTGGACTTCAGAGGGTTACAAATGCACTTGGCAAAGTGGATATGAACACCATCCATATCTAACAGAGTTCCCTTACCAACTCTTCTTCTACAAATACCATGGCGATAAGAGCGAGGTAAATAAAGAGCATCTTAATCAAATTCATGCTTCAATTGTTAAAGTCAATGGTTGTTTGCTAAATTGTTTCCTGGATTTTTTTCTCAGGGGTTTTCTGTGTCCCCTCAAAACAAATCTATTTTAATTGATGCATCTAGACTTGAGCCAGATACCACATATGTTCTGAAAGTGAGATCCGGGCTATATGAGTCCTCTGGATATACAGGACAGTGGAGTCCGTGGAGTGCATTGGTGCAATTGAGGACTAATGCAAAGGAAGGTGAGAGAGATCTGCTTTGGAGACAAACTAGTTCAATCATATACCACTCTTACCTATCGCCTCTTTGTTATTGTCCCAAAATATGCTATGGCAAACCATTTAGGCTGTGTTTAGACAGACCAATTAGTGATAAAAATATCAGAATTGGGCTGCTTGTCTAAACACAGCCATTGATGCATATACTAATTTTCTCCTTCAGCAGAACCAACTATAGTCCTTGTCCTCAGCAAGTTTGTATTTCCAGTTTGTGTGATTGCTGGAGTTCTGTTGTTTGTATTTTACAACCCCACGACAAGGTAACTGGTCTTCTTCAGAAACCCATACAAATACTTAAAAATTGTGTCATGAGAGAGCGAGACTGATTTGGAAGCAAACGAACACAAATCATTTGCAATCATTTGTGTCATAGAATGAAGATAAAAGCTTTCTATGATGTGCCAAGCCCAGCCCCTTTTTTCAAACCTCGCTACAAAGGTAACAAACATTTCCAGGTAAAGTCTACTAATTAATTTATTATTTTCCCAAAGTGGTCCTCATAACACCTTCAAAATGGTCCCTGGGATACAGTTTATATCTTAATCATTTTTTCTCTGTAGGACTGGCTTGAGTCAGAGTGCAATCTGATACAAACATACAAAACAGAAGAGCTCCTGACCATCGATAATTTGATTATTGAGGCCAAACCTATAGTAGAGGACCAGGACTGTTCAGCTACAACACCATATCCCCTAGCACAAGTTCACACTCCCTATGTTGGTCCCTCAGTGATGGACTGGGTCTGCAGTAACAGTCCAAATGGAAATGGTCCAGGGGACATTCCTTACACCCAGCTGCCCTGCTCTCCCCTAGAACTCCAGTTTGGAGGGAAGGGCACCTCTTTCTCTCAGGACCCTTCGGTCGCCTGTGAGGGGGACTCTGGATGCGAGGACTTAACACTCAGCCCTGAGAGCAGCTTGCCTAATAGTCCTGTATCTAGTGAGCCAGAATGCATCTGTACTGATTACTATATCCTACACGAAACCTCTAAAGGTTTTATCCCCACTGGTGTGTCCAAAGAGGTCTCTACTCATCCCTTGAATAGTTATTGCATAGAGGGACCAGGTAAGGAGGAAACCTGTGCCACTGAGTGAAGTTACCAAATGTTACATCATATGCCAATAGGACACAGACGGCCTACTTCTTGGGTTTTGATAATGTACTGAGCAAGGGGTGTCATAGTCTTTACAATTTCCTAAATTACATAATGTTGACTTATGATCATTTGCAGTTTCTTTTTTGTAATTCTGAAGTAGAATTGTGTACTATACTGTAATGAAATGTGTTTTGTCCGTTTGAAATATTGTACATTTTTTTATTACTGTATCAATTGTGTAAATAGCTACTTTGGACCAGTTCATTTCATAATTTGTCCGCACTGATGGCACTAGAGCCATTGATCCTTCAGTATGTGAGTTAACCACCAGAGGATGCTGCGACTCAACACTTAGAGGAGAAATTGGCGAGGTGCAGTTTCTTGGATAACAATTTGAGCTCTATGTAATATTTTGAAAGTAGTTTGATAATCCTGTAATTACTATGTCCTTTAATTTGTCTTGTTCGCTATTGTAAATACAATAATACATTGGTATGGTTTATATGTATCGTTTTCTATTTCGCAAAAAAGTAGATGAGTAGTTATAGTTATCAGTAAAGACCATTGCAACAATATATATGTATAGCCAACCAATGGTCTTCAACTTGCTTCATCTTTCATTCTTGGTGCAATTTCAAAACATGTGCGCGTGCTACAAAATGAACGAGAGTAAAATGTTTTGTTGTGATATGACGTCATGTTTCGGGAAATGAACCCAGTATGCAGCTAGCTTGCTTTAGGACTTCCATCCATGTCAGCAAGCAACCACTGGCCAGATAGTGAGTATCTGCCTGTGTTGCATTAACTGTCAGTTGAGTGTGGGAATGGTGAAAGTCAGGCAATAGTGACCTTAAACTACTAACGTTAGCTAGGCAGTTTAGAGTGTGCGGGTAAGATTCACTTTCATGTTCGGTGTTGGGTCTAACAGTCAGCAGCTAGCACTGGTACTGGCTAACGTCAGCTATATTGCTACCTTAGCACATCCGTGTGTGCAGATGTCTTCTCAAATTTGAGAAATGTATTGACTGACCAACACTTTTGAAACTGTGGCAGCACTAGCCGACTAAACTTTTTGTTTTTAAATATTACGGATTTCAGCACCCAAAGAATAGTCCGCATTTACAAATGACATTGTCCTGTGTAAATGCGGACTATTCTTTGGGTGCTGAAATCCGTAGTTTAAAAAAACAAAACACAAAAAACGTTATTTTATGTGACGTCGGAGCTGCAGTCTGCCACGCTAACGCTAGTCGGAGCTCAAATAGATCGTAAATCGTTGAGTTTAGTCGGCTAAATCTGGCTAGGCCTATACTTCTGCAGCCATCTCTTAACATTACTGTAATATTACATCTAGAAGGATTGCTCATTTAACATAGCAATGATGTTGGTTTTGGTTATCTGCTACGGTATTACCACCGACCTGTGCCATAAAGGTCAGAGGATGTAGGCCAGGGTTCCCCAACTGGCGGCCCCCTGGCCCGCATTTGATTTTATTTGCCCCCCCCCCCCCCACCCCTTTTTACCCCCCACCCCCTTTTTATGTTAGACATAAAATACCTTTCAAACAAAAGTAAATCAGGTCCAAGTTATTTTAATTTAGGAAATCTGTTCCAAAGTATTCCCATGCATAATAGTGAGATATACTGTATTTGATCATATATAAATGTCAGCAAGGTTTGAAATTATTATGTTTTAGTCAAATATATCTGTTTGGGCTTCTTGCGGTCAGTTTTAGTCTGCGAATTGTTTGTAATTATGTCTCGGCCCCCTGACCATCCGCACAAGAAAGAAAACGGCCTGCTACTGAATATAGTTCCCTGATGGAGACCGATTACCCACACAGAAACAGAAGGCTACAGTCCTCCTGAGAGCTGTAATATTATAGGGCCATAGAGTACCACAGTCATCATACCTAGCGGTCAAACAGGGAAATGGTTTCAATTGTTTTTCCACCATTCATAGGGAATTTTAGAAACACTTAAAATAAGGGCTTTGTTTCGTGTAGGCTTACCCTGGTGTGATGTTTTGATAACCGTTTCGATCTCTCTAGGTCTATGACAAGGTGACTTTTATCAATATATTCACCTGGATTAACCCCCCCCAAAAAAAAAAAAAAAAAAAAAAAATTGAAATGCTAATTAGCTGCCAATGTGGCTATCATAAAGAACTACAAATGCCATGATGATCTGGACGAGACTGCCGAATCGAGGCAGAGTTAAGAATCTCTGGATTACCTATCTAATGTTAATTAAATGTAGTAATGAATCAATTGGCTACATTTCTTTAATGGACAATTCTGTGAACTGTCTTGTGCAAGTTTTAAATTGGCCTGTTAGCAAAGGTGTCAGCTAGAGATGGCGTGTAGGACCTTTCATGGTTTTGTAGTTTTGCATGTCTACTTTGCTGCTAATTAGCATTTTTGAATCTGAGAGTAAATAGAGCCGAATATAATGGGCCTATGTAGATATTCCATAAAAAATCTGCCATTTCCAGCTACAATAGTCATTTACATCATTAACTATGTCTACACTGTATTTCTGATCAATTTGATGTTATTTTAATGGACAATTTTCAAAAACAAGGACATTTCTAAGTGACCCCAAACTTTTGAACGGTAGTGTATATATTGATAAAAGTCACCTTGTCGGAGAGAAATTGACATGGTTATCAAAACATCACGCCGGGGTAAGCCTACACGAAACACAGCCCTTATTTTAAGTTTTTCTAAAATCCCTTATGGGAAAAATGAATGGTAGAAAAACTATTCTAACCATTTCCCTGTTTGACCGCTAGGTTTATGGGTATTATGACACCTCCACTGTGGGGCTCTATTATGGATAAGCTTGAACACAAACATTTAAGGAAGCTCTCTTTCTCACCAAGGCAAGACGTGTCACAACAGGAAACCACAATGATCTTAATCTGTTCATAAAATAATGTTGTTTAAAAATACAGATTTATGACCAGTTATTTAAGTTTCCAAGAACACAGGCCATTTACTTTTATTGGCTTGTTCACTGCTTTGGAGGTTAGACTAGGCTATGATTTCCTGTCTCTAGGACAGATGGCTTTGATTGTCCCAGTTAATTATTAGCTTTTTTGTTTTTACTGTAAGAGCTGTTTTCTTCTAAATTGTACATTTCTATGTGCAAAGGGACATACCCTTCTGGTTTCTGTGGTTTATAGTTTTGTCATGGTGTTGTTGGAGCACTGCCTTCCGTGGCAGGTGTCTGGAGTGGAAAGTACCCTACATCAGGGATTATCAACTAGATTCAGTCACAGGCTGTTTCTGTTTTTTTTCTTGAGTGGATGGTCAGGGGGCTGGAAAATAAGTACAAATAATTTGTGCACTAGGTTCTACTCTGCTGAAATAGTATGTGCATTACAGTATTTGCATTCTAAAGGTATAATTCACAGGTAAGACCAATTTCACTATGTATTATGAAGTTTGACATGAACATTAATTTCTTTGATATTTTTTGATCTTTGAATAACTTTTAATTGAAGTTTTATGTTCCTTGTTCAGAAATTGTGGGCTCTATTTTCAGCTGGCGCTAAGGAGTTGCAAGTGTCAAAAGCATGTTAGTAAGTGTTTGTTTGCAATTTCGTCATGTTAAAACTGGCGCACAATTGATTGATTTATCCAGTCAGTCAATAAATAATATAATAATACTTGTAGGAAAGGTTTTCACCTTTGGCTCACAATCTGTGGATACTATATGATTAGAAAGGTACAAAATGTATGTAAAATATCACAGCACAATTGAAAAATATATGGCACATGGAAACCAAACGAGAGTGGTCTATGGTGATAGGTGGGATGGGCTGAGCGTGGGATTAAAGAGTTTATTTTCAGTAATGTATTATTGTTATGTGATCATTTGTAGACTAAAAATGTACCGCAAAAAGCCCAAACATTGAAATTATTATGTTTTATTCAAATATACAGTACCAGTCAAAAGTTTGGACACACCTACTCTTTCAAGGGTTTTTCTTTATGTTTACTATTTTCTACATTGTAGAATAATAGTGAAGATATCAAAACTATGAAATAACACATAAGGAATCATGTAGTAACCAAAAAAGTGTATATAAATATAATATTTGAGATTCTTCAAAGAAGCCACCCTTTGCCTTGATGACAGCTTTGCACATGCATGGCGTTCTCTCAACCAGCTTCACCTTGAATACTTTTCCAACAATCTTGAAGGAGTCCCCACATATGCCGAGCACTTGTTTTCTGCTTTTCATTCACTCTGTGGTCCAACTCATCCCAAACCATCTCATTTTGGTTGACGTCGGATGATTGTGGAGGCCAGGTCATCTGATGCAGCACTCCATCACTCTCCTTCTTGGTCATATAGCCCTTGCAAATCCTGTAGGTGTGTTGGGTCATTGTCCTGTTTAAAAACAAATGATAGTCCCATTAAGCGCAAACCAGATGGGATGGCATATCGCTGCAGAATGCTGTGGTAGCCATGCTGGTTAAGTGTACATTGAATTCTAAATAAATCACTGACAGTGTCACCAGCAAAGCACCATCACACTTCCTCCTCCATGCTCCGCAATGGGAACCACACATGTGGAGGTCATCCATTCACCTACTCTGCATCTCACAAAGACACTGCAGTTGGAGCCAAAAATCTCAAATTTGGACTCATCAGACCAAAGGACAGATTTCCACCGGTCTAATGTCTACTGCTTGGGTTTCTTGGACCAAGCAAGTCTCTTTTTCTTATTGATGTCCTTCAGTAGTTTTTTTTTTTGCAGCAATTCGACCATGAAGGAAAGAAATTCCACAAATTAACAAGCCACAGCTGTTAATTGAAATGCATTCCAGGTGACTACCTCATGAAGCTGGTTGAGAGAATGTCAAGTGTGTGCAAAGCTGTCATCAAGGCAAATGGTGGCTACTTTGAAGAATCTAAAATATATTTTAATTTGTTTAACACTTATTTTGGTTACTACATGATTCCATATGTGTTATTTCCACAAATAACCGGGCTCTCAAGTGGCGCAGCGGTCTAAGGTACTGTCTAAGTTAGTGCTTGAGGCATCACTACAGACACCCTGGTTCGATTCCAGGCTGTATCACAACTTGCTGTGATTGGGAGGCCCATAGGGTGGCGCACAATTGGCCCAGCGTTGTTTGGGTGTGGCCGTGTTGGCCGTCATTGTAAATAAGAATTTGTTCTTAACTGACTTGCCTAGTTAAATAAAGGTTAAATATAAAATGTTTAAAAAAGCATGGCAGCAACACATGACAACACAGCATGGTAGCAACATAACATGACAACAATGTGGTAGCAACACAACATGGCAGCAGCACAATATGGTAGCAGCACAAAACAGAGTACAAACACTCTTGGGCACAGACAACAGCACAAAGGGGAAGAAGGTAGAGCTAACAATACATCACGCAAAGCAGCCACATCTGTCAGTAAGAGTGTCCATGACTAGGGCTTTGAATGAAGAGATGGAGATAAAACGGTCCAGTTTTAGTGTTTGTTGCAGCTCGTTCCAGTTGCTAGCTGCAGCGAACTGAAAAGGGGAGCGACCCAGGGATGTGTTGTATGTGGAGGATGAGGGCTGCAGTAGATATCTCAGATAGTAAAGACCCTTTCTCTCTTGGAGTCTTACTTGAATAATGAAATGGTATTTATAAGGAATTGGAACAACACCTGTAGTCATGTGTGAAGAAAAAAAAAACAAGAACCCTCCCTGTGCGGAAGCAGCACGCTAGTTTATCAGCTGTGGGTTACTTGCTGTATGGTGGTTTTCTTGTGTGTGTGTGTGTGAGAGAGAGAGGGGAGGGAAAGTGTGGTGTAGCTTCCTTTTTTGTTATGTGACTTGTTTTTCTGTTTCTGCACATCCTTTAAGGTATGATGCCGTTCCTATTCTGTCCAGCATCATCCTGTGTTCCTCCCCTCCTTCTATGGTAAGAATCACCTGGACTCCAGTTTGTTCCTCCATCTAAGAATGGAGGGCCCTCAAGCCTCCCCAAAGCTTGTAAAGCAGCCAGAGGACTTCAAATTTGGTCGAATTCTAGGAGAAGGCTCCTATTCAACAGTAAGTCCTCATAATCTTCTATGGTGTTGTATTTTGTGTGGGGGACTTACAGATTACAGTTTCAGTCATATGAATTACTTTTTATTTTCTATTGTTGTTAAAGGGTTGGATTGTTAAAAAACAAATCTTTGTTGATTGCAAACTTGTTTCAGGTTGTGCTGGCAAGAGAACAGGCCACAGGGAAGGAATATGCTAGTAAGACACTACAAATATGTTTTCTCTTGTTGCATGAGGCTGATGATCCTCAAGTGGCGTTCAAGTGACTGTCCTGGATTCTGCTTATAACTTAAATGCATTTTTGCTGAACAATAATGCTCTTTGAAGTGAGGAAACTGGAATTTGATTCAGTCATAAACACAGAGTGAAGCATATCGGTTTGAATTGTGTTTCAGTGAAGATTCTGGAGAAGATGCACATCCGGAAGGAGAACAAGGCACATTGCGTGACGCGAGAGAGGGATATCATGTCAAGCTTAGACCATCCATTTATCGTCAAGCTCTACTTCACATTTCAAGATGTGAAAAGGTTGTGTATCCTTTGAAATAATCATAACATGGGCTACTTTAAGACTTCTGGTCTCATCTATTTTGTGATCTTAGTACCATTATCCTTAACTGCCTCCTGTTAGATTTTGGCATAAGCTATGCAAGAAATGGGGAATTACTGAAATACATTCGCAAAATAGGCTCCTTCGATGAGACGTGCACTAGATTCTACTCTGCTGAAATAGTATGTGCATTACAGTATTTGCATTCTAAAGGCATAATTCACAGGTAAGACCAATTTCACAATGTATTATTAAGTTTGACAAACATGAATTGATTTGATATTTTTGTATCTTTGAATAATTTTTCATGGAATTTTTATAATGTTCCTTGATTAGAAATTGTGGGCTCTATTTCCGGCTGCCGCTAAGGAGGTGCAAGTGTCAAACGCACGTTAGTTTGCAATTTTGTCATGTAAAAACTGGCACACTGGCATTTTCCAGACCTAATGCCAGGTTCGGCAATTTGCCTGTCTAATATCAGCTTGCTTGCGCTGAGTAAACATTTTGGAGGTTTTTGCCCTCTGCTTTTTCATTATTCACAATACACATACTTGCATACTACACTGCTCAAAAAAATAAAGGGAACACTAAAATAACACATCCTAGATCTGAATGAATGAAATATTCTTATTAAATACTTTTTTCTTTACATAGTTGAATGTGCTGACAACAAAATCACACAAAAATTATCAATGGAAATCAAATGTATCAACCCATGGAGGTCTGGATTTGGAGTCACACTCAAAATTAAAATGGAAAACAACACTACAGGCTGAGCCAACTTTGATGTAATGTCCTTAAAACAAGTCCAAATGAGGCTCAGTAGTGTGTGTGGCCTCCACGTGCCTGTATGACCTCCGTACAACGCATGGGTATGCTCCTAATGAGGTGGCGGATGGTCTCCTGAGGGATCTCCTCCCAGACCTGGACTAAAGCATCCGCCAACTCCTGGACAGTCTGTGGTGCAACGTGGCATTGGTGGATGGAGCGAGACATGATGTCCCAGATGTGCTCAATTGGATTCAGGTCTGGGGAACATGCGGGCCAGTCCATAGCATCAATGCCTTCCTCTTGCAGGAACTGCTGACACACTCCAGCCACATGAGGTCTAGCATTGTCTTGCATTAGGAGGAACCCAGGGCCAACCGCACCAGCATATGGTCTCACAAGGGGTCTGAGGATCTCATCTCGGTACCTAATGGCAGTCAGGCTACCTCTGGCGAGCACATGGAGGGCTGTGCGGCCCCCCAAAGAAATGGCACTCCACACCATGACTGACCCACCGCCAAACCGGTCATGCTGGAAGATGTTGTAGGCAGCAGAACGTTCTACACGGTGTCTCCAGACTCTGTCACGTCTGTCACATGTGCTCTGTGTGAACCTGCTTTCATCTGTGAAGAGCACAGGGCACCAGTGGCGAATTTGCCAATCTTGGTGTTCTCTGGCAAATGCCAAACGTCCTGCACGGTGTTGGGCTGTAAGCACAACCCTCACCTGTGGACGTCGGGCCCTCATACCACCCTCATGGAGTCTGTTTCTGACCATTTGAGCAGACACATACACATTTGTGGCCTGCTGGAGGTCATTTTGCAGGGCTCTGGCAGTGCTCCTCCTGCCCTCCTTGCACAAAGGCGGAGGTAGCGGTCTTGCTGCTGGGTTGTTGCCCTCCTACGGCCTCCTCCCCGTCTCCTGATGTACTGGCCTGTCTCCTGGTAGCGCCTCCATGCTCTGGACACTACGCTGACAGACACAGCAAACCTTCTTGCCACAGCTCGCATTGATGTGCCATCCTGGATGAGCTACACTACCTGAGCCACTTGTGTGGGTTGTAGACTCCGTCTCATGCTACCACTAGAATGAAAACACCGCCAGCATTCAAAAGTGACCAAAACATCAGCCAGGAAGCATAGGAACTGAGAAGTGGTCTGAAGTCACCACCTGCAGAACCACTCCTTTATTGGGGGTGTCTTGCTAATTGCCTATAATTTCCACCTGCTGTCTATTCCATTTGCACAACAGCATGTGCAATTTATTGTCAATCAGTGTTGCTTCCTAAGTGGACAGTTTGATTTCACAGAAGTGTGATTGACTTGGAGTTACATAGTGTTGTTTAAGTGTTCCCTTTATTTTTTTGAGCAGTGTATATAAACATTTTTGAAAATCTGCCAAGCACATAGGTAACGATACAATCGACAGGAGCCTAGTATTTTGTATAGACGTGCAAATGCTATGGGTGAAGACACTTGAATTGAAAATATACTGCACATCCTAAAACATACACACATATGCCTACCTGCATACTTCATTTCACTTGTTCCAGCTCCAAAAAGCGCCTCTCATCTCTCAGACGCACTCCTCCAAACATATTTAAATTATTCAGTCCTATAATGCAGGATCAACGGTAGGCCTAAGCTATATTTCGCTTATTGAGGATGTGCCTCACACATACAATACAATTTACCGTATTTTTATTTTTTTAGGAAAAGTTTGACACATAAAGACATATAAGGCTAGGCTACGCTCATTGAAGCCAATTACAACAATGTTGACTTCCAACTCTCCAAACATAGGCTATTGAGCAAACTTGTTACTGTAGCCTATGCTATTTAATAAACTTTAGTATCAATCCAAAATGGACCAGGACAAAATAATATTCTGTGCCTCCAGCCGAATTGGAAGTGATGACAATGCAAAGACTGTCAATAACAAACAGAACTTGAGACAAACACATGCAGTATTAAGCCATGGAACGCATTGATTGGCCGGTGAGTGGCCAAGCCCTCTTCACACCTACAACTTGTTCATTCATCAAAACCCAGGCTTTTGCGCCACTGCCAGCTATTGTAGTCATAATTCCGGCTGTGAAAATGGCAAAAATATTTCTGACACACCCCTGAACCTACAGTGCTATCGCCAGTGCTTAGATTTACCACTGCGTTAGGTTTGTTAAAATGTCATGATATGAATTTTATTTTAAGGTTTTAAATGGTGTGGCTTTTTCTTTACAGGGACCTCAAACCAGAGAATATTTTACTGAATGAGGACATGCACATTCAAATAACAGACTTTGGAACTGCAAAACAACTCTCATCAGATGGTACACAAAGTAATTTAACACATATTGCTTTGTCTTTGTGTAATTTTCCTCCAGTTTGTTGATAGACTAAGTACGGTACATTGGTTTGTTTACCCCTTATCGCCTTATCGTATTGTGGTTAACTTATCTATCTATACCTCTCTAAAGGCTAACAGAAAAGTGTTTTTGTTATTTATAGGCACATGCACAAGGGTCTCTATGTGGACTTCATAGATATGGAAGCAAATTATAGCAAATTGCTAGTTATACAGTGCTCGGAATATAATTTTATTAATAGGTATGAGTCATTAATGTCATTTTAAGCACAAGTGACTGTACCAAATGTGTCATGTGAATAATTTGTACATACATCTAATTCATATGATTGTTTTCTTCTGCAGACAGAGCAAACTCCTTTGTTGGAACAGCTGAGTATGTTTCTCCAGAACTACTGACTCAGAAATCTGCCTGCAAAAGGTAGTTTGACTTGAATTCATTCAGTACCCTGATTTGAATCCAATATTCAAAGGTCATCTGTTAGTGTATCCTCGCTTGCCATGCTTTATGCAGCTGGGAACAAGGCAATTTTTACATCACTATGATAAAACCCAAAACTGAAAAAAGTTAACTGAATCTGTCATGTTTTCTGATGTGTTTTAGCTCTGACCTTTGGGGTTTAGGCTGTATCATCTACCAGTTGGTAGCAGGATTACCTCCATTTAGAGCCGGGTAAGTTGCGTATCATACATTAATATTTTCCTTTTTGAATATTCAGGTAACATATTTGAGAAGCGTCATTGTCAGGGGCTTTGCAGAGGCGCACTTTGATTTGGTAAACGATGTAGTCTATTTGTTATCACAGTCTAAAAACACTGTGTGAAATAACAGGAAGTTATGGCTGTGGTGTTTGACTTGTTTGTGTATTGAGTGCCTGGAGGCTTGAAGAAACCCCAGTCACTCTCTCACATGGCAGCAGCTTCATGGTTCAACTATAAACCAACACATTTACCTCAAAGCCCTTTCAAAGGCAAGTACAGTGACAGTTGTGTATACTGTATGCGTCTTCCACTTCCAGGCAATCAAGCCCCAAAGAAGACATCAATATGACACAAGTTCTAACATGTGCCTTGCACTCTCATATGATCTTCTGTCTGTCCATGTGGTTGATTGTAGTATTTGCTCACCAGGAATGACTACCTGAAATTCCAGAAGATTATTAAACTGGAGTATGAATTTCCTGATAAATTCTTTCCTAATGCGAAGGATCTAGTGGAACATCTTCTAGTGAGTCTAATCATAGGAATTATTCAAATACATTCAGATGTTGTTCCTCAGTTCCATACTATGACCCAATGAGTGTCATTATTAACTAAGCATTGCTTTATTTTTGTGTTAGTGCTTGGATCCCTCCAACCGATTAGGTTGTGAGGAGATGGGTGGGTACAACCCTCTCAGAGCCCATTTTTTCTTTAAGGCTGTCACATGGGAGAACCTTCACCTACAGACACCCCCCAAACTCACCCCCTACCTGCCAGCTATGGCTGAGGATGATGAGGACTATTATGGAAACGTAGGTTTTTCCCTCTTGACATATATAATTAAAGGTTAACACAAATCCTTGTTGACATATTGTTTCCCCAATATGTCAAATTAGCATGTCCTTGTTTTGTAATCTGTACTGAAAACACCCTGATCATGATGTGGTTCCATCCACAGTATGATGACCTCCTCAGCCAGTTCAGCAACATGCAGGTTGTCCATTCCCGCTCCTTTCAACCACTGTTTGTGGCCAACCCCAGTCCCATCCCCAACCCTGCACAAAGGCCCAACAGCAACATCGAGCAATACATTCATGACCTGGACAACAACTCTTTTGAGCTGGATCTGCAGTTTTCCACTGAGGTGAAGCGGCTACTGCTTGAGAAGCAGACAAGCAGAAACCCCTGGTAGGCCTGCAGCGATGTTCTCGTGAGCAAAACATGTTTTTGTGGAAAGAGTGTCAGAAGACTGTCAATATTATCTCACCATAATATTGATACATACTGTAGTTGATGATCTCATGCTCGTATGTTGGGATTCCTATGTTTACTTACAATATTTACACAATTCTACCTGTGATATCTTGTCAACATGAAGCACTTTACCTAAAGACAATACAATGCCAACAATAATATGATATACTGTGTGAACTGTATCAAGAAAGATTTGGGGAATTCACTTTTTTTGATCTATTAAGGAATCAGTTTGTGGAGAATAATTTGATCCTCAAGATGGGACCAGTGGACAAAAGGAAGGTAAGGATTTATGTATTCCTGAATTACTTTACAGTAATGTTCTATTTTTCAGTTTGAAGGGGAGGAGTGAATGTCTTGATACTGTACTCTTCCAACCCTAAAGCAACATACTTCCCTCCTCTGGCAGTTGTTTGCAATTGCTACCAGGAATCAATTTGGGGCATCTTGAACCATACTTACTGACTTTACCTACAGGCAAGGGATTTATTTTTTATGTCTGAGAATTGCTCTCTGCTTTTAAAGGGGCTGTTTGCACGTCGGCGCCAGCTATTGTTGACTGAGGGACCACACCTTTACTATGTGGACCCAGTTAACAAGGTTTTGAAAGGAGAGATCCCCTGGTCCCCCGCACTGCGCCCAGAGGCCAAGAACTTCAAGACCTTCTTTGTCCATACAGTAATGAATTAGTCTTTTGCAATTAATAGCTCACCCTTAGCTAACAAAACTCACTTTATAAAACTATCAGTAACAGTGACCTATCCTCCTCTTTGCAGCCTAACAGAACATACTATCTGATGGACCCGTGTGGGAATGCTGACAAATGGTGCAACAAAATTCAAGAAGTGTGGCAAAAAATCTATAACAAGCATTTTAACTCGTGCATGTAGGTTGGGTACACTATCTTTTGAAGACAGGTCTTACCCTGTAATGACAGGAGACAGAAAATGAAGGCGTTAATTCATAAATGATGGAAAACACCTAGCTGTAATGTAGCTTACAAGTCGTATTCCCTATTACTCCACACATTTAATTTCTTGTAGGGCAGCAGGTTCAGGGCATGTTCCATTGTAATGCAGAATTTGATACATTCAGCTGGATCTAAAGCCATTCTGGTATAGAAAGGACCTATTATTTAAGAAAGTAGAATGGCTATTGCAACTATTCTAACTGATGATTTCTTAGGCTTGGATGGTCTCATGTCTGACATGGTGGCCTTGGTTTTCCTAAGCTATTTGTCTTCTATAGCAGAGAATAAACTTTGGTCAAACCACATAGGCTGGTGCTGCTTTACAAATTAGGAGTTGACATGGATGATGGTTGAACAGTTCATCCAAATTGCAGAGGAGGATGTTGAAGCCTGTTTTTTGACTGTTCTCATTTCTGGGAGAAGTTGATTGTAAATGTTAGACAGATATTATGTTAGTCTATTCTAACGACCATTGCTGTGATGTACAAAGTGGGATGCAAGTAAAGTGTAAAATGTATATTTTGTATTTGTTTTAGGGTTTTATCCTTTGCTGATTAATCCTCATGCTATCCAAACAGTTCAAATACGGTAATAATTTGGATTAATGACCTGGCTCCATGTTTACATAATTTAAATGTAAATCAATTGAATGTAACTAGTTAATAATGGTAAATTATAATATTTTACTACCTTTCATTGTAATCTATATTTTATTTATAGATGGTGACATTGTTATTTTTACATAAAGAGATGTGGGCCTATTTTTGTGTGTGCAAGTTTCAAATTGTTAATTGGAAGAATGCAGCATATATATATATATAAGGTGGCTTGGTAATAAAAGCATGTGGGATTTTGACACACGTCCTGTGTTTATTTATACTTAGCTTGGGTGAAGGCTCAGTATCATCATTTTGGGACCAAACCTTTTTTGAAGTCATGGAGTCCCAACTGCAAAAAATATTCTTATGATAAGGATGCAGGGAGTGGGGGGATGGGTCATCACTAGCTTCATTAGCCACAAAGTTATAAACCCCGCCCATTTCTACAATTGATTATCTTCGAATTTTATTTTAAAGTTAAGCCTAACTTTAACCACACTGCTAAATTTATGCCTGACCCTAAACCTTAAATTAAGACAAAAAAAAAAAAAAAATTGTAGCCAATTTTGACTGTGGCTGTGGAATCTGACGGATGTCTAATAAAAACTGTGGAAACCGGTGGGTGGGGGTTGTCAAACTTGGATTAGCGTACTTTATGACTATGCCTTGCCCAGTTTCCCGGCTCGCTTCAACTCAGTTCCTGTAACTTTAGCTAGCGACGCATCCAAGTTCGAGGAGCTGGGATGGCGGAGAAGAGCCCTGACTCCAGCGGCTCAGTTGACCAGTGTCCCGCCCTGTCTCCGGAACAGAGAATGCAGTCACCTGGGATCGGGGCATCCAAATGGGTCCGTCTGAATGTCGGTGGGACATACTTTCTCACAACGAGGCAAACGTTGTGCCGAGACTCAAAATCGTTCCTGTACCGTCTTTGCCAGGCCGACCCCGACCTCGACTCTGACAAGGTACGGATATCTAGCTAGCTAACCGTTTGTCTGTTTTACACAGCATGTGAATGTTCTAACGTTAACTTACGTTACCTAGCTAGCATATCCAGACCGATTTACTAACTAGTTAGGTAGTTATTTTAATTGTTTAGCCAGGAAGTAAGCCAAACGGATAGCTAATTTAGATGGTCAACGTTAGCTACTAACGTCGTTACTAGTACAGGCTAGCTAGTTCAGCTGGCCAACGTTAACTCCCAAATAACTTGTCTAACTAGCTAAATAACGTTACCGTTAACGTTAGTTTGTTTTCCTGTTTTTTTTTCTGGATAACCCTCCTGACTACAGATCTACAGTAGCTAACTAACAAATATTAATTTGTACCGCAGCTCGTTTCTACTCCTACTTAGATAACATTCGTATATAGTACGAGTCAACCACGATAAACTGTTACTGTAGCTATCTAGATGGTGAATATCAGAATTACGCCTACACGCAAATGGACCATAAAATATATTGTTGACAAGACCAACAAGTAGTATATATTTTTTTTGTAAATAATTGGGCTTATAATATACAATTGTGCAAATGAGCCCCCCCTTTCTGGAAAAGGAGCGTTGCCCCCTGTAAAATAAAGTATGATAATCCACATGTTGAATATGTTTACCATCCTGATTTCCAACCCTCAAAGGTCACCATGCATCATTTAACAGGAGGATGACATTTACAAGCTGGCAAAAGACCTTACAAGACAAGTTGGCTCAGTCATACAGATGCAGTTGCAATGAGTCTTGGGCTCTGAAAGATCCACAGTATCCAAGCAGAATAGTTTCATCCCATAGTTATCTAGGACATTTACGAAACTATGCCTATTAGCATTCCTAATTTGAAGTTGAGGTGAAAGTCTCCAATGTCTGTAATGTTCATGTGCCCAGTGTAATGTGGTAAGGATATGTATCTCTGCCCTCTATTGATTCTTGCTAATGATGGCGTGTGTGTGTGAAGGCTGGAGCAAGGTGTGGTGATCCTTGACGGATAATGAGACCTGTGAAATGTCAGTTACCCCATGTTGGCGCTGCTCCAAGCTCTGGGCACAGAGCTGTTGTATCCATGGATTGGCTATGGGTTTATGCAATTGCACAGTTCTGTTTTGATGTTTGTCACTGTACAAAAATCGGCAATGGTTTCGCCCCAGATTTGTTATTGTCTGCTTTTCTCATTGTTATTGACTTCTCTTTCTTCAGGATGAAACGGGTGCCTATTTAATAGACCGGGACCCAACATACTTTGGTCCAGTGCTCAACTACCTGAGGCATGGGAAACTGGTGCTCAATAGAGGCCTTGCAGAGGAAGGTATGATGATATGCTGAGACATGTCTGAAGAGTTGTGCCATTCTGTCATCTTTGTTGCTGTTTCTTTTTCGCTCTAACACATCACACGCTAACAATCACACTTATTACATTTAACACCACAGCAGTTCTCATTAGCATACATAGTTTTTTTCAATGATTGGGGTTTTAAGAATTGGTTAAATACATTCTGTTCCTCTCAAGGTGTACTGGAAGAGGCTGAATTCTACAATATCCCTTCTTTGATCAAGCTAATTAAAGACAAAATCAGGGAGAGGGCCTGCAAAACAGTTCAGGTGTGTGGGCTCGACTAAAATTGTCATTGGTATCTGAGTGATTTCTTTCTTCCCTGAGACTGTCCTGTTGTAATCACTAATACAGAGCTCTGGATATTAAAGGGGGCAGTGGAGTGGCATGTCAGCCTTGGTGCCTATAAGGCCCTCTAACTACTGGCGAGAGGCAAATCCTTGGCAAGCTAGCCTCCCAAGGATCACCTCTGTTTACATGGTTTAATACGGCAATGACTCTGGGCACAAGCTCCGCTTAAGCTACTGGGATTTCCAGGTCTTGTTGATGTGTTGGCATTTGTCCAGTCTCCTTACCCTTGCCAAGTAGATGAGGTCAGGAGTTGGCACATACTGGCTCTGCTCTGGGGGGGGGGGATGGGAGATTTGTATGTAGCCTATTGAGAGCACTTGCTGCTCTGTTGCATGTGAATTAACATTGCCTCTTTTTCGCTCTCCACAGCTCCCTATAAAACATGTCTACAGAGTCTTGCAGTGCCAAGAAGAGGAGCTAACACAAATGGTTTCCACCATGTCAGATGGTTGGAAGTTTGAGCAGGTAATTACCTTGAAAGGAAGACATTGGGGAGTGTTCTGCCTCCTATTTTCAGAAATGTTCCTTTCAGCTGCACCTTGACTTGTTGGTTGATGTACTGTTCACAGATGATGCTGAGTTCAGTGTATAACATAAATACTATAATTGTCTTAGTTTGTAGTCCCTGTGAAATATAACCTTGCAGCATAATTTGGTTACATAGCTGTTATTGTGGTACTGTATTTATTTTTGTGAAAGTCAGAATTGTCTGACCAACCTTTGAAAGGAGCTATGGTTGTGCCTGGTTCAAATAGACACTGGTTTCTGTCAGAGGCCAGGTTGCTAGAGTTAGATTTTGTCTGTTTATGGAACAGCAGATAAAAGGGGATGTTTCTGTTCATTCAGGAGGACACCCTGTACTAGGTGCATTTCTGCTACTAGCCCCCTCTCTCTAGACCTTGCAGGGTGTTAGGGTCTTCCCCTCAGAAAACTCATGAGTGCGCTCAGGCTGCTACTCACGTTTCCTTTTTTGGGAGCCAGCAAGGTGACAATGTTAGGCATTCTGCTCGTGGCAGCGTTGTGAAAATGGGAACCTACTGTATAGTGTAGTCTGTTCATTTGAATTAGCTACCACCTTAACGACAGATTTCACCCTGTGGTCTAATCCAAGGGATACTAAACATTCATGAGCAATGTAACAGCTCAAAGTGCTCAGGTGTCCTAGAGAAAAATCAGTGTTTGTTACTTTGACATAAAAAAAGAATCCTTACGTAGAATAGAAATTGTCTACTGTAATCTGTTACATTGTTTTGACTGTGCCTGGCAAGCTGTTGGAAAAATTAGATTTCCCATGTGTGCATGTTACCTCTAGTCCCTTAGAAACATTTCCCTTCTCATTGGGCATTGGTCCCCCCCCTTTTTCCCCTCAGTTGGTCAGTATTGGCTCCTCATATAACTATGGAAACGAAGACCAGGCAGAGTTCCTGTGTGTTGTCTCTAAGGAGCTACATAACCAATCATACGGCACAAGCAGTGAACCAAGTGAAAAGGCCAAGGTGAGTATTCCAGAATTGCAACAAAAATGTCTTTCATCAACTTCCTGACCATTGTTACAACCATTTATTGTGACTTACACTAAGTTTTGTATACATGTTGTCTATCACATGTCTAACATAAATGCACACAATTGTTTTATTGGTCATGGATGCTGCAATTCCTTTTTTTGCATGCTGAATTTCCTGCAGAGGACAAGTACAAGGATTGTTAAACATTTTGCCAATGAATGTATCTACCTTTGAATATTAGGGGACAATTGGTGAGATTTTGTTTAGACCCCTGCCATTGTGGCCTTAAACCTTTCTCCAAGAGCCCCTTTTCCCCTTGTGCCATATCATCATATCATCCTATGAGCCCATTACCTAGAGAGCATCCTGCTAATCATTATCTAGACAAGAGCAATGCCTCTAATGATTTAAACTACTTTAATATTTAATGACCTGTCACTAGCTTCTGCAGTTTATGGAATTCTCCATAGCCTTAGTCTCCCCGCTTTCCAGTCAAAAAAAAAATGAAATTTTAGGTTTCTTCCTGCCTGTTAAATGCTAACTCATAATACCTTTTGTCAAAGGTTTTTTGAAACATCTGTCTAGGATGAAATATACAGGCATAAACATCTTATTTTTCTCTGACCATTTTCTTTTGCAGATTCTTCAAGAACAAGGCTCTCGAATGTGAAGAGACTGTTCAGTTCTTAGGATTGTGTCCTGCTATGATGTCCAGATATAAAGACACAAACTACATCACATTCTGAGGAGCATTATGGCACACTGGAGAAGCTGGCTAACTGCAGTCTACACATTGTACACACCATTTTTCTTTCAGATCTCAAATCAAAATGTGCAATCGATAGCGTTACTCTGTTTTTGGGCCTACATAGTAAAACTGGACTGTAGATTTTCACACAGAGAAGGGACTGATCACTATTGTCCACAGCATTTATACTTGGTCCATCATTTACTCAGGGTCTCTAATAGTGTTTTGGAAGATGCATTAGGTGTGAACTGTCTGGTGGGACATTATTTCAAACATTTGTGCGTACTACATTATGCCAGTCCTTCACATACAAAAATCAAACCTCTGAGAAATAAATTGGAAAGCAGGTTTTAAAAGTTAGATATTTAAGACTATTTATATGGAGTTGTATAGATTCATACTGTCTTGTTAGAGGTGAAGACTGTATCGACAGTTTTTATTTATTTTTTACATGTCTTTAAACAGAGATTATTTATGTCCCTTTCCAAATATCCTTTCAACCTGCACATTATCAGTTTTTTGGAAGGAGGACATTCTTAGAACTATTTCTACCAGGGTTATTGTTTAATAATGAGGTTGAGGTGATGTTAGGGAATGCCAGATGTTAAAGGACTAAAACTTGTCTTCCATCCCCAGACTCTGGTGTGTTTTAGTTGGGTTACCTGTTAGGCAGCCACTGTGGAACTGGAACACATTGTTATAAATTAGGACATTATACCTAGAGCCATTTGATAGGCACATTTTTGTCCCACATTGACATATGACAGTGACTTATCGGCTGGTGTTGTGAAGGGCCTGTTTTCCATTTTACGTGAGAAAGAAAAGTGTTTGTCTCTTGCATGAATTAGTGCATATCTGCTTATTTGTGTGTGTATACACAATCTTTACGCTTCTGCGGTTTGACTATATTGAGCTTTGACAGGGCTGTATACCAAGCAAAATTACACCAAACTGTGGCAGTTTGCAATCATGCAAGTTCTGAGTAAAAATGCTTTGGTCATGTATTGATGAAAAGATTGGAAATTATAATGCGCAGTCTTTACCATTGTTCAACTTGTAGATGGTTGATCTACCTATTGAATACGTTAACATTGTCAGTACATGAAAACATTTATTTTTGAAAATGTTGCCATTGTTCAATGACCAAATCGATGTCTGAATTTCAACTTTAATCTGAATGTCTTTTGTCAGCGATAAGGAAATTCGGTAGTCTACATGCATATCTATGAGGATTTGTACATAGAGGAAGTTTAATAATATTCAGATGTGTTATCAGTGTATGCTTTTTCTTCCTAACACACAGGGCTTTAACTAGTGGAATACAAGCTATAATTTCTGTAAAGGTCAACTGGACCCCTCCTGTTGCCTGATCAAGGTAAAGTTTACATGTCTAGTGTTTTATAATCGGGATCTTACTTACCTTGCCATTGTGACACAATGCTCTAATTTGGCTTGTTTAAACAGCTGTATATTACTATGTTTACATAGCAACTACCTGGGTATCTGGGATGTCAGCCATTTATCTAGTACGCAGACGGATAGTTTTCCAACATTTTCCTTGGACAGGTTTTTTTCTTGTTCACTGAGTTGTCTTGTGGTGATAAGTGCCTCTTGCCTCTGGGGCTTCACAGTGCATGTGAAATCTGTGTAGTAGTGATGCCCAAAACCACAAGGGCTCACTGTTTGTGTCCACCCTGCAGTGACAGTGAAGACATGTATCTAGTGTGGTGTCCTTTGACTGCAGATTCTTAAACACAGAAGGGGGTGTCAGCCATTGCATGCATGGCCTGGTTCACCTTCCACCATGCCCTCAGCTTTACAGGACACCACTTCACTCCACTGTGACACTTCAGCTCCTGTGGGTTTCTAATGGGACATTGTTCTAGTTTTCCGTTAAATGTATTTTTAAAATGAACAGATGCAGACCATTTTTATCTTCTCACTGCTGTTCCTATATAGTAGTATCAAATGTTTTGTATTTTTTATGCTTACTGTATATACATACTATATTATATGTAATAGCATGTTTTGACTGGAGATAATGGAAATTATGGTGATGCTAGACCTGGTGGATTTAATCAATAAATGGTCATGAATTCAACTCTTGTATTGTATTTGAACAAACTGTTGCAGAGCCATAGAGAAATACTAACCACATGGCTGTCATCAATATGTTAGATGTACTGTATAGAGCAAGGGTGCACTTGAAAGGAAATATGGTAATAACTAAACATCTTTAGACACTGGTTGGCCGTCATTGTAAATAAGAATTTGTTCTTAATGGACTTACCTAGTTAGGTAAATATCAAATGACAGACTCAGGTTTGGTCCATCACAGGGTTAAATCATATTGAGCTACTGTTCAAACACAGCTCCATTCAGTAGTGCACAAAAAAAGACCGTACAGTATAAAGATGGGCAGAAACTGCTACTCATAGAGCCCCAAAGTGGACGTGTCATAATACCTATAAAACCTAGCGGTTAACCAGAAATGCTTCCATATAATCATCACGTAATGTATAATATGTAGCCTACGGCATATGATCCAATGTATCATTTTTTATTATGACATTATGTTTTTGTATATATACACTGCTCAAAAAAATAAAGGGAACATTTAAACAACACCATGTAACACCAAGTCAATCACACTTCTGTGAAATCAAACTGTCCACTTAGGAAGCAACACTGATTGACAAATTTCACATGCTATTGTGCAAATGACATAGACAACAGGTGGAAATTATAGGCAATTAGCAAGATACCCCCAATAAAGAAGTGGTTCTGCAGGTGGTGTCTACAGACCACTTCTCAGTTCCTATGCTTCCTGGCTGATGTTTTGGTCACTTTTGAATGCTGGCGGTGCTTTCACTCTAGTGGTAGCACGAGACGGAGTCTACAACCCACACAAGTGGCTCAGGTAGTGCAGCTCATCCAGGATGGTACATCAATGGGAGCTGTGGCAAGAAGGTTTGCGGTGTCTGTCAGCGTAATGTCCAGAGCATGGAGGCGCTACCAGGAGACAGGCCAGTACATCAGGAGATGTGGAGGAGGGCAACAACCCAGCAGCAGGACCGCTACCTCCGCTTTTGTGCAAGGAGGAGCAAGAGGAGCACTGCCAGAGCCCTGCAAAATGACCTCCAGCAGGCCACAAATGCGCATGTGTCTGCTCAAACAGTCAGAAACAGATTCCATGAGGGTGGTATGAGGGCCCGACGTCCACAGGTGGGGGTTGTGCTTACAGCCCAACACCGTGCAGGACGTTTGGCATTTGCCAGAGAACACCAAGATTGGCAAATTCGCCACTGGCGCCTTGTGCTCTTCACAGATGAAAGCAGGTTCACACTGAGCACATGTGACAGACATGACAGTCTGGAGACACCATGGAGAACGTTCTGCTGCCTGCAACATCCTCCAGCATGACCAGTTTGGCGGTGGGTCAGTCGTGGGGTGGCATTTCTTTAGGGGGCCGCACAGCCCTCCATGTGCTCGCCAGAGGTAGCCTGACTGCCATTAGGTACCGAGATGAGATCCTCAGACCCCTTGTGAGACCATATGCTGGTGTGGTTAGCCCTGGGTTCCTCCTAATGCAAGACAATGCTAGACCTCATGTGGCTGAAGTGTGTCAGCAGTTCCTGCAAGAGGAAGACATTGATGCTATGGACTGGCCTGACTGTTCCCCAGACCTGAATCCAATTGAGCACATCTGGGACATCTTGTCTCGCTCCATCCACCAACGCCACGTTGCACCACAGACTGTCCAGGAGTTGCCGGATGCTTTAGTCCAGGTCTGGGAGGAGATCCCTCAGGAGACCATCCGCCACCTCATCAGGAGCATGCCCAGACATTGTAGCGAGGTCATACAGGCACGTGGAGGCCACACACACTACTGAGCCTCATTTTGACTTGTTTTAAGGACATTACATCAAAGTTGGATCAGCCTGTAGTGTGGTTTCCACTTTAATTTTGAGTGTGACTCCAAATCCAGACGTCCATGGGTTGATACATTTGATTTCCATTGATAATTTTTGTGTGATTTTGTTGTCAGCACATTCAACTATGTAAAGAAAAAAGTATTTAATAAAAATATTTAATTCATTCAGATCTAGGATGTGGTATTTTAGTGTTCCCTTTATTTTTTTGAGCAGTATATATATATTTTGTTTTTTTTAACGCTCATCTGTCACTTTGTCATATTGTTGTCTAATATCTTTTCACTTTTGTTCTTTATGCAAAAATAAAATATTTCAAAAATATATTTTTTAAATGGTTCCAATCGTTGTTCCACAATTCATTTTTCCTATAGGAAAATTTAGAAACTATTAAAATAAGGGCTGTGTTTTGTGTAGGCTTACCCTGGTGGGACGTTTTGATAACCACGTAAATCTCTCAGATAAGGTGACTTTTATTCATATATTCAGCTCTATTTTCTCTCAGATCTGAAAAAAATGCTAATTAGCATTAAAGTAGACATCATGCAAGACGACAAATCCCAGCAAGCCCCTGCACGTCATCTCTAGCTGACACATTTGCTAACAGGTATTATGTCCATTTAAAACTTGTACAAGACCTTTCACAGATTTTTTTTTCATTTAAAGAAATGTAGCCAATTTAATCATTACTACATTTAGCTAACATTAGATAGTTAATCCAGAGATTCTTACTTTTGCTTTGATTTCGGCAGTCTCGTCCAGATCGTCATGGCATTTGCAGTTCTTTATGACAACCATATTAGCGGCCCAAAAAAATATTAGCAGCTAATTAGCGTTTCATTTTGGGGGGGGGGTAATATATTGATAAAAGTAACCTTGTCCTAGAGAGATATTTACACTGTTATCAAAATGTCACGCCAGGGTAAGCCTACATGAAACACAGCCATTATTTTAAGTGTTTAAAATCCCCTATGGGATAAATGAATCGTGGTAAAACAATTATAACCATTTCCCTGTTGGACCACTAGGCTTTATGGGTATTATTTAACTAGGCAAGTCAGCTAAGAACAAATTCTTATTTACAATGACGATCCACCCCTGCCAAACTCCAACGACGCTGGGCCAATTGTGCGCCGTCCTATGGGACTCCCAATCACGGCCGGTTATGATACAGGCTGGAATCGAACCAGGGTCTGTAGTGACACCCCCAGCACCGATGCAGTACCTTAGACCGCTGCGCCACTCGGGTGGTACTCTATAGAAATCCCACTTGTAGGCAATGTCATCGGGTCTAATGGTCCAGACTGTGCACATACATCCTGTCAAAGGCACTCCTTCAATATATAGTTGTTTTTTACGTAAATTAACTAGTCAGTTTGTCACTTTCACGAGGTTAGAGTAAAAACATGTTCCACTACTTAAGACATGGGCTCGAATCTAGGTTGTGCCTTCAGATTTCGAGAAAATGTACAACTAAGGAAGATTGTTTCACTTTTCTCACTGACTTCTCAAACCCCGGCTTGATTTGCTTGGTCAGTTTCGCAAGCGTTCCTGGACGTCTCGCGATGTTGCACCTCTGGGTTTAGAAACTCTGTGGCACAACGTTGCAGAACGTTCTGATAGAAACACATCGATGAACTCTTTGGTAAATCAATCTAACACAAAAGTTTCAGTAGCCTAGGATGCAAATATGTTCTAGTTCCGTTCTGGTTGCTGGTTGTACCCTACTAAACACAATTCAGGTTTTGTGAACAAACCTCGTTTGTGAAGGGATCATCTGTATGTGTTAGAAACGAAGTAGTGTGATTATTGTCATCATAATGTTTAGCAGCTACTATATGGCTTATTAATGCATCACTATTCATTTCCACACAGAATGCAATATTTAAGTAGGAAAATACTCTCTCAAGTAATTACCAAAAATATTGTCATAAACTAATATTTTGGACACAGTCCTAGCCAGAAGATTCCAACCCTACTACACTTTTTTTTACAGTGAGTTGCACTGAGGATGGAAAGCCATCATGGTTAAATTAAGACAGCTGAGCCAGCATAAGATATGGGTCGGAAAACATACCTCAATGCAGACATGGGGTATAGAGAGAAATAGTAATGGTGTCTTTTTGTAGGCATTAACTCCGCCGTGATCCGTTGAACAAAGCCTATTGGGAAAATAAATGCTGTTTTTGTGGGGGATTTGGATGAACAACACAAATAAGAAATGTGGTAAACACAGGCTTAGGAGATCTTATATATTTTGTTCTATGAAATAATCTTCATAAGCTAATGTCACATTTTGTAAATGTTTAAGAATTTGTTATAAAAAAAGCTCAAATGCTTCATAATTCATAAAAGTCATGTTAACAGACTGCTATTATCGTACAAAACAAAACTAATAAGATCTCCTAAGCCAGTGTTCACCTCAGACCTTTCTACACTAATTTTTTTACATCTCAGTGCAAGAGGCGTCACTGCAGTACCTGGTTCGAATCCAGGCTGCATCACATCCGGCCGTGATTGGGAGACCAATAGGGCGGCACACAATTGGCCCGTAATCCGGGTTTGGCCAGAGTAGACTGTCATTGTAAATAAGAATTTGTTCTTAACTGACTTGCCTAGTTAAATAAAATTTTAAAAATTCCCATTGGGATGGCTGAATGAACCACAGGTAACTAATTTCTGGGTTTTAGGACTACAATCTGGCGAGCTCTACCAGCACTGAACTCCAAATGTTACCTTTATCCAAACTGATACATCGAGAAGATTGAAATACAGCTTGTTTTTTTGTTGTTGAAAAACTGCCCTTTTCGTCCTCATGCTATCAGTAGCCACTGGAGCCATTTTGGGATGACTGTACAATCCGTTATTTTGTTGTTCAACACGACGTGCCAATCCATAATGGCTGATGTTACTACTTCTAGTTAGCTTTAAGTTGGAAAAGGGCTTGAAAACAAACAGTGTTTTAATCTTCTGGTTGTATCAGTTTGGATGAAGGTCAAATTTGGAATACAGTAACATATCCCATCCCTGTATTAAGGTGTGTTTACTGACTCCTATCTCATGCCAACTCTACAGTGTCTTAAATAAACTATGACGGTGTTCTGACCCCAGTGCAGCTCAGTGTAAACAAGCATAATGGTAGGGTCGGAATCTTTTGGATACATTCAGTCCCTAACTTTGGATGTACTGTCTCTTTAAATGCATAGCTGTCAAATGCTTTGCCTGAAAGTTATGATTAAAATCTTAAATGATCATATAATTTGTACCAACATACGCTGTACCTTGCATGTTCTGCAAAATATAATACATTCATCGTATTAGTTGTGACACCACATAGTTCTCACGGAATATTCAATGTTTCATGTTTTTGTCTTGTTTGTTCTTGTTAAATAGCTGTCTCATAATACATTTTTGATGGTAGCAAATTTGATTACATACACTCTTAATAAGCAACACCTTGTAGAGAACTAATTGTCATATTTAGTCATTAAAGCTAATTGTTTTCAGGCACTAGCAAGTAATCAGGTCCCATTTAGCCTAGGCTAAATTTCAGGGGGCTTTTCAGGAGGGAAACTTCACTAGCCTAGCTAGATTTGTCTCGAGTTAGATTTTTTTTTTTTTAATTGGGCTACCCGAGTGTTCTTTTAGAAATATAGCTAGTGATTTTTTTTTTATCACACTGAAGGTAAGTCTTTGTCGCCTACTGAGAATGTTTTGTTTTTTATCCGTAGTCTAAGTTTTCGTTGTTTTTTTGGTTTGGAGTTTATGAAGCTAACGCTAGAAAGCTTGTTAACTTGCTACTGTTAGCTAGGCTAAAGTAGTTGGCTGGCTAACTACGCTATCCAGACTGAAGACTGAAACACCTGCATTCACGTCGATCTTAAACGTCATGTTCTTTTCGGTTGGATATGTATTTAAAAGTTTAAGGCATCCTAAACTGGACTTCTATGTAGCTAACCTAGCCTCGAAATGTGACGGCTGCGCACTCTGTTGCACACTTGTTTAGCAGTTTTTCGTGCCAGAATTGCGCAGAGTTGCATTTTCGCTATAGACAACAGACTGCATTTGTATCTACTGCTTTACAAGTTATCTAATCAATATATACTTTATGTGGCATGTGTGTGTCAACAAAAGACACTGCTATAGCTAACGTGTTAGTTTGCTACATTTGCAACCAGCGTTACCTGTTAATGCTGCTTTGTACCATTCCCGCTGAGTGATAACCTAACATCCAACAGATATCTCGGTTGTGAGAATTTAATTCCTTTAGCTCAAGGCCAAAGTTGTCCCTGTCATTAAATTCTAGGTCTCTCAATCTTGTCAGCATGTTGGTAGTGGCACTTTCAAAAAATGAGTTGCGTTAGTCTGGTATGAAGCTTCAATACTATAGCCACAGATGGAACAATGAGACAGATTACACTGAATTTTTAAATATGAAGCAGCGTTTGGTAGTGAGAGGAAGTCCACTGGCGTGCAGTGGGAAGATACAACGAAATAGATGTTGGTCTATATTCAGCACATTCTCTCATCGATTAAACACTTGATCTCAAAACAGTTTTCTATGTTTTGAACAGTGGATTAAATTCAGTGCCAAAGTTTTTAAAGTCGCTTTGTTTAGGAGTGCAACGTTGAGTTATTGCACATGCGAATTCCAGAGTAGGCGTTCCCTAACGAATATTCAGATGTATGCTAGAAATGGCCAATAGGCTCGTGTTTGGCTCTGCCCACCACCTTGCTTGTTCTGCCCACTGACTCATCTGTTCCCATTAGAATTGACAGTGTGGTCCATCTTTTTTCTTTTTAGCTTTATTTAACTAGGCAAGTCGGTTAAGAACAGATTCTTATTTTCAATGATGGCCTAGGAACAGGTTAACTGCCTGTTCAGGGGCAGAATGACAGATCTGTACCTTGTCAGCTCAGGGATTCGAACTTTCAACCTTTCGGTTACTAGTCCAACGCTCCAACCACTAGGCTACCCTACCACCGCCCCATCTTGGTTCAGTTATTAAAATATTTGCTATAGCTTTTCTACACCAGGGGCCCCAGCTACCTACAATAACCATGCTTCCCAGATAATGTGATGTAAAATATTTTCACCAGTGTATGAATCCACCAGATTATTCAGTTTGTTTTCTTTGTCTTGTTTTATCCAGTCAATACTTACATTACACTGAGAGAGAAAAGGGCTCCGAAAGGGTTCTTCGGCTGTTTCCATAGGGGAACCCTTCTGAGTTCCAGGTTCTACCTCGATCCAAAAGGGTTTCTGCAAAGGGTTCTCCTATGGGGACAGTTGAAGTACCAGATTGCACCTTTCCTAAGAGTGTTGGAGAACTTAAAGCCTACCTGAAAGGAAGTAGTTGTACCTTTTTACTACATACATATATGAGCAACAAGCTGCATTACAATGATGTTGAAAACAATATGAAAGAATGAGGTCATATTTAACACATTTAGGCTAGGTCTCTGGTTGTGCCCCTTGGCACCTGTGGATGTGACCTAGTTGAAGTGGTTGCAGCATTGAGCTTTCTGAGCACCACATTTGGCTGTGCTGTTATCCAGAGACTAGTAACATTAATTGATCAAGTGCCAGAGAGAAATGACAACCACCTGAACTGATCTGTAGGCTGAACTTGTGCATCACATATGCATTGTTTTTCAGTAGAACTGTGCACAACTGTTGATCCCTTTTTCCCAGTTGATCTGAGTGTGTCTGATTTAGGGAGTCATGTCTGGTATAGCCTTAAGTCGTCTTGCACAAGAAAGGAAGGCCTGGAGAAAAGACCATCCTTTTGTGAGTATCACGGGACTTGGGTGGAAGCCATTTTCATATCAACACTGCCTTTTCGTAGAAGCCAAGCTAGTTCTTTAAGGGCATGTGTCATTTTGGAAGACCTGTTTGTGAAAATGTGTGTTCTGGATCTTCTATTCCACATAACATTTTACACTATGCCAAGCAGAGCTGTACTGCCCTGGCCTGGTTGAATAAACTTTATTGATCCCAAATGGGGAATTGGAGTTGTCACCAGCATAACTCTGACAGGGAGACAATACAGGCATAGGCCTACATCTGAACACGTACTGCATGGCTGTTGGAACAAATAAAATAGCCTACATTACAGGTGACTGAGCCGTTAACATGGCAGCGCTGCCAACTAAACACATTGAGTTATGCCTCCATAGAGGGTCGGGGGGCTAAGGATTTGTTCTGGGCAGGGCTGTAGTTGGCAAGTTCATGGAGTTGGACATTTAACGTGTTGAACAACATCTCGTCTCTCTCCCTAGGGGTTTGTTGCTGTGCCAACAAAAAACCCAGATGGAACAATGAATTTGATGAATTGGGAGTGTGCCATCCCTGGAAAGAAGGGGGTAAGTCTCTCTGGAGTGAGCGCTGAACTTTATATCTATTGTAGGCACCACTATGTTCAGGCTGGAGGAAGTGATCACTCCTGTGCAGCATAATAAGTTGTCATTGTATGGTGTTTTTCAACTGGACAGCAGATCTTGTTTTAATACAACTAAGCAGGGTATTAATTGGTTGTAGGCGATATTAAATACACTGAGGTGCTGGTACTAACATCTGTATAGGTGGTGGATGACCAGTGAACCAATGTTAATTGATTACCACAGTTGTGACATTCTCATTGCTTCACTATGAGTAACTCCAGTTACTGAAGGAGTGTTGATCAAATTTCTGTATTTCTCTCCACAGACCCCATGGGAGGGGGGCTTGTTCAAACTCCGAATGCTCTTCAAGGATGACTATCCTTCTTCACCTCCCAAGTGTATGTTTTCTCTTTTTAAAAAGAGAATCCAATCCAATTTCTCTTATTAAAAATCCATTTACAATATTACACTGATTAGCCAGATGGTGGCCCTATAACAAGAAAATGCGAACTTTCAGAGGTCATGCCCCTCACCCCATTTCATAGTCATGAAATTCGCTACAAGGGTCCCTCATAAGGAACTCATTTGCCTTGGACCCACAAGGTCCGCCATTGAGAAATTTGTGAAACACCTAAGGTGCTACTCTTGTGGCACCGAATGACTGATCTCCATGGAACTTGATATGGCATCTATGGCCAAAGGTCTCAACGCAATATTTTCCAGACTAGTACCTAAAACATGGCCACTATTGATGGTAACACACAATTGACCCAGTGTTGGCCGTCATTGTGAATAAAATAAAAATTCTTAACTTCTTACGGCCGAAATCCCGTTAATTTGACAACAGCCAGTGAAAGTGCAGGGCGCCAAATTCAAACAAGTCTCATAATTAAAATTCCTCAAACATACAAGTATTATACACCATTTTAAAGAACCTTGTTAATCCTACCAGTGTCTGAATTCAAAACAACTTTAGGATGAAAGCATACCATGCGATTGTTAGGTCAGTGCCAAGTCACAGAAAAACACAGCCATTTTTCCAGCCAAAGAGAGGAGTCACAAAAAGCAGAAATGGAGATTTAATCACTAACCTTTGATCTTCATCAGATAACACTCATAGGACTACAAGTTACACAATACATGTATGTTTTGTTTGATAAAGTTCATATTTGTATCCAAAAATCTGTTTACATTGGCGCGTTATGTTCAGTAATGTTTTGCTTCCAAAACATCCAGAGATTTTGCAGAGAGCCACATCAATTTACAGAAATACTCATAAATGTTGATGAAAATACAAATGTTATGCATGGAATTAAATATACTTCTCCTTAATGAAACTGCTGTCAGATTTCAAAAAAACTTTACTGAAAAAGCACACCATGCAATAATCTGCGTACAGCGCTCAGGAACCAAAACAAGCCATACAGATACCCGCCATGTTGTGGAGTCAAAGTCAACGGAAGTCAGAAATAGCATTATAAATATTCACTTACCTTTGATCTTCATCAGAATGCACTCCCAGGAATCCCTGTTCCACAATAAATGTTTGTTTTTGATCGAATGTCCATTTATGTCCAAATACCTCCTTTTTGTTCGCGTTTAGTTCACAAATCTAAATTCACGAGGCGCAGGCACTTAGTCCAGACAAAGTCAAAAAGTTCCATTACAGTTTGCAGAAATATGTTAAACGTTGTATAGAATCAACCTTTAGGATGTTTTTATCATAAATCTTCAGTATTCCAAATGGACAATTCCTTTCTTTAGAAATTAAAAGGAACGCAGCTCACTCACGGCTGCGCGCATGACTTAGCTCATGGCATTCTGCCAGACCTCTTAGTCAAACAGCTCTTATTTCATCCCCCTTCACAGTAGAAGCCTGAAACAAGGTTCTAAAGACTGTTGACATCTAGTGGACGCCTTAGGAAGTGCAATTGGACCAAATCTTACACTGTGTATTGGATAGGCAAAGACTTGAGAACCTACAAATCTCAGATATCCCACTTCCTGGTTGGATTTTTTTTCTCAGGTTTTTGCCTGCCATATGAGTTCTGTTATACTCAGACATCATCAGTTTTAGAAACTTCAGTGTTTCCTATCCAAATCTAATTATATGTATATCTTAGCTTCTGAGTAGCAGGCAGTTTACTCTGGGCACCTTATTCATCCAAGCTACTCAATACTGCCCCCTAGCCATAAGAAGTTAAATTACTTTTCTAGTTGAATAAAATGTTTACCGATGTTAAGTGGATGTGATCTGGCACATAAATGCATGTATCAGTCAAGCATGTTCATTGTAACTAAATTTGGTACTCGTATTGTAAACACTGTCAATACTCAACATATGCAAGAGCTTTCATATTGACAACATGGTGGCTTTATAATGGGCACATGTTTTTATTGCTGTCTGACTCAATGATGAAATTTGGCACGCATGCTTAGGGATGAGTCTAGCTAACTGACACAATATCTGACACCACGGGACCCATTTTACACCATGGGTGAGTGATACATCTTGACAAATGGATCTGTCATTTACAGAATTAATGATTGCCCCAAGGGGGCGTTGCATTATTAGTGGGGGACGACATGTTTACTCATGCCTTGTTTTCAATTAAAATGGCCAACAAACAAAAATAGCTTCTTAGGGAAGAGCAATTTTCAAGAAGGAATTTTGTTAGGACTGGTGGGTAGTGGGAAAACAGAACCAGATGTTTGAACTCTCCTTATTGGTCTACAACATTTACCAAAACAGGCTGAAAATTCAGTCTTTTCAAACCGCTCTTACACTAAAAGGGCATTCTCATTATGTTCAGTCTTATTCCAACCTCTGTGTGGCTAGAGGGAGATATCTATCGAAAATCACTGTTTAATGACCTGCAAATAAGTGCCATCTGGAATTTTCTCCAGATTGTGCTAATTATATTTTCTCCACTCTTGGCAGGCAAATTTGAGCCCCCTTTGTTCCATCCAAATGTATATCCCTCTGGTACAGTCTGTCTATCGATTTTAGAGGAGGACAAAGACTGGAGGCCAGCCATCACTATCAAACAAGTAAGAGCTTTCATCCAAGACCCCTTCTATGGTTTTAGCTTTTTATTTGCCTGTAACTCCAGGAATAGTCATACACTCTCCTCAGTATGTATTTGGACAGTGAAGCTAATGTTACAAATTTGTCTGTGTACTCCAGCGTTTTGGATTTGAGGTCAAATGTTTCATGAGGCAGTACAGAATGTCACATTTTGAGTATTTTCATCTGTTTTAATCATTTAGAAATTAAAGCATTTTATGTATCTAGTCCCCCCTTTTCCAAAAATGCAGAGAAAGATACAGAAATAATAGGTGTTAATAAATGCACAGAGTAACGCAAATGTGGCTATACACATGGGTACCAGTAGAGTCGATGTGCAGGGGTACAAGGTAATTGCCGTAGATAGTGCATTCACCTTGACTTTGTCAATTTTGTTACGTTACAGCCTTATTTAAAATAGATTTTTTTAATCATCAATCTAAACACAGTACCACATGACAAAGCACAACAGGTTTTTAGAAATGTTTGCAAATTTATACAAAAACATACCTTATTTACTTACGTGTTCAGACCCTTTGCTATGAGACTTGAAGTTGAGCTCCGGTGCATCCGGTTTCCTTGAGCTGTTAACACAACTTGGAGTCTACCTGTTATACATTCAATTGATTGGACATGATTTGGAAAAGCACACAACTGTCTATATAAGATCCCATGGTTGACACTGCACGTCAGAGCAAAAACCAATCCATGAGGTCGAAGGAATTGTCTGTAGAGTGCCGAGACAAGATTCTGTTGAGGCACAGATCTAGGGAAGGGTACCAAAAAATGTGTGCAGCATTGAATGTTCCCAAGAACAGTGGCCTCCATCACTCTTAAATGGAAGAGGTGTTTGGAACCACTATGATGTTTCCTAGAGTTGGCCAAACTGCGCAATCGGGGGAGAAGGGTCTTTGTCAGGGAAGTGCCCAAAAACCTGATGGTCACTCTGACAAAGCTCGAGTCCCTCTGTGGGAGAAACTTCCAGAAGGACGGACAGCCATCTCCATCAATCAGGCCTTCATGGTATAGGGGCCAGATGGAAGCAACTCCTCACATGACAGCCTGCTTGGACCCTCAGACCATGAGAAACAAGATTCTCTGGTCTGATCAAACCTGCCACCATCCCTACAGAGAAGCATTGTGGTGGCAGCATCTTGCTGTTGGGATGTTATTCAACGACAGGATCTGGGAGACTAGTCAGGATCCTGGCAAAGATGAATGGAGCGAAGTACAGAGATTAGAGGTTGACCGATTTAATTAGGGCCGATTTCAAGTTTTCATAACAATCCTAAATCGGTATTTTTGGGCACCGATTTGGCAGATTTTTTTATATTTTTATTATTATTATTTACACCTTTTTATTTAACTAGGCAAGTCAGTTAAGAACTCATTCTTATTTTCAATGACGGCCTAGGAAAGGTGGGTTAACTGCCTCGTTCAGGGGCAGAACGACAGCTCGGGGGATCCAATCTTGCAACCTCACAGTTAACTAGTCCACCAGTATAACGACCTGCCTCTCTCTCGTTGCACTCCAAGGAGAATGCCTGTTATGTGAATGCAGTAAGCCAAGGTAAGTTGCTAGCTAGCATTAAACTTATCTTATAAAAACAATCAATCATAATCACTAGTTAACTACAAATGTTTGATATTACTAGATATTATCTAGCGTGTCCTGCGTTGCGTATAATCTGACTATACAAGTATCTAACTGAGCGGTGGTAGGCAGGAGTGTAAACATTCATTCAAACAGCACTTTGTGTTTTGCCAGCAGCTCTTCGTTGTGCTGTTTATGCGCTGTTTATAACATCAAGCCTATCAACTCCCGAGATGAGGCTGGTGTAACTGAAGTGAAATGGCTAGCTAGTTAGCGCGCGCTAATAGCGTTTCAAACGTCACTCGCTCTGAGCCTTGGAGTGGTTGTTCCCCTTGCTCTGCATGGGTAACGCTGCTTCGAGGGTGGCTGTCATTGTGTTCCTGGTTCGAGCCCAGGGAGGAGTGAGTAGAGGAACGGAAGCTACTGTTACACTGGCAATACTAAAGTGTCTATAAGAACATCCAATAGTCAAAGGTTAATGAAATACAAATGGTATAGAGGGAAATACTCCTATAATTCCTATAATAACTACAACTTAAAACTTCTTACCTGAGAATATTGAAGACTCATGTTAAAAGGAACCACCAGCTTTCATATGTTCTGAGCAAGGAACTCTATTTTAATTTGATTTTTTTTACCCCTTTTTCTCCCCAATTTCGTGGTCCAATTGTTGTAGTAGCTACTATCTTGTCTCATCGCTACAACTCCCGTACGGGCTCGGGAGAGACAATGGTTGAAAGTCATGCGTCCTCTGATACACAACCCAACCTACCCGCACTGCTTAACACAGCACGCATCCAACCCGGAAGCCAGCCGCACCACTGTGTGCACCTGGCAACCTTGGTTAGCGCGCACTGCTCCCGGCCCACCACAGGAGTCGCTAGTGCGCGATGAGACAACATCCCTACCGACCAAGCCCTCCCTAACCCAGACAACACTAGGCCAATTGTGCGTCGCCCCATGGACCTCCTGGTCGCGGCTGGTTACGACAGAGCCTGGGCGCGAACCCAGAGTCTCTGATGGCACAGCTGGCGCTGCAGTACAGCGCCCTTAACCACTGCGCCACCTGGGAGGCCTTGAGCAAGGAACTTAAACGTTAGCTTTCTTACATGGCAGATATTGCACTTCTCCAAAACTTTGTTTTTGCATTATTTTAAAACAAATGAACATGTTTCATTTTATTGATGTAATTATAATTTAAAATAAGTGTTCATTCAGTACTGTTGTAATTAATACAAATAAATATCGGCCGAATAATCGGTATCGGCTGTTTTGGTTCTCCAAGTATCTGTATCGGCGTTGAAAAATCTTATTCGGGCGATCCTTGATGAAAACCTGCCTGAGTACTCAGGACCTCGGACTGGAGCAGATGTTCACCTTCCAACAGGACAATGATCCTAAGCACACAGCCAAGACAAGGCAGGGGTGGCTTCGGGACAAGTCTTTGTACGTCCTTGAGTGGCCCAGCCAGAGCCTGGACTTGAACCCGATCTAATTTCTCTTGAGAGACCTGAAAATGGCTGTGCAGCGACGCTCCCCATCCATGACGGAGCATGAGAGGATCTGCAGAGAAGAATGGTAGAAACTCTCCAAATACAGGTGCCAAGCTTGCATTGTCATACCCAAGAATACTCGAGGCTGTAATCACTGCCAAAAGTGCTTCAACAAAGTTTCATAGATTAGAATAAATTAGCAAAAATTTCCAAACTTGTTTTTGCTTTGTCATTAAACATGTTTGTGTAATTTTTTTTTTTTTTTTTGGGGGACTACTAATACATTTTAGATTAAGGCTGTAAGATGACCAGGAACTTGAGGCTCTTGATCCGCTCAACTACAGACCTGTCGACGTGAATGGGGGCGTGCTAGGCCCTCGTTTACTGTATTCCACGTTCAGCTCATTTGTCTTGCCGACGTTAAGGGGGAGGTTGTTGTCCTGGCACCACACTGCCAGGTCTCTGAACTCCTATAGGCCTGATCACAGACAACGATGACAGCCTATCACCATTGTCGTCAGCAAACCTAATGATTGGTTGTAGTTGTGAGTTGAGGGGCACCTGTTTTGACGCTCAGCATGACTGTTTCCTACCCTCCCCACTTCAGGGTGACCTGTGAGGAAGTCCAGGATCCAGTTGCAGAGGGAGGTATTCAGTCCCAGGGACCTTAGTTTAGTGAGTCACTTGTTGGGCACTATGGTGTTGAATGCTGAGCTGTAGTCAATGTACCGTTTTCACAAACTTAGCAAAAAAAGAGACGTCCTTGCTGTCAACTGCGTTTATTTAAAGCAAATTGTAAAATGTTAGTTGAATCTTATGTTCATACAATTATTGAAACATAAACTGAACAAGTTCCACAGACATGTGACTAACAAATTGAATGTGTCCTTGAACAAAGGGGGGTCAAAATCAAAAGTCAGTATCTGGTGTGGCCACCAGCTGCATTAACTACTGCAGTGCATCTCCTCATGGACTGCACCAGATTTGCCATTTCTTGCTGTGAGATTTTACCCCACTCAATACACCAATGCAAGTTCACCGACATTTATTGGACTGGCCTTAGCCCTCACCCTCTATACCAACAGGTCCCAGACATACTCAATGGGATTGAGATCCGGGCTCTTCGCTGGCCATGACAGAACACACACTCCTGTCGGGCAGGAATTCACGCACAGTACGAGCAGTATGGCTGGTGGCATTGTCATGCTGGAGGGTCATGTCAGGATGAGCCTGCAGGAAGGGTACCACATGAGGGAGGAGGATGTCTTCCCGGTAATGCACAGCTTTGAGATTGCCTGCAATGACAACCAGTTCAGTCCGATAATGCTGTGACATACCGCCCCAGACCATAACGGACCCTCCACCTCAATCGATCCCGCTCCAGAGTACAGGCCTCGGTGTAACGCTCATAACCGTGAATCCGACCGTCACCCCTGGTGAGACACAACTGCGACTCGTCAGTGAAGAGCACTTTCTGCCAGTCCTGTCTGGTCCAGGTGGTGGGTGGGTTGCACATTGGTGACGTTGTTGCCTGTGGTGTCTGGTGAGGACCTGCCTTACCACAGGCCTACAAGCCCCCAGTCCAGCCTCTCTCAGCCCATTGTGGACAGTCTGAGCACTGATGGAGGAATTGTGCGTTCCTGGTGTAACTCGGGCAGTTGCCATCCTGTACCTGTCCCGCAGATGTTACGTTCGGATGTACCGATCCTGTGCAGGTGTTACACGTGGTCTGCCACTGCAAGGACGATGGGCTCTCCGTCCTTTCACGCTGGCTTAGGTGTCTCTCAGTGCGGGCATTGCAATTTATTTCCCTGGCCACATCTGCAGTCCTCATGCCTCCTTGCAGCATGCCTAAGGCACATTTACGCAGATGAGCAGGGACCCTGGGCATCTTTTCTTTTTTATTAGTCCGTAGAACTTAGGACACTAAAGACGGCTTTCTAAGTTTTCATAACTGTGACCTTAAATGTCTACCGCCTGTATGCTGGTAGTGTCTTAACGACTGTTCCACAGGTGCATGTTCATTAATTGTTTATGGTTCATTGAACAAGCATGGGAAACGGTGTTTAAACCCTTTTACAATGAAGATCTGAAGTTATTTGGATTTTTTTCAAATATTTTGAAAGACAGTCCTGAAAGGGATGTTTCTTTTTTACAAGAGTTTGTTCCTCTTGTCCAGATGGGAGAAGGCTGTGTGGAGCACAATGGCTTGTCTCATCTGATTTTTTTTGGGGGCTGGAATGGGAGTTGGTTTGGGTTCAGGCTGTCTGGGGTGATGGTGGTGTGAGCCATAACCAGCCCTTCAAACTGTTTCATGGCTACAGATGAGTGCTACGGGGTGATTGTCATTTAGACTGGTTACCTTTTTTTTTTACTTGGTCACAGGGATATGGTGGTCTGCTTGGAACATGTAGGTAGATATTACAGACTGGGTAAGGGAGGTTGAAAATGACAAGTTAAACACTTGCCATCTTGTCAGTGCATGCTCTGAATATGCGTCCTGGTAATCCGTCTAGCCTTGTAAATGTTAACATGTTTTAAAGGTCTTCCTCACAATGGCTACGGAGAGCATGATCAGCTGGTGCTCTCATCCATGTTTCAGTGTTGCTTGCCTCAAAGCAAGCATGGAATGCAATTCTCATCTGGTAGGCTTGCGTTGCTGGGCAGCTTGCGGCCCGGTTTTCCTTTAATCTGTGAAAGTTTTCAGGCCCTGCCTCAACCGACGAGCGTCAGAGCCAGTGTAATAGGATTCGGTCTTGGTCCTGTATTGAAGCTTTGACTGTTTGATGTTGGAGGTGTTTGTAAGCTTCTCACCTTTCCACGGAAGGGTCATATTAGTGTAGTTCAAACTGTTAATCTGCTACAGACAGAAGTTTGCAGTCGGTACAGCCAATCTCCCGAGGAGTCCTAAGACTCTTCAGAACAAAACTGAGACCGTCCACCGTGTCTGTGAGAGGGAGTCATAGTTTTTAGGCCAAACCGTTTGGATGCAACAGACAATTTTGTGAAGACAGATTTTTCATATCTCATTCTGACAAACACCGCTCTAGCTCTGTCACCGCAAATGTAGAAGTGTGACATCGGCGGATGCGGTGGGTTTTTATTTTATTTTTATTTAACCAGGTAGGCTAGTTGAGAACAAGTTCTCATTTGCAACTGCGACCTGGCCAAGATAAAGCAATTCGACACATACAAAAACAGAGTTACACATGGAATAAATATACAGTCAATAATACAGTAGAACAAAATAAAACAGTCTATATACAGTGAGTGCAAATGAGGTAAGTTAAGGAAATAGGCCATGGTGGCGAAGTAATTACAATATAGCAATTAAACACTGGAATGGTAGATCGGCAGAAGATGACTGTGCAGGTAGAGATACTGGGGTGCAAAGGAGCAAAATAGATAGATGCCAGTATGGGGATGAGGTAGGTAGGTAGGTAGCCCATCTGTAAACAGCCCATGTACAAGTGCAGTGATCTGTAAGCTGCTCTGACAGCTGGTGCTTAAAAGCTAGTGAGGGAGATGTGAGTCTCCAGCTTCAGAGATTTTTGCAATTCGTTCCAGTCATGGGCAGCAGAGAACTGGAAGGAAAGACAACCAAAGGAGGAATTGGCTTTGGGGGTGACCAGTGAGATATACCTGCTGGAGCGCGTGCTACGAGTGGGTGCTGCTATGGTGAGCTGAGATAAGGCAGGGCTTTACCTAGCAGGGACTTGTAGATAACCTGTAGCCAGTGGGTTTGGCGACGAGTTTGAAGCGAGGGCCAATCAACGAGAGCGTACAGGTCGCAATGGTGGGTAGTGTATGGGACTTTGGTGACAAAACGGATGGCACTGTGATAGACTGCATCCAGTTTTGAGTAGAGTGTTGGAGGCTATTTTATAGATGACATCACCGAAGTCGAGGGTCAGTTTTACGAGGGTATGTTTGGCAGCATGAGTGAAGGATGCTTTGTTGCGATATAAGAGATGCTTAATGTGAGTCTGGAATGAGAGTTTACAGTAACCAGACACCCAGGTATTTGTAGTTGTCCACGTATTCTAAGTCAGAGCCGTCCAGAGTAGTGATGCTGGACGGGCAAGCAGGTGCGGGTAGTGATCGATTGAATAGCATGCACTTGCTTTTAAGAGCAGTTGGAGGCCACGGAAGGAGAGTTGTGTGTCATTGAAGCTCGTCTGGAGGTTAGCTAAGTGTCCAAGGAGGGGCCAGAAGTATACAGAATGGTGTCGTCTGCGTAGAGGTGGATCAGAGAATCACCAGCAGCAAGAGCAACATCATTGATGTATACAGAAAAGAGTCGGCCCGAGAATTGAACCCTGTGGCACACCCCATAGACTGCCAGAGGTCCAGACAACAGGCCCTCTGATTTGACACACTGAACTCTATCAGAGAAGTAGTTGGTAAACCAGGCGAGGCAATCATTTGAGAAACCAAGCCTGTCGAGTCTGCCAATAAGAATGTTTTGATTGACAGAGTCGAAAGCCTTGGCCAGGTTGTTGAATACGGCTGCACAGTAATGTCTCTTACCGATGGCGGTTATGATGTCGTTTAGAACCTTGAGCGTGGCTGAGGTGCACCCATGACCAGCTCTGAAACCAGATTGCATAGCGGAGAAGGTATGGTGGAATTCGAAGTGGTCAGTAATCTGTTAATTTGGCTTTCGAAGACCTTAGAAAGACAGGGTAGGATAGAATAGGTCTGTAGCAGTTTGGGTCTAGTGTCTCCCCCTTTGAAGAGGGGGATGACCGCGGAAGCTTTCCAATCTTTGGGAATCTCAGACGATATGAAAGAGGTTGAACAGGCTAGTAATAGGGGTTGCAACAATTTCGGCAGATAATTTTAGAAAGAGAGGGTCCAGATTGTCTAGCCCGGCTGATTTGTAGGGGTCCAGATTTTTCAGCTCTTTCAGAATATCGGCTATCTGGATTTGGGTAAAGGAGAAATGGTGGGGGCTTTGGCGGGTTGCTGTGGAGGGTGCCGGGCAGTTGACCGGGGTAGGGGTAGCCATGTGGAAAGCATGGCCAGCCGTAGAGAGATGCTTATTGAAATTCTCAATTGTAGTGAATTTATCGGTGGTGACAGTGTTTCCTAGCCTCAGAGCAGTGGAGAGCTGGGAGATGCTCTTATTCTCCATGGACTTTAGTGTCCCAGAACTTTTTTGAGTTTGTACTACAGGATGCAAATTTCTGTTTAAAAAAGCTTGCCTTAGCTTTTCTAACTGCCTGTGTAGATTTGTTCTTAACTTCCCTGAAAAGTTGCATGTCATGGGGGCTATTTGATGCTAATGCAGAACGCCACAGGATGTGTTTGTGCTGGTCAAGGGCAGACCGGTCTGGAGTGAACCAAGGACTATATCTATTCCTAGTTCTACATTTTTTTGAGAGGGGCATGCTTATTTAAGATGGTGAGGAAGGCACTTTTTTAAAGAATAGGTATGAGGTCGGTGTCATTCCAGGATACCCCGGCCAGGTCGACTAGAAAGGCCTGCTCGCAGAAGTGTTTCGGGGAGCGTTTGGCAGTGATGAGGGGTGGTCGTTTGGTCGCAGACCCATTATGGATGCAGGCAATGAGGCAGTAATTGCTGAGATCTCGATTGAAAACAGCAGAGGTGTATTTGGAGGGTGAATTAGTTAGGATGACATCTATGAGGGTGCCCATGTTTACGGATTGGGGGTTGTACCTGGTAGGTTCATTGATCATTTGTGAGATTGAGGGCATCAAGCTTAGTTTGTAGGATGGCCGGGGTGTTAAGCATGTCCTAGTTTAGGTCACCTAGTAGCACAAGCTCAGAAGATAGATGGGGGGGCAATTAATTCACATATGGTATCGAGGGCACAGCTGGGGCCAGAGGATGGTCTAGCAAGCGGCAACAGTGAGAGACTTGTTTCTGGAAAGGTGCATTTTTAGAAGTAGAAGCTCAAATTGTTTGGGTACAGACCTGGATAGTAGCCTGCAGAGTTCTGTCCTATCTTTGCAGTAGATTGCAACACCGCCCCCTTTGGCAGTTCTATCTTGAAGGAAGATGGAGATTGGAGATTTCAGGGTTTTTGGTGGTTTTCCTAAGCCAGGATTCAGACACGGCTAAGACATCTGGGTTGGCAGAGTGTGCTAAAGCAGTGAGCAAAACAAACTTAGGGAGTAGGCTTCTAATGTTAACATGCATGAAACCAAGGCTTTTACATTTACAGAAGTCAACAAATGAGAGCACCTGGGGGGTGGGAGTGGAGCTAGGCACTGCAGGACCTGGATTAACCTCCACATCACCAGAGGAGAAGTAGGATAAGGGTACGGCTAAAGACTATACGAACTGGCTGTCTAGCATGTTCAGAACAGAGTAAAAGGAGCAGGTTTCTGGGCACGATAGCATAGATTCAAGGCATAGTGTACAGACAAAGGTAAGGTAGGATGTGAGTACATTGGAGGTAAACCTAGGCATTGAGTAATGAAGAGTCTCTAGAGATGTTTAAACCAGGTGACGTCATCGCATATGTAGGAGGTGGAACAACATGGTTGTTTAAGGCATATTGAGCAGGGCTAGAGGCTCTACAGTGAAATAAGACAGTAATCACTAACCAGGACCGTAATGGACAAGGCATATTGATATTAGAGAGAGGCATGCGTAGCCAATTGAACATATGGGTCCAGTGAGTGGTTGGGCTGGCTGGGGACATGGCGATTCAGACAGTTAGCAGGCTAACAAGCTAACAGTTAGTAGGCCGGGGATAAACAAACTAGCAGCTAATAGACCGGGGCAAGCTAGCAGTTAGCAGGCTGGGTTAGCATGGGCTAGCAGTTACAGACCGGGCAGGTAAGCTAGCAGTTAGCAGGCCGGAGCCGGCAGCTAGCAGTTTGTAGACTGGGTTAGCAAGCAAGCAGATAGCAGGGGCTAGAAAGTTAGCCTTTGGGGGACGTCGCGATGGGGGTGAGTCTGTTTTTGCCTCTTCGTGCGGTGACGTCGATAGACCAGTCGTGGAATTAGTAGGGTTCCAAGTAGCTCTAGGTAGCTAGTGGGCCTAGCTGGTTAGCATAATGGGCCTTCATCGGGCGTTGCGCCTGAGGGGCCTGTTGGAGTCCTCGGGCAGATTATGTCGGTATTCCAATCGTAGGGGATCTGCAGGGTTCCATGCCCCATACTGGCTGTAGAAGGGGTCCAGATATTGTAGCCCAGGAGTATACTTCGGTGGTAGCACAGGAGCCCTGGCTGGGCTAGCTTCAAGCTAATTGGTGCTTGCTCTGGGATGGAAACGCTAGCCAGGAGTAGTCATCCAGGATTGCGGTTAGCTAGTTGTGAAGATCCAGGTGAAAATGTTATGTTTGCGGTAGGAATCCGGGGATAAAAATAGCAGGTCCGTTATGCTCTGGTTAGAGTCACGTTGTTCGAACTGATGAGAGCTTTCCAAGCTGAAGGTTAGCTGATGACCGCTGGCAATGGTTTGCTGACTAATATCTGGTAGTTAGCTGGCTAGCTTCAGTTGAGGGATTCTGGATCCGAAGTAAATATAAATACTTTAGGGGAAAAAAGCAGATCCACGCCACATTGAGTGAGGCGGGTTGCAGGAGAGTATTTAGATGTTGCGGTTTACCAAAATATTTGAAAGGATAAGCGACGAAAAAGATGTAAAACAATATATACAAGGGACACGACTGGACAAAGACGTCTGACTGCTACGCCATCTTGGATCAAGATGGATTGAGACATCAATGCCATCTTGGATTGAGACATCAATGCAAAATAAACCATCTCTAGCTTCAACTACAGATTGTATGGTGTTATAATTTTTATAAATTATAATGCTAATTACTTTTCCGTGAGTGTATGGACATCGAATCTAGGGAGTTAAAGGTTAGGAAGCATGACTTTTCTCATCCAAGTAAGTGTGGTCAAAGAGTAACTTAGTTGTAGTCTAGATCTGGTTACCTTTAACTGCAAACAGTTTTAGCGTTTTTACATTTCATTTCTGGATGTCTTCGGAACTACCCACGATGCACTTTCTGAACAGCATATGGAGAACAGCTGCTAACATTAGCCAGATGGAAATGGCTAGGTATCTACTACCCAATAGCTATAGGAGGACAGGCTCATTGTAATGGCTGGAATGGAAAATGTAAAGTTAATTCCAGTCCAGCCATTACAATGAGCCTGTCCTCCTATAGCTCCTCCCACCAGCCTCTGGTTGATAGCACTGCGCGTGTCAGCCAGTAGCAAACGTAGTGTTAGCAGGCTAGTAGTGATAACAATAGCAGGCTAGTTGGCTTGCAAGCTCATTTGTAGGAATACATTCATAGTGTTTGCTTGTAAGTTGGCAGAAAATGTAATTGAAACCGGTAGTCATGAGTGCAATTGATTGTGGGTTACTAATGCATTCTTTAGAATTTCGATCAGTTTTTATGTAATAACTCAATAGAGAATTGAGGGAATGTTTACGCATATTCTAATTCAAATCCATAGGTTACATTTATGCTGCCTACCCATTTAATCTTATCTGGGTTTCAACTCTATGAAAATGCCCTTCATGTTACAAATTTAACCAGAACATTGCACATCCACTAATCATGACAAACTTCTGGTAGCGGGCAATATAGGAAATTAACACGGGTCTCTAGCCGACCTGCTAGTGAGTAGCCAGCTAGTCTTTATATTTAAAGTCTAGCCAACTTGTAACTATTTGGTTGCTAACAAGGTAGAACAGTTAACTTTTATGAATGCACTTGTCTGTCTCCAACTGTTTGAACAGTCTGTTTAGATGTTGAAATCAAGTGGCATACCTGGATAAGATGCTTATTTCTGAGAATGAGAACAGGTGCCAATTCCTTATGAAGATGTCTTTTTTTTAATGCTCATTGCACATTTATAAAAGACTAGACAGCTAGCACAAGTCTGGCTAAAATGCTGCTAGCGGTATGTGATGCTGCACGCGACAGATTATTTCATTTTCCACAATCATTTTCATTGATACTCCTGCTCTTTTCTACATTTTGGGAGTCGAGACATAAGGGTATTGTTACAAAGGATAAGTTCTCCATTACAGTAAAATGGTTTCAATGCGCTTTGTGACGGTTTGACTTCTAATGTATTTTTTTGGGACAAAATGCAAAAAGTGAGTTCAAACTGCTTGTCAGAGATGAGAACCTTTTTGTCTTTGTTGTGATTGTGGGGAGGGGTTTGGTGTCTGCTAGTGGGAAGTTGCACAGAAGGAGAGAAGGAAACCAGACCCTAAAGACAAAAGCTCATAAAAATGTATTCTTGCGCTACAGACATTTTGAGCATTTTTATGTTGCCCAGCCCTAATGTACATCCGGTCACTGTGGGAACGATGTCATCGATGCACTTATTAATGACGCCCGTGACCGGTGTGGTATACTACTCGGTGCCATCAGATGAATCCCAGCACTTTATCGGTCTGTGCTAGCGAAACAGTCTTGTAGCCTAGCATCCGCTTTATTGGGCATGTCACTGGTACTTCCTGCGTATTTGCTAGTAAGCAGGAATCAGGAGGATGAAGTTGCGGTCTGATTTGCCAAATGGAGGTCGTTGGAGAGCTTTGTATGCTTCTCTGTGTGGAGAGTAAAGGTGATTGAGCTTTTGCTTCTAGTTGCTCAGGTGACATGCTAGTAAAAATTGTCATGGAATTCAGTTTCCCTGCATTAAATCCCCAGCCACTAGGAGCGCTGCTTCTGGATGATTTGTTCTTGTTAGCTTATGACCCTATACAGCTTGTTGCGTGGCGGTAAATAGACAGCAATGAAAAATATAGATGACCCCCCCTTGGTAAATAGTGTCAAAGGTTTAGTGTTTGGGCCTATATTCCTTGCACACAATGACTACATCAAGCTTGGGACTCTAACTTGTTTGATGCATTTGCATTTTGTTTTGACAAATGGGAACTGAATGGTGATTTGATGACTGGAGTAATTTTATCTTGGCAAGTAGAAGTTTTTGAACACTTGTAAATGAATCCCGACTGCCATGATTTAAGAAGTCATGAATAATGATTCCAGTTAGAGGCTACAACAAAACATGCTACCATCTCCAAGAACAGGAGATTATCATTTTTCATAGGGATGATCTTTGTGCCTCCTAACCTCACTTACCGTAATTCACAAATACATTTTGAGACAGAAACAGATATGTAGGAAAATATCCTTGAATAAAAGGTGACCTTCTGTACTGTCACCTCATTGGGCCCCTGAGTGGCGTACTAGAGGCGTCATTACAGACACCCTGGTTCGATTCCAGGCTGTAACACAACCGGCCGTGATTGGGAGTCCATAGGGCAGCGCACAATTGTCCCAGCGTTGTCTGGGTTTGGCCAGTGTAGGCAGTCATTGTAAATAAGATTTTGTTCTTAACAGACTCGCCTAGTTAAAACATTTTATTTAACTGACCTCAAATCCAAAATGCTGGGCTATAGACTAAAAAATGTTTTATATTTTATTGTCCAAATGCATATGGAGTGATCTTTGCATCGGTGTGGATGAGAACTACTTGTTTATACAGGTGACTCTTGGCTGCACTGTAAATGGCTTTGCTGCAGAGGGCAGCATGGCTTCATGGTGGTTACTTATTAGGTCAAATTGATTTGAAGCCATGGAAAGTTGCGAACACAAATTGCCATTATACTTTGTTTTCATCCACAGATATTGTTAGGAATCCAAGAGCTCCTAAATGAACCAAATATCCAGGATCCTGCACAAGCTGAGGCGTATACAATTTACTGGTGGGTCTGAGTAGATATTTTAATTAAGTGAAAGGTTTGTCAAATGTCAGTTGGAATAGGATCTACACAGCTGCTGGCAATCTTCTCATTAGCTTGTGCCCCTCCTGGTCAATGGTTTGTCTAGCTGTTTGCAAACATTGTTGCAAGGTTGTTAGTTGATACTTGATATTTCCAGGAAATATCTCATTCCTCATAACATGCCTCCATCTTTCATTTCAGCCAAAACAGAGTGGAATATGAAAAAAGGGTTCGAGCACAAGCCAAAAAGTTTTCTCCATAAAGCTTCAAGACTACACAAGATGGAAGAAATTGGTTTGCTGAGGATTTTGTCTCTGCCCCCTTTTTGTCTGCCTCCAACTATGCCATTGCTCACCTATTTCCTGCTGGACTGTTTTAAAACTGAACGTGTGCCATTTCTGTCCATCACCCACATACTGATGCACCCTTTTGCTTTTTTGATTCGGAAGTCCTGGATTTGAAGGTGCACTATGCCGCCACCACAAAGGATATTCCGTACTCCAACTGTGGTATTTCTTTTTTCAAGAGCTTACTCTTGTCAGAAAAGACTGTACGAAATGGGAGTCACTTCTGTTTTTTTTATTCATGTGTTCAATGGTAGGCAAAATAATTGTATGTTCTGATAAAGATATAGAAAAACAGGCCTCAATGAATCTATTCAAAGGTAGTTAAGAGTCTGATGCGGAGACACTAGTTGTTTTAGTCCAACTATTTAGATTTAAATATGTTTGTACAAAGCTAGTGTTAATAATACATGTAGATGGACTCAGTTCCATCTTTCCCAATGCATTATGTTGCCAGTTGAAGGTTGACTTTGGGTAACAATAACAGCTTTAGACTGTGTACATGATCAAATCAATATTCAAGGTCATTTTAATGCTTAACAAATTGAATAAGATATTTGGCTACAGAAGTGCCATTCCTTATCGATCGCTTTTGTCCAAAAAGCAAATCCTGTGACATGACAACACATACTGGAGGAGTTACTGGCTAGTTAACTAACGAACTAGCTATATCTGGTAGCTGCATGCATGACTAGAATGAACAACTAAAAGCGCACCCTATTTCTGTTTGAAAATGGAGAAAGCGTAGGAGTTGGACTGTTTGTGCCCAAAGTCTACCTTTTTAAAGCTGTTAAAAGGTTTTGAGTGACCTTCAGGACTGTTCAAACGAGACTGTACCTCTGAGACAATCTGGTAACCCTACATAAGGGACCCTTTCAAGGGAGGATGTAACGGGTTTATAGCTCTTGGCGTTCCGTCATTTATTTGGGTTTCTGAGATTAATATTTTGTTTGCACATAAGACTAAAACGCCAACAAATCAGCTCCAAATAATTTTAACTTGAGATCTGTTCCTAAGTATTCCCACACATAATAGAGATGTGATTTGTGAGCAGGTTTTGAAATTGTCTTGTTAAATATCTGTTTGTGATTCTTGCGGTCAATTTGCAGTCTGCAAATATTTATGTTCTGGCCCCCTGACCATCCGCTCAAGGAAAACTCGTCCCGCGCTGAATCTAGTTGCACTATCCCTTTAGAGCAGGGATCGTTGACATTTTGACAACTAAGACATGTTATCCATGAGTTCATATGACTGGGCAGGTAGAAAAAGGCAAAATAGCCTAAATATATCTCTTATCCCTTTTAATCAATATAACTAGGGAATAGTAATTGACTTCTGTGTGTGTGCATGTCACACCTTTTCAAAGAGGGAATCCTCTTCGCTCTACGCTAACCCCATGGGCCCTTATGATTGCGTTTCACATTCTGGTTACAGCTAGCAATTAACACATCATGCAAATTTCAGGTTTTGTGATGCAAATTATATCATTAGTGCAGTCACCGTCATGCACACCAGCTATACATCCTGTTTTGTGCCAGATTTGCTCAGGAACACATCAGTGTTGATATTACATGACCAACATGTTTATCAGGCTGTGTGATTTGAAGTGACTCATTCCTGTCTGATTGTCATTGACAGACTGGCGTGAGTTTTTTGGGGGCCTTTATTCCTTAGTTTCCTCTGATCGTCCTCAAATTGCTACTCTTACTGTGTACGTGAATAATAACCAAAATGAGTGTCGCTGTGTTGATGAACCAATCTGATGCCATAAGGTGTTCCTTGGGTTGAAGTGGCATAATTCTGTAAGTCAGATTTCTAATCAGCTCAGTTCATCCACTAAGGCATTCACTTTCAGAAAATCTCCTTGGTGTCATACTTAATAAGCATGATACAAACATTGATTACACCTCAGTGACAAGGTGGTGTGTTGTGGATGGCTATTGATTTAGTCAGTGTTAAGTCAGTGTTCGCTACTTGTGGTGCTGTTTTGACAACCCCACATTAAAAAAAACATGATGTGGATCAGCTCAAATAGCACAACTGAAAATTTCAGGGTGAGAACAAAAAACTGGGTGAAATGGAAGAGTGTTGATGACTATCTGCAGGTTGGCTTTATGGGGCACATTAAACATGGATTAAAGCTAATCATTTTTTGCCCAAAGTTATTTTCCCCTCCTTACTCCCTAAACTAGGGGGCTTGTTATTTAAAGATACTGTGCCACTGCCACTTCAAACAGTTCCATCCAGCTGGGGCGGTGCACTAATGATGTGGCCATGGAAACGGAGCTGCCAGAGGGTCACCCTGTGTCTTATCACTAAGCACAAAACATGGACAATCCTTTATTCCCTTCTGCAGATTTAGAGTTAGGATAGCTGACATGATGGAAAATAAACCATGGAATAAATGAATTGCATATTCATTCAAACATGCTTATTCGCTGTGGATTTGATTTGATTTGATTTGGAGAAATCTTACTTTTCAAAACCTTTTAACTGGGATGTGGGACACGCAGGAGAGGGAATCCTATACTAGGTTCATCAGCAAATGGAAGAGAGTCGCAACCTGTCCTTGACGAGTAGGTGGAGGAGGGAGTACAGGTGCTCCATCTAGCTGCAACTTCAAAGGCCTAAGAGGACCCGTTGACTGGACTGTTGCATCCTCTTTCAATGCTGTGCTTTCATTTCTAATTTCTGACTCTGAAACCCTGGAGGCCAAGTGCTGTGACAAGCCATTAAAATGTATTCTGATATAGTCACACTCCTAGAAAAAAACTTCCAAAATGGTTATTTGGCTGTTCCCATAGGAGAACCCTTTTTGGGTTCCATGTGAATCCTCTGTGGAAAGGGTTTTATATGGAACCCAAAAGGGTTCTTCAAAGAGTTATCCTATGGGGACAGCTGAAGAACCCCTTTAGGTTTTACATAGTACACTCTTTAGAAAAAAGGGTGCTATTGAGAGGTCCTTAGGAAGAAAGGCACCTAGCAGCAGACAAAAAAAATAAGTTTAGAGGGGCTCTTTACATGGGAAACAGTCCCATCACAGTCTAACCATTGCTGAACCCCGAGTCTCTAATTGTCAGTGACTGGGGCAAGTCATTCATTTTCATTATTAAAGGGGAAATATTAACATAACCAACTCATCTGTTAATGCCATTGTCTGCCCACAGTCTACCCCACTGTTTTTTTCTCTCTCCTTTCGCTATAGGCATGGCAAACTCTTTACATGACTCCTGAGTGATAACAACTATACTGAGCAAAATATAATTGCAACATGCTACATTTTCAAAGATTTTACTGAGTTACAGTTCATATAACGAAATCAGTCAATTCAAATAAATTCATAAGGCCCTAATCTATAGATTTCACATGACTGGGCAGGGGTGCAGCCATGGGTGGGCCTGGGAGGGCATAGGCCCACCCACCTGGGAGCCAGCCCACCCACTGGGGAGCCAGGCCCAGCCAATCAGAATGCATTTTTCACCACGAAACGTCTTTATTACAGACGGAAATATTCCTCAGTTTCTTCAGCTGTCTGAGTGGCTGGTCTCAGACAATCGCACAGGTGAAGAAGCAAGATGTGGAGGTCCTGGGCTAGCGTGGTTACACGTGGTCTGTGGTTGTGAGGCCGGGTTGCATGCACTGCCAAATTCTCTAAAGCGATGTTGGAGCCGGCTTATGGTAGAGAAATTAAGATGTAATTATCTGCCGACAGCTCTGGTGGACATTACTACAGTTAGCATGCCAGTTGCACTCTCCCTCAAAATTGGAGTTATCTGTGGCATAGTGTTGTGTTTCAAAACTGCACATTTTAGAGTGGCCTTTTATTGTACCCAGCACAAGCTGCACCTGTGTAATGATCATGCTGTTTAATCAGCTTCTTGAAATGCTAGACCTGTCAGGTGGATGGATTATCTTGGCAAAGGAGAAATGCTCACTAACAGGGATGTAAACAAATTTGTGAAAAAGATTTGAGAGAAATAAGCTTTTTGTGGGTATGGAACATTTCTGGAATGTTTTATTTCAGCTCATGAAACATGGGACCAACACTTTACATGCTGCGTTTATATTGTTGTTCAGTATAATTCTATCCACATAACTGCTGCGTTTATATTGTTGTTCAGTATAATTCCTTCCACATAACATAAAAGTAAATTAAAACTCAAAAGAGCATAACAAGTGCTCTTGAATTGCCTTTCCTTCAGCAGATCAATGGATGTGAACAGCCAAATCACAAGATTCTGTTGCGCCTTGGCTTTTCCGCTGGCGCTAAGTGGTTCTATTTGGGAAGTGTCCTTCCCTGTGCCATGAAATGGTGCCTGACTGGAGCTTTTTCTTCACTGTGTGTGGAATAATTGCTGCACGTGGAGAGGCAACTCACCCCAGCAGCCGGGTAATTAATATGTGTGTGCAAAAGAGAACGAGAGAGAGGAAGAGAGCGATGTGTATTATCTGACAGGGAAGCTAAGGGTTGTTGGTGATGGTGCCTTTCACTTGCTCCATGCGGGTTCATGGAAACTAGGAAGGAGATCCTCTGAAGTTGCCATCGTGTTGTTGTGTGTGAAAGAAAAACACATTTTCCTTGCTGACAATATTCTCATGTAGTTTATCACTTCTCTAAAAGACTAATTGTTGGCCTATTGCAAAAAGTCTGATTACAATATGAAAACCTTGGTTTCCTGGCTGAGGGGAATAACATGTAATACATTTAACTCAGGCTGAAGATGATCTATAATCACACTGAATAATGTGGCATACTCACTCTCAAGGCACAGGAGAGACCTTACAGATGTTTGGGGCCCCGTACACTAGTTAAAGTCTGTAATAATCCAATTACAAAATCCCACAATGTGTGCATGGATGCCCAGACGGTTGCAGCACAGATATCCTCAACAGATCACCTCTGAGCAGTGCCCAGGAGGTGGTAACACCCATGCTGTGACTCAGAACCCCTGCGGGGACTCTTGGACAGCATTTGAGTAAGCAGGCAAAATAGCCTCCACAATCCAGAGGGAAAAGGCTTCTGATCTGAAAACCTGTCAAACGTTAGGAAAGAGAGAGCCTGTTCTTAGATGGGTGTAGCATGTATCAACCTGTTATGGGATTTGATATCCTGCAGCCTATTCACAACAGTACACCATACGGCCCACCATCAAATAACATGGAACCCTAAAAGTCATGCTGGCAGTATTGGTGGCCATCCTTCAAGTGCATTATAGGTTCACAAGGAGGAAGCCAGCTATGGTCTTTTCTGAGCCAAAGTCTGGTTTAGTAGCAGCCCTTCCCATATTAGGTTAGAGCCAAAATACCACTCAAAAACTATCTTTTGGTATTTGTTTCATTTATTGTACGTTTTCTTCCATATTAAGAGATAAAATAGAAAGATAAAATAAGAATTAAAAAAACGAACAAACAGATGGAAATTGAACACTAAAGCTCGGTTTAATAAAGGAATTAGCCCCAATAGATGGAATGTACAGTATAATCATGAGACAAGTAAACAACCATTCTAAGAGAATCCTTGCAGCAATGATAGCTGATAAATCAGGTTATTGGTAATTCAGGTAAGGTTCCCACACTTTGTACAACTGATCTGTTTTAGAATGTGATGTACATGTCAAATATTCCAACGGAACCCATTGAAAAAGTATCTTATGCCAACCTTTAAAAGATGGGACCTTGTCAGCAGTCCACTGTAAGAGGATGTTTTTCCTCTCTGCGAAGGTAAGGATGTTTTACAACCTCCTCTTACCCATAGAGGTAACATGCCTACTAGGGAGACCTAACAGCAAAGATACCAAGTCCAATTCTAGGTCAAGCCCAAGAATTTGTTCAATTTCTTGAAGGACATTAGAACAGTACCTTTGTAATTTGGAAAAGGACCGTGCATATCTCCAAATGTCCTCCCACATCTTCTCGTCGAATAGTAACAGACAGTTCATTCTCCCACACTGGCTTGACCCCTTGTGTGTCTACAGTAGCAAGGTGCCTTAAAGCATCATAAAATGAACTTACAGACATTTCCTTTGTGAGGAAAAAATGCATTCTTTCAAAGACAGACATATCAGGGTTGCCAACTAAGATGGTGCTCTTCAAAATATGTCTGATTTGTAGAAAGCGGAAATAGTCCTGCTTTGGTAGCTGATATTTCTCAACCATCTGCTCCAATGACATTAGAATCCTGTCAGCTAATACATCATTTAGTCTGCCTATGCCCTTATTAAGCCAAAGGTTAAAACCAACATCCAGCAATCCTGTTACAAAATCGTGGTTGTTAAGAATCGGGGTAAGAGCAGAGGTTAGTTTGGGCCTTCCCTCAAAACGTTGAACTGATCTCCATGCTTTGAGTGTATTAAGTGTAATGGGATTATTGCAGCTATAGATTTAAAGCTTCTGAAAAATAAAAGATCCTGCAAGGGGTATTTTGAAAAAGAAGTCACAATATCTAACCAAATAGAGGAGTCATCATTTGTTATCCAATCAGTAATATGCCTTAAGTGGGCACACCACTTATAAAACCTCATATTGGGCAGATCTAAGACCCCTATAGAACCTGGCAGCTGTCTAGGCTTGCGTTTATTCCATATAAAGGAATTTAACCAGCCATTTTAACATTGTATTACTTTATTGGAAAATAAGACAGGGATCATTTGGATTGGGTTAAGTAGTCTAGGTAAAACATTAATTTTCAGAAGGGATATTCTACCTAACCAAGAAATCTGAAGATAATTCCAGCGCTCCAGGTTAGTCCATTGTTGATACAGTCCCAAAATGTTTTGCTTTACAGCAATTGAGCTTTTAAGATATAGAACTTTCAGGGTGGCAGGGTAGCCTAGTGGTTAGAGGGTTGGACTAGGAACCGGAAGGTTGCAAGTTCAAACCCCCGAGCCTACAAGGTACTAATCTGTTGTTCTGCCCCTGAACAGGCAGTTAACCCACTGTTCCTAGGCTGTCATTGAAAATAAGAATTTGTTCTTAACTGACTTGCCTGGTTAAATAAAGGTAAAATAAATTTAAAAAGTGGTGTAAAGTACTTAAGTAAAAATACATGAATGTACTACCTAAGTAGTTTTTTGGGGTATCTGTACTTTACTATTTATATTTTTGACAACATTCCTAAAGAAAATATGTACTTACTCCCATACATTGTCCCTGACACCCAGAAGTTACATTGCAAATGCTCAGGCAGGACAGCATTATGGTCCAATTCATGCACCTATTAATATAACGCGTTGTCATCCGTACTGCCTCTGATCTGGCAGACTCACTAAACACAAATACTGTGTTTGTAAATTATGTATGAGTGTTGGAGTGTGCCCATGTCTGTCTGTAAATAAAAATGTGTGCAGTCTGGTTTGCTTAATATAAGGAATTTGATGTATAGCATTTACTTTTACTGAAGTATGACAATTGTGTACTTTCCCCATCACTGTACTTAAGTACATTTAAAACCAGATAGTTATAGACTTTTACTCAAGTACTATTTTACTGGGTGACTTTCACTTTTATGTGAGTCTAACCCTAACCCACTTTCTATTAAGGTATCTTTACTTTTACTCAAGTATGACAATTGAGTACTTCTTCCACCACTGACTTTCAAAATACAGAAAGTGTCACAGTATGATGCGCTTTACATGGTATTTTCCTTTTATTAATTAGCCAAGTAGCTAACAGCTTGTGGATATTGGCTATGCTAAACTGAGTTGGGGGAAAAACATCCCCCAAGCAGGAAGCCTTTTCTGCTGTGCAGGCCAATTAAGCATTGGGTATAGGAGATTCAGAGTTCACACAAATTCAAAGTACACAGACATTCTGATTTAATAGCTCATACAGAGCAATGCCTGGCATTGGATCCCGTGTGGCTCAGTTGTCTTCCTGCAGCGATGGTTGTGGGTTCGATTCCCATGGGGACCCGTATGGGGAAAAAATGAAAATGTATGCTCTGGATAAATGTAAAATGTAATGGAGTGAGGAAAGATTGAATTGAGTACATTTCCATGTCACTCAATATTACATCCCATTGGGTGGCGGAACCTCTGATCCCCTGAGTGACAGCCATTCAAAGTTATTCTAGATTGTCTTCAGCTTGACCCTCATGACCGGGTTCATTCCCAAGGGTGTATGCTAGGATGTGTAAATTGAACTATTGAACCAATCGATAGACAGTTTGAAACATGTTTTTGAGAGACCTAGGAGTTGTTTCAATCCTGCGTCTGAATCTTGGCTCTCCTTTCACACCACACAATTGTTGTCAATCAATCAATCACATTTATTTACAAAGCCCTTTTTTACATCAGCAGATGTCACAAAGTGCTTATACAGAAACCCAGCCTAAAACCCCAAACAGCAAGCAATGCAGATGTAGAAGCAGAGTGGCTAGGAAAAACTCCCTAGAAAGGCAGGATCCTAAGAAGGAAACCTAGAGAGGAACCAGGCTCTGAGGGGTGGCCAGTCCTCTTTTGGCTGTGCCGGGTGGAGATTATTGCCATTAAGGTCAGATTGTCTGGCCTACCTGAAAGATATATTTTTATTCCACAGATAGTATGCACATCTCTGAGCCTACCTTGTGTCATGCTATTTGTGTGATACATTTCGCAACACTTTTTCCCCCAGTTTTTTTCTGATCGGTTATGAGGGAACAAACTCACAGTCAATTTTATATCTCCCAATGTTTTTAATGAATGTCTTCAGTATAACTCTGTAGGATCTCACCTCTTCTCAGTAGCCTCAGTACAAGGAGTGATCTTGAGAAATGTCAAGCCTGTAAGTTAATCACCATGTTGGACCTTAATACAAATACCATAAATGTCTATTTGGCATCTTCACTCAGTTGAGGTACACATTTATTTAATGAGTTTTGTAAGCTTTTACAAGAATGTGTATATTTTGGATCTGATTGGGAGGCAGACAGTTCCACCTCATTACCTGTTATCATGTTATAGCCTATTATTTAGAATTTCCATCATTCACAGAAGGGATCATCAACTATATTCAGTCGGGGGTCAGTTTTTTTTCTTGAGCTGATGGCCGAGGGGAAGGAACATAATTATAAATCATTTGTAGACTGCAATTTGACCCCAAGTAGCCCAAACAAATACACTATTTGACTAAAACAATCATTTCAAACCGTGCTTACATTTGTGGGCAGTTACATGTGTCTCTCTATTATGCTTGGGAATACCTGGGAACAGATTTCCAAAATTTAAATCACTTGGAGTTGATTTCATGATGTTTTACAGTCTTTTATGTTTAATAATAAAACCACTTGGAGGCCAAATTTGGCCCGTTTACAGGTTGACTTGATAATATTTGACTTCAGGTACATATTCCATCGACTGTTCCCTGTACCAAATAAACAATAACCTGTTATGTTAATGTTGGTGTCTTTGGCTGAACACAAATATCCTTTATTATTGTATAATTTTGAAGCTATAGCAAATGATTATGACAGAAGACACAGGTAGAGCTAGCTAAATGTGACAGGTGGTTCTACCCTCTTCTTCACAGAGCGTATTTCTTACATCCCTCCGCAACAGCCCGAGGCGGGGAAAGTGTGCCTTGACTTCCTGTGACTATATATGGAGACCACCGGTACAGCATGAGTGAAGAAGAAAACATCTCCGGGAAAAACGAGAGCGTTTGTCTGTGAACAAATAAAATTAATTAACGTTTATTGCGGCCGATGACTATCTCCTATCTTAAAGAGACAAACACGTATTTTCCGTCGATTTTGTTGTGCTAAAACAGGAACTCAGAGACGCAAGCAAAAACATACGCACATCGCAACTGTGAATGAGAAAGCTACAGGTGAGCATTATTTTTCTTTATCAACAGCATTTCAACTTTATTTAGTTGCACGTATACCATCTCTATTCCATGTCTGTTTTAAAGATGAAAAGAGCACTTTGCATTATTGATTGTGTGCTGTTTCAATATGTGAACATTTTGGAGGGGGCATTTCATTGTTTTCATACCTGTTGATTTGAATTGTAACCATTTGCGTGCATAATCAACGAATATTTGAATAAGTTGACAGATACATATTTTATTCCATGGTAAAGCTTATGTGTATTAATGTCGTTTTGTTGACACTTATGTGCTAGTCCCCCTTTAAATTTATTACTCTAAGAAAAAGTTGTTTATCCATCCCCTCAGAATCCTATAATATTAATTTTGGTTTTAAAATGAAATCCTAGTTAATCATGATGCTTTTGGTTGATATGTTGGTTGATTATTGACCAGAAAAAAAGTACGAACGGGTGATTTCATTTCCTCAACAAGATGTTGTCTAATGGTACGCACAAATATATTATTCAGTCATTTAGTTGTAGGCTATAATTAGCCGACTATCTTTCAGAGGATATTGTGTTCTCTAACATGCACTCTGCATGTGATCTTTTAAAGGATTTCATCCTGTTGTTCCATCTTAGTTGTTCATGTCAATAATACGTTTTGAAAAGCTACAACCTGTTCCCTGCATGGGTCAAGGCAACCCAACCTTGCTGAACTGAAACTCTTATTTGGTATGTATAAATCATTTAAGAAACAGACAGGCAGAGATGCACACACCTTTTTTTAAATACTCAAGTATATCTATAAATTATTATTTTCACTTAAAGGCTAGATGTGTGAATTAATAATAACTGCATAGTTACACGCATCCTTTGTAGAGCATACTTTTCCCCAATCATCCAGTCCTGCAAAATTGTCATGAAGCATAGTTTTCTGCATGAGGGATGTATTTGCCAAGGGAACCTTTCTTGTGTATATATCATGCAGTTGTCTTGGAAACTGACTAACCTGATGTAGGGATGGTTGGTGTGTTCATTATAGCAATCACTCCTGGTAACCTCCCTTTTAACTTTTAACAATACTTCTGAAAGTACCGACGCTCTCTCTCCAATAATTGTGCGATATTGGCCCTCATTTGTGAATTTCAATGAAGAGGGTTGATGCATAATCAGCCTGGTCTTTGTGGCAATACGCTCTGCACTCAGACGATTTGCATGTACCAGAGAGGTGAATGACTGTTATGCAGATTGCAGGAATATGATTTCCTTTTTTAACAAAGCTCTTTAGAGGTAAACAAAAACAAGCGGGGGTCCTAAGTGTTCACTTAGAAGGAGCTCGTTAAGTATCTTAAGGAGACAGATAACTCAAACAGGTGTTGTTATATTTCCACTGCACCTAGAAAGTAATCACTTAGAGTTTTAACAATTAATTGCATTTCATCATCATGTACCCAGTGGATGCATTCAGTGAAGAAAATATGATTTCCTCCACTGAATTTTGCCTCTTCTACATGAGTAGCCTCATAGCCTGTAATTAATCCTGCATCATATTACACTAATCAAAATAATTTAACAAAATGTGCCTCTGGACACGTATCGTAAAGTCCCAAAAGACAGAAAATGCTGAATCCGATTTTCTTTTACCATTTTGTTTCACATAATTCTTAGATGTCCCCCTTGAGTTCTCTTGCGAAAATAGGTCTCTCAATCTTATACAAAGAGAACAATTACAGAATAGTCATGTTATGTCTGCACACTGCATTTACAGTGCTGTATTGAGAGTAACATTAGCACACAGTTTGATAGTGCTGTTATTTTTGGGTTATGCCTAATGTATTGTGACATGTGATTGTTTGATTGCTTGGTTCTGTAACGGTCACTTCAGTTTGTGATATGAAAAACACGGTTGATTAGAAATCACTGTCGCGGAGACATCATTCTAAACACAACAGTCACTTGAATGGTTGTTCCCACATCTATGGTTGCATCTATGGCTATAAAAAAATCCATTCTCTTATTGATTGACAGTTTAAATCTGTCTGTGTGGTACAGTTTCTTCCCTCAGAGCTTTGAGAAAGCCTTCTGTTGCAGGTTAGAGACTACTTGATTCTAGAGCCTAGCCCTATGAGTCACACTCTCAGCACTACTGGTGCTATAAAAAACACTGGCTAACCCTGTCTATTCCCCGCACCCCTCTCTCTCTCTCTCTCTCTCTCCTTAAACATCCAAAGAGCAACTTGTGAAAAGGTTGAGTGAGAGGGTAACATCATTTCGATGTGTCCGTATGTCAGTTTGGCCCTTATAGTAGGCCTACGTATGACTATGAGTCTAAGGATCCAGGCCCGTATTATGTTGGTTGAAGGGTTCCCCCAGTCCTTTTTTCTAAAGAGAGACGAACACGCTGTGAATCATTCGTCACGTCACTCAGGATCATGGTTTTTGTAAAGGATCGAGCTCATAAGCATTTACCTTCACCATCATGCAACCTTTCATTTAATAATGAATATCCTGTCATAGTCACCATGGTTGATATTGTGTTGTGTTTGAGGTTGTGTTTGTGTTTGTATTGAGAGTTGAGTTGAGTAGCATAAAGAGGAGACCTTCATTATCTACATAACATAACCAGTCTGTATTGTTTTGCATATCATGTAATGCATTGCATGTACCCAGTGTATTCAGAGAATAGTCCTAAAAGTAAATTCTCATTGAATAGAGAATTGTTGCTCCCTGCAGTATGCCCTTTTTCATGTGGCTCTCTAAGTAGTTTCTGCTCTATTGCCAGGTAGTAGCTTTGTATAGCCTAACTAGCACAGAAAGACTTTACCCATGCTGTAAAACAGCTCCCAGACTCTTTCCCACCAACACTGACGAATATTCACTGCCTATCGATCTCAGATGCAAAGTGTCAGTCTTATGTCAATTCTGAATTGAGCGCCCGCTGATCACCCTAACAGATTGGCTCATTGGCTGTACAGGGGCTGCTGAGAATAAGCTGCTACCGTGGAACCTCTGATTGTCATCCGGTGGTTCTGCCAAAGCCTGGAGGGGATCAGAGCCCTTATCTATCTAGACATGCACACAGATCCCAATGATACTGTAGCTATGTCTCCCCATTCCATGTGAGGAATTTTCTCTCCATGTTCAACAAGATGTGGAGCTCCCAGCCCAACACCTTCTGTCTGTCATGTCACAATGTCCAGGACTCTAGTATGGCTGTTATGTTTGTGTTGGACATAAGTGAGCCCTTGTTAAATCAATAAGTTCCTTTCCCCCCCTGATTATCTGTGATGAGCCATTCACACAGGTTTCAGTCTGGGGGCCTGAGTGACCACTTGTTTGGTCCATGCACAAAGGATTCATTAATCAAATAGATAGTTGTTAGTTGGGTTTGTTCCATAATGATGTTGTTTTTTGTGTGTCTTTTAATGTAATTACATTATGACAAAGCTGAAGGTCAACATGTGGATATCTTTATTATTTAATTATAATTTTCAGTGTATGTCCCAAAACCACAATAATATTGAGCAGTTACAACTGTGGAAAATACAATTGGATTAGAGAAGAAAACACACACACACACACACACACACACACACACACACACACACACACACACACACACAGTAGGCCATATACAGTACAGTCCATGCACATAATCAAGTAGATTTCCCACAGGACCAAAGAAGATCATTTAAACAATCTATATTCTGAGGGACTGGCAGGACCTCCACCAAACATGGCTAAATAGATGACACTTGTGGACTAATTGATAACAACGGCATTCAAATGACATTTTCTAAAAATTCCTGCCCTCTATTTTGAATATGATATCATGGCAGAATCTGTTCACTCAATCCTGAAGAAATGAGACAAAGAAAGCTTGCTGTGAGACTCCAGGGTCCCACTGATGGATACACTTTACAGCAGCAGTCTAGGCTAGCTGATGTCATTTAACCAGTAGGTTAACCAATCTATAAGGATGATAATGACATCAGCGGCAGGATGAGTCCCCAGCGACAGAATGGGAGATTTTTTTTATAGATATGAGTCTAAAATCCATTTTTATCTTCATCACAATTGGCATTGGAAATAACTGTGTCATACTGGCTCCCTGGGAGTCTGATGATGGGGTATTTGCAGTCCTTTAGCCTCATTGAATACGAAGCTGAGGAGATGAGAATCCAGGTGTGATCAGGACCAACTTTTGCCTCATTGGTGCTATGGTGTGATAAGTTAGCCTGGCCAGGGGAAGACTGATATAATAACATCAAGTGATTATTAATGCAGCCTGCCTCGGTAGAATTCTGTCTACCTGGATTTACCAACCCTTTTCTCTCCCTCCACCGTTACCATAGAGACCCCTCCATCCCCTAACAGCAAGGAGCCTTTTGCTGCCGGGGCTCGCTGGCTTCTCACAGGAGAAATACAGTGTTGAGCATCGCCGTCAGTCTCTGTTAAGGTTCGGGCACCTGTGATGTGTGAGAGTGAGAGTGTGAGTGTGAGAGTGAGAGTGAGTGACATTCACTTGGCTGTGAGTGTTTCCTTGGCACGTTGACTCGTTTTTTGTCACTGGGACTTGATGACTGAGACAGAGTGACATCCAGTTGGGAGGCCAGCCACGTCTAATTGAAATGAGCTGCTCACCTGGGAGAAGGCTTCTCCCTGACTGTGATGCTTTGCTAACTATCACCAGTCAGAGCTGCAAGTGTATACCTAACAGACAGGTATTGGGTCTGAGACACAAGCAGGTAGCTGGTGTTTGTAGTTTGCTCTGTTAAAACAGCATCAGGTGTCTAATGACCTTGGGGAAACATGAAACGGTGCACACAGATGACCAATATATGAACAAATCTCTCTCACAAAAGCCTCTCCTGAGAAATGAAAGTGTGAAATGAAAACAGTACTTCTTATCATGTGGGTTTAACTATGGTGTCACTGTATAGGAAATAGTGGCATGAGATTCAAACCCACTTCATTCATAGGCAGTAACTCTTTTGACCCATATCCAAGGGGCACTGCAATCCAGAACCTTCCTCAATGGAGGCGTTATAGACATATGAATACCTACATCTATGATACTGTTCACATTCTAACTAAAGGTGCGAGGCAAGCGCACTATCTGTCTCGAACAGTTACATTGAGTTAATTCCTATTACAAATATATTGTCTAGCTAGCTGTGTTATTTAATGTGTCACTTTCACTGTTTGAGAAAAAGCAGAACACAGAGCTGCCAGTCTGTCTCTCTTCCTCTTCCCTCAGAGATGTGACAAAAGAAAAACATTTGCTGTCAGCTGATGAAAAGAATGTATATCTGTCCCCTGTAAAAACTTTGCCATCAATCAAACCCTCTCTCTTGTATACATGTAATTTCTTGTCTTTTAGTGCCTTTTAGTTTTTTCTCTACCTCTGCATTGTACTGTTGCTGCGTCTACTGGTGTCAGCCACCATACAAGCTGGTCAGAGGCTGGAGAGTGACTCATACTCACTGAGGTGGAACCTAACATTGGACTTGTTCTTTAGAAGTCTCACATCGTATCACAGTTTAACTAGAACCCTTAAGAACAAAGTCAGCGATGAATTAGGCGTCTGTGATGATGATACTTCTATCTTAGCAACACTTCTCTCTGCTACAGTAGATGGGGGTCGGTGGAGGAGGATTTGAGAGAGCATTGCTTTAATGAGAGTTATTGCAGGTAGGTTTGTCACAACAGTGGTCAACCAGCAAGTCTATGATGAAATCAACCAGCATACGATATCAGTCAGCCTTGGACAGAAATAGCACGTACCTTCTGCCATGGGTTGAGTATAATTGAGTTAAGAGGGTGTGATTACTGTGATTAACCCTGTGTTTATGTAGCCAAAGGGAAGCTCCTCAAGTGGATATATCACATCTGTGTTAGATACTGTATATCCAACTATAGTTCAAATAAACACTGGGATAAACAATTACAAGGATTTTCAGACATTTACTAAACATTGTTGTACAACCTGACACTTGTTTTAGGCTCATGTTCATGTGAATTATTCTCCTTGTGACCCCAGGTAGTGAATGAGCATGACGACGTTGCTGGACCTGAAGAGCAGTGTTCTGAGGCAGGTTCAGAGGAGCCAGTCTCTGAGGGGGAGGAGGGAGCCAGCAACCTCAGCAGCCAGCAGCATCCCTGTCACACACTTCCCTGACCAGTTACCTCACGGGTGAGTCTCACACACTGCCCTGACCAACTACCTCACGGGTGAGTCTCACACACTGCCCTGACCAACTACCTCACGGGTGAGTCTCACACACTGCCCTGACCAACTACCTCACGGGTGAGTCTCACACACTGCCCTGACCAACTACCTCACGGGTGAGTCTCACACACTGCCCTGACCAACTACCTCACGGGTGAGTCTCACACACTGCCCTGACCAACTACCTCACAGGTGAGTCTCACACACTGCCCTGACCAGCTACCTCACAGGTGAGTCTCACACACTACCCTGACCAGCTACCTCACGGGTGAGGCTCACACACTGCCCTGACCAGCTACCTCATGGGTGAGGCTCACACACTGCCCTGACCAGCTACCTCACGGGTGAGGCTCACACACTGCCCTGACCAGCTACCTCATGGGTGAGGCTCACACACTGCCCTGACCAGCTACCTCATGGGTGAGGCTCACACACTGCCCTGACCAGCTACCTCACGGGTGAGGCTCACACACTGCCCTGACCAGCTACCTCATGGGTGAGGCTCACACACTGCCCTGACCAGCTACCTCATGGGTGAGGCTCAGTGGCACACAGAAGTAACAGCAGTTATGTAAACATGGATATGTTTACTCACATGGATATGTTTCACTCACTCACTCACTCACTCACTCACTCACTCACTCACTCACTCAGGTAATAATAATAATCTAGCACTTTTTATTTCAAAATGGAATCTCAAAGCGCTTCCAAAGAAACTAATTATAAAAAATGGAAAGCGAAAGCTGTCTCCAGTCAGCCTTATAGGCAGTTTGAAAAGGCAGTCAGTCTCTGGTATGGCTTGAGTGGAGAGAGTGGCATTGATGGTTAGCCAGGGAGAAAGTCAGTCTGACAGATACAGCTACAAACACAGGAACATTCATACTGGATGAAGGAAAGGTTCCTCTGTCTCTGAGAAGAAGGCCTAGTCTGGTGCTGGGGACTATAAATATTCTGGACAAACCCAATATGTTTAATGTGTCCCTCTCCTCTACTCCAGAGATGGGACCTGTTTCTAAAATGCCTCGATCAGTCTGGTCTTCCCCAAGGAGACATCAAACATCCCAAAATACCAACAGCTACATGCACAGTCAGACACACAGTGAACGGGGAACATTGCTTTTGGGGGGAATAACACTTAGAAATACTTCAATGGTCTATCATTTATCTTTAATATGTAACTCTAGAACTTTTCATAACTTTTATCGAAAAAGAACGACCCAAATTAATCCAATACGTGTGAACAGAATTTTCTTATGTTATTTATTAACACATTTATTTTATTGATTAACCCCAAACTGGGATGGTTGTGATGAGCTGTCATCCTAAGGATATTGGCAGATGAATTGGCCACAGCAGAATTGACAGGCGCAGGTGAATAAATAAATTGTTTTCCCAGTCATCTTTTGGAGCGAGGCTTCTGTTTTGATTCCTCTTCAGCTGAATGTCAAAGTCAAAAGTAATGGGCATGTGAACCTTGAGGTTTCTATAGCAACCCAACAACGTCTGTTTGTTACAGCCTGCTCCTAAAATATGAACAGCTAGATGGTTAATGATGGCGCCTATTTTATTTGTGAGGGAGAAAAACACCTGTGATGCTCTTTGCAGATTTTTTTATAATTATTACTTTGATCTGTTGAATTATCATACACTGGCCCTTTAAAAGACTTGACGAGCTACAGCGTCACAACACTATTGATACACAGGGGAGATTGGGGTTGGTTGTCTCAGGAGTGGGTTGTCTCAGGAGTGGGTTGTCTCAGGGGTGGGTTTGTCTCAAGTGTGGGTTGTCTCAGGGGTGGGTTGTCTCATGGGTGGGTTGTCTCAGGGGTGGGTTGTCTCAGGGGTGGGTTATATCAGGGGTGGTTTGTCTCAAGGGTGGGTTGTCTCAGAGGTTGGTTGTTTCAGGCGTTGGTTGTATCACGGGTTGGTTGTCTCAGGAGTTGATTGTCTCAGGGGTGGGTTGTCTCAGGGGTGGGTTTGTCTCAGGGGTGGGTTTGTCTCAGGGGTGGGTTTGTCTCAGGGGTGGGTTTGTCTCAGGGGTGGGTTTGTCTCAGGGGTGGTTTGTCTTAGGGGTGGGTTGTGTCAGAGGTGGATTGTCTCAGGGGTGGGTTGTCTCAGGTGCGGGTTATCTCAGAGGTTGGTTGTCTCAGGGGTGGGTTGTCTCAGGTGTGGGTTATCTCAGCGGTTGGTTTGTCTCAGGGGTGGGTTGTCTCAGGGGTGGGTTTGTCTCAGGGGTGGTTTGTCTGAGGGGTGGGTTGTGTCAGAGGTGGATTGTCTCAGGGGTGGGTTGTCTCAGGTGCGGGTTATCTCAGAGGTTGGTTGTCTCAGGGGTGGGTTGTCTCAGGTGCGGGTTATCTCAGCGGTTGGTTTGTCTCAGGGGTGGGTTGTCTCAGGGGTGGGTTGTCTCAGGGGTGGGTTGTCTCAGAGGTTGGTTGTCAGGGGGGGTTGTCTCAGAGGTTGGTTGTTTCAGGCGTTGGTTTTATCACGAGTTAGTTGCCTCAGGAGTTGATTGTATCATGAGTTGGTTGTCACAGTGTTAATTACTCCCAATCTAATATTTTTAAGGGTGTGATGTGTGAATCCACCTGGTCAATTTGTGTCAGCATAACGAAACATTGAAGTGAGAGGAATTCATGTGTTTTTCATAAGTAAAATCAAAACGTATGTATATTGGTGCTTCCATTGTAAATGTTTCTAGGTCAAGCCATGTGGTATCTAGCATCTTAACTCGGTTTTTACATGTAAGAGTCTATCTGGGAAGAACACCTTTTTATATACTGGCGCTGTTGAGTGGAATAAACTACCACAGCAACTCAAAGCCATGTCGACCATAACGTAATTTAAAAAGAATGTCAAAAGCTGGCTAATGATCGACCAATAGAAAACATGATGTCTGTATGCAATGCTATAGGCTATGACAATGTCGTCCTGTCTTTTGTTTTGTTATGTGTTATATGCCTAGTAGCCTAGGCCTACTATGTCTGTTTTTGTGTCATCTTTGAAGATAGGTAGATAGACAGTGCATTTACTATCTATCTATCTACCTACCTACAGTTGAAGTCGGAAGTTTACATACACTTAGGTTGGAGTCATTGAAACTCGTTTTTCAACCACTCCACAAATTTCATGTTAACAAACTATAGTTTTGGCAAGTCAGTTAGGATATCTAGTTTGTGCATGACACAAGTCATTTTTCCAACAACTGTTTACAGACAGATTATTTCATTTATAATTCACTCTATCACAGTACCAGTGGGTCAGAAGTTTACATACACTAAGTTGACTGTGCCTTTAAATAGCTTGGAACATTTCTGAAAAAAATTATGTCATGGCTTTAGAAGTTTCTGTTAGGCTAATTGACATAATTTAAGTCAATTGGAGGTGTACCTGTGGATGTATTTCAAGGCCTACCTTCAAACTCAGTGTCTCATTGCTTGACATCATGGGAAAACCAATAGAAATCAGCCAAGACCTCAGAAAAATGTAGACCTCCACAAGGCTGGTTCATCATTGGGAGCAATTTCCAAACTCCAAAAAGTACCATGTTCATCTGTACAAACAATAGTACGCAAGTACAAACACCATGGGACCACGCAGCCGTCATACCGCTCAGGAAGGAGACACGTTCTGTCTCCTAGATATGAACGTACTTTGGTGTGAAAAGCGCAAATCAATCCCAGAACAACAGCCAAGGACCTTGTGAAGATGCTGGAGGAAACAGGTACAAAAGTATCTATATCCACAGTAAAACGAGTCCTATATCGACATAACCTGAAAGGTCGCTCAGCAAGAAGAATCCACTGCTCCAAAACCACCATAAAAAAGCCAGACTAAGGTTTGCAACTGCACATGGGGACAAAGATCTTACTTTTCGAGAAATGTCCTCTGGTCTGATGAAACAAAAATAGGACTGTTTGGCTATAATGACCATCGTTATGTTTCGAGGAAAAACGCCAATGCTTGCAAGCTGAAGAAGACCATCCCAACCGTGAATCACGGGGGTGGCAGCATCATGTTGTGGGGGTTCTTTGCTGCAGGAGGTTCTGGTGTACATTATGAGGATGGAAAATTATGTGGATATATTGAAGCAACATCTCCAGACATTAGTCAGGAAGTTAAAGCTTGGTCGCAAATGGGTCTTCCAAATGGACAATGACCCCAAGCATACTTCCAAAGTTGTGGCAAAATGGCTTAAGGACAACAAGGTCAAGGTATTGGAGTGGCCATCACAAAGCCCTGACCTCAATCCTATAGAAAAGTTGTGGGCAGAAGGAATGGGCCAAAATTCACCCAACTTATTGTGGGAAGATTGTGGAACGCTACCCGAAACGTTTGACCCAAGTTAAACAATTTAAAGGCAATGCTAACAAATACTAATTGAGTGTATGTAAACTTTTGACCCACTGGGAATGTGATGAAATCATTCTCTCTACTATTATTCTGATATTTCACATTCTTAAAATAAAGTGGTGATCCTAACTGACCTAAGACAGGGAATTTTTACTAGGATTAAATGTCAGGAATTGTGAAAAACTGAGTTTAAATGTATTTGGTTAAGGTGTATGTAAACTTCCGACTTCAACTGTATCTACCTACAGTGCATTCGGAAAGTATTCAGACCCATTGACTTTTTTTCACATTTTGTTACGTTACAGCCTTATTCTAAAATTGATCAAATTCAATGTGTTCCTCATCAATACCCCATATTGACAAAGCTAAACCGTTTTTTAGACATTTTTGCTAATTCATGACATTTTTTAAACTGAACTTATTTACATAAGTATTCAGACCCTTTGCTATGAGACTTGAAATTGAGCTTAGGTGAGTCCTGTTTCCATTGATCATCCTTAAGATGTTTATACAACTTGATTGGAGTCCCCCTGTGGTAAATTCAATTGATTGGATGTGATTTGGAAAGGCACACACCTGTCTATATAAGGTCCCACAGTTGACAGTGCATGTCAGAGCAAAAAACAAGTGATGAGGTCAAAGGAATTGTCTGTAGAGGTCCGTAAACAGGATTGTGTCAAGGCACAGATCTGGAGAAAGGTACCAAAAAATGGTTGCAGGATTGAAGGTCTTCCATCTATCGTTCTTAAATGGAAGACGTTTGGAACCATCAAGACTCTTCCTAGAGCTGGCCGCCCGGCCAAACTGAGCAATTGGGGGAGAAAGGCCTTGGTCAGGGAGATGACCAAGAGCCTGATGGTCACTCTGACAGAGCTCTAGAGTTCCTCTGTGGTGATGGGGGAACCTTCCAGAAGGACAACTACCTCTGCAGCACTCCACCAATCAAGCCTTTATGGTAGATTGGTCAGACTGAAGCCACTCCTCAGTTAAAGGCACATGACAGCCCGCTTGGAGTTTGCCAAAAGTTACATAAAGGACTCTCAGACCATGAGAAACAAGATTCTCCGGTCTGATGAAACAAAGATTGAACTCTTTGGCGTGAATGCCAACCATCACGTCTGGAAGAAACCTGGCACAATCCCTACGGTGAAGCATGGTGGTGGCAGCATCATGCTGTGGGGATGTTTTTCAGCGGCAAGGTCTGGGAGGCTAGTCAGGATCGAGGGAAAGATGAACGGAGCAAAGTACAGAGAGATCCTTGATTAAAACCTGCTCCAGAGCGCTCAGGACCTCAGACTTGGGAGAAGGTTCACTTTCCAACAGGACAACAACCCTAAGCACACAGCCAAGACAACACAGGAGTGGCTTCGGGACAAATCTGTGAATGTCCTTGAGTGGCCCAGCCAGAGCCCAGAATTGACCAGATCGAAGAGAGAACTGAAAATAGCTGTGCAGCAACGTTTCCCATCCAAACTGAGCTTGAGAGGTTGAGCTTGAGAGGATCTGCAAAGAAGAATGGGAGAAACTCCCGAAATACATGTGTGCCAAGCTTGTAGCGTCATACCCAAGAAGACTCGAGGCTGTAATTGCTGCCAAAGTTGCTTGAACAAAGTACTGAGTAAAGGGTCTGAATACTTATGTAAATATGATATTTCATTTATTTTTTATTTTTTATAAATTAGCAACAATTTCTAAAAACCTGTTTTGCTTTGCCATTATGGGATATTATGTATAGATTGATGCAGGGGAAAAAACAATGTAATCAATTTTAGAACAAAGCTGCTACGTCTGATTTACATTGGGGGGTTAGGGGGTTGGTTGTCATTATCAACTCCATTATAATACATCCCAAGCTCTTTTGTGCTTTTTTGGTTGTTGTGCTTTTAGCTTCCTTCATTGCCTCTCTTTCACAAATATAATTTCTGTCACACACCCACACACGCACACATGCATGTGCAAACACACGCATACACAAACACACATTTACTTAAAATGTCGTATGGTATTCTCACGGCATAAAAAGCTTCATTTTGTTAGGAATATTGTTTATTCAAAGAAAGGCTTTGCTATTTCTAATACTCTGTATCGTATATAGCTTAATTTCCTGTTACAAAAGGAATGAGCTAGTAGCGAACAACCAACCTCATACTGTGACATCCAACCCCATGATGGGGCTGAGTGTGTTTGATGGCTTATAACTCCATGTTGGAATAAGATCAAACAGTACTATTGCCGCTTTTTTCAAGTTTCTCAAGCAAAGGTCTTTTAAGGGAGTATGCGAGCACACTCGTTCGGTTCGACCGAGGCATGCTGACACCTTAAAATCTTACTAGGCTAGGGGGTGCTATTTTCACATCCAGATGAAAAGTGTGCCCAAAGTAAACTGCTTGCTACTCAGGCCCAGAAGCTAGGATATGCATATTATTAGTAGACTTGGATAGAAAACCCTCTGACGTTTCTAAAACTGTTTGAATTATGTCTGTGAGTATAACATAACTAATTTGGCAGGTGAAATCCAGAGGACAAACTATTCAGGAAAAAAAACATTTGAGGTCACTCTCTTTTCAATGGGTTTTCTATGTGGATCTAAATTTCTAAGGCACTTGCTTGCAGTTCCTATCGCTTCCACTGGATGTCAACAGTCTTTAGAAATTGGTTGATGTTTTTCCTTTGAGAAATGAAGAAGTAGGACTGTTCAGAACGAGGATTGAGTCTAGTGTACTGTTGTGGTTGGGGCGCACATCCTGAAAACTCACTCCACTCTGTTTTTATCCGCTATTGAACACAGTTTATCCCGTCTCAAATTTGATTGATTATTTACGTTAAAAATACCTAAAGTTGTATTGGGAAAGTTGTTTGAAATGTTTGGACAAAGATTACAGGAAACGTATTAGATATTTTGTAGTCATGTTGCGCGAGTTGGAACCGGTGTTTTTCTGGATCAGAAGGGCCAAATAAATGGACATTTTGGAGATAACGATGGAATTAATCGAACAAAAGGACCGTCTGTGATGTTTGTGGGGCATTTTGGAGTGCGATCAGAAGAAGCTCTTCAAAGGTACGGCATTAATTATTTAGTTATTTCTTAGTTTTGTGTCAACGCTGGCGGGATGAAATATGATTGTCTGTGTTTGTTTGATGGGGTGCTGTCCTCAGATAATCGCATGGTTTGCTTTCGCCATAAAGCCTTTTTGAAATCTGACTCCGTGGCTGGATTAACAAGACGTTAAGCTTTATTTTGACATATTGCATGTGTATTTTCAAGAATGTTAAATATTTACAATTCTGTAGTTTGAAATTGGCGCCCTGCACTTTCACTGGATGTTGGTCAGGTGGGACGGTAGCGTCCCATCTGGCCTAGAGAGGTACTGGTGTTGAGAAATACACACGAGTAAAAAATAAGTGTGACAATCAACCCCGGTCTCCCCTTTATCAACCCAGTTATGGGAGATGAATTGGATCAGTATAACATCAATCTGACCCGTTGATTTGCAATGAAAATGTGACATTCGGTTCGCGCCCAGGCTCTGTCGTAACCGGCCGCGACCGGGAGGTCCGTGGGGCGACGCACAATTGGCCTAGCGTCGTCCGGGTTAGGGAGGGTTTGGCCGGTAGGGATATCCTTGTCTCATCGCGCACCAGCGACTCCTGTGGTGGGCCGGGTGCAGTGCATGCTAATTAAGGTTGTCAGGTGCACAGTGTTTCCTCCGACACATTGGTGCGGCTGGCTTCCGGGTTGGATGCACGCTGTGTTAAGAAGCAGTGCGGCTTGGTTGGGTTGTGTATCGGAGGACGCATGACTTTCAAACTTCATCTCTCCCGAGCCCGTACGGGAGTTGTAGCAATGAGACAAGATAGTAGCTACTAAACAATTGGATATCATGAAATTGGGGGAAAAAAAAGGGGGGAAAAAAAAATTCAAAGAAGAAAAAAAAAGAAAATGTGGCATTCTCCATCCCGCCATCATTTTGTACCTACCTGGACTGCAATGAGAGAGATTATAATTAGAACTGGCCCCTGTGTCCCCATGATGGCTCTAAATGATCACTCACTCTATCACCACTTGGAGAGAATCAAAATCAAATCAAATCAAATCCCCCAAAAATATTTGTCACATACACATGGTTAGCAGATGTTAATGCGAGTGTAGCGAAATGCTTGTGCTTCTAGTTCCGACAATGCAGTAATAACGAACAAGTAATCTAACTAACAATTCAAAAAAAAACTACTGTCTTATACACAGTGTAAGGGGATAAAGAATATGTACATAAGGATATATGAATGAGTGATGGTACAGAGCAGCATAGGCAAGATACAGTAGATGATATCGAGTACAGTATATACATATGAGATGAGTATGTAAACCAAGTGGCATAGTTAAAGTGGCTAGTGATACATGTATTACATAAGGATGCAGTCGATGATATAGAGTACAGTATCTACGTATGCATATGAGATGAATAATGTAGGGTAAGTAACATTATATAAGGTAGCATTGTTTAAAGTGGCTAGTGATATATTTACATCATTTCCCATCAATTCCCATTATTAAAGTGGCTGGAGTAGAGTCAGTGTCATTGACAGTGTGTTGGCAGTAGCCACTCAATGTTAGTGGTGGCTGTTTAACAGTCTGATGGCCTTGAGATAGAAGCTGTTTTTCAGTCTCTCAGTCCCAGCTTTGATGCACCTGTACTGACCTCGCCTTCTGGATGACAGCGGGGTGAACAGGCAGTGGCTCGGGTGGTTGATGTCCTTGATGATCTTTATGGCCTTCCTGTAGCATCGGGTAGTGTAGGTGTCCTGGAGGGCAGGTAGTTTGCCCCCGGTGATGCGTTGTGCAGACCTCACTACCCTCTGGAGAGCCTTACGGTTGAGGGCGGTGCAGTTGCCATACCAGGCGGTGATACAGCCCGCCAGGATGCTCTCGATTGTGCATCTGTAGAAGTTTGTGAGTGCTTTTGGTGACAAGCCGAATTTCTTCAGCCTCCTGAGGTTGAAGAGGCGCTGCTGCGCCTTCCTCACGATGCTGTCTGTGTGAGTGGACCAATTCAGTTTGTCTGTGATGTGTATGCCGAGGAACTTAAAACTTGCTACCCTCTCCACTACTGTTCCATCGATGTGAATGGGGGTGTTCCCTCTGCTGTTTCCTGAAGTCCACAATCATCTCCTTAGTTTTGTTGACGTTGAGTGTGAGGTTATTTTCCTGACACCACACTCCGAGGGCCCTCACCTCCTCCCTGTAGGCCGTCTCGTCGTTGTTGGTAATCAAGCCTACCACTGTTGTGTCGTCCGCAAACTTGATGATTGAGTTGGAGGCGTGCATGGCCACGCAGTCGTGGGTGAACAGGGAGTACAGGAGAGGGCTCAGAACGCACCCTTGTGGGGCCCCAGTGTTGAGGATCAGCGGGGAGGAGATGTTGTTGCCTACCCTCACCACCTGGGGCGGCCCGTCAGGAAGTCCAGAACCCAGTTGCACAGGGCGGGGTCGAGACCCAGGGTCTCAAGCTTGATGACGAGCTTGGAGGGTACTATGGTGTTGAATGCCGAGCTGTAGTCGATGAACAGCATTCTCACATAGGTATTCCTCTTGTCCAGATGGGTTAGGGCAGTGTGCAGTGTGGTTGAGATTGCATCGTCTGTGGACCTATTTGGGCGGTAAGCAAATTGGAGTGGGTCTAGGGTGTCAGGTAGGGTGGAGGTGATATGGTCCTTGACTAGTCTCTCAAAGCACTTCATGATGACGGATGTGAGTGCTACGGGCGGTAGTCGTTTAGCTCAGTTACCTTAGCTTTCTTGGGAACAGGAACAATGGTGGCCCTCTTGAAGCATGTGGGAACAGCAGACTGGTATAGGGATTGATTGAATATGTCCGTAAACACACCGGCCAGCTGGTCTGCGCATGCTCTGAGGGCGCGGCTGGGGATGCCGTCTGGGCCTGCAGCCTTGCGAGGGTTAACACGTTTAAATGTCTTACTCACTTCGGCTGCAGTGAAGGAGAGACCGCATGTTTTCGTTGCAGGCCGTGTCAGTGGCACTGTATTGTCCTCAAAGCGGGCAAAAAGTTATTTAGTCTGCCTGGGAGCAAGACATCCTGGTCCGTGACTGGGCTGGGTTTCTTCCTGTAGTCCGTGATTGACTGTAGACCCTGCCACATGCCTCTTGTGTCTGAGCCGTTGAATTGAGATTCTACTTTGTCTCTGTACTGGCGCTTAGCTTGTTTGATAGCCTTGCGGAGGGAATAGCTGCACTGTTTGTATTCAGCCATGTTACCAGACACCTTGCCCTGATTAAAAGCAGTGGTTCGTGCCTTCAGTTTCACACGAATGCTGCCATCAATCCAAGGTTTCTGGTTAGGGAATGTTTTAATCGTTGCTATGGGAACGACATCTTCAACGCATGTTCTAATGAACTCGCACACCGAATCAGCGTATTCGTCAATGTTGTTGTCTGACGCAATACGAAACATCTCCCAGTCCACGTGATGGAAGCAGTCTTGGAGTGTGGAGTCAGCTTGGTCGGACCAGCGTTGGACAGACCTCAGCGTGGGAGCCTCTTGTTTTAGTTTCTGTCTGTAGGCAGGGATCAACAAAATGGAGTCGTGGTCAGCTTTTCCGAAAGGGGGGCGGGGCAGGGCCTTATATGCGTCGCGGAAGTTAGAGTAACAATGATCCAGGGTCTTTCCACCCCTGGTTGCGCAATCGATATGCTGATAGAATTTAGGGAGTCTTGTTTTCAGATTAGCCTTGTTAAAATCCCCAGCTACAATGAATGCAGCCTCCGGATAAATCGTTTCCAGTTTGCAGAGAGTTAAATAAAGTTCATAAAGTAAAGTAAAGTAAATAAAGTGTGATTATAATCGAAGAGAATTCTCTTGGTAGATAATGCGGTCTACATTTGATTGTGAGGAATTCTAAATCAGGTGAACAGAAGGATTTGAGTTCCTGTATGTTTCTGTCATCACACCATGTCACGTTAGTCATAAGGCATACGCCCCCGCCCCTCTTCTTACCAGAAAGATGTTCGTTTCTGTCCGCGCGATGCGTGGAGAAACCCGCTGGCTGCACCGCTTCGGATTGCGTCTCTCCAGTTAGCCATGTTTCCGTGAAGCAGAGAACGTTGCAGTCTCTGATGTCCCTCTGGAATGCTACCCTTGCTCGGATTTCATCAACCTTGTTGTCAAGAGACTGGACATTGGCGAGAAGAATGCTAGGGAGTGGTGCACGATGTGCCCGTCTCCGGAGTCTGACCAGAAGACCGCTTCGTTTCCCTCTTTTTCTGAGTCGTTTTTTCGGGTCGCTGCATGTAATCCACTCCGTTACACTGGTTGTAAGGCAGAACACAGGATCCGCATCGCGAAAAACATATTCTTGGTCGTACTGATGGTGAGTTGACGCTGATCTTATATTCAGTAGTTCTTCTCGGCTGTATGTAATGAAACCTAAGATGACCTGGGGTACTAGTGTAAGAAATAACACGTAAAAAAACAAAAAACTGCATAGTTTCCTAGGAACGCGAAGCGAGGCGGCCATCTCTGTCGGCGCCGGAAGTATAAAGAAGGAGGAGGGAGTGGTAGAGGGAGATGGAGCAAGGAGATAGAGAGAGACTTGTCTTCCTCTGCCAGGCAGGCAGCAACCATGGTCATCATCTCCCACTGAAGACTGCTAGAGAGAACCCTGAGTGAAGTCTGACTGAGCCGCTGGACGCTCATCATTAGGTTGCATGAAAGCCTGGCGCTCATTAATACTAAGGATGCAAATGAGGCATGGCTAAAGCACCCGTGTCCGACCCAGTGTAGACGACCCAGGGTGTAAATTACCCAGATGGGCGTCTGACGTAACGTCAGTTCCAGGTCAGAGTCAAACACACATGGGGGAAAAGATTATAAGCAGTTGTTTCTTCAGTCAGAACTAAATGATCACAATGTAGCTTCTCATCCATGGATGGAAGGAAGTCATTATATGTTAGTCGTGCATAAAGAGACATCACATGTAGGAAGTACTGTAGATCCCCAGTGAAGAAATGTACCCTGAAGTGGAGATTATTAACCAATAGACAGACATTTCCTGAGAGTGATTGTATTTTCTGATGACGAGGACTTGCTCTTTTCAAAGTCCTGTCTTCACCTTAAACACGAGCCATCATTATTCAGGCATTATCAAATGATTCCAAGCTCATTGATTTGTAACACGATTAGAGGGATTTTAATTGTCAAGAACATTGAATGTCTTAATTCATTATCATTAATATTAAATAATGCAAAAAAGCCCGGAACACTCACAACTAGCAAACATTCTCCATGTGGTGTTTTGGGAAATACTTTCTGAAGCTTTGAAGCTGCATCCTCATAACCCTCAGGATGTCTATTCATATGGGGACACAGGCTATGGAAGATACATGTAAGAGAAAATGTTTATTTAGTTTAAAAAAATACAAAAAATGTATGGCATGTTTCAGCATATATTTAAACATGTGAAGTATTCCTCTGTATTCATCTGTATATGTTCGTCTGAGTCTGCATGTCTAGTTGCCTGTTTCAGCTCATAATTCACCTTTTAGACAGCAAAACATGAGCAAAGATTTTGAATAAATATTCAAAATAAAATGGAATATTAATAATAAACTGTTTTGGAAGAAGCTGTTTCCTAGCAACATAAAATTGTGTGTGTGCGTGTGTGTGTGTGTGCGTGTGTGTGAGAGAGAGAGAGAGAGAGATAGAGAAAGGGAGGAGGGAGACTGAGAGGGAGAGAGAAAGAGTGACTGACTCACACAGACCCCTATAATTTGTGATTGTGGGTTTTTCTTAATCATACAAATCTTCAAAGAGAATCCAGACATCAGAAAATACACTTACAAAGGTTAAAAGCGAAAGGTGCCGCTGGTACACTGAACACTGAGCCAAAGTCTTGTTTTGGATACATAGTGTTAAATGTTGATAGACTCAAATAACCTATTTAATCACCATATGACTCATGATGTAACCAATCTGTTAACAAAGCAGACAAGCTTGGCATGCCTTCATGCTGCTTCACAAAAATGTCAGGCTAGCTGTCAGATATGAAAGTACCTGTTTAATGGGGCTGACACATTACAAGACTACCATTTTCCAACGTAAATAAAATATCTGTACCTTGAATTCTGTCACTGTATTGAAGGAATGTTTTTCATGCTCATTAATTAGATTTCTACAGAAATGAGCTATTTTAGCTCTTTGGGGATCCTGTCAAGCTTCCATTGTAAAGACAGACAGACATCCTCATTCCTCTGTCATCCTCGTCCCGCACTAAACGTACCCTGGCCACAAATAATCAGGGGTGTTATACCACCCACTACCTCCGGCTCCCTGGAGACATTGTCTCAGACAGGGGCGTTGAATGCAATGCATGGGGAGATCAGTGGGAGCTGTGTCGGCTGCCACCAGACTGCCGCCACCAGACTGCCATGCACCCGCTGTGATGTGACAGGCAGCGCTAATAAAGGTGCGTGACTGAGAGGGGGCCATGTGGACAGCTCCTCTGTCCTCTCTCTGCATAATGAGACAGGGGTCTGGGCTAGGAGACAGGTGGGGGCAGGGGGGTGGAGGTATCAGGCCTGTATTGTTGCTCCTGGTGCTCTGCCACACAACTAATTCCAGAACACTCCTCTAGTCTGGGAATGGAGGAAAAGAGGGGAGGGGGGGGTATTCCCAAGGTGTTCAGCTGTGCCAGTGAATCCCTCCGCTACGAATGTGCCTCCATCACCATGGCGACTGGGGCTATGGAATTAGCAAGTGGCAGGAGTCCAGGAGTTCACCAGCTCAGAGAGAGAAAAAATTGAATGTATTTTGTATCTTCCCTGGATTAGAATAACGTTCTATGGCAGACATGGTAGAGTGGCTTTGAATCTTTGTTGAGCTTCATATTTTTGCTAATACTCAAGGGAGCACAGCAACTCCCAAGGACCAGTGAGATGATTCTTATTGAATGATTCACCACTGAGATGGGCTGCTTTCTCACCTTCTATCCACTGTCTGTTTATACTGGTCTTAGGCTACCAATAATTCCCAGACACACACGTTATTTAAGTGATAATGCCAGAGAAGCTGTTATTTGGAGGATATATTGGCACGGGTGTTGTTAGGCCCGAGACTAAGTTGGAGGCTGGCAAACTGTGCCAATATATCCTCCAACCACCGGCTTTGAGGGCATTATCACTTTTATACAAATCAAATAATAATGACATATTTTCATTCAAAACTTTATTTTGATGAATTTATTCATACTATTTCATCCTCCCACAGGATATCATCCCAAAACAAATCTAGGGTTGCTACCCAAGCCGGCTGGTCGTTCGTTCTATTGGCTTGGTTGCCAGGGATGCGACCCAGTCGTTCAGTCTTTTTGTTCTGTATCTATGGACCAGTCGTTCGTTCTAAATGTTCCATTGCCATACTGGCTGGAAACGTTCTTATCCCTTGCTTGCTAGCTGGCCAACGACGACTAACTTACAGTCACGTCAAACAGTACAGACAGAATAACAATAGCAATTTGTTTATACTGTTTTCTAGTGACATTTAACAATGAGCTAATGAGGCACAATTTCGCTGGCATAGAAAATGTGCTCCCTCGTTAGGACACTGTTGTTTAGAGGAGCTAGCCAACAACACAGCTAACACAGTAACTTGAAACTGAAGCTGGAAAGACTGCAAACTAGCTGCACTTAATTTCGTTTGACCTTTTTTCAATTGACATTTCTTTGTATATATCCATAAAAAAGGATGCCAGCTGATTCATGATTTAGACTGGCTGAGAAACGCTGCCTGCCTCTCTCTCTCGTCCCGACTCCCAACCCCTACACGTTCATTACTATGGGACAGTTGGAGATCGAATTTGAACATTGAAACAATGTTGCAAATGTTGGAGAGACAGACAGTAAAGTTTAAACAAATATTAGTAACGTTTAAACAAATCTAAATGTTAGTCTAAAAGAAATGTGAGATAATGTCTAGATGCTTTTTATAGTGGAGATCAAGTGTATAACTTCCTTGCCTGGGATGATGAGACAGTGGATTGTGCAGTCAGATGGAACAGAATAAATAGACGTCATAGATTTAGCCAGTGGTAATTTTTGGAATAGACACCGTCTGGAATGCGCTTTTAACCAATCAGCATTCAGGATTAGACCCATCCTTTGCATAATAACAGACAATTCCCCTCAGATTTGTTGCTGCAGGAAGGAATGTCTGTCTAGTCTAGTGAAAGACATGGGCTACTGAATCATATATAATGTAACAGTTTGTTCATGATACTCTTCTATAAGTGTTGCTGGTTGTGATTGACAGCTCAGCATTAGGTCTCCTTTAGTCTTTTGCTAAATGGAAACCAAGCATAATAAAGTTAATCCACATTTACTAAGGACGATAGAAGCATCTGTGAGTAACAGTGTTTACTGAGGAATTAAGAAAGCGTTTCTCTATATAGACCCTGTAGGACAGTTTTGTTTCTATAATCTTAACAGAAAATTAACAGAATGTGTCAAATGAGAATATAATTGACAGTGTTATCTCACTGTATGTTTTACAGGCTGTCTGAGGGGAATGGAGAGTTCTTTGTGCGTATGAATGGCATCCTTCAGAAACAAGAGAATCTACTGCGTGCTGCCCAGGCTGAGGTAAACCCTAAACCTCCTTATGTTTGTTTAAAGGGGCAGTGCATTCTAAAACGTGATTTACTTGTAAAAAAAAAAATATTTCCATTCTATGAGGTTGAAATAACAGTCTGAAATTGTGAAAAGTATGATAATGCCCTTTTTAGTGTTGGAGCTTTAAAAAACTAACTAACAAAAACAAAAAACTAACTAACTAACAAAAAAACAACTGGAATTTCAGCCTGTTCAGGTGGGATGGAGTTTTTTGGCCCACAGCATGACATCACAATCTGATCTGATTATTCTGACCAATGACCAGTAATCTTTTATTTGTATATGTATCCTCTTACTTTGAAGGGGTAGGCTCTAGAGTCTAGACAATCCTATCTGCCAATCAGGGCTGTGCATATAAACATATTTACATTTGTAACAACACACCAACACAATCAGACTGAGCAATGATAAAAAGTACATTTTCATGAACTAACCACACGCAGGGATTTTTTTAGACATACAGTGATGATTTAAAAAATAAAATAAAAAGACTGCATGGGGGCTTTAAGTAGGAAGATCCTTGAAATGAAAATAACTTTTTTTAAGGAGACTATAAAGGAAAGGTCTTGGGTAGTATACACTTACTTTGCTCTCGCCGGTCCCCTCTGCTATGCCTATGTAACAGGGGTCAATGTGCTGCCAACAGCTTAGCTTCCTCCACTGTCCAACTGCCCCACACTGGGCTCGAACCAGCAATCCTCTGCTTCGCAACGCACTTGACCACCCTCCTTAACAATGTTCCAATGGGTTGAACTAGCCAAAAGGTACCGACTGGATCCCTCGGTCTGGTACATTTCAAGCTATTTGTGGAGCTAGCTTACGGTACGTTCATAACTCTGTGTTACACAGTGGGCTGAGGGGACAGACGGACAAGGTTGAGAAGGCCACTCAAAAGGCTGGAGGCTCAGCTGTCAGAAGAAGCTGCTCTCCATGGCTCTCTACCACCTCACTTCCCACACAAGAGGAAAGAGACTGGGACTGAATGGGGCTCTATTAAGATGTTTATCTGAGAACACTTGTTTTCCAGCCTCTTCAGGTTTTAAAGTGGTGAAAAGGGAACAAAAAGAAAATCAATGATGCAGTCATTGCCTCTGTCTGATTGTGTGCCGCAATTGAAAACGAAAGTGTTTGGTTGGCGATACGAGCTCATTGTGAATTAACCTCACAACCCTTTCCAAGCCTTATTAAAGCAGTCATGGTGATGGAGCCTGTTTAAGGTTTAAAGTTATCTCTCTCTGTGTCTCCGCAGTGCGAAGGGGAAGGTAACACAGCCGTACCACCAGCAGAGCACGTAGACCAGGCCTTCGTTCCAGAGGGGTCCAGCAGGAGAGAGGTGAGCAGCCTGGGCTCCCTAGGGGTAGAACATTCAGCTCTAGCGATGGAGGGGTATTTGACTTGTTATTGGCATTTATTGGCCTATCTCATATCTAGCGCCCCAACTAGAATCTAGTGTCCTGAACCCAGTTTGCCTCCATCCTCACATGGCTGTAGCTATCTACACTGTTGCGTAAAACTCACACATTGTTAGGTACAGTAAGGTCACATCATTCTATTGACAGAGAATTGTTTCCCAGCTCTCATTTAGCAGTGACCCTGCTTTAAGAAAGAAAAACGGTAGTTAAGGCATTCACTGAGGTTGTTTTCTTCCAGCTGGACCTCCTGTATGAAGAGGCCGTTTACACGGTAGTCAACAGGGTGGGCGTGCCCTCGCCAGAGTACATCACCAATGAAGGCGACATCTTCAGTTATCTGCTGAAGGTTCACACACTCTTTTGATCAGCTAAATCCGTTTAGTGAACAGCCCACCTGGCCAAACTCTCTCACACACATGGCAGAGACCAACAAACACTTGCTCTCATACACATAAGTACACACACACACACACACACACACACACACACACACACACACACACACACACACACACACACACACACACACACACACACACACACACACTTATGAACGCACCCTAGTGTGCTGTAATTTACACTTCAAATACTGACTAATAAAATAGACAAGACCAGAAAGAGCCAAGTAAGCTGAAATAATTACTGTCCCAGAAAACAACAGCAGAAATCAGATTGTCTCGTCATGTGACTCCTGTTATAAACCCCTCCTCTAATTTCTGTCCTCACCAACTAATCCTAGAGGTTCATTCCGGCAGTAGAGAGCCATGTTTGCTTTGAGACATCTGTAGGAGACTGAGCAGATGTGCTTTGGCTTAGAGCTGATTAAACATCAAAGCCAAGGCCCACTCAGTATTGATGTTCAGCTGTAATATTACAACCATTAAGACTCTGTCACTCCAAAGCTGCATCCTTGCTTCCTCTGTCGCTCTCTGCTTGAGGTGGTGGACCAGGGCACATGTCCCCATGCTTTGAAGTGACCCCTGGTTCTCTTTGGCCTTTTGAAGATAGTGAGATTGAACCTGTACAACCATCTTGGGTCGGGCTTATGAGGAGGCAAATCATTGGCAAGGGATGTAATGCGTATCCCCATTGTATTATTGTTTCAAATAGTTAAATAGTTAAGCTTTGATTTATAAACGTACAGGTCAAAATGCAGGCAGGAGTATAGTTGGATGTGTATTGCAAATATGCTCACAGACCTATGAGGCTCTCTTGCAAAGAGCACCCTTTTCCACTGTCGTCCCTCTCCTAGGTATTTGATATGGGTCAGGAGGAACATGACATCATTCTGCAGAGAGTCCAAGAATCCAAGGTGAGATGCTTTGTTCCACTTCCCATCTTGTCAATTTCCATCTCCTGTCTCCTCTCCTGTCACTTCCTGTATCTCCCATCCGCAGACACACGCCATGTAAGCTGTATGAACAAGATAGCACCGCTGAGTTGTCACTGTGAGGATCTTCAAGTCTGCACCATTTAATGTGCCTTTCTTTTGTGTTTAGCTATACACTGAGTTTACAAAACTGCTCTTTCCATGACATAGACTGACCAAGTGAATCCAGTTGAAAGCTATGATCCCTATTGATATCACTTGTTACATTCAATTCAATCAGTGTAGATGAAGGGGAGGAGAGAGGTTAAAGAAGGATTTTGAAGCCTTGAGACAATTGAGAACTGAATTGTATGTGTGTGTGCCATTCAGAGGGTGAATGGGCAAGACAAAATATTTAAGTGCTTTTGAATGGGGCATGGTAGTAGGTGCCAGGTGCACCGGTTTGTGGCAATAACTGAAACGCTGCTGGGTTTTTCAAACTCAACAGTTTGCCATGTGTATCAAGACATCCAGCCAACTTGACACAACTGTGGCAATCATTGGAGTCAACATGGGCCAGCATCCATGTGGAACGCTTTCGACACCTAATGTTTGGTATACTCCGTGTATAGCACGTTGCATTCACAAGGTTAAAGTAAAATTCATGGAAAGCACTAACAGCCCTATGTACCCGGAGAGACTGAGCTGATGGAGTGTATTGATAGCCATAGTGAGGCTCACTGTGCACCAGGAGACATAATGATCTGTGAAAGCCCACTTTGTATGATGCCCTTGACTACCAGCAACCTTTCAAATGTCAGTTTGAAAGAGATGCTGGGCTCTTCTGCAAGACTCCTTGAAAGGTTGTGGGCAGAGAAGAACATATTGTGCCATTTAAATGTTCCATTCTACAAGGATCTCTGTTTCTCGCCGGCGCAGCAGTGTCTTTCCACCTTAGTGACACACAAAGCCCTGGCATTATACACCAGACAAAGAAAACACACATTGATTATTCTCTCTTGACAGACTCACGTCTCACACTGCAGTGATAGCTGGTATTTTGTTTAACACTGATGAAAGTGTATTTTTCGAGTTAAAGAATCCAAATAACAATAAAGTTCACCGACTAGCTGTTGTTTTCAAAGTGCACTCTATGCCATGTTCAAGGCCCGGTTTTGGAATGCAGCGTGCTTATGGATCGTTTCAGCGAGAGCTCTCACTAATGCATGACTCTTAGCCTGTGTACTGCTGTTACTTTGTGCGCTTTGTTTTGCAGAGAGCCAGTTTCACCATGAGAGTGTCTGTCATGAAAGGGAAAAATCTAATGGCAAAGGATGCAAATGGTGAGTGGTGTTTGTGTTCATTTACTGCTATTGATGGGAAGCAGCATTTGTTTTCTGTGCGTGGATATGAAATGTCATCGTATCCATTTGCCAACTCCAACTCCCCATTGACAATGAATGCAATTGTTTATTATTGAAATACGATTAGAACATTTTCAGATCAACTATATTGAGTGAGCCACATTGTTCTTTCTGTCTGGAAGAAAAATTAAAACTTCTCATGATACAGTGGTTCAACCAAGACACTACAACCATCATCACATCACTGTCCACTTTAGATAACACTGGACCACTTTGTCTAAAAGTACACAGGCTGCTATTACTAGCAGATCAATTGCTTTTGATTCCTGAACCTCAATAAGATACATCACCGTCATTCTAACAGTATAATCTCAGTGTGTCTCTATATTAGTTTAACCCTTATTGTGCCTGGGTAGGGTACAGCGACCCCTATTGCATGCTGGGAATCCTCTTGGGCCAGAGCCCTCGGGAGACAGAGGATAAGAAGGAGAGGAAGTTCAGCTTCAGGAAGAGGAAGGAGAAGCTGGAGAAGAGGTCCAGTACCAAGGAGGTTCTAGCAGCCACTTGCATCCAGGTGACTGAGGTCAAGCCAGAGACTCTCAACCCAGTCTGGAATGAGCACTTTGTTTTGTAAGTACAGAGTGCTGACGGTACCCCGATTCTGGAAGTTGTTGGCAGAACGCTTGACATTTGTATGTGTCTCAGAGCCTAACGGTAACAATGTTTGTTTACACAATGTTCAATTATGATCTTTTTTTTTTCTTCCAATAGTGACATTGATGATGTCCATGGTGATCTACTGCATATGGACATATGGTATGATTATACACAGTATGGGCCTTTCCACTTTCAGTACAGATTCCTGAAAACGGAATCTGCATGCCAATGCTATCCAACTGTCCTACTAACCTTTTCTCTTCTTCTCAGGGACCACGACGATGACGTCTCTGTCGCAGAGGCCTGCAAAAAACTGAATGAAGTCAGTGGACTTAGAGGAATGGGCAGGTAGAACAGGTTTCTGTTTGCTAATGATAAAGTCGGTGAAATAGGCCCTTTAATATAGTGAATGGAGGTCTTGACTGTCAGGTCATTGAGACGCAGTGCTGGTTGATTGCTCTGTGTTATATTTTATGTGTTCATCAGTACCTTTTCCCACTAGATATTTTAAGCAGATTGCCAAATCGGTGCGGTCCAATGGGACGTCGTCATCGGGATCATCTGAAGACAATGCTGATGACTTCCTTGGCTGCATCAACATTCCACTGAATGTAATTCTTTAAAGTTACGGTGTTTTCACTTCCCAACTGTTGTCTACTGGTAATGTTTCTTCTTTTATACAGTAGAAATACATTTTACTTGATGCAGTTTATTCGAATGTTTGTATCTATTAGCTGTTATAAGTGTTAACTAACATTTATTAATTATACTCCACCAAAATTGGTTCCTGGCTCATTGTCTATCAGAGACACCCGTTATTAATTTACTGTAAATCCATCAAAAAGAGTGTGAAGTTTCGGTCTTCACCTTCATCAGACCGGAACGTCACTCGGTTTTAATGGATTTAGAATAAATGATAGTTTTATAATGGAGAGAGTGTTGCGCCTCTACATCTAAAGAGGCTATTATTTAAGGCAGCACCTCTGTTCCAGTTGTTTGAGCACAAAACCCTTTTTTCCTGGCTTAGTGTCTAGCCCATGGGCAGGCCCTCGGATCAATATAAAAAATCTCTCTCTCTCTCTCTCTCTCTCTCTCTCTCTCTATATATATATAAATTTAGGAACTCAGTCAGGGCCTCAACTTACTGTTGAGAGTTTGAATTGTAGAATAGAAAAAGTGCAATTTTGAACTTTGGCAGTTTTTCTATTGTTATGTCAGTCACTGATAGTCAGTCAATTAGCTAATTTCAGCAAAAAAAGTAGATTGCTAAGTTAGCTTAGCAGCCAGCTATCTAAACGTTTTATCAGTCTCACTCAGATATCATATTAAAAACTGCTAACATTTCTCTCCACCACATGGAAGAATGTGCAGAATTGCAGGAAATTAGCTGTAAAGCAGAATGTGGGTATGCAGACCAGCCAGCAACTGCAACCCCTCATGATGAGTTCAGACTTTTTGTGGTCCCCACCCTCATCAAAGTTGCCCATCCCTGGTCTAGCCTGTTTGTTGTTTGCCTGTAGGAGATTCCTGTAATGGGATATGACAAGTGGTTTAAGCTGGAGCCCCGGTCCAGTGCCTCCAAGGTCCAGGGAGAATGTCACCTGATTCTGAAGCTCTTCACTACCCAGGTAGCTACTACACTCTCTCTACTCCACAGTACCTGTGTATTCTACCCAAGTCACTTGATCATTCGACTTTGTTCCCCAGAGAGACACTACACTGAGTAAGAGGGAATCCAAAGAAGTCATTCATAAGAAGATGCTGAGTCAGATTCTGGAGTACGAACACGCTCATATTCAGGTGAAACTCTACTATACAGTGCATTCTATTATCAAGTAAAATGACAGAAATGGCTATGGATGGTTTCCTTATGCTATCCATGTAAATCATCTGTTTTTTCTCTCCAGAAAGAGCCTTATAACTGGAATGGGCAGGTGAGTCCTCCAGCATGGACTGTGCTGTCTCATCATGCTGTGCAAACTGACCTCTCACCCCTGCAACAGGCCATCATGTGAGTAGCTACAATAGTAACACTTCAATGTAGATCATATGCCAAAGGTATTGCGGTGGTCCAAATGAGAAAATCAAAGTTATGCCAAGTCAAGCTGGAGGAGCCTGTGCCAATGGAGTACCGCGTTTTTAAATATGAGTTGCACCTTTTCCTTCCTAGTCCTTTTAGGTCTAAATCCATTAATCTCAGCTGAGAGGTGAGGGTCATGTTAAGTACAGTAGATGTATAGTAGTATGTATTGCTCTGGTCTGCAGTCGCTGGCAGTGCTATAGCAGCCACCACCGGTCCCAGAGGATGTGCTACACTCTGCTGCTGAGGCTCCTGAGGACCATCGATGCAGAGTGGGATCCCCAAGCTGTGCAGGGAGACCTGGTAGGCCTACTGTCTCCTCACAGCTCCCCTCTGGCTCACAATCAACTTTCATCTGGCATTAGGACACGTCATTAACTCACCACTCAACATCCATCATCCTATGACCTAGGGGTCTGTTATTCAATCAAAACCTGTTTTTTTTTCCGGTGCGGTAGTTTTTCTGGAAACTAGACTGAAGCCCAGAATTCTGTCTGAATCTGCTGTTATTGGCTAGATCGATCATTGTGAGGTTGAGTGATGTGATGATGATGTACTTCCTGTGTTCAGGAGCGGCAGCTGTCGGACAGCTTCAGGCTGTACACGGACCACTGTCTGTGTCTGATGAAGAGCATGCGCCAGGTGTTCCCCTGCACCAGTCCAGCCGCCGTCACACGCTGCGAGCTCATGCTGAGGTAAACTCATACCACAGAGGCTGGTGAGGGAGGAAGGCTCATAGTAATGGCTGGAATGGCATGGAAAACTTGTTTCATGTGTTTGATACCATTCCGTTCCAGCTATTACTATGAGCATGTGCTCCCCAATTAAGGTGCCACCAGCCACCTGTGACTCCCACCAACCCCTCTCTCTCTCTCTCGCCACATCACTGCATCAAAATCTCACCAGAGCTGTCATACCAGACCAAACACTCAACCAAGTCACTAAAATTAAACCACAGATGGAGTACCTAGAACAGTCAAGCCAATAGGAGGGCAGGGTGACTAAATCATAAGCCTATTGGGAGGGTTTTCTACTTGAATGGTGATGACTGTGCCAATAAAAGCATGCTCATGTTGCTATACTCTTTCTCTGTGAGCAGCCCCACGGGGCACTGTACTTCTGTGTCGCACAGACCAGATGAATGGAGATCCTGCAGGGCCTTTTCCAATAATATTTCAAAGTCTGCCCAGTGATTGACACTCCTACAGAGATCTCTGTGTATTGTGGACACAAACACACAAAAAAACATGTACTCAAACACATACTAATCATTCTTGCTGTCAGTCACCTTCATTTAAAAAGGCTGACAGAAATGACAGGCTAGGCTAGTCAGGATTGTCTGTTCCAGCAATCATTTAGATTACCTACAAATCACCTTGCATTGTGCCTTTTGTCTTTTACTCAGTAATGAGTTGTTGGGCTACAATAACAGGCCCATGTTTCCCTTTGTGTTTGTGACTCAGGGGTGTAGGACACATGCAGACCATGCCGGCCTTCAAGACTGCGTGCCCCCTTCGAAATGAACTGCATTTGGAAATTGCCACTGTTGTCAAGGTACAACATAAATATAAGGAAGACCTGTTAGTGTTAGCACTGTTGACTAATTCAAATGACTGCAATTTTTGATTTCAACAGAAAGGTACAGTGGAGTGGTACGAGAGCACAATTTCACAATTCAAACCAGAGGACGGAGTAAGTTGACCCCATAAGAATTGATAACACACAAAGTCATACAAATAAAGAGAGTCGCACATTCCATATATAAACTCCCAGTCATTTATTGGGTAACACATGGATGGGCCTGTCGGGGTTGTGTGTGAGCTGTAGTGTGTCGATTCTATAGGCTCTAGAGGAGCAGCTGAGGAGACTGGTCCAGGTGGTGGATGCAGTGTGTGCAGATGTACAGAGGGGACAGAATGTCTACAACAAGCTCTTCTACAGGTACACAAACAGTCCCTGCAGTTTATTGTGTTAAACAAGGAGGGTGACAGGGCGAACTTGACTTTTAAGTACAATCCTGTTGATTATGTCAAATAGCAAATGAATCCTGTTCTTTGTTTTGTCTTTTTAAACCCCCCAGTGCGGTGAAAGTGGATTTCTTCAGCATCGCGTATAGACAGTTGGAGAAACTGGTGAGAATTCCTTTGAAACCAAAAGGAATAGAACCTGCCAACATCTTTATCCACACATGATATTTACCCATATATATATATATTTTTTTTTAACCTTTATTAAACTAGGCAAGTCAGTTAAGAATAAATTCTTATTTACAATGATAGCCTAGGAACAGTGAGTTAACTGCCTTGTTCAGGGGCAGGACAACAGATTTTTTACCTTGGCAGCTCAGGGATTCGATCTAGCAACATTTCGGTTACTGACCCAACGCTCTAACCACTAGGCTACCTGCTTCCCTGATACATGATGAAAAACAGTATACTGATGCATATAGTGTTCCTGTATGTTCAGTATGCATGTATCCTCACTGTTGACCCTTGACCTCTGAGATGGGGTGACTGACCCCTGTGCTCCCCCAGGTCGCGGACGACGTGAGCGTTGCCATGGAGAAGGTGTGTGGCACTCTGGAGCAGGAGAGCTCCAGGTTAACTCAGACCATGGGAGAGACTCTGTTAGAGCTCTACATGTCTCTGAAAATACTCAAACGCTTCAGAGAGTTCCTCCCTCTTAGGTGAGTTTGTGAACACCCTGCCACCCGGTCAGACTGGTGGATGGTGGATGTTCAGCTTGGTTGCATTGAACTTTTAGAAAACAGAAAGATTGATTAGATGTTGTTATTGCTTGGTGATTTGATCTTGCAGTGAACTTCTCCATATGCTTGAACATACAATAGATTAGCTAAATGTCAGGTGGTTAATGAGTATTTCTCTCTCAGGGACGCAAAGATGATGGCCTTGACTGGCTATCACAGCTGGTTCAAGACATCTATCCACAAGTGGCTGCAGATAGTCCATGACAAGTCTTGTGACAGGATCCGCAGAGCAGTAGACATGGATCAGGTGAGAAGGCGTTTTATGGAAGTGTCTATAGAGATTGCTTTTCCATGAAAAAACATACGGCAATCAGGATATCCATTACACTTCTACAGCAGAACCCATTGATGATCTGTAACCCACCATGATGTTTCTATCTAATGTACTCGGTGTGTCAGTGTATTTCTAATACAGTAAATGTTTATCATTTTCTATAAGTTGTTGTTCATAGAATGTGTGTGTGTGTGTGTGTGTGTGTGTGTGTGTGTACTGAACAGCTGGAGCCAGTACAGCAGGCCAAACACAGCTCCTCTGCGGTGGACGTGACAGCGTGTTTCAGCCAGGTGCGGGAGTTCTGGAAACAGCTGTCCTGGCCAGACTCTGCAGGGGCCTTCATCTTTGTCACCCGCCTGACAGACGTGAGTGCCATCGCTACCTCCACACACACACAAACACACACACCCATGCACACACACACATAGGTGCACGCTTTCATACACGCTACACATCAAGAGACAGTGTAAAAAGCTCTACAGGTGACAAGCCACAATCACACACAACCAAAACAGAAAAAATGAATACTAATTGAGGGTTTCACTCTCAATGATGATGATGATGATGATGATGATGATGAGTGAGATGTTGTCTGTGTTGCAGAATTTCTGCAGCGAGGCCGTGTGTTACTCAGAGATGATAAAGCGCAAGATTGAGAGGAGCCAGCAGGGTCGAGACATCAAGAGCCTGACGGTGCAGGTAACACCTGTGGGAAGGCAGGAAGGAAGGGGGGCTTCAGGATGACGTGGGAAGTAAATGTCAGCGGGTGTTCTTTTCCTGGCAACACAAAGAACTCAGTGGGTTGTCCGTAGTGCAAAATGTTTGGTCTACTTCAGTGGAAGCTGCTTAGAGGAGAACGGATCATAGTAATGGCTGGAATAGAGTAAATGGAATGTTATCATTAACATGGTTTTCATGGGTTTGATACCATTCCATTCACTCCATTCTGTCCATTATTATGAGCCCTCAGCAGCCTCCACTGGTCTACTTACCGTCGTGCCTCTTTTTTTTTTAGCCCTGCCTCTTTTTCGTCCTTTGTTTCCTTCAACCATTCCTCGACCTTTCCTCTGACTTTCTCTTCTTCCCTCTGCTAATGTACTTCCTGGGTCTTGGTGTGGGCTAGCTGTGCATCGCCCTGAACAACACAGAGCATGTGCGTGTGTTCCTGGGCCACCTGCCTCGGGACCTGGACTGGCAGGGCGTGGAGCAAGCCATGGAGGAGTCTTGCGGGGCGGAGGGGAAGGAGCAGGTCAACAAGGCCCTGAACGGACAGCTCTACAACGTGGATGCGGACCTACAGAGGGAGGCCAAGCGCCTCATCACTCACCTCACAGACAAGGTCCCTCCATCTCATTGAACTGTCCTCTCTGTCGGTCATACTTCGTAACCACTCATCAAATTGTATTTCTCACATGCGCCGAATACAACAGGTGTAGTAGACCTTACAGTGAAATGCTTACTTACGAGCCCCTAACCAACAGTGCAGTTTTAAAAAATATGAATAAGAAATAAATTAACAAGTAATTAAAGAGCAGCAGTAAAATAACAATAGGTCCAGAAGGTGTCAAAGTTATCTATAAAAGTGATTCCAGCAGAGATACAGTAGTCTTTTAGCCAGATGTGTAATGCCAGCAGTCTGCTGAAATTATTGGCCCTTTTTTGGAGTCTTATAATACTAAAATCAGTTCTTTAAAATCCATTTTCAAATGTTCCGTTTTCGCCCTCCTTATGTCGTTTGACCCCACATGGACAACAACAGTGTCAGCTGACCACCTGGCAAGGGTCAGTCAAGACACTTGCCAGTTGGTCAGCGCATGCTCTTAGTACACATCCTGGCAATCCATCTGGCCCTGCGGCCTTGTGAATGTTGACACAGGCAAGGGACACAGTCATGCACATCAATATCAGTTTCCATGAGAACGGGTTACATAAATGATAAAGACCTTGGTTCAAATAGTATTTGTTTTCTTGTTTTTTGGGGCGTTTGATGGTGCTTGTTTGGAGTGCAAGACGGTCGGGGGTTTCACATTTGGGACTATTCCATTGCTCCCATGTGTCAGGCAACCTTAATCCAGCACAGCTAAAGTATTTTGAAGAAAACAAATACTATGTGAACCCAGATCTGGTTACATAATACTGTATGATATGGCATACTCAAATTTGGTCTTGCCTGGTAACCATTGTCACATTGCCTTGAACAGAGAGGTAAACCAGTGCATTGTGATATTGTGTGTTTTGTCTAGATGCTTTCAGAGCTGAAGAGGTACCTCCAACACATCAGCCTGTCCCCCGACTCCATCAACAACGATGATGTAAGACTGAACAATACATTGTGTTCTGCTTCTGTTATGTAGCAGCAACCTCTCTGCTTTCTTTCTTTGTCATCTCTGGGTTTGAAGACATTTCCTCAATAGACTTCCCCCTAAGATGGGACACTGTTCTGTGACATTGTTCTGTTTCAGGCCGTGTCCCCCCTCATGAAGTACTTACGTGACACTTTAGTCATCCTCAGCGAGTCTCTGGTGAAGGAGAATCTGGCTAGGTAATTACCTGCTGTGTCACATCTTTATCTAGATGAGCATCTTAGACATGCACACAATAACGATACCCCTCTGACACATTATGCTGTAGTACAGGTCATTATCTAGCCATTATGATCACTTGACATACAGCGGATTGTTGTCTAACTGTGTTCTCCTGTCTTCTGCACAGAGTTCTCCTCGGCATGTGGGAGCTGCTCCTCAGAATGATCCTAGACACGGTGGCGGAGAACATGGGAGTCCAGGTGGAGTTCTACAACCGCTTCCAGTACACTGTGGAGGTCAGTGGTCTCTCTCTCTCTCTCTGTTGACCCCAGAGACAGGGAGAATCACAGTAGGGGCCTATTTCCCCTTCTTCCTCATCTTCCTCCTCCTTTTCACCATCATCAGCTACTCTATCCTTGCTAATTACTTGTGTGGTATAATTTCCATACCACTGATATTCATCAGGTCTCTTGGCTGCTCAGTCCCTGCTGAGGAGAGTCCCCACCAGAATGGCAATGTGACAGTTCCTGTATTCTAATGGAGCATAGAGCTGGCAAGGGACACACGACAGATTTGGATGAAACGTCGTGAAAATGCAAAGCTGCGTGGGTAGAACATGTGGTGTGTTCCATGGTGATCTTCTTCTCCTCCTGGGGGATTCACGCTGTCAGCGAGGATACATACCGGTCTGCTAATATCCTCTGACATATGCTCCAACCAAAGGCGTTAGTTATAGTTACCACCGCTAATTAGCTAGTCATGCCAGTCGAACAGAGCGGAGTATCAGAACATGTAACCTGAAAACTGAAACCTTTCCTGCCACAATGCTCCTTTCAGGCCCTGGTGCAGTTCTTCTGTGCTGATGGAGAGGGACTTGTCATAGAAGATCTGAAGAACCATGTCGACTACAAGGTGAGAGCACCAAGAGTTTATGTACCATTTAGCTACTTAATGCCTGACCGTGGTAGAGAGCCTTTTTTAGTGGGGGTTGTTCAGCTGGTTCCTGACGAGCCCCCTCCCCACTGCTGTTCCTATAGGCTCTTGACGAGGAGCTGAGGCTGAACAAGTGTTCGTCCTTTGAGCTGATCGAGCAGTACTTCCTGGAGAAGATCTCTCAGCAGGTAGTCTGCAGCCTGCTGGGCTGCCACATGTGACTTTAACCCCTGGGCTAGTGTGGTGGGGGAGTGTTGATTAGGAGCTGAAAGATCACAAGACATTTTCTTTTTCTTTATCTCTTTAATGCTAATGTGGTCGCTAACTGTATTCTGTAACAGCGGTTTAGTTTAGAACGCCAGAACAACTTTACAGGCATGTCCACTTATTACAATCATTTCGCTACGCTAGCATTAACATCTGGTAACTGTGTGTATGTGACAAATAAAATTTGATTTGATTGTCCAGGATTCATCATACTAAAGGGATGTATAACAATCCAATCCAATCAATCATCTGTTTATATATGATTTATAATATGGATCTGCCTTTCAGAGAACATTGAAGCACACCCGCTTTGGCCGCATCAGTGTGAAGTGTTACTATGATGCTTCTGAGCAGAGGCTCACGGTGGAGATCCTGCATGCCGCCGATCTCATTGCCTTGGATGCCAATGGTAAATATCAGAGTTCCATTGGCATGCAGCTCCATATGCAGAAAGAATGCCAAATCAATCTTCTGTTTGAGCCCCTCATTTGTTCCTGTACCCCTCTCTCTCTCTCTCTCTCTCTCTCTCTCTCTCTCTCTCTCTCTCTCTCTCTCTCTCTCTGGTGCCACACAGGGCTGAGTGACCCCTTTGTCATCATAGAGCTCTGTCCCCACCACCTCTTCCCCATGGCCAAGAGCCAACGCACCCAAGTGAAGCTCAAGACCCTGCACCCAGTATTTGATGAGCTCTTCTATTTGTGAGTGTCTAATCCGCCTTCTCTATGCACTAACAGAGTAGGAAATGTTGGGATTGGTGGATGATATGATAATTCCCTCTTGACAGCAGCTACATTTGAAAAGCAAAACATGGAGATGTAGACTTCAGTTTGACTCATTTTCCTCTATCTGCTGTCCCACAGCCATGTCAGCCCAGAGCAGTACAGGCACAGGTTTGCCTGTCTGACTTTTACTGTGATGGACTATGATTGGCTGTCCACCAACGATTTTGCCGGGGAGGCCTTGGCCCCGCTCAGTGACTTCTGTTGGCCAGGGAGACCCAACGCCTCAGCGGCCGGAAAGACCATCCAGCCGACCATTCTGCACCTGGCCCGGAGCAAACCCAGCGGTAGGGAGCAGGGTTAGGGTCAATTTGATTTAAATTCAGTCAATTAATTAAGTGAACCCGTATTCTAATTCCACGTTTTCCACATTGAAAAGAATTGAGGAAAATTTGAATTATAATTTCAGTTTACTTCCTGAATTTACTGAATTGAAAGGAATTGACCCCAACCCTGGTAGGACAGTCCGCCAGATAGACTACAGTACATAACACCACCCCTCTACTCCTCACTGAGCAGGAACGGGCCCCCAGGGAGGAGAGCATGTTAAGTCTGGGAAAGGTTTCCTATTACTCCTGTAATCCAACCTAGCGACCCGTTCAATCCAAAGGTAATTGTGGCAGGCGTTGGATGGATGCACTTACATTTCTGTTTGCTCTCTCCATCCAGAGAAGCCAATCATGAGGATTTTGGACGCACGGACAGGAGACGGAGAGGCTCAGGAGTTTGTGAGGAAGCTAAAGGAGATTGAGAAATCCATGGAAGAGGAGTGAAGCTGTCAGCACTGGTCTGGTGTATTGGTGTATTCTGACTACGTCTTTGCCACATGTGCTTTTGTACTTGTTGTACTACCCGTATGTTTACAATGTTTACAGGTTTCAAATCCTCTTATACGTGCACTGAAAATGTAATGCTGAACAAAACACAGTAAGGCATGACTTTTTAAACTGGAATACGAATGTCCTGTCTCTGCTGTATTTTTATGCCTCAAATCAAATACTATTTATCACATGCGCTGCGCCGTATACAACAGGTGTAGACTTTACCGTGAAGTGCTTACTTACAAGCCCTTTCCCAACAATGTGGAGTTAAAAAGTAAGACAAATCCAAGGGTCCTATCTGAGAAATATGAGAAGTAGCTTATCTTGTAATTATTATTTTGTTTTCTAAAGAGCTCATTGAATGTTATCTTTGTTGTATTATCTTTGTTGCATTACATCTCTAACATCTAACTGAATCTAAAACTAATTTGTAATTGATATGTGTTCAGTCGAATCATGTGGGTGGATCAATCGTTGGGAAAAAATATATACTCCCACTACCGTTTCTGAGTTTATGGTGAAGTAGCACAAGGATGTAACACTGCAAGGAAAAGCCATCTGTAGCCAGGTTTTGTAAGTCATCAGAAGGAGTAGTGTCATATATGGCTGCGTTTACACAGGCAGCCCAATTCTGAAATGTTTCAGATCTTTTCACACCAGCTCTTTTTCAGAGCTGATCTGATCAGTCAAAAGAACAATAAATTACAGAAAAGAGATCACAATTTGGCTGCCTGTGTAAATGCAGCCTGTGACGCCATCTGTGCTCATTGATGATTGATGATTGGATGTTTATATCTCTTCAGATTATGAACCTTATCCCTGAAGAAAAGAGTATTAGTCCTCTATTTGTTATATTGTAAATGTGAACTACTTGCCTTGGATTGTAATGGATTGTGCTGCTGTTCATTGTACCATTCAGATGAAGCCGTCTATACATAAAGATTGTATTTGAATATGATTCACTAGCTCTTATCACATTTTGTTCTCCTCCGAAAAATATGTTTCCTTCTTTGTAGTGGACTTGCCCATATGATATCAACATGTCGCTCTTCATGTTGCATGAGTCTTTTTCTAAATGGAAACCTAAATGGACTCACAAACATATAGTAGCACTAGACACCTAGAAAAAAAAAAAATGATTAGAAATCTTCTGGGGGGAAAACAGTCCTTTGTGTTTAGCTCTAAATGCCAGGGTTCATTTCGATTGTCTTCCAGACCGAAAGATTCCGTCTCTGTCAGTCTTGTGTCTACATCTTCTCTCGCTTCTCCATGTCTCTTTATTGTGCTTTTCTCACTCTATCTCTACCCTCCCCCTCTCTCACTCTTGCTCTCTGCTCTTGTCACTTAGTTTCAAGGCTTACAAAAGGAAACAGCAGATGTCTGTTTACAGGCACTCTCCTCACTTCCCTCTGAATGTCATTCTCAGATGCAGGCCTGTCTGCTCCCACCACCTCCACCTCCATTATCCTTCCACTCTCTCTCTCTTCCTCCACAGTGTTCCCTCTATCACAGTCCTCTTCCGGTTCACCTCTTGGCCTTTCAGACCTTCACTCACCTCAAGAGAGCCACCTTGGATGGAAAATACGCTGCTGCACGACCACAGTGACCCCAAAGAGAAACACTCCAGTAATAAGGGCAGCAAGGTTATGTTGATTATGTCCAATCTATCAAATCATAAAAGTCTGAACCACAGTTACGGTTACATCCCCATCCTCCTACACACAGACCGACGTGTTGGTGACCTGATGGACATCTGCAATAAAATGAGCTAAGATAGATAGATATAGATAGATAGATATATAGATAATTATAGATATAGATATAGATAGATAGAGATCGGTAGTGTTTTGATGGATATGTTGGGATGTTTTACTGAGAGAGGGAGGGTTTATTTGGTCATATCAATCAATCAAACAACCCCCCAGAAAATAAATCACCAAGCCCAATGCTGCGTATCTGGTATTGGATTGAGTGTGGCCAGTGCTGTGGTGTCTCAGGTGTGATGGGGAGCAGACATTTCATGGTTCTGTAAACCAGACGTCATGCCCTGTGGTCAGAACCTGTTTAATGTAGCTATCATGCCACCTGACAGCTCTCTGTTTCTATCCAGCTGTGACCTATCCCAGCTTCATTTCCACTCCACAGCCTCTCTCTCCCACCCTCTGATTGGTTCACTGTTCTGCAACAGGAAGCTACACTACAGCTCCAAACCAACAGGTATGCTTTTATTTTGTATTTTGTTGATGCAGCAACACAGAGAAGCAAATGGAGGGAATTTGATATACAGTATGACCAAATATATTTCTGTGGTTAAAGCATTGGGCCATTATCCGCAAGGTTGCTATATCAGGTCTCCGAGCTGACAAGGTAAAAATCAGTCTTTCTGCCCCTTGAACAAGGCAGTTATACCTGTCATTATAAATAAGAATGTATTCTTAACTGACTTGCCTAGTTACAGTGCCTTGCGAAAGTATTCGGCCCCCTTGAACTTTGCGACCTTTTGCCACATTTCAGGCTTCAAACATAAAGATATAAAACTGTATTTTTTTGTGAAGAATCAACAACAAGTGGGACACAATCATGAAGTGGAACGACATTTATTGGATATTTCAAAAAAATGTAACAAATCAAAAACTGAAAAATTGGGCGTGCAAAATTATTCAGCCCCTTTACTTTCAGTGCAGCAAACTCTCTCCAGAAGTTCAGTGAGGATCTCTGAATGATCCAATGTTGACCTAAATGACTAATGATGATAAATACAATCCACCTGTGTGTAATCAAGTCTCTGTATAAATGCACCTGCACTGTGATAGTCTCAGAGGTCCGTTAAAAGCGCAGAGAGCATCATGAAGAACAAGGAACACACCAGGCAGGTCCGAGATACTGTTGTGAAGAAGTTTAAAGCCGGATTTGGATACAAAAAGATTTCCAAGCTTTAAACATCCCAAGGAGCACTGTGCAAGCGATAATATTGAAATGGAAGGAGTATCAGACCACTGCAAATCTACCAAGACCTGGCCGTCCCTCTAAACTTTCAGCTCATACAAGGAGAAGACTGATCAGAGATGCAGCCAAGAGGCCCATGATCACTCTGGATGAACTGCAGAGATCTACAGCTGAGGTGGGAGACACTGTCCATAAAAAAATACAGTTTTATATCTTTATGTTTGAAGCCTGAAATGTGGCAAAAGGTCGCAAAGTTCAAGGGGGCCGAATACTTTCGCAAGGCACTGTAAATAAAGGTCAAATAAAGAAGAACATCAATGTAACGTTCACACATTGAGCTAAAGGCTATTGACACTCAAGGAAGGAATGCTGTGCATGTGGTAGCTGTATTGCTAAAAAGTAAATTAAGCTCATCTATTTTTCAGTGGAGATAATGATTATTTGGTTGGGTGAGAGGATGCTCAAAACAGCATTTGCGTTGATACCCAGACAGTAAGAGCTTTAACCACTAGGTGTCCCCATAGTTTCACAAACCACTTTTTAATCAGTTCACTATTCAGACGTTAGGTGGCACATGGCACTGATGATCAATGCTGGATCTCTATTGGTTTAACTCATTACTAAATAACAATAACAGCATGTCTCTGGTCATCCATGTGTCACTCTACATCTGTGCTGAGCAGTAGGATCGCTGAACCACCCTGCTGGGAGTTCCAGCAATCAAATCAAATTGTATCCATTACATGCTTCCTAAACAACAGGTGTGGACTAACAGTGAAATGTTTACTTATGGGCTCTTCCTAACAATGCAGAGAGAAATAAAGTTGAAAAGTAAAACACATAATAATAAAATGAATAATAGATCCACAATGAGTTGACTATATACAAGTACCAGTACAGAGTCGTTGTGCAGGGGTATGAAGTAATTGAGGTGTCACACCCTGACCTTAGAGAGCTTTTTATGTCTCTATTTTGGTTTGGTCAGGGTGTGATTTGGGTGGGCATTCTATGTTCAGTTTTCTATGTTTTGTATTTCTTTGTTTTGGCCGGGTATGGTTCTCAATCAGGGACAGCTGTCAATCGTTGTCTCTGATTGGGAACCATACTTAGGTAGTCTTTCCACCAGTGTTTTGTGGGTAGTTGTTTTCTGTTTAGTGTTCTGCACCTGACAGGACTGTTTCGGTTTCATTTCTCACTTTGTTATTTTGTTCTAGTGTTCTGTGTTGATAAAAATCATGAACACTTACCACGCTGCACTTTGGTCCGATCCTTCTTCATCAGATGACCGTTACATGAGGTAGATATGTACATATAACTAGGAATAAAGTGACAGATAATGAACAGTAGCAGCAACGTATGTTATGAGTCAGAAAAAAAAGTTAGTCAATGCAGATAGTCCGGGTAGCTACAGTATTTGGTTAACTATTCAACTAATTATTTAGGAGTCTTGACTTGGGGGTAGAAGCTGTTCAGGGTCCTGTTGGTTCCAGACTTGATGCATCGGTACCGCTTTCCATGCGGTAGCAGAGAGAACAGTCTATGACTTGGGTGGCTTAAGTCTTTGACAATTTTCAGGGCCATCCTCTGACACCGCCTTACATAGAGGTCTTGGATGGCAGGGAGCTCGGACCCAGTGATGTACTGGGCCATATGCATTACCCTCTGTAGCACTTTGCGGTCGGGTGCCAAGCAATTGCCATACCAAGCGGTGATGGAGCCAGTCAAGATGCTCTCAATGGTGCCGCTGTATAACTTTTTGAGGATCTGAGGTCCCATGCCAAATATTTTCAGCCTCCTGAGGGGGAAGAGCTGTCTCTCTCCTCAGGCAGTGTCTGATGCTGGTGACAAACCCACTTCCCATCTGGGTAGGGGTTGTATTTTTCCCTACTTGCAGGATATATGTTGGACTCTATCCACTTCTATTGTGCCCTTCCTGGCATGGTCTGTATGGGCCTCTTCAGGGGCTCAGACTCAGTGGAAGGTCTTTGAAGGCAAACCAGGGGGACTGTGCCGTATCCTTGTTGCTGCTGGCCCAGCCCCCACAGGGCTCTGGCCCTCAACAGAGCACACGTGTGATGGGAGAGAGAGGGACCACAGTGGGCCTGCTGTGGGTCATGGCTCCCTCTCTATGTGTGTCAGGGACAGACAGCTCCATGGAGAGGACTCCTCCTGAGGCCACAGTAATACAGAACAGATGGAACCAGAGGAGAAGGAGAGATGTGGATACAGTAGCACACACATGACTTACTGTACAGTGTGCTATCCTATCATCTATGTAAACTTCTGTGTTGAGTCAGTTGTGCCTACTAACACCTGTCAAATCTTCCCAAACAATAAGCCTTGGGTATCAAAACATCTAAAATCACTACTTGATAGAAGGCAGTTTATGATGAGGGTGATAGACAGGCTTCAAGAGATGTACAACGTGAGATCAAAAGACAGATACTGGTGGACAAGGAGGTATACAGGCAAAGGGTGGAGAGGAGCCTCTCCTCAGGAAACTCAAGGGTGGCCTGGCAAGGGATTAAATCCATGGCTAGTGCCCCCCACATAGGCAGGGGAAAAACCAGTGCTGACCTCGGGAGACATGAGGGCCAGAACATGGCTAATGAACTGAATGTTTTCTTCTCAAGATTTGAATCAGACAACTTTGTGTCGGAGGTAAAAAACAAATGGAAGCATCATTACACATTTTTGAGAGAGTTGCTGTTAAACAGACTGATGTGTTAAAGTTGTTCAGGGGATGTAACACATACACAAGCCCAGGCCCAGACAAAATAAGTGGACATGTGTTAAAGTACTGTGCTGAACAATTGGCTGGTGTTTTTAGACATTTTCCAATCCTCACTCGACCAGCAACACGTGCCAGTATTGTGGAAAAACTCAATAATTATACCCTTTCCTAAAGCATCTAATCCCTCTGTGCTGAATGACTACCGCCCTGTCGCCTTGACATCCTTAGTAATGAAATGCCTTGAGAAACTTGTGTAAAGTCATATTCTCAGCATCACCCAGAAGCTTCTCGACCCATTTCAGTTTGCCTATCAGCCTAGCAGAGGAGTTGATGATGCCATTCTTACCCTCCTTAACATGGTCTATAGACATCTAGAGGGGGTATTAACATGGTCTATAGACATCTAGAGGGGGTATTAACATGGTCTATAGACATCTAGAGGGGGTATTAACATGGTCTATAGACATCTAGAGGGGGTATTAACATGGTCTATAGACATCTAGAGTCAAATCCCATGTCAGGGTTCTGTTTGTTGACTTTTCTTCTGCCTTCAACACAATCCAGCCCTACATTCTACATTCTGGCACAGAGACTAATTCGGGACTTCTCCTCCTGGTTTTGAGGATGTTGGACTTCCTAAACCAACGCTCACAGCGAGTCAAAATAGGTCCCCACGTGTCGGACATATGCAATACCAACACAGGCGCTCCTCAGGGATGTGTTTTGGCCCCAATCCTGTACATCTTGTACACTAATAGTTGTACTAGTTCCCATCCTGACAGACACCTCGTTGAGTTCGCTGATGACACTGCCTTGATCAGCCTGTTGCATAATGACGAGGAACACCATGGCCCGGTCCTAGATGACTTTGTAGAGTGATGTGAGGAATCACACTTGGTCCTCAATACCAATAAGACCAAAGATATGTGCATAGACTTCAGGAAGCATACAACACCTACCTCTGCAACATCTATCAGAGGTCAGAACATAGAGATTGTAGAGGAATACTAATACCTGTGTGTCCTCTTGGACAATAAGCTTCAGTGGAGTAAATGTACAGACCTGATCTAGAAAAAGATCCAACAGAGACTGTACTTTCTCAAAGACCTGGGATCTTTTAATGTAGACTTCCATACTGACTCTGTTTTACAAGTCTTTCATTGAGACTATTTTAACTATTTGTATAGTTGGTTTGGCAAAATGCCACTGTCAGCCAGAGAAATATGCTGAGAAGGATGATCACCACAGCAACCAAGGTACTTGGAGTCACACAGACAGGCCAGGATGAGATCTTTAAGGTCAGGGCCCTCCGCAAGGCTCTCAAAATAATTTTAGACCCAAGCCACCCCCTGTACCCGGACTTTGAACTACTCCCCTCTGGATGCAGGTATAGGGCACCCCTCAGCAGGAAAAACAGGACTAGACAATCATTTGTGCCAGGTGTGATATCCCTCCTAAATAGCTTGGGCTAATGTTCCTATCGACTCAGTAAGGCCAGCAGGCTAGTCTTTTTTTATATATTTGTTTGGTATGTAACTGTTGTGAAAGTTGTATTGTCAATTTTGTTTTGTATTTAAATGCCACTTTAAACGTGTACATGACACTGCAACAAAATTTCCCCATGGGGACAATAAAGCCAGTAAGTATTCCTATCCTTGTGTAACCTGTCATACAAATACAGCGCCTTGGGAAAGTATTGACCCCGTGACTTTTTCCACATTTTGTTACTTTACAGCCTTGTTCTAAAATTGCTTAAATTATTTTTTCCCCCTCATCAATCTACACATAATACCCCATAATGACAAAGTGAGAACAGGTTTTTAGAAATGTTAGAAAATTGTCCGTAGAGCTCGTGACAGGATCTGGAGAAGGGTACCAAAACATTTCTGCAGCATTGAAGGTCCCCAAAGAGCACAGTGGCCTCCATCATTCTTAAATGGAAGAAGTTTGGAACCACCAAACAGAGCAATTGGGGGAGAAGGGTCTTGGTCAGGGAGGTGACCAAGAACCCAATGGTCACTCTGACAGAGCTCCAGAGTTCCTCTGTAGAGATGGGAGAACCTTCTAAAAGGGCAACCATCTCTGCAGCACTCTACCAAGCAGGCCTTTACGGTACAGTGGCCAGACTGAAGCCACTCCTCAGTAAAAGGCACATGACAGCCCGCTTGGAGTTTGCCAAACGGCACCCAAAGGACTCTCAGACCATCAAAACAAGATTCTCTGGTCTGATGAAACCAAGATTGAACTTTTTGGCCTGAATGCCAAGCGTCATGTCTGGAGGAAACCTCGCACCATCCCTATGTTGAAGCATGGTGGTGGCAGCATCATGCTGTGGGGATGTTTTTCTGCGTCAGGGACTGGGAGACTAGTCAGGATCAAGGGAAAGATGAACAGAGCAAAGTGCAGACAGATCCTGCTCCAGAGCGCTCAGGACCTCAGACTATGAATGAAAGTTTACAATGTAGGTGCATAGGTTGAGAGAAAAATGTAAGTAATCGAGGTGACAGACAGTGACACATTCAATACCGCCTTTCACACTGCCTGCATCAAACTGATCTAGGGTGTAATCATTAGTCCAACAGTTGCAAACGAGAGTTTCTATTGGACAAATTCAGGTATGTTTATCCCCGTTTCGTTCCATTTGCTTCAGCTTAAGAAATGTTTTTCAACAGAATCCGCAGAATGAATACTCCCCAGACCCAAACACAGTTCACTTTCATAGCAGCCACATCCAAACAGCATGATAATTTTGCTTGTTGTAGAATTCCTTCTTGCATCTACTCACTCTCCACCTTTTTCCTTCGCTTGACTTCAGTGCACAACACATCAGCTGTTTGTGACCAGGCAAAAAAACTTTCCAAGCCAAACCTTCCTATCATAATGACTAACCGCTACACACAGCCTACCCACATCATTGTAGCTACTACAACTAATGCATTAGTAAACCCGCTACAATCATGCAGTACAGCATGCAGTTAAACCAGCAGGCCCCGGTGGCAATAAAATAATAAAAACAAAATATTCCATAGCCAGCTAGCTAACATAGCATCCCTGTCTATTTGAGCTGGGTGTTTGAGTAGGCTAAACTAGCTAGCTGCATCTGCTAGCTAAGTGAAAGTGAACAAAAAATAAAAATAAATATAGTTAGCTCTCTCTCCCTCTCTCTTGCTTCTCCTTCATTTTTGAAGAAATTAATTTGTTGAAAACTGTCCAATTATTGTCTTTCTACTCACCACGTTTTATGCACTGCACTGCTAAAGCTTATGCTTGCAGTACTAGATTCATTCTCTGATCCTTTGATTGGGTGAACAACATCTCAGTTCATGCCGCAGGAGCTCTGATAACTTCCGGAGGACGTCCTCCAACCTATCATAGTTACTGTGTAAGTCTATGGAAGGAGATTAGAACCGTGAGCCTCCTACGTTTTGTATAGAAGTCAATGTACCCAGAGTAGAACGGAAACTAGCTGTCCTCTGGCTACATCGTGGCACTGCCCTACAGAGTGCTGGTGAGACTACTGTAGACCTTCATTGCAAAACATTATTTAGACGCCTGACTATATTTTGTATAGTTTTATCTAAAACTGACAACTTTTTTAACGTTTCACTATTTTTATTTTATTGAAATTCACTGAGGTCCTCCCCTTCCTCCTCTGAGGAGCTTCCTCTGATAGCTACACAAACTGAGCAATTGAAACACAGGAACAAACTAATCACAGTGGAGGGATTGATTTGAATGTTCTACATGTAGGCTATGATACCCCCACTGGGAAAAACTGGGTTGCCATGATGTCATTAAAACCAGCTTTTCCTACTGGGTAGCTAGGTGTTTAGAGTACATACCGTTATGTAAATATGGAAACATATTGGAAGCCAAGTGAGTCAGAGATCCATATACAGTAACTTAAACATTCTCTGGTCTTTGAACATACTTAGCTGTCTTCATCAGGGACTATATCACAGGAGGCTGGTGAGGGGAGGATGGCTCATATTAACTGAAGTAATGGAGTGAATGGAATGATTTCAAACACACTGAAACCATTTGTTTGATGTGTTTAATGGGGGAATGGGGGAGGGGGCTAGAGAGTGGGTTTAGAGTGAGTGGGAAGAATAGGACTGGTGTTGATCCCTAGGAATGTTGGCAGAGTTGTGAGCTATGGGATGACTGCTACTGCTCCTCCACTGGGTCCTGGCTCTGGCCCTGGCTGGGTCTCTGGCAGGTACGTTTAACAACACTGTGATCTCACATGCCCATCTCACATCAGACAACCCTATTTCCCCCACAGAAATGTAACACTATAGATCCCTGCTCTGGAGCTCAGGCCGACCCAGAGTCCCCCCCCACACACACACACACACACAGAGATAAAGCACACACACACCTGCAGCGTCCCATGCTGTCTGGGCTACCTGGGAAGCCTGTTCCTCTGCAGGCTTAGTCATGATATCATAGAAGATAGATTTACATCTGGGATTTATAGGCAGAGGGCTGTCATTAATGCCAGGGAGCACTTTACTCTGTTCGTGTTCAGACCTGTATAGTGAAAGCAAAGCCCGACTCATTGGGAACTTCCAGTGCAGCTGTATCAAAAACTGAAACTTACCCTTAGAAAGAACCCCCTCCTCCCTTAACATGTATCTTCTTAACAAGAAGTTACTGGAGCAATGAATAATGTAATGCCACTGGGGGAGAAATCCACCCAGCCAAGAAATATTCTTATCAGTGATTGAAAATGTGATCAAGACCAATGTGTCAGAAACACTGTGCTTTGAACTGACAGGGCCTAATGAGTTTCCCACAAATAGTGTCCTCTCTGGCCCGGCACACACAACGTGGGCCCAGACACCTGTTGAAAGACTCTTTGGTTGTGGTCTGCAGAAGGGAGACGGTTTGGCCATGGCGTCGGGATAATTACATACTTCAGAGCTCTAGCCTCTCCTCTCCAGTGGAGATGGTGGCCTGGAGGGGCCAGGGTGAGGAGAGGCAAACACAGCGGGTCCTTTGTGGCTTCGGGGCCCCTGACAGAGAGAGCAGAAATGATATTGGACAGCTCGCCCGGAGGAATGCAGCTGGGACAGGGCTGGAAAGGGGCAGAGCCCAGCGCCTCGCCTCCACTGAGCCACTTAAAAAGGGCCCGTTGCTCCCAACCACTCGGCATGTGTCCAGAAAACTGCAGAGTCACCCCTATGGCTCCACACAGGACGCCCGGGCACAACTACAACAGCTCAGAGAAAAGGAGTGGGGAAGGGAGGGAAGAAAGAAAGAACGAAAGAATGAATGAAAGAAGGCATGAGGGAATTCATTATGAAATTGTGGAGGGATGAGGTGTCTCATTATCTAGGTGTGTATCATAAAGCTGGTGTTCATGTACAGACCTATGATTACACTAGCTATACACATGGTAAACAATAATCAGAAGACACTATTGTCCTAACAACACGCTGTAAGCAGTGAATGAGTTCTAGGTAATAAAACATAACATTTTATAGAACGTAGAAAGCACACCAAGGCTAAAAATCATGACTGAAGACATATGCGCTAAGTTGTTTACAATGAGCACATAACCATTTTTCATTGAGGCCTTTCTGAATAGAGCTCTATATGAGTGCTCCCTCCAGTTCAGCCACAGGATCTAGTTCTGCATAATCCCAGCCAGAGAAATACAAGGAAGTCATCACATGAGCCGATTCTCCCCTGATCCTTGTGTTTCTGTGGCTGGCACTTTCTCAGAAATGGAATGGACAGAAGCCAGCAGTGGAAAACATGTTTGCCTCACAGTTCCTACTGACTCTAGGGCCTTCAGCTGGCCTGATCAATGTTGGCTCACATCCTTATATAGGCAATCTAATCACAACATATTGACAACCTTTGTTTGTTCATTTTTTTCCCTCTGCCTGCAGCCAATTTCTGGTCGGCTCACCGTGATGAGAGTGGAAATGCTGCAAAAACAACAAGATAAAGATAAGAACATTTTGAAAGTAAAGCTGCTCAACCAATCCCAGAAAACCTTTTGAAGTGCTGGGAGACATTCATTTTTAGTACCGGAATGAAAGCAGCCTGAGTTTTCCTCTCTTTGGACTGGTCTGGGGGCTATCTGTAGGCCTCTGAAGTGTAGTACACAATGTTGTGGCGTGGCCTGTCCACATGAATCCTCTGCTTACCTATTCAGCTCTGCTTTTCACAGACCCTGTGGTTCCCTCCACTGGCCCCTTACACACACATCAGCGCCCAGGCTTTCTGCTACAGCACACACATCCCAAACAGTTAGACTCAGCCTCCGCGCTGAGGAATCTGTAACATTACATCTAGCTCAAACCTCACAAACATAATCAGAGGTTAGAAATCAAAGGGACTCTATTTTCCAGCTTGTTATAACTTCAGATTTGTTTTGAGCTTGATGCATCCATCTAAATTACATCCCATGAGTTTGTTATTAAATAATTTATTGGCCTTGAGCAGAATTTCACAGTGTGAGGATTAGTCTGGGGTGGTTGCAAATCTAAACCACACCATTACATCAGGGACCGAGGTGACTTCAGAGATGACACTTTGACCAGAGCACTTTACTGGTCTTCCTTCTTTCTATCTCACAGTCTGTCTCGGCTTTCCATGTCTGTCTGATGAACGAGTATAGAAAGAGAAGGATTTTTTGTATTGTAAAAAATAAATCATATATCTTACTAAAAAAACAAAGAGAAGAATGAATGAGCAGTCCAGTCACCACCAAAGTCAGTATTAATTGAATTTGAAGGACCACCACCCTTGTATTTGTCTCTGGATGCCCCCCACCCTTGTATTTGTCTCGATGCCACCCATCCTCGTATTTGCCTCTGGATGCCCCCACCCTTGTATTTGTCTATGGATGCCCCCCGCGCATTCTCTTTTCTCCTCTCTGAATCGGCATTAGCCCTATGATGTAAAGCCCACAATCATCCATTGACACTGTGGTGGTAGTAATCTTCAGTTCATTTCCTACTACAGTTCTCCACGAAGAGGGCATCCGAGGGTCAAGTGGTCAGTCCCCAAGCCAAAGTTTTCACAACTCCCTCTTTGATGTCTTTGATGACCAGCGAGTAACAAAGACAACCGTATCCATGACCACCAGCAGTGAATGAGAAAGAATGCAACCAGTTGCCATAGATGTAATCCCCTGGTTCATGTCAAGGTCAGCAGACTGCCTTGACTTCCCTAACATGGAAAAACAGTCCTGCAAGTGGTGCTAATATACACAAACTGTAACATAGAATTAAAACAATGAAGAGGTGGAAACACTAAACAGACTGTAATAGTTTCCAAACCTTCTTGATTAAATGATACTGCATACTGTTTATCAGATTACGTCCTCCCCTGTTGAACAGTGTAGCCTAATCAGTATTGGATGAATGTAAAGATTGAAGTGCAGGGGGAAAACAAGTGTAGGACATTATGTTAGTATGATGCCAACCATTCAGTCCTGTTGGACAAGTGCCAGTCAGTGCATGTGAAGGGCCTCACATCCCTCCATCGCACCACTAACACACAACACTGAGAGGGCGAGATACACATTTGAGGACAAGCGAAGACAAAACTAATACAAAAGCAACGGTCTCCAAATGTCTCAGAGTTTTGTGTTGGATTTTCTGAAAGTTACCGGAATTGTGCAACAGTCAGTCAGTCAGTCAGTCAGTCAGTCAGTCAGTCAGTCAGTCAGTCAGTCAGTCAGTCAGTCAGTCAGTCAGTCAGTCAGTCAGTCAGTCAGTCAGTCAGTCAGTCAGTCAGTCAGTCAGTCAGTCAGTCAGTCAGTCAGTCAGTCAGTCAGTCAGTCAGTCAGTCAGTCAGTCAGTCAGTCAGTCAGTCAGTCAGTCAGTCAGTCAGTCAGTCAGTCAGTCAGTCAGTCAGTCAGTCAGTCAGTCAGTCAGTCAGTCAGTCAGTCAGTCAGTCAGTCAGTCAGTCAGTCAGTCAGTCAGTCAGTCAGTCAGTCAGTCAGTCAGTCAGTCAGTCAGTCAGTCAGTCAGTCAGTCAGTCAGTCAGTCAGTCAGTCAGTCAGTCAGTCAGTCAGTCAGTCAGTCAGTCAGTCAGTCAGTCAGTCAGTCAGTCAGTCAGTCAGTCAGTCAGTCAGTCAGTCAGTCAGTCAGTCAGTCAGTCAGTCAGTCAGTCAGTCAGTCAGTCAGTCAGTCAGTCAGTCAGTCAGTCAGTCAGTCAGTCAGTCAGTCAGTCAGTCAGTCAGTCAGTCAGTCAGTCAGTCAGTCAGTCAGTCAGTCAGTCAGTCAGTCAGTCAGTCAGTCAGTCAGTCAGTCAGTCAGTCAGTCAGTCAGTCAGTCAGTCAGTCAGTCAGTCAGTCAGTCAGTCAGTCAGTCAGTCAGTCAGTCAGTCAGTCAGTCAGTCAGTCAGTCAGTCAGTCAGTCAGTGGTGTGAGTGGTGGTGAGTGAGTGAGTGGTGAGTGAGTGAGTGAGTGAGTGAGTGAGTGGTGAGTGAGTGGTGAGTGAGTGAGTGAGTGAGTGAGTGGTGAGTGAGTGAGTGGTGTGAGTGAGTGAGTGAGTGAGTGAGTGAGTGAGTGAGTGAGTGAGTGAGTGAGTGACCCGTCTGTCTGAGACCCGGCTGTCTGAGACCTGGCTGTCTGTCTGTCTGAGACCTGTCTGTCTGTCTGAGACCTGGCTGTCTGTCTGTCTGTCAGTCTGTCTGTCTGAGACCTGGCTGTGGGGTGTAGTCTGAACCTGAAGGAAATGCTCCTCCAGTTCATTAGAAGTACCATAAAATGTCCCCCAGTAAAACGTCCTGTGGCGGGAGGGAGACGCAGGCCTAGAAAAAGCTCTTTCTTCTCCTCCTGTGACCCCGCTGACTCCTGGTGGGACCAGGACATCGAGGCTGTGGGAATGTACTCAGGGAGCCTTCCCACTAGGGACCTCAGTGTGAGTGAGAAACACAGATTCCAACACACACAGCCTCTCTCTCTCTAGTGCCATGGTCACGAGGGGGCTGTAGTGGGTACAGTATGTGTGTCTGAGGAACAGTTTGTTATGTCAACTTCACTCTCTCTCATGCCCCGGCCCAGGCCTCCATCAGACCACAGAGAAACAAGACCCAGGGACTCAAGACCCAGACCTCTCCAGGCCTGGATGACACCCATCCACCATCCAGCCCAACCTCCAACTCATCCAGGGAAGGGGGATTGAACGGGCGGTTCAACAGCAGAGGGATGAGGGTGTGGCAGAGGGGAGATCGGAGTGGAAGGTTTTGATTAAGGCAGGAACAGCTGTTAAAATGTTATCCTAACATTCTCTCAAAGCACATAGAGAAACCATGTGTCTCAACTCGCGCAGCTGTCCACTTTAGTTCCATAGTCCTGTGAACCTGACACCAGCTCCAACTGGGAACACATGTTTAAAATATATATATATATATTTCACCTTTATTTAACCAGGTGAGCTAGTTGAGAACAAGTTCTCATTAACAACTGCGACCTGGCCAAGATAAAGCAAAGCAGTGCGACACAAACAACAACACAGAGTTACATGGAATAAACAAGCGTACAGTCAATAACACAATAGAAAAAAAATCAAGTCTATATACAGTGTGAGCAAATGGCGTGAGGAGGGGAAAGGGCCCTGGCTTCAATCCCTCCTACTGCTGCCTGCTGCAGAACATTTGGAATGATTTGACAGGATTCCAAATCCATGGCCTGATGTATGTGAGTTGAGCTCATTCCATCACATGTTCTTGTGGTTTCAGCTTATCACGCTCTGCACAACATGCTGTCACATTGGTACAGTATACAAACTCCATATCAAGTACTCCTTATTAGCAACAATTGAACATAACTTCCATGTGTTCCAAATTTGTGTATTTGCAGTGTGCCAAAGGCAGACCATAGAGACACTGGCACAGTGGAACAACACGGCTGGGAGAGAAAACACATCTGGACCAACATTTTACTCTAAAGCACATGGCAACATGTCCCCAACATGCCAAGCGTTTGTGTGTATCCATCCATCCAGCCATGGATTTAGCCTACATCCCACATCGTAGGCTCTCCTCCGCCTGATGGATGTCATCGTTGACTCATAAGGGACCACCGAGGCTGCTGCCAACACTCACGATCTGCTCTCATCAGCCCCCACAACCACAGCGGCAGGCTGTGTGGAATTGTGGCTTCGCTGTTCAGCGCTGCACTCTGTTTCGCTGTCATGTGGATGGCATGTGGCGAGCTCGGCTTTCCTGAAGGACCTGCCATCTAATGCTAAACCTCCATCCCCAGTGTGGCTTTGAGAAAGCTTTGAGACCAACATCACTTACTCTCATATGTTGCTTAATAGGGTCCTGTTATATTCCCATAATTTGTTCTTGTTGACAACAGACTTTATCGGAGAGAGAGGATCGGTTTTAATGGATCTGTTTGCTACAGTCATCTGGCCTCAACCCCTGAATAACAGCTCAGAGTCCATATTGGATGGTTGATGTATTTTTCCAAATATAAATACAACATTTATGATAATTGCGATTAGCAGGAACTACTGTGTTTTGACTTCCTTCTCAGAGTGAATCTAAAATCAAATCAAATTTTATTTGTCACATACACATGGTTTGCAGATGTTAATGCGAGTGTAGCGAAATGCTTGTGCTTCTAGTTCCGACAATGCAGTAATAACCAACAAGTAATCTAACTAACAATTCCAAAACTACTGTCTTATACACACAAGTGTAAGGGGATAAAGAATATGTACATAAAGATATATGAATGAGTGATGGTACAGAGCGGCATAGGCAAGATACAGTAGATGGTATCGAGTACAGTATATACATATGAGATGAGTATGTAAACAAAGTGGCATAGTTAAAGTGGCTAGTGATACATGTATTACATAAAGATGCAGTAGATGATATAGAGTACAGTATATACGTATACATATGAGATGAATAATGTAGGGTATGTAAACATTATATTAGGTAGCATTGTTTAAAGTGGCTAGTGATATATTTTACTTCATTTCCCATCAATTCCCATTATTAAAGTGGCTGGAGTTGAGTCAGTATGTTGGCAGCAGCCACTCAATGTTAGTGGTGGCTGTTTAACAGTCTGATGGCCTTGAGATAGAAGCTGTTTTTCAGTCTTTTGGTCCCAGCTTTGATGCACCTGTACTGACCTCGCCTTCTGGATGATAGCGGGGTGAACAGGCAGTGGCTCGGGTGGTTGTTGTCCTTGATGATCTTTATGGCCTTCCTGTGACATCGGGTGGTGTAGGTGTCCTGTGATAGTTTGCCCCTGGTGATGTGTTGTGCAGACCTCACTACCCTCTGGAGAGCCTTACGGTTGTGGGCGGAGCAGTTGCCGTACCAGGCGGTGATACAGCCTGCCAGGATGTAGAAGTTTGTGAGTGCTTTTGGTGACAAGCCGAATTTCTTCAGCCTCCTGAGGTTGAAGAGGCGCTGCTGCGCCTTCTTCACGATGCTGTCTGTGTGGGTGGACCAATTCAGTTTGTCTGTGATGTGTATGCCGAGGAACTTAAAACTTGCTACCCTCTCCACTACTGTTCCATCGATGTGGATAGGGGGGTGTTCCCTCTGCTGTCTCCTGAAGTCCACAATCATCTCCTTAGTTTTGTTGACGTTGAGTGTGAGGTTATTTTCCTGACACCACACTCCCACAGAATAATGATTCAGCCTTGAATCCGAAGGCCCAAACCCAGGCCCAAACACGCACTGTTTATATTCCTCATTCACAAACATTTTCAAACCAACTCAAGGTTGGACTACCAGATTCGTCTCTCTTCTACGGAGCCCTCCCTCTCTACTCTGACCACAGAGCTGCTTGGGCAGAAGAAGAACTCTCCCCTCTGCAGGAAGTGTTATTGAAACTGCTCCTTTGACAAGCACAGGAGTGTATCTAAGAGAGAGGGGCTGGACCTCTGGTTCTAATCATGGCAGGTCTGGCTGTTTATTTAGTGAGCAGAGCAGAGCCCTGCCTTGCCTTGCTGGGGATCCAGCCCCGCTGGCCCGGGGGGAGCAACTACATCCAGATGCCTGTTAATTGGCAAAACAAGCCAGTCCTGTCCCGTCCCATCCCATTCTCTCTGGTGCTTTTAGTAGCCGATCGGTGTCGCCACACAGCCACAGAAGTCTGATACTTTCCTGTGCCCTGTTCATATTCATGTAGGCCGTGTTATGTGGTTGTTCAGTGAGCCCATGTGTGTGTTTTTAGGGTGAGGCGACTCCTCACGGTTCTAAGTAACTATAACGTTACTTGAAATGATCTGTTAAAAAAGCCTGGGAAGAAAGTCTGCTTTAATACCATGCACTTCAGGACGTTTCATGAGACAGACCATGAACCATGAATTCAAATAGGTGAGATATTTTGAAGTGGAATTTACTGGAATTTGTCATTACTACGAGTCAGGGCAGGGGAAGGTTATTCTATTTTCTGGAATCGTTCCATGGAAAGACAGGCCTCCGGTGAGCAGTCTTAGAAAACCATGATGTATTATTGCACAATGCCTAGGTCTGCAGTCTGCAGTGTGCCTCACTTCATGGTGTGTTTTCTCTCTTTGAAGAAGTGGGGAAGCATGGAGGGGAAGGAGCCACGGCATCTTCACGAGAATCCCTAATGTACATAATAACACACACACACACACTCTTTCTCTCGCCCCCTCCCCACACACACACACACACAAGCCTTCTCAGCATTTTATTTCTCTGTGTTTTGTTGGCAGGGTAGAGTCAGCTAGATGCAGCGGCCAGCTACATAGAAATAAAAGGGGCTGTCAAAATGCTTTGTCTCTAATGGGACTTTGCATCCTGTCTGCTCCCTGTTAATTGTGGCAGAACACTCTAGTTACATCAAAATGAAAGGCCAAGAATGCCCATTAATTCAAACAATAAACATGCAGTCATTATACCCTTTGGCACTTACATCATCTGAAAGCCTGTGGAGGATACCATAAGGATTATGAGAGATGTGATATAGACAGACATGGTGACGCCATCTTTTATAATCATTGTCACGTCCAGAGGCATGAAGTTAAATCAACACTAATGAAACAGTTGTCGTGTCTTTGGCTATGCCGGATTAAGTAATATGACATGCTATTCTATAAAATCATTTCTCCGTAATTAATATTACCTGATTGAGCTAATCATGTAAATGTAATTAACGAGAGTCGGGGCACCACAAAATAATATTTATAGAGCTGTTATCTTCCGAATAAACTCTTAAAGACCTAGTAATATTTTACATCAATAGCAGTCAATATTACTCGTCACCTTAATTCAATCTTATCTTCACGAACCCTGGCTAACAAGTTGAATCAGTAATACAAAATTGGGTTTAATTATTTATTTACTAAATACCTAACTAATCACACAGAATTATACATACACATAATTAATCATAACTTGATTACAAATTACGTCATAAAGGAAAACGTCCCTAGCGGGCGGAAAAGATATGACAGCTTGTTACACAAAAGAAAAGGGACTGGGTTTGAGTGAAAGAGCGGGAAGACTGAGTAACAAAGGAAGAAGCTGTGTTATCGTAAATACAGTATCTTATGCATTCTAAATTACCGCCCATTTGGAAAAGGAAAATCCAATAAATATTTACTCTGAGCTGTGCTTCAGTAGGTTGGTGGTAGATGGAAAGCCATGTTGCCAAACCGAGTCCTCTGTCCTTTGAAGAATGTCTCTGGTGGTCAATTGGATACGTTGTAGTAACGTCATTGTGTGATAGACGGGATACTCTGTCTGTTCCCTCCTAACCCTTGTTTGCAGCTGCTGTTGCTAACTCTACAGCTAGGAGGTATCACTTCTGTAGTGAATAAAAGTTCAAAGTTCATACCATTCGCAACCAAAGCTCACGCTGATGTTGGCTTCGTTCTGTAGTTATTATCTGAACCATTCTGACATCGGACCGTCGTCCTCACATCCTCGGAACAGGAGGTTATATTGTCGTCAAGGCTTTATATAGTGGAGCGAGAAGGGTGTGTCTGAAAAGTTTTATAACCCATGACTCTTCACAGGGGCGGGCCACTGATTGAGCAGAGCCCTAACCTTATGAAAACACAACTCTCACATTTTAGAAGCTAAAATCACATTTCATCCCATCACGAATAATTTAATGTTCAAACATTTAAATTGAACAACAATTCAATGTGAATCCGATAACTCTGATGTGTAGACTTTCCACTGTAGAGTTTATGTCATCTTATCATTGATGAGAATGTCTCAGAAGACAACCGAACTGACATCATATTCATTAAGTACCACCGCATATGTTCAATTGGTCAGATTACCAGAATACAGTTAATTTCCCCCCACCTTCTGATGTTCCCAGAATCTCTATGTTAACCAAGGGTTTTGCAAATGTACCATCAGTAGGGTAGAGAGAGGAAAAATGTGGGAGAGGTATTTATGACTATCATAAACCTACCCCCAGGCCAATGTCATGACACAGTCCTCAGTCTGTCTGCCTATATAGTACTATGGGAGGTTGGCACAAAAGGCTCATATGATATGAAACCCCACAAGACTTGGAAACCATAACAGTATCACAACCATTACATATAATGACACCATATTATTTACGCTAAATCTGGAAATACAATGATGCCATGACATCTTGCGTTGATGGACAAGAACTCATTTGCACAATGATTTATTGTTTTGGCCGGACTTCAGTAGTCAAACTACATAATCATGTGCATTAGGATTATGTAAACTGCAACAAAGAAGGGTGGAAGTGCTTATACGTTTTCTCTTGAACAATGGAGCGAGAAAAGTTCAACTGACATTTCTTGATTTGAATCCAACAGATGGATTGTATGGCCTTTAGGAATCAGATGAAGAAACTAAAGGCATTTATTTTCTGTAAGTAATTACAGTAAATGCATCTCCTGGACAGGAAGCAGAGCATTATGTAAGATTGGTTCTGTTCCAGTCACATATGCATAAAGATTTGATAGTGAATTTGAGCATTGCATTCTGTTCTGGAGACTGAAAGCTAATAAGAATGTTTACTCAGAAAGAGGGAGAAAGAAGGAGGGAGAGAGAGAGAGAGGAGTTGATTTGGATATTGCTTTTAATGCACACATGCAGCAGGGAATGACATGTTATCAATGTTTAGAGTTCAATGTAAAGCAATTGTCCTCTGTCAAGGGCTTAAATCCCACAGAATAAAACTTAATCTAACAATATCCCATTTAGTCTGTAGCTATAACTTCAAATTGCTCCATCACAGTCTCAAAAAACATCTTTAATAACGGAATCATGATAAAGAGAATTTACGGCCTATAACAGCCCTTTCCAAACCAATCTAGTATAAATGCACGTAAATGTCATCAGAGGTTTGTGGATATGGTGAATGGTGAAACAGTGTATGCCTCCAGTCCCCACTATCTCCCTGCCAAACCTCTCTCTGTTCCTGGATGCCACAACTGGGTGGTCCCCATCCTTAGGTGAAGATGTGGGCTTCAATTGAATTCCCTTCCTGTGTGATCAAATAACATTACAGAAGAGCCAAAACCTTGTCTATCTATCAAATAGCATGCGTCCACCATTCATCCTCCAACACACCACATACAACCTCCAGCACCACACATACAACCTCCAGCACCACACATACAACCTCCAGCACCACACATACAACCTCCAGCACCACACATACAACCTCCAGCACCACACATACAACCTCCAGCACCACACATACAACCTCCAGCACAACACATACAACCTCCAGCACAACACATACAACCTCCAGCACAACACATACAACCTCCAGCACAACACATACAACCTCCAGCACACCACATACAACCTCCAGCACAACACATACAACCTCCAGCACCACACATACAACCTCCAGCACAACACATACAACCTCCAGCACAACACATACAACCTCCAGCACAACACATACAACCTCCAGCACAACACATACAACCTCCAGCACAACACATACAACCTCCAGCACACTACATACAACCTCCAGCACAACACATACAACCTCCAGCACCACACATACAACCTCCAGCACCACACATACATCCTCCAGCACAACACATACAACCTCCAGCACAACACATACAACCTCCAGCACCACACATACAACCTCCAGCACCACACATACAACCTCCAGCACCACACATACAACCTCCAGCACACCACATACAACCTCCAGCACACCACATACAACCTCCAGCACACCACATACATCCTCCAGCACAACACATACAACCTCCAGCACCACACATACAACCTCCAGCACCACACATACAACCTCCAGCACCACACATACAACCTCCAGCACACCACATACAACCTCCAGCACAACACATACAACCTCCAGCACCACACAGCCCAAAGGAAGAGAACCCACCATGTGGAGATAGAGTGGGCAGACAAAGGCAGCCATGTGTGTGGTAGGCAGCAGCGGTGGAATGCTCAGCCTCACACCAGGCCTGTTTTCTAGGTTTATCCTTATCTGATAGAGTGGAAAAGCCTAGGTCTCTAATTTGGCACTTTAAAACAAGCCTACATGTCAAGCAGGGTGCTTTTTGAGGTCTGTTCGGTTTCGGTTAGATTTTTTTTTATATCACAGTTTTCAATTTTTGGGGATATTTTTTTAAAACTTTAAATGAACCATGCATTATGTGGGTTGAATGCTGTTACAACATAAAATAAAATAAAAATAATACAAGTCCCGTGATGGTAGTGGCTGCCCATTACCGCTAACCATCATTTATTCACATTACTTTGCTTTAATAAATATTTAGGTTCTTGTGAATGTTGTATTTTTTTTATTTCATGACTTTATTATTTCATTCCAAATAATCATCTCATCTCTATAGAGCTTCTGCCTATGCTGCCTGACAAAATCACTATTTTAGTAGTAAGGAAGACAGATTCCAAGAACACAGGATGAGATGTTACTATCCTTTGTGCAAGCACTTCCAAGAGTTAATGAACAGTGAGCGTGGTGAAATTTGGGGAGCGCATCGTCAGTAGTGTACCTTTGGTTCCTAGGGTGTTTCGGCCTTTCACACTATACAAACTTTTATGACTGTTGAATACCAACTATCAATCACTTATATCATGTATTTTCAGGTAGAGATACCTCGGGAAGCAACTGCTCTCTATCCCTCTCAATCGAGCTTTCTTCTCTCTGTCTGCCAAACACAGACCAGACAAGTACGCATGCAATGGATTTTGGGCATTGTAGTTAATTACCATGTTTTCTGTGCTAAACAAAAATATTGGCCTGTTTGAAACAATAACCCGCCTACATCGCACAGTTTGGGCTTGATCTGATTTATCTCTAGAGAAAAAAACAAAATTGAATTAAAATAATTGAACCGAAAATAACAGAAATTTGGGTTAATCGCTTAGCACTATTTAGGGCCACTACAGAATCTGAGCTACTATGTCAAAAGGAATTTATAGCAGTATATGGATATACTGTATATGGTTTGTGTGCATTTCCAGTTACATTGACAGACAGTCTGTATATTTTTCTCTAATGATTTTAACTGAAGCATGTCCAGTGTGTTTAGTTTAGTCACATGTTTTGGCTGTCAAGGGAATATTGTGGCTGATGTGTAAAAACAACCTCTCTCTCTCAGTAATGATTCTCCAGGAGGCCACAGATCCAGATACCATTCAATCCCTTCCATGTGTTCACTATAAACATGTGAGTGCTGTGCCCCACCCACCTCAACATGACATCACCAGACTCACTCACACAGCTCATCCCTCTCCCATCAGAACCAGTGGAGCTGAACAGTACACACACACACATGCAAAACATACCGGCACACACACACACACACAGACAGTACAGAGCTCGACAGAACAAGACAAGCAAAATAACCTGCAGTAACCAGTGGTCTAAACACTAAGATGTAGTTACAGGGAAAGACTACACAGGAGGCAAAGAGGAAACCAAACAGAATCTGATGGTGCCAGTAATACATTAGCTGACAAGCATCTGTATCTCCCAGGAAAACCTCTGTGGTGATTCAAGAGCTCCCATAAAACATGGCTTCCAGACGAGCGCAGCCACCTCAGCACTACCTCCACACAAACCTCCCAGAACGCACCCAAATGTAGCCAATAAACAGACATAGCGGAGAGTAGAGTAGAGAGAGAGAGGGTATCTGGGGAGGGCCGGGATCAGGGTGAGATCTGATGTAGCCAGACAGACAGAGCCAGGTTGGGTTGCACCGGGAGTGCTATGGGAGGTTTGAACGGAGGCCGACCCTGTTCAATCCTGTTTGGTGTCATAGTTGATATCTATTTGTTTTAGGGAGGGGATCTAGGGAAAAGCAGGGAGGAGAGAAGTAGGGAGGACGATAGGAAGGGAGCAGGCTATGCTGTTGATAGGGACTTGCCTCACAGGGAGGCAGCCACCACAAGAACAATGGAGATTAAGAGCGGTTCAGTGGGGGACGGGGGCCCATAGAGGGGCGGCAGTACGGTCCAAAACCCAGCGGGATGGGGAGAGGGAGGAGAGGGGGAGGAGGTGGTGTACTGCTAACAGTACACCACAACTCCCACACAGACAAACTAATGGGATTTCCGACCTTTACCCACCGCATAGACAACATAGACATGCTCTGTTCTGTGTTTATTTATTAAGATGCAACAGATGACAAACAAACAGCCAACTGTCTTCTAATCTGCTATGCCATAGGGAGGTAATGGGGCCAAAATCTGTCAAGTCATAAATTGGTTTCTTAGTCTTTTTTGGTTTTTAGCCACATGCAGCGTATAACACTTTGGTTGAACTGAAGTTGAACAGCATGTGGCTGAGACAAAATGGCCATTGTTTAAGAGCGTCAGCCAGGCTTTTGCTTTAATAGTGTGCCCTGTTATAAATGCATCCCCTTGAGGTTGAACAGAGACCAGTGGTGATGTTTTTCTTTTTACTTCTCCTTCGGCCTCATCTGTTTGGCTTGGCCGTGTGAGAGAGGAGAGGCAGGAGGCAGAGAGCTCAGGGCTGTTCCGGTGCATGGTGTGTGTGTGTGTGTGTGTGTGTGTGTGTGTGTGTGTGTGTGTGTGTGTGTGTGTGGTAGTCTAATGATTAAGCTGTGCAGGAACCATTAGAGGAGAGCTGCCCACACCACCCACTGGTGACAGGATGTTGGATGTGTACTCAGTGGTCATCTCCCTCCTACATCAACCTCCTTCTCTCCCTCCTCTTCTCCCTCTCACATCCAGTTTATCTTATCTGCAAGCCTTATTTGAAGTGGGATATGATCTTCCATGACTTAAGCACATTTGAGTGACCTTGCAGTAAGGTTCAGAGTCAGCAGCAGGCACATGTTCAGATAGGGCTCTAACTGAGCAAAGCAAATGCCCCTTTGACCTTCCAGTCTCCAAAGTGGCCTTTTGGGTAGTAGTAGTATAATTTCCCCCCAAAGTCTTTATTGTTGGTGTTGTTGTTGGTCTGAACTCACTGCCTGTAGTTCGTTGTTAATGTTGTTGAAAATGGCAGATTTGGTCATTGATAAGCACCTAAATTGAAACGCGATAGTATGTATGGCACCATTCCCCAAACTCAGTCCTGGGATGCACATTTCTGTTTTTGCCCTAGTGCTACACAGCTGATTCAAATAATCATCAAGCTTTGATTATTTGAATCAGCTGTGTAGTGCTGGGCAAAAAAAGTGTGATCGCTTCAGTTCGTCAACAGCAAAGCAAGATAGCTCAAAAGAACACTTTTTCCTTGAGTCATGAAAGTGCATTGAAATCACTTAGGAACTGTGCACACTTTGGAGAGTTGTGTGGCCACTTGGAGACACGAGACAAGTTAGACCTGTCACTCAAACCCTTGTCATCATTTTTTCTTATGTTGCACCTATCTCAAAATGCCAATGAATATTCTTATGTTACTGAATGTATCCAGAGTATTTTAAGATTTCATTATTGACAAATGCTGTGAAAAGTAGGCTACTTCAAATGTAATGCACATAAAATCAACAGTGTAATGTTTGGATTCAGTCGTGTGTCAGGTGAACTGTTGTCATCGCCTTTGGTCTGATAATTTCCCCATCATCTCCAAGGTTTTCTCTTTCAGTTGCTACCATGGTCATGCACATGCTTTTTTAGTTATTCTGTTAGAAACATTTAAATGTGGCCCTAGCCATACAGAGCCTTGCAAAAGTATTCACCCCCCTTGGCATTTTTCCTATTTTGTTGCATTACAACCTGTAATTTAAATGGATTTATATTTGGATTTCATGTAATGGACATATACAAAATAGTCCAAATTGGCGATGAAAAAAATAAAATAATAACTTGTTTCAAAATGCAAAAAAATAACAAACGGAAAAGTGGTGCTTGCATGTGTATTCACCCCCTTCGCTATGAAGCCCCTAAATAATATTTGGTGCAACCAATTACCTTCAGAAGTTACATAATTAGTTAAATAAAACCCAGCTGTGTTCAATCTAAGTGTCACATGATCTCAGTATATATACACACCTGTTTTGAAAGGCCCCAGATTCTGCAACACCATAAAAGCAAGGGGCACCACCAAGCAAGTGGCACCATGAAGACCAAGGAGCTCTCCAAACAGGTCAGGGACAAAGTTGTGAAGAAGTACAGATCAGGGTTGGGTTATAAAAATATCCCAAACTTTGAACATCCCACAGAGCACCATTAAATCCATTATTAAAAAATGGAAAGAATATGTCACCACAACAAACCTGCCAAGAGAAGGCTGCCCACCAAAACTCACGGACCAGGCAAGGAGGGTATTAATCAGAGAGGCAACAAAGAGACCAAAGATAACCCTGAAGGAGCTGCAAAGCTCCACAGCGGAGATGGGAGTATCTGTTCATAAGACCACTTTAAGCTGTACACTCCACAGAGCTGGGCTTCACAGAAGAGTGGCCAGAAAAAGAAAGCCATTGCTTAGAGAAAAAAATAAGCAAACACGTTTGCCAAAAGGCATGTCGGAGACTCCCCAAACATGTGCAAGAAGGTTCTCTGGTCAGATGAGACTAAAATGGAGCTTTTTGGCTATCAAGGAAAACGCTATGTCTGGCGCAAACCCAACACCTCTCATCACCCCGAGAACAACATCCCCACAGTGACACATGTTGGTGGCAGCATCATGCTGTGGGTATGGTTTTCATCAGCAGGGGCTGGGAAACTGGTCAGAATTGAAGGAATAATGGATGGCGCTAAATACAGGGAAATCCTTGAGGGAAACCTGTTTCAGTCTTCAAGAGATTTGAGACTGGTATGGAGGTTCACCTTCCAGCAGGAAAATAACCCTAAGCATACTGCTAAAGCAACACTCGAGTGGTTTAAGGGGTAACATTTAAATGTCTTGGAATGGTATAGTCAAAGCCCAGGCCTCAATCCAACTGAGAATCTGTGGTACGACTTAAAGATTGCTGTACATCAGCAGAACCCATCCAACTTGAAGGAGCTGGAGCAGTTTTGCCATGAAGAATGAGGGAAAATCCCAGTGGCTAGATGTGCCAAGCTTATAGAGACATATTGTTAAGCGGAGCGACACAGGGGAACCCAAGAGATGAGACCAAGAGACCACTCAGATGAGGAAACAGGGATGAATTAACCAAAATATTTATTGTTACACAGGGAGATTTGGAGTGCAGACCCGGGGAAGCTTGAATGAGTTGCAGAAAAACCAGATGTGGAGACTGAGGTTGGAGTTAACTGAGTAGAATAGGGTAAACAGGTCCTAAGGGTAATCCAAGGTAGTGGTGGTGAGTAAACTCCAGAGCAAGGTAGTTGGGTGGTGAGATGTGGAATGGGAGACAACAGCCAGAGACAGAGCGGTAAACTGCAATGAGAGGATTAACAGTGTCAGGCAGGGAAACAGGCACAGCAGAGTAACAGGATCTTGAATAATCATAAATGTCTAGAATCATGAACTGACTGAGCAGAGATTATGATCTGGCAGAGTGGATGTGGCAGGACTGAGTATTTGTCGAGGTCTTGATTATGGAACGAGTTGCAGCTGGTAGGGATCTGCTCTTACTCCAGCACACCTGTCTCTAACCACACAATCACACAGAGAGGGATAGGGAGAGAGAGAGAGAGCGTACAGGGGGAGTAACTGCAGGTCAAGAAAACACCGGATGAACACCGGAGGGTGTAGCAGGAGCAGATGTGACACATACCCCAAGATAATTGCAGTTGTAATTGCTGCAAAAGGTGTCTCTACAAAGTATTGATTTTGGGGGGGTTGAATAGTACGCTCAAGTTTTCTGTTTTTTTTTGTCTTATTTCTTGTTTGTTTCACAATAAAACATATTTTGCATCTTCAAAGTGGTAGGCATGTTGTGCAAATCAAATAATACAACCCCCCCAAAAATCTATTTTAATTCCAGGTTGTAAGGCAACAAAATAGGAAAAATGCCAAGGGGTGTGAATACTTTCGCAAGTCACTTCATAGGCCAATTTCCACGATTGTAAAGGGTTAAGCAAAGCAAGGGATGTAATAGCCCACTGGGCACACACTGGTTGAATTAATGTTGTTTCCACATCATTTAATTGAAATGACGTTGAACCAATGTGTAATAGACGTTGAATTGACATCTGTGCCCAGTGGGTGATATGTGCTACATGACTATAGAGGGGGTGGCAGGTGGCCTTAATGTTAGAGTATTAGGTCACTAACCGAAAGGTTGCTGGTTCCACTACCGGAGCCGACAAGGTGAATAAATCTGTTGCTGTGCCCTTGAGCAAGGCACTTAATCCTAATTGCTCCAGGGGTGCTGTACAATGGTGGCCCCACTCCCTTTCGGTGCCTTGGGGAGGTTGGCATATGCACAACAAAAAATCATTAAACACTTGTGTGAACAGGACAAATATAAGAACCCCCCAAGTTATTAGAGTTATGAAATTACTTTGAGACTAAGTCTTATTTAATTTGCCATTAAGATGTGACCATCTATTTATTTTATCTAACTAAATAATCAATGTAGCCCAAAATGTCTTTTCACCGCCATGGTCAGCAGGCTTTAACATACGGCTCTTCGAGCAAACTTTCTTGTTGTCTATAGCTAACTTGGAGGTCATACCTGCTCTAAAAAGAAGTCACTTACAATTCAGCTTCTCTCCTCTCTACTGCATCTGCACTTAGAGCCAGAAGAGATTCCACAGGGCTGGTGAACTGCATGATGTACTAAGCTGAGCTGACGCACTTTCAACTTTTTTGAAAAATATTGGCCCAGGAATGCAGATTAGGCTCTGGTTGAAGCTGGTTATATAAAATAATAGTCCTTTGCCTGTTCAGGAAGCAGAAACATAGCTTTGTGATGAAAGGCCTTGATGGGATGCCAGGGTTTAATACACACCAGTGAATTCATAATGGCGGGGGAATAAACCCAAGTTACTTCATCTCAGGACAGGTCGTTCATGACTGCTCTGTTTTAGTATACCTATGGTAAAAAAACATGTTTTTATTTATTTATTTAATCTTTATTTAGGAAAAACAAGGTAAATACTGATACTGTCATGAGGCAGCAGGGATTTGTCGCAAACACTGTTTAGTATTTTTGTCTATCTATTTGTCCGTCCATCCTTCTGTTTTTATTAGGGTCGTATATGTCCAGGTTTGATGTTTAATGATGCTATTGAGGGGCACATAAAGAGCCAACGTCTGGCAGTATGGTGATTGGTTTACACTAGGCTGTATTGCACGCTTTTTAGAGCAGCTCTTTTCCTGTAATACATACTCTATTGTATATGTGAGTCCACTTCTGAGTCCATGAATGTGGGTACTACTGTGTAAACATATCCAGGACACAATGCTATCTGATAGGACTGTGAAACACACGATGGTTTTCTCCCTTTGCAGTAGTAGTTCTGTACTACTAATGGTGGCTACATGGGAGGTATTTCACTTACAATTTGGTGCACCACAATCTGCATGCAGAGAGTAAGTACTTGGATATATGTCCCTCATCAATTGCAGTCTTTTTCTTTTTGGGTACATAGTGTGGGCAATAATGATGATTATGACCACAACATGGAAGTATTACATACTCTGATCATAATAACAGCTACATGCATATCAACCCCATTATTCCCGGGAAAAAGAGGACGTTACAGTACATGGTCTCTTTTGCACTTGTTTCTTTTTGCACAGCAACGGGTGTCAGAGAGGATGGTGTCAGAACATGATATTTTTCCAGGAAGAGAAACCTTTGAATTTAAAGCCACCTAAAATTCTTGGGAAACAGTCATTCTTGTACTTTGTTCTTAGTCATAAATTGAAAACATATGTTCAGGAATAACATTTGTTCCAGAACAAAATCTTATCTGAAGGATGTAGAGGGTTTAAAAAAGAATCTAAGAAGATAATCTCCATTCAGATTTGATTAGTTGAACTTGAAGCATGAAGACCGCAAACGTTGATTTACAGCTGAAGACTTTGTGCTGCAAGATTTTGAAGGTGGATGAGCTCGACTGTGTACAACACATAATTAGTTGTGTTAGTCCCTAAGCCTGTCCAGTACAATTGTGTGTGTGTGTGTGCTCATGCATGCGTGTGTGTGTGTGCGTTCATGCTTGTTTGTGTGTTTGCTGTGCAGAGCTGAGGAGGAGGAGGAGGAATGCCCCCCTCAGTGTGGGACAGGCAGTAGACAGAGCAGGGCTTGTCACTGCTGGTGTTATCTGATGAAGGGGCCCCAAGGCATCTCAGGGTTGGTAGTGGCAGGGTAGGAGGTTAGGGGAGGGAGGGAGGGAGGGAGGGAGGGAGGGAGGGAGGGGCTTTCTGCTCCATTAAGGCTGCTGCAGGAGGCCCCTCAATATTACTCCACTATGAAGGGCACCTTCCACCCCTCTCTAAAAACCTTTCATCTCTGATCATGGAGTGCAACACAAACAGAAAAGAAAGATTAAAACATTGTAAGTACACACGAGCAGGCCCGGTCAGCCGCAGACTAGGTCAGGTCAATGGCAAAGTGAAACCACAGAGATCAATAATATCATTTAAACTAGAGCAGAATATAGGAGTTTTAGCTACACAAGTCAGTTAAGAACAAATTCTTATTTACAATGACAACCCCTGAACAGCTGCCTTGCTCAGGAGCAGAACAACATATTTTTACCTTGGGGACTTGAGCCAGCAACCTTTCAGTTACTGGCCCAACACTCTAACCACTAGACTACCTGCCACCCCCAGATACAGGTTGGCATCACTGGTAACTTTGTGACGAAAGAATGACACAGCAGGCATGTTCTACTCTGTAGGCAATACACTGTAAAACAAAACAAAAAAGACGGTTGTTTTTACAATAACTTACTGTCAGCCAGTAAGTTAGGAAGGAATAGTATGTTACCGTAGTGTATTTTACAGTATCCAATAATGTTACTGTAATTGATTTACAGTACCGTGGTGAAGTTGGCTGTTACTGTGCACATGAAAAGGTCAGGAACAGTTTTACTCCAAAAATGTATTGTCAATAAATAGATAAATACAACAACAGCTTAGTAAAAGCAGGCTAAGAGCTAAAAGTATAAAACAAAGATGAAAAGGTAAGAGCATCAAATCTAGCAGACATGGTTTCCTCTATCCTTGCTTCCAACTGTAACGGAAGCCTCCCTAGTGGTGTAGGTTTTAAAACACACAAATAGCGTTTACCAGCCGAGTGTCCTTAGCACCTCTGAACGTAATTTGCAAACATACTGCGCACCGATTTTCCATGTAGAATCGGGTGAAAAATGTCGGCAGTCAGGCGTCTAGTGCCATGTGTGTGAGTCTTTGGTGAGGAGGCAACAGGAAGTGGAATGTCCAGGTTGGATGTTTATTTACAGTGCAGGAGTGGCTAATTGGGATGGCAGGTAGCCTAGTGGTTGGAGCACTGGGCCAGTAACTGAAAGGTATTCCCGAGCTGACAAGGTAAAAATCTGTCTTTCTGCCCTTGAACAAGGCAGTTAACCCACTGTTCCCCGGTAGGCCTTCATTGTAAATACGCATTTGTTCTTTACTGACTTGCCTAGTTAAATAAAGGTTAAAAAAATAAAAACTGCACATTTATACCAACAAAAAGATCGTAGACAGGTACATAAACTGGTAATAACTGAAAATAAATCAAATAAAGGTTGAGCTCAATAAATCAAACAAACCACCAAATAATGTCAGCATGAAGTGACAGGGTTTAAATATAATCCCATCAGGCCTCACCTTGGACTGTACCATTTTCAACCAATCACAAATCAGTGTTACAATTATCTTCAATAAAGACATGAAATGCACTTGTAACTTTCTCACTCATCATTATTCACAATTCATTCAGAATTATCCGTAATCATGGTAGCATCCACATTTTTTTTAAATTTATTTTTTTAACCTTTATTTAACTAGGCAAGTCAGTTAAGAACACATTCTTATTTTCAATGACGGCCTGGGAACAGTGGGTTGCCACCCCATTAATGTAGAAGTGTTCAGAAATATATTCTATTCTTATTTGCAATAAAAGTGACCCCAAAATGTCACAATACATTATTTACCATTCATATCTATTGGGCACAAAAATCTTATCTGAAATACAACCAAAACGAACTGCAAATGAATCCAACAAGTTTGTATAGTCACAAGTTTGACGTAGTCAATGCGTGTTAAGAATATGGGACCAAATATTACACGTTTCACTATTTTATTTATAAGAATCTTTACAGGTGTCAATAATTCTGACCCCCACCTTTTTGAGAAAAAAAAATATTACTATATAAATATAAAATATATTAGTATTAACAAAATCTATTTCTCTGAGCAATTGCATTAGTATAAAATAATATAGTTTCCCAATTTATACAATAGCTCAGTATTTGTATTATTTATATTTTAAAGTCATTATTTATCATCTTTATCAAGGGTGTCATTAATTTAGGACCTCACTCTGTACATGCAAAAACACAGATGTAAAAAATCGGACCTGCATTATAGCATGTGAAATATGTTAATGATAATGCTTACTGTTGTTTTACAGTAACTTTACAGGTAACTGGCTACCAGTAAGTTGCTGTAAACAATATATTTACTGTAATCCATTTACAGTACCAATACTGGTACTGTAATCTATTGTCTGGGTTACGGGAGGGGAGTGTTGTTTGATTTCATGCTGCAATTCACCTAATTTCCACAAGGGGGGGGAGGCTGCGTTTTACATGTAGCTGCTATTATATTTGTGCTTGGTTTACTTTTAACAATGGAAAATGATTTAACATGTGCCTTTCTGATTGTACATTTTTACTATAATATAAAACATTGTGGCCACAAACACAGCAATGCATCTAAAATAACAAGACAGGTACCATTTGACTAAGAATAAAATATGACATTGCTTCAGAGGATTTGCTTTGATTTTGTTGCCTTTGTGCTTTTCGTGTGACATTCTATTTTGAATATTCACAAATACAGTAAGTGAACTGCTACTGTGTTTTACGTAGCATTTGTTTTACAGTAATGTTCAAAAGGTTAAATATTTCCTGGCTGTTTATTTTTTTCTCCACAATGCAATGTAATTTCAGGTAATCTACTGTATTCAACTCATACTGTATGTTACTGTTGATTATACCATTTTATAAACTGGGTGTTAAAACCCTGAATGCTGATATATCAGACCGTATACCACGGGTATGACAAAACGTTTATTTTTACTGCTCTAATTACATTGGTAATGACTTTATAATAGCAATAAGGCACCTCAGGGATTGTGGTATATGGCCAATATACCACGGCTAAGGGCTGTATCCAGGCACTCCGTGTAGTGTCGTGCTTAAGAACAGCCCTTAGCTGTGGTATATTGGCTATATCCACACCTCTTTGTGCCTTATTGCTTACATTTACCATGACAATTACAGGATTCCCAAAACATTGTGTAGGGTACTACTCTGTATGAGTCTCTGTGGGTCCAGAGAAATAGACAGAACTCTGGAAAAGTCTTACTCTGAAATCCTACTTCCTACTCTGAGTCATCGATAGCTAAGCACATCCAGGAAGGGATAGGCAGGTATTTGAGGTAAGTGGAGCATTTAGAGAAAGAAACGACAAAAGGTAATAGCCTCAGAATGCCTCGCTTTACAACGTCTGTATTTTTCTTCTGCTCTGCTTCACTAGAGTTCCAAAAGCCTTCTGAAATCAATCTTCCTCCTCAGCTCAGACTGACTGCGGAGTGGAACAAAATCACTGCAGAGGTCATGTGCATCTATCAGCCTGAGGATGTATTGCCCTGTTTATTGCTGACAAACGTCATTAGCATTTCCTTCCCCTGCTGTCATTCATTCCCTTTCACAAACATCCTGCACCATTCACATTCCCCACACTTCAGATGCAGTGTAGCAGTCACAGCTTTGCTGCGTTGCTAGTTACTGAGACGGACCGTGCATAAGAACACAACTTCATGCAGGGGTAAAAAAAAAGTTGTAAATGGTCAGATTGCAAAGATTCACTGCCATTCTCACACTTCCTGTGTTGCCTCTCTGCTCCTCTCCCTTTCTGTCCTGGTTCCGGACATACTGTATAGACACAACAGTAGAGTAGATTGAGGCCTTTATCCATTATGTAAAAGCAGTGGCGTGCCGTGGGCCTGGGGCCTGGGCCTTCAGTGAAGTCCTACACAGTCCCACCCGAATTAATCCACCTCTTATTACCATCATTATGATGCCATGGCTCTAGACACTATACATTTAGACAGAAACGCAGTATAACCAGGCGTTGCGTCACCTTGAAATTGACATTTTTATTCAGAGAATTGCAGGGGAAGAGTACAATACCTTTTCATTGTGCAGCTTCGTTGCCCTGCGCGCTTGTTCGTTGAGCTGTAGATCCACTCGGGTGTCCCCAAAAGTTTTCAAAAGCACCATTGCTTGTAAGTGCCCAGCCGTACTTTGGTGTCTCGTTGCTGCCTTGGTTAGACAACTCAGGTTTGCAAAGCCAGTGTGGCTCCAAACACCAAATCGATCACTTGCAAATAATAGGCATTCCCAGCAGTACAGTTTGCAGTGCTTCTCGGAGCCTGTGAGCCATTGATAGCACTCGTAGTTGGAACTTTGAAAGTGGCGAACGAACCCCTTTCCCGCCTGTGGCGTCGGCGTTGACCTCTCCTGACAATGTCTAACTTTTCTTGAAAAGTTTGTCTTGAGAATGGTGTGATAATTATATCCTCGACCAAATCGATATCTTCTCCTTCCGCCATTGTGGGTTGAAAAAACAGCTTAGTAGTACGCAAATTAATTTGTTTATCAATTTCAGTTTCCTAGTTCTGAGACCTGCCCATATGGGACCTGCCTCTCAATATTGGTAATCCAATCAAAAGACGTGCACGCACTACGCCTGCTAGCTGGCTCCTGTGTAACACTGGAGCCAGCCAGCAGGCGTACAATAGCCAACTCTAAAGCTGATTGGTTGACACTAAATTTTAATTTCCATTCACTTTAAGCTACAAGCGCCCGCACTGTTGATTCTGAAGGCCTGAGGGCAGATTTTAGACCCCTGGCAACACATGATGGCTGAATATGATTGGATAAAAGATCTAACATAAAGACCAGCCCTCCAAATCTCAACCTGGGGCTGGAAGCAGTGCAACCAAGAGGAAAGCTATGAAATGAAGAGTGTAACTCTTACTCTGGGGAATAATTTAATACATATTTGTGGGAAAATATATTTAAAAAAAAATTATATTCTGATGATGTTTAGGCCAGCAGAGAAGGCCTTGCTGGCCCTGACGGCCCACTACTGTGTAAAAGACTGACAGCTTCTATCAAAAGCATAACTATGTTCAACGTGACAAATCAGTGCGTCTTGCTTTCTCAATAAACACACCATCACTGCTGAACAAAAAGCTTTTCTGTTTATCTACGGGGGCTTTCACATGGTTCAGCTATACATCAGCTGCCTATTGGCAAAATGTTAGTAATGTTGATGAAGTCTGAAATATTCAGAAGCCACGCTCTCTGTTGGGCTAATGAGACCCTTGTGGGGAAGCACTGCAGAACAAAATAAGTGAAAAATATCTCTGTTCCATATGGATGAGATGAGGAGGAAAGCCAAATTATGCAATTGTCAGGTTTCGGAATGAATTTGCAGAATTATAGTGGTAGCTAGCTAATCTCCATTAACGCTATAGCTTGATTTCCATGAAATAGCTTTGTTTTCCACAACAACATCAGAGGGGTGTTAAAAGCTCTGGCGGGAGACTGTTTATGACTCCTGTGTAAATTAACGCTAAATGCTCTCATGGCTGAGGAGTAGAATGGGGACATTTGCTGGGATCTTACATTTGGTTCTTCAGTACTGAACCCATTACACTTATCCCCAGAACAACAAAAAAGGTCAAATATGTTTTTTGTTCTTTCAGTTATCTGTATGTAACCAGGATAGTCCAATCAGCAACAATTATTACTGTTCTGTTGTCCAGGGGTTTGACAAACATGAGAGTTTGAGTATCTTAGTGACAAAAACCAGGCTTAGTATCTAATCTCTCATGGTGTAACGGCTGTTGGAAGGAGAGGACCAAGGTGCAGCGTGGTACGTGTTCACACTTTTATTAATGGAACTGAACACTGATTAACAAAACGAGAACGAACGAAACCGAAACAGTTCTGTCTGGTGCAGACACAAAACAGAAAACAACTACCCACAAAAACCCAGTGGGAAAAAGCTACCTAAGTATGGTGCTCTGATTGAGAACCACACCCGGCCAAACAAAAAAAAAATACAAAACATAGAAAATGAACATAGAATGCTCACCCTACTCACACCCTGGCCTAACCAAAATAGAGAATAAAAGCCTTTCTATGGCCAGGGTGTGACACATGGACAGATTTACATAAACATAACTGGTACCGTAGAATCTGTCGGAACTGAACAGGATGTGTAGGATAACGAGCAGCAGTACTTCCGGTGTTTAGGTTTTTCATCACTGGTTATTTTGGACAAATCTAATTTCAGAAGGGAGGGGACATTCAGCCCGTAACTTGCAAAGAGAGTAGGTGGAGCTCCTCGTTCTACCATTTCTTGGTCCTTTCCCATAACATGTATGGACCCAGAACTTAATCGAGCAGCTAGCCAATTACACAATACTTTAGTTCTGGGTTAACCAAGATGACTTAGTATCAAACATTCACTTTCCATTTGTCAAGGTTGATCTATTACTAATGAGGGGTTGGTGAGATGCAGAGCTGCAGTACAGAAGAGAAGAGAAGTGCCGCACTTCTCCAAGTGCCCCAGGTGAACGAAGGACAGTTCATCTCTCGGAAGACAAGCTCAGTTCCCTTCCCAGACCACTCACTCTGCTCTGTCTAGGCTGCATTGCCACTGCCTCTCTTCTCTCCTGGCCTGGCTACCATCACTGACTGGATAACTGTGATTAAAGATGAAGGCCACAGGGTTTCATTAAAGTCTAATGAAAATGTTCTATAACTGGGCTACTTGAGGTAATACTACCTCCTCTCCTCCATTACAGGACAGGTTTTCAAATCTCCTGGGCTAGCAGCTACAGTACTTTACTATGCTGAACAAAAATATAAACGCAACATGTAAAGTGTTGATCCCATGTTTTATGAGCTGAAATAAATTTGCACAAATTTGTTTACATCTTTGTTAGTGAGCATTTCTCCTTTGCCAAGATAATCCATCCAACTGACTGGTGTAGCATATCAAGAAGCTAATTAAACAGCATGATCATTACACAGGTGCACTTTGTACTGGGGACTGCACATTGCACAGGTGTACTTTTGTTCCTGAGTGGACTGCACAGTGCACTCAGGAATGTGCAGTTTTGACACACAACACAATGCCACATCCAGCTTCTTCAATCTGGGACCAGCCACCCAGACAGCTGATTAAACTGTGGGTTTGCACAACTGAAGAATTTCTGCACAAACTGTCAGAAAAGCTCATCTGTCTCAGGGAAGCTCATATGAGTGCTCATCATCCTCACCAGGATCTTGACCTGACTATAGTTCGGCGTCGAAACCGACTTTAGTGGGAAAATGCTTACCTTCGATGGCTACTGGCATGCTGGAGAAGTGTGCTCTTCAGAATGAATGCCAGTTTCAACTGTCTAGGGAGATGGCAGACAGCGCATAAGGCGTCGTGTGGGCGAGCGGTTTGCTGATGCCAACGTTGTAAACAGACTGCTCCATGGTGGGGTTATGGTATGGACAGGCATAAACTACGGACAACGAACACAACTATAAAATGTATTGATGGAAATGTGAATACACAGAGATACCGTGACGATATGCTGAGGCCCATTGTCGTGCCATTCATCCGCCGCCATCACCTCAAGCTTCAGCATGATCATGCACAGCCCCATGTCGCAAGTATCTGTACTCAATTCCTGGAAACTGAAAATGTCCCAGTTCTTCCATGGCCTGCATATTCACCAGACATGTCACCCATTGAGCATGTTCGGTATGCTCTGGATTGACATGTACAACAGTGTGTTCCATTTCCCACCAATATCCAGAGGAGTGGGACAACATACCGCAGGCCACAATCAACAGCTTTATCAACTCTATGTGAAGGAGATGTGTCGCGCTGCATGAGGCAAATTATGGTCATACCAGATACTGACAGATTTTTTTATCCATGCCCCTACCTTTTTTTAAAGGTATCTGTGACCAACAAATGCATATCTTTATTCGCAGTCATGTGAAATCCATAGACTAGGGCCTAAGAAATTTATTTCAATTGACTGATTTCCTTATATGATCTTTAACTCAGTAACATCTTTGAAATTGTTGCACGTTGTGTTCATATTTTTGTTAAGTATATATGATCATAATCCTAGAAAAACCAAACCATGCTAGCTGAGAAACATCAGCTGATTCGAAGTGTAAGAAACATTAAGAACACCTGCTGAGTTGCACCCCTCCCCCTCATTTGGGTGTTTGACTTTTCTTGATACACACGGGAAACAGTTGAGCATGAAAAACCAAGCAACATTGCAGTTCTTGACACAAACTGGTACACCTGGCACCTACTACCATACCCCTCAATTGTATCAAGGCTTAAAAATCCTTCTTTAACCTATCTCCCCCCCTTCATCTACACTGATTGAAGTGGATTTAATAAGTGACATCAATAAGGGATCATAGCTTTCACCTGGATTCACCTGGTCAGTCTATGTCATGGAAAGAGCAGGTGTTCATAATGTTTTGTCCACTCAGTGTATAAAGAACATGTCTTCCCATTTGATGCTGATAGGCACTATAGAGGCATTTGAGCTTGTGACATTAATGTTCAGTCTATTGACACTGTCATGGAAAGAGCAGTTTGTTTTGTACACTTAGTGTATTTGTACTGTGACCTGGAGGACATTCTCTTCTAGTTTTCAGAGCTAGAGCCAGTGAGTCAGAATGAGGCCCAAAGTAACCACTCTGTACTGAACACTTTATATGAGAGCCAGGCCACAATATAATACACACACACATTAACACACACACAAACACACACACACATACACACACACTAGACTGCGAGCCAGGGCTCAAAACAAATAAAGAGTCCTACTCCACAGAGAGAGAGAGAGAGAGAGATCCATTGAAGAAAAAGTGCAGGAGGGTAGTAATTTTTCTTAACCAATTCACTTTCCCTTTTCTTGGAAAAAGTATTTGATAGTGAAAGTGTGTAAGGGAAAGAAAAAACTCAGCCGGGCCAGAGCCAGGGAGAAGGGAGTAAAACACCATATGCCAGAGAACTGGGGAGCTCTCTGAGATGTGCTTGACTCCCCAACCGTTACACACACCTTGCACATATACATAATCAAGAACGTACAGACTTGATTTCCTTGATTTCCAGTTAGATTATTTAAGGTAGCTCCTCCACTAATTTCCTGTTTAAAATGGTTTGCTATTGCATAATTTTATTGATTTATTTTTATTTTACCTTTATTTAACCAGGTAGGCAAGTTGAGAACAAGTTCTCATTTACAATTGCGACCTGGCCAAGATAAAGCAAAGCAGTTCGACAGATACAACGACACAGAGTTACACATGGAGTAAAACAAACATACAGTCAATAATACAGTATAAACAAGTCTATATACAATGTGAGCAAATGAGGTGAGAAGGGAGGTAAAGGCAAAAAAGGCCATGGTGGCAAAGTAAATACAATATAGCAAGTAAAACACTGGAATGGTAGTTTTGCAATGGAAGAATGTGCAAAGTAGAAATAAAAATAATGGGGTGCAAAGGAGCAAAATAAATAAACATTAAATACAGTTGGGAAAGAGGTAGTTGTTTGGGCTAGATTATAGGTGGGCTATGTACAGGTGCAGTAATCTGTGAGCTGCTCTGACAGTTGGTGCTTAAAGCTAGTGAGGGAGATAAGTGTTTCCAGTTTCAGAGATTTCTGTAGTTTGTTCCAGTCATTGGCAGCAGAGAACTGGAAGGAGAGGCGGCCAAAGAAAGAATTGGTTTTGGGGGTGACTAGAGAGATATACCTGCTGGAGCGTGTGCTACAGGTGGGAGATGCTATGGTGACCAGTGAGCTGAGATAAGGGGGGACTTTACCTAGCAGGGTCTTGTAGATGACATGGAGCCAGTGGGTTTGGCGACAAGTATGAAGCGAGGGCCAGCCAACGAGAGTGTACAGGTCGCAATGGTGGGTAGTATATGGGGCTTTGTTGACAAAACGGATTGCACTGTGATAGACTGCATCCAATTTGTTGAGTAGGGTATTGGAGGGTATTTTGTAAATGACATCGCCAAAGTCGAGGATTGGTAGGATGGTCAGTTTTACAAGGGTATGTTTGGCAGCATGAGTGAAGGATGCTTTGCTGCGAAATAGGAAGCCAATTCTAGATTTAACTTTGGATTGGAGATGTTTGATATGGGTCTGGAAGGAGAGTTTACAGTCTAACCAGACACCTAAGTATTTGTAGTTGTCCACGTATTCTAAGTCAGAGCCGGCCAGAGTAGTGATGTTGGACAGGCGGGTAGGTGCAGGTAGCGATCGGTTGAAGAGCATGCATTTAGTTTTACTTGTATTTAAGAGCAATTGGAGGCCACGGAAGGAGAGTTGTATGGCATTGAAGCTTGCCTGGAGGGTTGTTAACACAGTGTCCAAAGAAGGGCCGGAAGTATACAGAATGGTGTCGTCTGCGTAGAGGTGGATCAGAGACTCACCAGCAGCAAGAGCGACCTCATTGATGTATACAGAGAAGAGAGTCGGTCCAAGAATTGAACCCTGTGGCACCCCCATAGAGACTGCCAGAGGTCTGGACAGCAGACCCTCCGATTTGACACACTGAACTCTATCAGAGAAGTAGTTGGTGAACCAGGCGAGGCAATCATTTGAGAAACCAAGGCTGTCGAGTCTGCCGATGAGGATGTGGTGATTGACAGAGTCGAAAGCCTTGGCCAGATCAATGAATACGGCTGCACAGTAATGTTTCTTATCGATGGCGGTTAAGATATCGTTTAGGACCTTGAGCGTGGCTGAGGTGCACCCATGACCAGCTCTGAAACCAGATTGCATAGCAGAGAAGGTATGGTGAGATTCGAAATGGTCGGTAATCTGTTTGTTGACTTGGCTTTCGAAGACCTTAGAAAGGCACGGTAGGATAGATATAGGTCTGTAGCAGTTTGGGTCAAGAGTGTCCCCCTTTGAAGAGGAGGATGACCGCAGCTGCTTTCCAATCTTTGGGAATCTCAGACGACACGAAAGAGAGGTTGAACAGGCTAGTAATAGGGGTGGCAACAATTTCGGCAGATAATTTTAGAAAGAAAGGGTCCAGATTGTCTAGCCCGGATGATTTGTAGGGGTCCAGATTTTGCAGCTCTTTCAGAACATCAGCTGAATGGATTTGGGAGAAGGAGAAATGGGGAAGGCTTGGGTGAGTTGCTGTTGGGGGTGCAGTGCTGTTGACCGGGGTAGGAGTAGCCAGGTGGAAAGCATGGCCAGCCGTAGAAAAATGCTTATTGAAATTCTCAATTATGGTGGATTTATCAGTGGTGACAGTGTTTCCTATCTTCAGTGCAGTGGGCAGCTGGGAGGAGGTGTTCTTATTCTCCATGGACTTTACAGTGTCCCAGAACTTTTTTGAGTTAGTGTTGCAGGAAGCAAATTTCTGCTTGAAAAAGCTAGCCTTGGCTTTTCTAACTGCCTGTGTATAATGGTTTCTAGCTTCCCTGAACAGCTGCATATCACGGGGGCTGTTCGATGCTAATGCAGAACGCCATAGGATGTTTTTGTGTTGGTTAAGGGCAGTCAGGTCTGGGGAGAACCAAGGGCTATACAGTGCCTTGCGAAAGTATTCGGCCCCCTTGAACTTTGCGACCTTTTGCCACATTTCAGGCTTCAAACATAAAGATATAAAACTGTATTTTTTTGTGAAGAATCAACAACAAGTGGGACACAATCATGAAGTGGAATGACATTTATTGGATATTTCAAACTTTTTTAACAAATCAAAAACTGAAAAATTGGGCGTGCAAAATTATTCAGCCCCTTTACTTTCAGTGCAGCAAACTCTCTCCAGAAGTTCAGTGAGGATCTCTGAATGATCAGAATCCCTGACTCTCACCATGAGAGATTTACCATCTCATGTCTTCCATCAGGGAACAGCTTTGTTCGCCAGGTTTGTTTTCAGTAAATAGGAGCTGTCACCAGCCACCAGTGGCAGCCATGGGGACATGAAATATGAGCACACGGCGGACAGGATCTAAACAGGACTTGGCAATCTCACCTACTCTGTAATGGCAACAGTTCCCTCTGTCACATACAGGTTGCCGATATTTAGTAAACCTTCATAGACATGGCATTTGATTGGTGCCTTGATGGTTATTTGCGAAATTTTTATGTTGACTTTATGTCCTTGAAAGGAAATGGTTATGTTTGGGTTTGGATCAAGAACTCTCAAGGGAAGCAATAATACTGTTGAAAATACTGTAGATGCAAAACCCAATATAGAACAATAGTTAACAAAGAAAGTTAATAACGTTAAAAATACTTTCTTATGGTTTATATGATACAGTGCATTTGGAAAGTATTCAGACCACTTAACTTTTCCCACATTTAGTTACGCCACAGCCTTATTCTAAAATGGATTCAAATATGTTTTCGCCTCATCAATCAACACATAATACCCCATAATGACAAAGAAAAACAGGTTCTTAGACGTACTTTCAAATGTATTAAAAATAAAAACCAGAAATACCTTATTTACATAAGTATTTAGACCCTTTGCTATTAGACTTGACATTCAGCTCAGGTGCATCTTATTTCCATTGATCATCCTTGAGATTGATTGGAGTCCACCTGTGGTAAATTCAATTGATTGGACATGATTTGGAAAGGCACACACCTGTCTATATAAGGTCCCACAGTAGACAGTCCATGTCAGAGCAAAAACCAAGCCATGAGATCGAAGGAATTGTCCGTAGAGCTCCGAGACAGGATTGTGTCAAGGCACAGATCTGGAGAAGGGTAACAAAAAAAAATCCATCATTCTTAAATGGAAGAAGTTTGGAACCACCAAGACTCTTCATAGAACTGGCCACCTGGCCAAACTGAGAAATCGGGGGAAAAGGGCCTTGGTCAGGGAGGTGACCAAGAACCTGATGGTCACTCTGACAGAGCTCCAGAGTTCCTCTGTGGAGATGGGAGAACCTTCCAGAAGGACAACCATCTCCGCAGCACTCCACTAATCAGGCCCTTACTCGCCCTTGTCCCAGGATGGTAAATTGGTGGTTGAAGATATCCCTCTAGTGGTGTGGGGGCTGTGCTTTGGCAAAGTTGGTGGGGTTATATCCTGCCTGTTTGGCCCTGTCCGGGGGTATTATCTGATGGGGCCACAGTGTCTCCTGACCCCTCCTGTCTCAGCCTCCAGTATTTATGTTGCAGTAGTTCATGTGTCAGGGGGCTAGGGTCAGTCTGTTATATCTGGAGTATTTTGCCTGTCTTATCCGGTGTCCTGAGTGAATTTAAGTATGCTCTCTCTAATTCTTTATTTATTTATTTCTTTCTCTCTCTCTCTCCCTCTCGGAGGACCTGAGCCCTTGGACCATGCCTCAGGACTACCTGGCATGATTTTTAATTTTAATTTTACCTTTATTTAACCAGGCAAGTCAGTTAAGAACAAATTCTTATTTTCAATGACGGCCTAAGAACAGTGGGTTAACTGCCTGTTCAGGGGCAGAACGCCAGATTTGTACCTTGTCAGCTCGGGGGTTTGAACTTGCAACCTTCCGGTTACTAGTCCAACGCTCTAACCACTAGGCTACCCTGCCGCCCCAATATGACTCCTTGCTGTCCCCAGTCCACCTCTCTAGAGACAACAGGAGCGGTTGAGATACTCTCAATGATCGGCTATGAAAAGCCAACTACATTTACTCCTGAGGTGCTGACCTGTTGCACCCTCGACAACTACTGTGATCATTATTATTTGACCATGCTGGTCATTTATGAACATTTGAACATCTTCGCCATGTTCTGTTATAATCTCCAACCGGCACAGCCAGAAGAGGACTGGCCACCCCTCATAGCCTGGTTCCTCTCTACGTTTCTTCCTAGGTTTTGGCCTTTCTAGGGAGTTTTTCCTAGCCACCGTGCTTCTACACCTGTATTGCTTGCTGTTTGGGGTTTTAGGCTGGGTTTCTGTACAGCACTCTGAGATATCAGCTGATGTAAGAAGGGCTATATAAATTTGATTTGACTTGTGTTAGAGTGGCCAGGCTGAAGCCACTCCTCAGTAAAAGGCACATGACAGCCCGCGTGCCAAAAGGCACCTAAAGGACTCCCAGACCACAAGAAACAAGATTCTCTGGTCTGATGAAACCAAGATTGAACTCTTTGCCCTGAATGCCAATCGTCAAGTCTGGTGGAAACCTGGCACCATTCCTACGGTGAAGCATGGTGGTGGCAGCATCATGCTGTGGGGATGTTTTTTAGTGCCAGGGACTCTGATACTAGTCAGGATTGAGGGAAAGCTGAATGGAGCTAAGTACAGAGAGATCCTTGATGAAAACCTTCTCCAGAGCACTCAGAACCTCAGACTGCGGCGAAGGTTCTCCTTACAACAGTACAATGACCCTAAGCACACAGCTAAGACAACGCAGGAGTGGCTTCAGGACAAGTCTCAGCCTTGAGTGGCCCAGCCAGAGCACGGACTTGAATCTGATCGAACATCTCTGTAGAGACCTGAAAATAGCTGTGCAGCTTCGCTCCCCATCCAGCCTGACAGAGCTTGAGAGGATCTGCAGAGAAGAAAGGGAGAAACTCCCCAAATGCAGGTGTGCCAAGCATGTACCATCATACCCAAGAAGACTCGAGGCTGTAACAACTGCCAAAAGTGCTTCGACAAAGTACTGAGTAAAGGGTCTGAATACTTATGTAAATGTGACTTATGTCAGGAAACTAGGCGTATGTCGCGGGTTAGTACTTCACACGAGAGCCATTTGAACATAATCTTTATTTTTATCAAAGTGTGTTTTTTTGGCAGAAATGCCTTCTGGAACATGTGAACTGTCATGTGCTTTAATTACAAATGTGTATGCCATCTGTAAATACTAATACAATTGTTAAATGATGAGCCTAGTTGGTTTAGCCACAGAAAAAGACAGCAACCTTTCTGCTAGAAATGATTGGCTGAGATAATGAGAGGGCTGGACATGCCAAGAGATGAGTTTGGATTGGTCTGTCATATAGCACGCTTATGTCTATTTGAGCTGGTTTGTATGTGTAGGTAATCCTGTCTAAGTGTTGATCTCCACTTTCTGGAGGACCGAGTTTTGAAATCAGTGGAATTAGAGTACGATAGCTAAGGAGATGGAGAAAACACCTGTCGCCGGATTACATCTTCAAACTAAGGGCAACCATGGCATCCGTGACAGGGAGAAGCATCCAACCATGATGTATATGGGTAGGATAGTTTAGCTAGCTACATGTTCAGATATTACACGTTTAAAATTTTGGCAAGTCGTTTTCAAGTTTCTACGTTACCTGGCTGGCTCACTAGCTAAAGTGATGTGAATGATCTCATTATTCATTTCTCAGAGCCATTTGCTTGGCTAGTTATAGCTAATGTTAGCTAGCTAACATTGAACCTGGTTGGTTAGCTACCTGCAGATTCCTGCAGGGTAGTAACCTCATGAGTTGGGATTATGGTTCATTGTTTAGCTATCTAGCTAGTGTCACAGGCCGGCTCATAGCCTGTGGCAAAAATGAGGGGACGCGAACAACAGGTATCGGCCAATTAAAAAAAAATCTTTATTGAAAACAAAACTATTAACTTAAACTAAGAAAAATGAATGAGGTGTGGAAGTATCATAATGCAAGGTGTATGTAAAGTGCATGGATGCGTGAATCTGTGTGTGTGAATGACTGAGTGAAAACTATGTAAAGCTACAAAAGAACAAACAAAACAGGTTCATACCTGGAGGAGCAGAGAGAGAGGTGATTAGTGACAGTTTAAATACTCTGATCCCAGGTGACTCCAATCACTAACGACCCTCCTCTGCCTGCAGGAGGAACCGCCCCTGTAATGCAGAGGAGGAGCCGTGACACTAGCTATATATCTTAACAAAAGACTCCACTATGCAATATCCATTTCAATAGAATGACAATGCGACAACTGTTGATAGACGTAGCTGGTAAATTCGCTCTTTGCTATCTACTCCAATTTCAGACCACATGTAAGATAGTCTAGCTAGCTACATTTTTCAGATTTGACACATTTCTAATTTTGACATAAAGTATTTTCATATCAAGTTAAAGTGTACTGTTAGCTAGCTAGCTAACATTACGTGTATGATCTTATTATTCGTATCTCAGAGCAATTTGCTTTTCTTGTTACAGCTTAATGCTAGCTAGCTAACATTGAACTTGGTTGATTAGCAACCTGCAGATTCAAAGAGGGTAGTAACGTCATGAGTTGGGATTATGGTTCATTGTTTAGCTAGCTAACTAGCTACATGTCTTAACAAAAGACTCCACTATGCAAGTGTCCATTTTAATAGAATGTCACTGCAACAACTGTTAGCCTGGGTGCTTGACTGCTGTTGTTAGGACAGAACGCTCGGATCAACCTTTAAAGAGATTGGTCTAGTTAAAGCTTAAGAGGGTGTGAGTGATGCTAAATGGGTGTAGACAAAGAAGGGCTCTCCAGCAGGTACCAAAACATTCAAAGGCCATTTTCTCAAAAGTGAGGTTACAAGTTTATCAACTTTCAAAGCAGAATCACTTTCCCATTATTCCTCAAACGCTGTGTATGATATACAATTTTGTAGCTCTGTGTCTCTGCTTTTATCCAATGTAAAAAAACACCAATTCAAATTTTGCTGCATAAGTCTGAATCAAGGCAGTCAGTCACAAAAGTAATATTTCAGAGGGGGCGGTGGGGGGAGGCTGGGGCATTATGAAACACAGAGACACACAGCTGTGTGTGGACGGCCTCCTGTCGGCACCCGCTGCTCGGCCCCAGCAACCCTCTAATCCCCCTTATATATGTGCCCATCCAGGCCAGACGGAACTCATCCAGTGGCGCTGCAGCATCTGGTGAACCAAACAACGTAATAATCTTGGCTTATGCCCAGAGAAGAATGGGTCAGGGGGCCCAGGCCCAGAGACATGGGCTGGAGGCCAGGCTGGCAGCCCCGGGTCTCAGCTCTGTTCTTCGCTATGTCTCTTTACACCCAGAGGGAGACTGATCCTGTACACACAGGGGAGGAAATCAAACAACATCCTGGGGTAGCATCCACTTCACACTCCCCGATGCACACATGCACACACACACATCTGACCTGTAACATCCCAGACACCTGTAGTGAGTGTAAAGGGTTTGCGGCAGGTGGTCTAGCGGTTAGAGCGTTGGGACAGTAACCGCAAGGTCGCTGGTTTGAACCCCCGTGTTGACAAGGTGAGTATAATTTGTCAATGTGCCCTTGAGCAAGGCACTTAACCCTAATTGGGTCTGTAAGTTGCTCTGGATAAGAGGTAAAGCCACAGAGTTAGCGGCTACCACAGACAGGAAGTTCTAAGGACATCTCCTGTATAAGGGGTAACAACTGTACTGTAACGTACTACTACAGGGGCCAAAAATCACATTTCCTGATTGAACTTCATCACTTTGCTGATGTTCGAATAGACTGAACCTGTGAAAATACTTTATGACATCTTTTGAACCCAGGGTTAAGAGCTTATACAGTATATAAAAAGGCTTTGTCACTTTCCAGCTGTTCTCCATCACAGAGCATTTCTGGGAAATAACAATGATGTTCCAATATATTTCTATAACAGACATCAGATTACCATTACCAGGAAAATGCATTGTGTGTCATTCAAATATCACACAAACACAAGCAGGCAGACCACACACACACACACACACACACACACACACACACACACACACACACACACACACACACACACACACACACACACACACACACACACACACACTCTCTTGATATGATTAATTAGTTAATTTGTACTATTTGTTCTTCTAGTTCTTGTGCTCTCTATTTACCCTGGATAATCTCCACAGACTTTAGTGCCAATGTTTCAGTCCTTGTAGTAATTCTGCAATTGCACAGTCATTCTATGTGCATGTGCAACTGCAAACGCTGTGACTGACTCCACAGCATGTGCCGAATGTAGCATGGACATCAACGATCAGCATTAAAACCAACAAGGCTCTCTCTGACAATAAAAGGTCTAAACCCTACAAATTCCTAACTGGATTAGGTGCAAGAGGATTACCATGGACTTTCCTGACCAGGCGGCATTAATAAAAGCTGTGGATGCTGACCTCCTGTAAGGTCCTGGGGTGTTTTATATGACTTAACCTAGATGTGACCACCACCAGGCTGAAGGTGTGGTGTCTGTCTGGCCTGGCTGACCACATAGGCTGGAGTGGTTGGCAAGGGTTAGGATTGGAATTAGGATTAGGGGTTAATCTCAGTTTAAGGTCAATATGTTCTGATAACAGGAGCCACCTGGAGTGTCTCGGGAGCCGTTCTCTGCCCTTACACTCGAGTGTAGCGAAAAGCACAAGCATTTCGCTACACTCGCATTAACATCTGCTAACCATGTGTATGTGACAAATAAAATTTGATTTGATTTGATTTGATTTGATTTGATTTGATTTGATATGAGTGTTATCCCAAGGTGGACTCCTATTATGTGACAGAAGAGAACATGTATTAATCTCCCCTCCAGGGGATGAAAAGGGGAAAATGGGGGAAGGTGCCATAAAAAACACTGTTTAAGAGTATGGCAGAGGTGGATATTATTGAAAAGGCAACATTGCCGGGTTTACTTCAGGTCAGTCATCTAAGCCTCACTCACTAATGCATCGATCACACTGACAACGTCATTGCATTTTGGTACACCAGAAGTACACTCATTTCCAATGGACCGCTGCGTTTGCCCTGCAGCATTGCGTTGTAGAGGCAGTTGCAGTGCGTTCTGTGTGGTGCTTACGTTGGATTTATCAAACGTATGCAAAACATTGTATGTGTCAATGGCTTGACAGAAATGGTAGCAGAAGGTGAATGTTGAACTTTTGTTGCACACATATCCAGACAACGCTGCGTACCATTTTGCGCAATGACGCTGTAGGTATGATCGAGGCGTAAGACACCATGGGTCTGCTTGGAGCTCGGCAGACTCAGAGGACTCAGCTGAGCTGCCAGGTTCTATGTGATGCTGCTGCCTGACTAACTGACTACTCTGAGCCAAAAACACTTCAACCTCGTGACATCGCTGTGGACACGTGTGCCAAAACACCATCTGCCCAGTTCACATACTCCAGGAATGTCTCTCTGCAATGCAGGCCTCTCTTCAGCCAAGTAGTATGACGCATGTACGGAAACCTCCCATCTGTGTCTGAGTTGGTGTTTTCTTGCACGTGTGTATTTGTACGCGCATCTGCGTGCAATCCTGCACATTTGGGATAGGTTCTCTGGGAATTACAGCGTCAGTGTTTTGGCTGGGTTGCTAGTTTTTTTCGCCACAGTAACTCTGCAATTACTCTTTTAACCTCCTTGCTTGATTTTCATCTGACTCTAAAGTAGCTATGGCCTACAGCAGCCCCCTTGAAGCTTGTTTTCTGCGGGTAGGAGACAGAGTAGAGCCCAACATTGGAGCAGGCTCCCCTTGGCCTCATCCAAGGAGATTAACCCCTCAGTGGAGGGAGGCTCTAGGGAGATGCTGCCTCTCAGCAGAGATGATATCAGCCCCCTGCCACCAAGGCCCACCACTAATTTGAGTATAAACAAAGGAGAGAGTCCTGCCTGCATGGCAGAGCCAGGGATCACCACTGCCCATGACATCATTTGCCTCGCAAAGCACAAAACGCTAATGGGGAAAATCATATGAGTACTACAGCAGATGGGGAGGGGATATCAAAATGAAATTGTATTATCGAAAAATCTTTCCAATGCATCATTTGTTCCGGCAGACAAACACACAAACACAGGCACCACACACACACAGGCTTATGAAACTGGCTTACACAGCCTTATCTTAATCCAGGACCAATGCCATTCCATTCCCTCTCTGCAGTGCCTGGAAATGCATACATACATCTGCCCCCATACACACAGATGCACATCCATGCATATATGCAAAAACACACAGAATCAAGTGTCAACACATGCACACACACAAACACACACAGCCTGTGCATCTGGTCCTAGTCCTACAAACATCAGCAGCTCCATGGGGTCCCAGTCCCCGAGGCCTTTTTCCATGAACCTATCTGACAGGATGACAACCTCAGCGTGGTGCATTCACAGTCGTCACATCTCTATCACCAGGATAAAACACAAGCAAGAGGATGGGTCACAGTGATGTTTGTATCATAAAGCCAATGTCCTCCCTGCAGGAAGCCGGATCTGATAAACAACTTGATTGTTCTGTCTCCGTCTGCGATTCCTCCCAGGAAAAATAACATTAGGTAACCTTACAGGTTACTAGGCATCAGGCCTGTTGCCATGCAACCTGTTGACGTGCCCTGTTTTACAGTAATAAAACATTATAAAAAAGACAGTTGACAAATGGAAGTCTTAACCTTTTACTGAACAGACAGTAAATGTGTACAATGCATTTTTTGTATGTGTATTTCCAATTAATCACTATCTCTTTACATAGCACTTATACAAGATCCGCAGAACAAGATGAGAAAATATCTACGTTATTGTAACTGGCTCTGCTCAGTGTTCTGCTATACGGCATTAATAAGACATGACTGTCTGCCAGTTGTCTGAATGGGATTGGGATATGTGGTCACATCTTGAAGTCATACTAAAAGTGGGGGGTACTCTCTCTCTCTCTTCCCTGGGGAGGCCACAGATGCTGTCCATCCGCCTGCCCGTTCCTGGGCTGGCTGCTATAGGACATAATCTCCACCAGACTTAATGGGCTTAATGTGCACTACCATCAGGCCTCTATCTGGGTTTACAGGCCTCTCTGTGTGTGTGTGTGTGTGTGTGTGTGTGTGTGTGTGTGTGTGTGTGTGTGTGTGTGTGTGTGTGTGTGTGTGTGTGTGTGTGTGTGTGTGTGTGTGTGTGTGTGTGTGTGTGTGTGTGTGCGTCTGTGCGCGTCTGTGCGTGTGTGTGTTTGTTCTACAATCTTTGAAAATGACTTTGTTTATGTCCTCCAATAAAAACAAGTGCAACCTCTTTCTAATCATCAGATGTTCCTATAGCTAGCTCAGGACATGCCTGACAACACAGTTAGAGTTATGTGATGAGTCCTCAACATACAAATCCACAAACATAGAGGGAAGGTTCTTGCTGGGAAGGCCTTTGCCCCAGCGACAGGAAAGCAGCAGAGAGCATCAAAGGGAAAAGCTAGGCTTCCTGTTCGGGAAATATATGGTATTTCAACAACCCTCCCATTTACCAGGAAGGACTTTACTCAATCTCTTTAGAATCCAAGCAATGAGCATTTGAATGTTTCCAGCACCACCTTGCTTTTCTGTTCATTATCACCCACACGTTCAGTATCACCCACACATTCTGTATTACGTGTCTCTGGCCATCTGGTGTGAGATTGATTGAGCAAACAGTTGACACGGAGCCGTGAGCTGTGAGTGGGGCTGATGCTGAGAGTACTGGAGGACTTTCATTTGTCAACAGCCCATTTGTAAACAGTCATTTGGACTGACCATGAATTTAAAACAAGTATTCCTCTGCCATTTTTAAAGTCGTGCCACCCTCCATCCTTGACTTTTCCTAAATAAGTCTATATAACACACTGCTGATGTTAGAATGTTAATATCACAAACAGAACTGGAGTCATAACCAGTTTTATGAGGGCATGTCATTGTCTTTATAGATTTACCCGGTGTCCCGGCATCTCCCGACAGTAGGGCCGGAAAATGCTATTGTGTTACTTGAAATAAAATATAAATCATATTCTAATGCTACCTTAGAACTTTGTAAACACAACCAAATGATTATTTTTGCGATAGCATATATGAAATGTATTAATTACACTGTTAGAATGTTGCAGTCAAAATGACTGCTCATTAGCTTGAAAGGGGTTCCCTCGAGGCCCAGCGGTTTTAGTGTTAAAAGGAAGGTGAATGCAGGCCATGGCCTTACAGTGCTGCTGGAGCTTCCAGGAATAGGACAGATTTTAGAGCCTGATTGGGGATAAACAGTGATTAACTCTTCAGGGTCCATGGTGGTTCAATCCTTTTCCCTCTCTCTCCCCCCCTCTCACTCACTCTCCCTCCTCAAAGCAAAGGACATGCATAGCTATGCTACAAATCCTTCTGCAGACACAGGCAGAAACGTAAAACACGGAACAAGTCTCCTCCCAGTTAATTTGGATTTCTTCTTCTTATCATAATTGTATTATACGAACACTACAAAAATGCTTTCAATCCTCTATAACAAAACATTAGTCCTCCAATTCATCACAGCAACTCCTCCAGGGGTCATACAGTGTAGTACACAGTGTGAAGTTAAGGTTCTAGGAGAGCTAGACAGTCTCTGCTTCATCACTGTCAGTGTTTGGTCATGGTCAATATCAGGACGACTTTCAGAGCAGAACATTCAGCGCTGATTGCATCCTCATTCACAGCAGCCTGCATGCTCACTGTACAGCCCTCATACCACCAGTGATGATGAGATATCTTCCCATTAATTCTCAGTATGACTCACATCTTAGATAAAATCATAATGGCCATATAAGGGGGCAGAATAATGCTGCTTATTTGAAATACATTCTGTTTCCTGTAAATGGAATACCTCTGACATGGCCTAGTTTGACTCATTGAACAGGTTCTTTGTGAGGGAACTGAACTGACAGAAAGGAGATTCAACAGGGAGATTGTTGAGTGAACGTTCAAGACTAAAGCCTCTGAAGTAGCAAACACAGTAACTCAATAACAGTTTAAAAAATGCGATAAACAACCAAATTGACAGTATATTTGTAAAACCAGACCACAGTACAACTTTCCAAAATGCTATCACTGGGCAGATCCCTATATATAATATCACCATATCATACAGCATGCAGAGTTCTTAATATGACTTGTCAGTTGAGTATTGTAGAGATGTAGGATGTTAATTTGAGCCAGTTTGCTACAGCAGGAAAATAATCCTGCAGCAAGAGGAAAATGTAATTATTATATAGATTATAATTAATGGACATTTGTGTAGCCGTTGATGCATTTCTCCTAAAATAAAATTAAGTCTGAATTTCTAAGTGTAAATTGCAAACTTCAGAAGCCTTTTTAAACCTCAAATACACAACAAGTTTTAGATGTCCTGTATTGCAGGAAAGTTCTCCTGCAACAGGATAATCAAATTGGGATCTTACATCTGTATAATGAAAAATGCTAAGTACCTAAGGGATATGGGATCTATCAAATTTCTAACTCGTATTCTAGGACTTAGAAGATCATATGGGGCTGTTCATTTCCAGCCCGTCTCTGCCCTTTTACAGGGTCTGCCTGTCAGTGAGCTCATGTAGTGTTTGTTTCCCCTGCCTTTCATTCACGGATACACCCATTCATTATTTCTCACCTCTGAGTCACAGCTGCTCCTGCTGGAGCCACCAGCAAAGCATGTATTTATGTCAGATTAAACTAACAATAGTACATATTTAATCCCCATCTCAATGATAGGTTGTGATAAGACTCTTGTAATGCCATTATCATGGTGTTAATGTTACTGTAATATATGCGCATGAGATTGAGAGGGGAAAGTCTATGCTTGTGCAAGGTCAAGATCATAAGGTGTTTGGGGGAAATGCAACATGGGCTCTATAATCTTGTCCGAGTGCACCCTTTTGACTTCTTCTTCGTTTACCTGGGAGATAATAAACATTCAAAGGACTAAAATGGGAAAGCCCTCCAGTGAATCAACTTAAATTGACACATTTTTATTGCCGCACAAACGTTTTGTGTGTGAGCTTTTCTTCAGCGTGCAAAGGCAATTGCAATCATTGTCACAGCAAGATCACATTTTCAGTCAGTATTGGCCCAATCAAGAGATCCCAGTGAATTCAAATGTGCATCTGTGCTGTGATCCTAACCCTGACAGCAGTGGTGCAAAGTACTTAAGTAAAAAATACTTTAAAGTACAGTCGTTTTTTGCGGTATATGTACTTTACTTTACTATTTATATTTTTGCCAACTTTCACTTTTACTTCACTACATTCCTAAAGAAAATAATATACTTTTTACTCCATACATTTTCCCTGACACCCAAAAGTACTTGTTATATTTTGCCACGAAAATGGTCCAATTCACACTCTAATCAAGAGAACATCCCTACTGCCTCTGATCTGGCGGACTCACTAAACACAAATGCTTCGTTTGTAAATTATTTCTGAGTGTTGGAGTGTCCCTGGCTATCCTTCAATACAAATTGTGCCGTCTGGTTTGCTTAATACACTATAAGGACATTTTAAATGGTTTATACTTCTACTTAAGTACATTTTAGCAAATCAATTTACTTTTGATACTTTTAGACTTTTACTCAGCATTTTACTACATGAGTCCTTTTTTATTAAGGTATCTTGACTTAAACAATGACAATTGAGTACTTTTTCCACCACTGCCTGACAGTGAAAGCTAACAGACACACGTGAGGTTTAAATTCCTGCACTACATATCCAGCGCCTCACTCCCCCAGATAAACTGGACAGCTCACAAATCCACTCTAAATTGGAGACAAAAGCCAATCGTCTCATGCTCTGGATACAGATGACCTCCCTTTTCTTACTCCTTCCCTAACTTACGGTTATTACTACAAATGCATACACAAATCATAGCAGAAGAAATAGTAATACCTAAACAGCGTAATCCTTAGGAGTTGTGAACATCTCAGAAGACACCTGGGAGAGACTGTGTTCCAGGCTTTATGGTGGCGCTGGAGAACTGCAGGAACTGAAAAAGAACCTATTTTTGGTTAGAGTTCCCTGAGTCTTAAACCTGTCCAGCCACAACCATGCATTGTACCCTGTAATTACGTGTTACGAAGTTCGACATTAAAATGTGTTTATGTGTTTTTGTTACATAAATCCCACAGTGCCAAACAAAGGTACACTTGAATCTCTATGAATGGGAAAACACAGACGAATCCCAGTAATTTCCCTCACAGCACAAACAAGAAGAGGTAAACCATTATTTGTCTTGTTTTCTTCATGTAAAGCACATTGTGTTCCATTCCATGTATGAAAGGTGCTGTATAAATGAAGCTTGATTTGATTTGATTTAACACTTTGATATGCTCGTCCATATTCATTGGGGATATGTACTGTAAATATGAGCCCACGTGACTGAGCCTACGTCCCTCAAGCACATCAATCAATAGGATGACGTAAACTCTGCTCTATTTCCCTTTTTAAAAGGTGGAGATCAATACCATAACCTTTCCCCGAGGAGAACATTGTGGTCTGGCACACATATCCTTACTACTATGGTATTCATATACTCCCCTAGTGCCTCTGTATGGTCTTACAGTAACTCATTGAATGGTTCAAGCACTTACACCAGGGAATCGGCTGCATGGATCCTCTTGGGGCAAACTATTTTGCTATTTACAAAAGCTGACCTTCTCAATCGTAGTTCACTGTTTGAGTAGAGGGTGTGAGGGATAGACAGGGCGTATACCAGGAAGTTTCAAATGAAACAACAGCAGCAGCAAGGCCATCACATGCCTCACACGACTGACGACCCAGAGGGTTTGGCCCAGGCTGTTCTTTTGACGTATTTCTTCTGCCCCTCAGGTGCAGAGCAGGAAATGAAAGTATGGCTCTGTGTTCATAGGAGCCCAGCACTAATAAAGACTTATGTCACCATGTCATCAGAAGCCTCTGGTGAAATCTCTTCAGAGAAATCTCAAGGAGCCATTGAGAGAGATGAGTTTTAGCAGGACACACAGACTAATGAAATGTAACAGGATGGTGATAGTAGATGTGTTCTGTGTGTGATATGGTCTAACAAAGACCAACCAAAAAACAACATTGGTTTCACTATCAAACTGAATATTCAAAATAAAATATATTTGATGTATTATCCACTTAATAACTACTCTACAATGGTGAGAAGGGCAATCAGTGATTTCTCTCTTAACAAGATGAACTATACCCATCTAAAAACAAGCTTGTAGTATATAATAAGTAGGTTTCCAAACAAATTATCATGCTGGCATATCTGGGTCAGAAATTAATCTCTAGACGTTACAACACTGTTATAATCATGATTATAAACTGGGTGGTCCGAGCCCTGAATGCTGATTGGCCGAAAGCCGTGGTATATCATATACCACAGGTATGACAAAACATTTATTTTTACAGCTCTAATTACATTGGTAACCAGTTCATAATAGCAATAAGGCACCTCGGGGGTTTGTGGTATATTGCCGCATTGCATCGTGCATAAGAACAGCCCTTAGCCGTGGTATATTGGCCATATACCACACCCCTCTGGCCTTATTGCTTAATTAATGAACAGATTAGTATTTATCGACAATCTGATTTAAGATGGAACAGAATGATCAATAATATGTTTCACACTGTCATTTGTATATGAGCTTCAACCTTGCTGTTGTCCAAATAAAACACACACATAGTTAATTTCAAACCCTCTCTCTGTGTGGGTCAGCACATAGATAGAGTAAGTGGGTCATAAACAGTAGTGAAGTATTTACAGTTGGCCACTACTTCTGTAATCCTTAATCTTCTTAGCAAACTCCAGTAGTCTCATTCCAACCACAAACAGTGTGTCTTATCGTGTAATAAATGTTGCTAGAACTAACAGAACATCCTTCTTGTTCATTTGAGTATATGCTTATTAAGAAAATGCTGTTCATCAGTACCTGTTTGTATTATACATCCCCCTCTCAGTTAAAGTAAGCAGAGACTGCTGTTAGATTTCTGCCTGCCAAGTCCACCAGTACAGACCAGTGGTAGATTAGGATAGATTTGTCTGATTCCGGGATTTCTCCAGTTAGGTTTAAATTAGACCTGCCTCTCTTGGACTTGACAGGGACAACACACAAACCTACCCCAAACCCACAACCCTCTCCTGTCAAACACCAATCACTTCATACCAGACAGTTGACAAACAGACCACAGGGCAGTTCATCCCACCAATATTATTAGCATTTCATGCAGATTTGGTAGATCTATTTATGTAAACACTACCAAATGAAAACACAGAGATGAGGTGTGAAAGATTAGAGTATAAAAATAGCCTTCGCTCCAGTTATCTGATACAGGCATTCCATGTCCAGATATAATCCTGTTACATCATGCATAATCACAATTTCTGTTTATTACTAGCTACATTTCTATTTCCAGAATTAGAACAGTATCCGTTTGGAGTTGTCAGATTTATATTAGAAGCAGGTGATTGTGATGTACATTGCATACATGCACTTTGAAGACAGAGAAATTTCAGTGAATAGTAGGCTATTATTGATTGAGAAAGACAAAAACACAGGACACTGATAATGGCAAACTCAAAGTAAAACTGATTTCCCGACAAACTCTTTCTGCATTTAACAGCATACATTACTGGCCTAAAACTGCTGTCAGGCTCCCTCGGGATGACTGGGTGTTTTGCGCACGTAAAAGCGGGGTATGTTGTTGAGAGTCCCCCCAACTCCCCCTCTGATCTGCTTCGTCCAATGAGCGCGTCGAGGGCGAGTCGGGCCTCATCGACGAAACGAAGGAGACCGTGGGGGAGGGTCACGTGTGTATACACTGTAGGGTTCAGTACCACTCAATTCGTAGTAAGTTGTCAACGTCCTCCCCTTTCGAGAACAAACCTCGTCAGACTAGAAACTGTTTCGCTAAATGCAGCAGTAGCCTAAGTAACTACGCAACAAGTAATAGATCTAACTATACCGTTTTTGTATTTTTTTCTTCCGAATAGAAAAGGATACGACGTTTGTTATACAAGTGAACACCAAATGTAATTACAGAGAAATGTCAGTGGAAGTACAGCAAAACCCGATGCCTCCGTAGACTTGTCGCCGTGCCAAATCTGTAGTTTTCTGGTGAGTTTTCCTAAAATGTTTGTATCATTTTTCAGCAGACTGCATATTGAGTTCCACACAAACATATTTCCTATCTATGTTCGGACGAAAGCATTGACTTTACTGTTTCATTTGGCTGCAGACTAAATAGGTGGGCTATGATAAAATATAGCGTGTGTTTGAATGTAGTGGTCAACAATATCCTCACAGATGTTATGTTATCTATAGTTTTATCAACTATAGATGACAGTTATCCTTGCTTAGCTCCCAATGGTCCGTAGCACCCATAGGAAATCCGCGCCGAATAGGTTACAAGCAAATGGATACAATGTATCCGCGAGTCTAGATTCTGTGACCGATATAATGATACATTGCTTTTAGTTTAGCAGGATGTATTACATTGAACAGTTCAACAAGTTACGAAAAAGTAATCAGCTTTGTGCTTTAATGTTTCTGGAAACACTTGCACAAATAGGTTTCGTAATCACTAAAGACCCTATTACCAGCAATGTGATTCATGCATAGGTAGATCATACTGTGACTATCATCAACAACATTGATTTGAAGGATGATGTAACTTACAAACATATGAACATTTTACATGAACCTACCGTTAAAGTAAGACTGGTCTCATAGACTAGACATAGTAAACGTAAATCCGGGACACTCAAATTAGTATGATAAACTGCATGACCAAAAGTATGTGGACACTTGCTCGTTGAACATCTCATTCCAAAATCATGGGCATTAGTAGGGAGTTGCTCCCCCCCAGCCTTCACTCTTCTGGGAAGGCTTTCCACTAGATGTTGGAACATTGCTACAGGGACTTGCTTCTTCTATTCAGGCACGAGCATTAGTGAAGTCGTGCACTGATGTTGGGCGATTAGGCCTGGTTCGCAGTTGGTGTGCCAATTCATCCCAAAGGTGTTCGATGGGGTTGAGGTCAGGGCTCTGTACAGGCCAGTCAAGTTCTTTCACACTGATCTCAACAAACCATTTCTGTATAGACCTCACTTTGTGCATGGAGGCATTGTCATGTTGAAACAGGAAAGAGACTTCCCCAATCTTTTGCCACAAAGTGGGAAGTACAAAATCGCATAGAATATCATTGTATGCTGTAGCGTTAAGATTTCCCTTTACTGGAACTAAGGGGTCTAGCCCGAACAATGAAAAACAGCCCCAGACCATTATTCCTCCACCACCAAACTTTACAGTTGCCGCTATACTTTGGGGCAGGTAGCGTTCTCCTGGCGTTCGCCAAACCCAGATTCGTCTGTCGGACTGCCAGATGGTGAAGCGTGATTCATCACTCCAAAGAACACATTTACACTGCTAGCTGTGCCACCAGAGACTCTGGGTTCGAGCCCAGGCTCTTTCGCAGCCGGCCGCGACCGGGAGGTCCATGGGGTGACGCACAATTGGCCCAGCGTCGTCCTGGTTAGGGAGGGTTTGGCCGGTAGGGATATCCTTGTCTCATCGCGCACTAGCGACTCCTGTGCCGGGCTGTGCCCAGTGCACGCTAACCAGGTTGCCAGGTGCACGGTGTTTCCTCCGGCACATTGGTGTGGCTGGCTTCCTGGTTGGATGCGCGTTGTGTTAAGAAGCAGTGCAGCTTGGTTGGGTTTTGTTTCGGAGGACGCATGGCTTTCGACCTTCGTCTCTCCCGAGCCCGTACAGGAGTTGTAGCGATGAGACAAGATAACTACTAACAATTGGATACCACGAAATTGGGGAGAAAAAGGGGGTAAAATTCAAACAAACAAAAAAGTTGGCAGCTCTGAATTAGGATTCAAAGATGCAGAAATAATGGGGTGTCAGCTATAATTTGACACCTTGAATTTGAAAAAATATTTTTGGGTTTATTGAACTACAGTAAGTGATGTGAATGTAATTACATCATGGGTCCCGGATCTGTACTACATAGAAATGCATAATTATGGGTATGTCATTATCTTCATGGTGATGTATCCTGAATAGGTACACAAAGGTAGAAATATGCAATATCCTCCTTTGCATTTTGGGGTATTATTCTACACATTAGCTATTATTCTAATGAACTCTGCCCCCAAACAAGACCAAATTTGGTTGTTCTGGACCGGACCAAATTTCAACCAATCCTAGACTTATATGTTTCATAAGGTTGGACATCATAGTTTAGCACAGTAGAGCACAGTAGAGTGCAGAGGTACCAATGCCTATAACTGTTAGAACCCCGAATTCACCCATATAGGGCTCCAGATTGTGGTGTGTGGGGCCACGATGAGGCTAGTTGCTCCTAAAGACATTGGACATTGGTACTCTTACTGTACTGTGCTGTCCAAACTTGTGAAACATAGACGTCTATGATTAGTTAAGATTTGGTCCGGTCCAGACAAACCAAATTTGGTCTTGTTTGGGGGCAGAGTTAATTAGAATCCAGCGATGGCCAGAGCAGATGCTGTTTACAGTAAATTGAAAGAGAGGGGGCTCATGGGTAGGTGTCCGTAAGAGCCGGGAGAAGTAACTTTAACTGGCAAGAGAGAGAAGAGAGAGGCAGAGAGAGGGAGGGGTTGTCCAGACTGTTTTCACACTTTCACTTTGACTACCAGACAACAGAAAGAGAAAGAATGAGCTGAACATAACAGTATGCCAGTGGAAGGTAGGACAGTAGCAGATGACCCAACTCTGGTTTGTGACTACTATGATTTTCCATTGTAGCCAATTCAATTACAGTAATTCTGTTACTGATTTTGACAATTCTGTAATTGATTTGGTGATAGAATTAAGTGTTAATAAATCAAAATGTGTATCAGTAAAAACATTCGTTGATAGGTCTACCTTTACTTGTTACATGTGCTAACTTTCATTATCCTCCCTCCTCATGAGGGCGAGAAATTCAAATCTATCAAAAACATGTGGGTTTTTGGTAACAGTGAAAAGACAGAAGGCAATGTTTCTTAAACTTACAGAAGGCAAATCATTTTGCCAAAAATAAATATAAATACTGATATTAGTTGTCAGAGATCTTTACTTCAACATTATTGTGTTTTGATGTTTTCCTAATTCCTGGTAGATATTTTCGGACCTATTCTCATTCTGTTTGACCAGAAATCAAAGTCATTAGTTATGCCTAATTTTTAAGATGGAAAATGGATGAAAAATGTATCTATGCCTTCATTTCCTGAAAATATAGACTGTTAGATTTGATTTGTCACCTAATTTGATACACATGAGTCATTTTACAAGTAAATCATAGGAAACTATTTCACAGGTGGCATGATGTTCAAGAAGACTGACAGGCCATGCTCTCACAGATTACTTTGGTTTTAGAAATGTACTTGCACTGCAACCAACTACACACTTTCCTGTCAAACATACTTTTTTCAGGGTGTATTTACATAAGAAGTCATTTGAGAAGGGGATTTTGGTTGTGCTTTGGCATCCCTTGATATAGTAGCCTACTGATATGTAACTTCCATATTACTCAATTTACTGATATCATCATGTTGTTGTTACTTAATTGGTAACTAATGCATTCAATTGTGTTTATGATATAGATACACTTACTACTCGTTAAAAGTCTCAGTGATGGTTAATTACAGTGTTAAAACATATATATTGGAAAATATTCACAGATTCCTATGATTATTTTCTCCCTATTCTGCATTAAAACTGCTATTTAAAGCCCCCATGCAGTCTTTTTAATTGTATTCTTAAATCATTACTGTATGTCTAATAAATCACTGTGCGTGTTTATTTAAAAACATGTTTTCATTTCCTTAAGGCTCTTTTCCATTGAAATGCTCAGTCTGATCGTGTGGCGTGTTGATACAAATGTAAATATATTTACATACACAGCCCTGATTGGCGGATAGGATCTTCTAGACCAGGGGTGTCAAACTCATTCCAGCAATGGCCAAGTGTCTGCGGGTTCTTTTTTTTCTCCTTTCAATCAAGCCCCAGACAACCAGGTGAGAGGAGTTCCTTACTAATCAGTAACCTTAATTCATCAATCAAGTACAAGGGAGGAGCAAAAACCCCCAGACACTCTGCCCTCCGTGGAATGAGTTTGACACATGTGATCTAGACTCTAGAGCCCTCAAACTCAACTCTGGACCTCGAAGCCAGTTCCACTGCTTTTTTAAATTAATTGTTCCCCTTTAATCAGGCACTGATTTAGACCTGGGACACCAGGCTGGTGTAATACATTTTCAGGTAGAACAGAAAACCAGCAAGCTCTGGACCTCGTAGGGTAAGAGTTAAATACCCCTGCACTAGATCCTTCCCGCTTACCCCTTCAAAGTAGGAGGATACATATGCAAATAAAATATGACTGGTCATTGGTCAGAATAATCAGATCCGATTATGATGTCATGCAATGGGCCAAAAACTCTGGAATGCCAATATAGAACAGAAGTTCATTAGTTTACATGAATTCATGCTTTTTTAGTAGCAGCATTCCCCTATATGAGAACTAGGGGAAGCACTCGGGTGTGTTTTTCCAAGTGTGTAGCTGACATGTTTCTACTGGATTACATAAGAGACATATCACATTTTCCCATTTCGTCATCAACATTGTCTTCCTTCAATCACTTCACTGAGTGCCGTCCAAACAGGAATGATTGTTTACAGGAATTGTGCAATATTTAAAAATAATTTTAAGGACGTCACTCTTTCAGACTGAGGTTGATCACTGTTCTTTATCTCCTCTAGCCTCTTGTCGAGCATTTATAGTACATAGACTGGCTTAGATTAAGGACCGGCTGGACTATCAATAGAAAGCACAGAGGTGAGGTGTGGAATAAAGTAGATTAGATTAGACAAAATTAACAGAACTATTTACTGCAATATTGTAAATAAGTCTGTTTTTTTTGCCCTGAAGTAGTAAGAGAAGCCACCTGCCACATGACATACAAAAGCAGAATGCATAGTTTTGCTCCTCATTTTGCTGTGATTGTGTAACAAAGTCACGCGAGGCCATTAATTATAATGAGTGAAAATGCACCAGGTTTGACACTGTTGAGCGTTATGGTAAATAACAAACTCTAAGCCTGCGGCACACCAGAGCGGGCACCTTAACACAAATCACACGCCGCTCCCCTGGCTTGTTATGCTACTCTGAGGGAAGCGAAAGCAGCTGAGAATATCAAAGGGAGCTATTCATGAGAGCTGAAGGACTTTCACAGGTGGAATTATTCTTGAAACAGTAACGTGTTCTCTCATCGTTCTCAAATGTTCATGTGTGTTCCCTCCTAGCCTCTCCTCAAACAAAGTGCAACGAGGACAATCGGTGTAAAACCAGACGCGATGCCAATGTTATCCTGTTTGGGAGAATAGCTAGATTTTTGAGCAGAGGAAATTGCTTGTATGGTATGAAATGAGTTTGAATGAAATGTTGTCCTAATCTAATTGCGGTTAGATTCAGAGTTGATTGAATGCTCTGTTGTTAGTTTGCGCAACATCTGAAAGTAAGTCTCCAAGTGTGCAGTATGATCCTTCCAGAAGGCTGCTCTTGCTCTAGCTATCAAACACGATTACAGACATGTATGTGCTCTCATGTGACTTCATTCAGGCGATTCTGAGAAATAGCTGTACGTTCCAGAGGGGAAGTGAGGGGTGTGAGCCTATCACAGCGTGTCACACTATTCACATCAAAAACCCTGAGATATCAAACCCATCTGTATCCCTGAACACCTGGTCTGGAGGGAGGTTTCTCCTTTTCTACTTCTGGTAATATTAAACGAACAACATTGAACCTTGAAGATGAGTGAAATGAGCAGATTGTCTTGGATCAGGTCAGGTGTAATATCTTGGTGTTCCCATACTAAATGTGTTGTCATGAGCTCCTATGGTTACAGCATACAATATTGGACCAGGCTAGTGTAATACCACAGTCACGGTAAGGTTTCGTGACATACTGTTGACCGAAGGCTTCTTACAATTCAACCAGGTGTCCTATGAATGACATTTTCCCATCTCAACCAGGTGCCCTTTATAGGGAAGAAAGCGTCTATGGAATGCCCTGTTGTGTTGATGTGCCTGTTACTGTCAGTGAAGCGTCAGCGGCGTAGCTCCCTTTTTTCACACCCTTAGGAATGCGTCTAACATCCCAGTCCAAGTTTTGTCATGGTCTCTTGAGAGAGAAAAGGTTCTGGAAAACAGGTGAATGAAAAGAGATTTACAGAGAAGAACTGCAGTCTATTCCAACACGAAGATTGTACTGGAATACCAGAGAAGTTAGTTGTGTTTTGATGTTTGGTGTGGGTAATTAAGAGGGGATGACAGTGTAACATAAAAGGTGATTATGTCTCAAGCACACAGTGCCTTTTGATTGTTCATACACACTCCCACAGCCCTTTAGGCTGCTGTGTGCATTATTAACACACTGTCCAAGTCTCTGGGAGGACTCACACAGTCAACACTGTTGTCCCATGAATATAGAGACATTTCATGTTTTTCACACTGTATTCATATACTGTATTCTTCACATTGCTCATTCTGCAATGTCCCACTGTACATTGCAGTTTTGTTACACTGTTTATACACACTGCATATTTATATACTGGATTCATATTTATATGCTATTATAAACTGGGTGGTTCGAGTCCAGAATGCTGATTGGCTGTCAGCCGTGGTATTCTAGACCGAATACCACAGGTTTGACAAAACATTTATTTTTACTGCTCTAATTACGTTGGTAACCAGTTTATAATAGCAATAAGGCACCTTGGTTTTGTTGTATATGGTCAATACACCATGGCTAAGGGCTGTATCTATAAGGCCACAAGGCGAGACCCAAATGCAGACACAGGAGGCAGATGGTTGAGCTCCGATATTTATTATAGCAAAAGGGGGAGGCAAAAGGCAGGTCGGGTACAGGCGAGAGTTCATAAACCAGGTCAGAGTCCAAATGGTACAAGACGATAGGCAGGCTCGAGGTCAGGGGCAGGCAGAGTGGTCAGGCAGGCGGGCTCAGAGTCAGGACAGGCAAGGGTCAAAACCAGGAGGGTGAGAAAAGAGAGACTTGAAAAAGCAGGAGCTGAGACACAAAAACAGTGGTTGACTTGACGAACTGGCACAGAGAGACAGGAAACACAGGGATAAATACACCGGGGATAATAAGTGACACCTGGAGGGGGTGGAGACAAGCACAAGGACAGGTGAAACAGATCAGGGCGTGACAGTATCCAAGCACTCTGCTTTGCGTTGTGCATAAGAACAGCCCTTAGCCTTGGTATATTGGCCATGTACCATACTCCTTCAGGCCGTATTGCTTAATTATACACAGAGTGTACAAAACATTAGGAACACATGCTCTTTCCATGACATAGACTGACCAGGTGAATCCAGGTGAAAGCTATGATCCATTATTGATGTCACTTGTTAAATCCACTTCAATCAGTGTAGAAGAAGGAGACAGGTTAAAGAAAGATTTTTAAGCCTTGAGACATGGACTGTGTGTGTGTGCCATTCAGAGGGTTAATGGGCAAGACAAAATATTCAAGTGCCTTTGAACGGAGTATAATAGTAGGTGCTAGGCACAGGTTTGAGTGTGTCTAGAACTGCAACGCTGCTGGGTTTTTCATGCTCCACAGTTTCCTGTGTGTATCAAGAATGGTCCATCACCCAAAGGACACCCAGCCAACTTGACACAGCTGTGGGAAGCATTGGAGTGCAACTCATTATTAGGAAGGTGTGCTTAATGTTTTGTGTATCCTGGATTCTTATTCATATACTGTATGTTATGTTAGGAGCTAGTAACTTGCACCCACTATAGGGACCCATTATAACATCTGCAAAACTGTGTACATGTCCAATAAACTTTGATTTGATTTGAGGAGAGACAGACTCTAACTAGGGGGTTGAGAGCTCAAGATACACACTGTTCTTCCTGTTTGGTACGGCAGGGTGTTATTCCAAAAGACAGGTTACTCAGATGCCTTTGTCTTTAGTCTTGGTGAGCCCTCCCCCACCCCTTTAAACTGGAGCAGAAAACAAGTCACCTGGTAGCTTTAGAGTGGTTTTTACAAGGGGCAGTGGCAGCCCCATTTCACCTGTCTCTGGGAAAGGAAAGCATCTGGGAGTTTTTGAAAGGGTAACCGTACACCCCCCCCTGCTGCATGCCCCTCCATGCAGTGTACTCTCCTTACAGCCAGCTGCAGAGGTGTGGAGGAGCACACAGGAACACTGTGTGTGTGTGTGTGTGTGTGTGTGTGTGTGTGTGTGTGTGTGTGTGTGTGTGTGTGTGTGTGTGTGTGTGTGTGTGTGTGTGTGTCAAATCTAATTGGTATTTTTTTGTATGCGCCGAATACAACAGGTGTAGATTTTACCATGACATTCTTATTTACGAGCCCTTTCCCAACAACACAGTTAAAAAGTTAGAAAAGATTAGCAAAAAAATAATAATAATGGAAACAGTAACACAATAACAGTAACGAGGCTTTATACAAGGAGTACCGGTACCGAGTCAATGTCCGGGGATACGAGGTAATTGAGGTAATGTCTACATGTAGGTAGGGGTAAAAGTGTCTAGGTAATCAGGATAGATAATAAACAAAGTAGCAGCCGCATATGTGAACGTGTTTCTGTGTGTGTGTGTGTGTGTGTGTGTGTGTGTGTGTGTCCCCTCAGGCCGAAACTGAGGTTATGTAATTGAAAGAAGGAATGTTCTCTTTACTGACTGTGGTATCTTCTTAGCCTCTTGCAAACAAAATCATCCGTCTGCTCTGTTTCTAAAACATTGTCTGAAAATGTTATTTTGTAGTAGTCTGACCAGGTCACCAGGTAAACACTACGTAATATGAGCTTGTAAATATGCTTCCTTACTTTGCACGAGAGCGGCTTGTGCACCAGTTGATTCATCCAACCTTTTAAAATCATATGTTTTTTGTCTCGCGCTTTTACGAAGCATCAAACCCCATGTCTCTCTTCGGGGAATCTTATCATTGATTCTATATTTTTCATTTTGAACTGTCTAAGCTTGAATACAATGTTGAGAATTCTCCCCGTGTTCCTTTCCCTCCTGACATGAGCTCTTTTGTTAGCGTATGCTTTCACTTCTTCCTGAGCAGAACTAATATGATCAGAATTGGCATGTTCCAGTTCAGACTCCGGCAGGCAGAGTTATGTAACTACTGTTTTAATGAGCAGCCTCTCACTGCGCCGAGCAGCAGGATGATCCCCAGTCGGGCCGTTCCCCCCCCCCTCCATGTGCCCAGGCGTTCTCTCTGACCTTGCCCTGAACTCCAACCTCACGCTCAGTCCACCTTACACTGACCCCTCCCTGGGACCCCCCCCACACACACACACACAAGCCAGTGTAGTAACCTGAACAGAAGGCGCTCATGCTTTGGAAGAGACATGGATGGGAAGAAGTAGAAGCCAAGCGGCCTGCAGAGTCAGGCGATGGTAAAGAGGGGGGTCTTCATCTGGAGGGCAACAAGGGCAACTCTCCGAAGGCAGCCTGGCCCCTGCATGTTATTCTTCCATTAGAACAAGGGATTCACTTGCTCTGGCTGGAAAGGCCCTGAACACTGCAGAAAGAAATCACTTTTTTTAAGGCTGGAGCTGACCAATGAAACATATTGTGAGGAGTTTTTATTCAGCCAGTGAAATGCAATGAAGTGGAATTAATGGTGTAACCCCAGGCATAATAGCCATGCCGTGTGTGTGTGTGTGTGTGTGTGTGTGTGTGTGTGTGTGTGTGTGTGTGAGAGAGAGAGAGACTGGTCTTGCTTGCTTCTCTCCACAGCGTAGCACTTTTAAAGAACCACAAGAATGACTCCAATAACATAGATAGTCCTAGAACATGTCTCTTGGAAACACTTGAAATGAGAAAAACCCATGCCTATTGTTTAGTTTGTGGTTTCCCACATAGAAAAATATATTTCAAGTGATGGATTCATGATGGATTATGAGATTGGAGAGAATGGAATCACATCTCTTTATATTTGAGTTATTTTAATTCACATAGTAGGAAGGAGAGCCGGAGACCGAGGGTGGAGAACATTCTCTTCATATTTGAGTTATTTTAATTCACACAGTAGGAAGGAGAGCCGGAGACCGAGGGTGGAGAACATTCTCTCTTCATATTTGAGTTATTTTAATTCACACAGTAGGAAGGAGAGCCGGAGACCGAGGGTGGAGAACATTCTCTCTTCAGTCATCAGTGTTAATACTTGACCACACATCAGCACTTGTTTATGTAATGAAAAACAAGATAACTTAACTAATGTTGTTCTCCTCTCTCTGTCTGTCTCCAGCCAAGCCAGTGCACCAGTGCAGCCCTCTCTGAGACCTAGCTATGTGGAGCTGTATAGCTTACAATGAGACGGACTCCAGCTCCGAACACCGGCTCTGCCAGGACTTTGGCCTCGTCCTTTCCGTCTTCTCCTTGTTCTACCTCATGGTGTGCTTCCCCATAGGGCTCTGCTACAACGCCCTGCTGGTGGTGGTCAACCTCTCCAACAAAATGTCCATGACCATGCCAGACGTCTACTTCGTCAACATGGCCATCGCTGGCCTGGTCCTCAACCTGGTGGCCCCCGTGGAGCTGCTAGGCCCTAGCTTCACACGATGGCCTGTGTGGGAGTACAACAATGAGATCTACATCACCCTGCTCATCCTCTTCAATATCTCCTCCCTGGTCATCATGTACTCCACCACGCTGCTCAGCCTGGACTACTACATCGAGCGAGCGCTGCCGCGCACCTACATGTCCAGCGTGTACAACACCAAGCACGTGTGCGGCTTCATCTGGGGCGGCGCCGTGCTCACCAGCTTCTCCTCGCTGCTCTTCTACGTGTGCAACCACGTCTCCACCAAGATCATCGAGTGCTCCAAGATGCAGAACAAGGAGGCTGCGGACGCCATCATGATGTTCATCGGCTACGTGGTTCCGGCCGTGGCCGTGCTGTATGCTTTCGTGCTCATCCTGCGCATTAGGAAGGAGTCCACCCCGCTGGACCAGGACTCATCCCGGCTGGACCCTTCTATCCACAGGCTGCTGCTGGCCTCTGTCTGCATGCAGTTTGTCCTATGGACCCCGTACTACATGACTCTACTGGTACACACTATAGCTGGGGCGCCGGGGAGCTACGGCAGCAACAACAAACAGCGGCTCACAATTTACTTCTTCCTGAGGTGTCTGTCGGAGCTGCTGGCCTTCTCAAGTAGCTTCGCCATGCCTCTCATGTACAGGCAGATGAACAAGAACTTCTCCCACAAGCTGCAGCGGCTGCTAAAGAGGCTAAACTGCAGGGACACATCCTGCCCTCACGAACACTCCTCAGTGCAGCAGGTGGCGACGTGAGACAGGGACAGGCCTTACTAACCCCTAACCTCTTACCCAGGCTGCACTTATTATCACAGACCCCACAGAGCCCACAACACGTGGCCTTAGAAGTCAGCCACAGGTCCACTGCTGCCACTCTGGCTGGAGTCTTGACTTTTAATGAAACTAAGGAATCTTCAGTGACTTTCTAGAACTTGACTTTCTTTGTCCAGTTCTGTAGCGAGAGGATGAACCAAGTAGAAACCACTAAGTGCATTAGCAAGCTTGTCACTTGGATACTTGGTTGTGAGATTGGGGGCGCAAAGCCGTTGTAAGAGACACCGTTGTGGTGTCTCTTCTAATACACACATGGGTGATTCACCAACATAGGCTGTAGAGATATTGCGCTGCACACCAAAACTGACAATGAGTTATACTATTGGAGTAACAATTGTTTTTATATCTCATGTGTCAATCAGCATGTTACTACTATGCATGTAGCTGGTAGTAGGTAGGAAGTGGAATACAATCTGTTTATGACCCTGTCAGACCACCCAGTGCCCCGGAGCCTGAGGCCATGTCTCATTGAAGAGTTCCTGTCCAGCCTCGGCCACAACACTCTGGAGGGGTCTCAAATGGCACCCTATTCCCTACATAGTGCATTACATTTGATCAGAGCCCTATGTGTCCGGTTAAACAAGTAGTGCACTATATAGGAAATAGGGTCCCATTATGGACACATCCTCTGTCCTCCACTGTCCTGCACCTGGAAAAAACCTTTGCCTGCTCGTCACCCTCAGCAGTTTACACAGTACTATACATGTACCTCGTTTAATTTTACACCCCTACGGCATTACATAGGATCATGTGAACTACGGAGAGAACTCTCCACACAGTTTCTATTCAGGGTTCAGGCATGGCCAACTTACCTCTTGTGTCCTAGAATGCTCTCACTTATCTGGCTGCACACAACACCCAGTCATTGTGTGGGGAACATTTGCCTTGGCTCAGTTTATGTGATGTCTAAAAGCTGCTTAGAGGCACAGAAGTGACCTGCACAGCTGCTTTGCTATCTTGCTTCCCACTAAAGAGGAAGACTGTTTATATATAAAACATGTCCTATTTATATTTCAGCTAAATAATGAACACGTCCAATCACATTTCACTCTTGTCATGCTATGGTGATGTCCGTTATTGCATGTGATTATGTGATGGTTTGAAGTGTTGAAGTCTTTGTTGCTAAAATGAAACGGTCAGTTTAGTCATCTCCACTTTGAAAGAGACAATACAATGATAAGCTGTAACCCATTGTTTAAACTTGTTGCTTCTTGCTACTGCTGGTGTATCCAGGCCACCTCATGATAAGTATTGACTTAATTAAAAGCTCAGCAAAACCCTTTGAGTTTCGTGCTGAGGAACCCTAAAAATGAGTCCACACCCTGTTAATCATTATTTAAGCTCTGGTCAAAGTCCTAATTTATTACAGTTGAAATGCTCTTTCTGAGCAGTAGAGCAACAGAGAGACAGAAATGTCACATGTTCTGCCCTGCTACTACCAGAAACAAACAAATGGCTTATGTCTAGACTTATATTGGCTCATTTTAATTCCAGGGTTGTTGAATGATGGTAGAGTTCACTGAAAATGTCATGCAAGAGCCAGAATCCTTTTAATTGTATGGTAAAGTTAGTTATAAGCAATGTTAATCTACCTTTAGATATGACCGACAACACCAGGAAATAAAGAATGGTTAGGAATAGGAACTGAAATGGGAAACAGTAAATTCTCACAGTTAAAGATTCAGTCCGAGATCTTAGGCACTTCCAACTTCCTAACATATCATACGAAATGGATGACATGGTACACAATTCTTTTCTACTTTCAGGTACCAGTTTTGTCTCAAGAGCACTACTTTCAAAACTACTGGCTGAAATGATACAAAACATTTGGCACGTCACTTTAATGTGATTCTTAGTTTTAGAAGGACAGATTCCATCACCCTTTACCTCCCCTTTATGTTGTGCCGTTATAACCCACCACAATGAGTATATGTTTTTTAAAGGACCAGTACTGAATGTTTATGGGAAACGCTATTCTTTTAAATCCACCTATATAAGCAGAGATAAGAATGTATTTTATTTCAAGAGGTTTAGCTACACAGGTCAAGATGAATCCAGTTTCAGATGTGATGCTTTTGTGACTGTGTATATACCAGTATATATGTATAGTATGAAATATCTGTATATATTGTATGTTAGAGATTTACTGGAAAAACACCATGTCCTCTCACAAATACAGTATTATTTTCTCAAATATATATTTAGATACTGTAGCTTCAGTAATCTTCTCTATTGTCGGTTGAGTCAAAGACTGATTACACAATAAACTAACATGGGAATTAAACACAATGTCTGTTCTTTTGGTTTCTCTTTGTCTTGATGTTCACAGTGTTCTTTTGACCTTTTTGCTAATGTCAACTGTATCCAGTCTCCACAGTACATTGTCATGACAAATTAATGTCAAAATAGATGACATTGTAGTCCATTTCTGAGGGTATGCTTGTGTCAGTAAACAATGCCAAACGTATTTTTTATTGCTGTTTGAAGCCATGGGGATAGTGCCAGCTATAGAGAGCAGAAACCACACTTATGTGTCATCTTGCAACATACTGTAATTAGTTTTGGTTGCCCATCTACAGAGCTTGGTAAACCATAGCCATTTATACTGTAAAAAGAGCTTGTTTCTCCCATTGGCAGCTGGGTCTCTTTTTTTCCCAAATCAACACACAAATCACATGGGACAGGCTCAGACAATCCCACCTGGGACCCTGTGACCTGGGGGTGTTTCCCTGCATTGGTCCAAATACAGACCTGTCATGTTTTATATCCATGTGGTTGAAACCCGGCCTCGTCAACAGCAGAATCTACTTAAATCACCCGCACATTTTGAAATGAATCGATGCTATTTATATATTCCGATGAATTTAAGCCCCCTTTAGAGAGATGATGTTATTATGGGTTGATATCCCCTCCCCGATGTCCAATTCCAAGGTTAATGTTGAGCTACCGTTGTGCGCTATAGAGGTAAAAAAAAAAAAAAAAGAAGAAGAATCTGTATGACAGTGGGACACATCCATTTCCAACGTTAATCTCTTCATATACTGAGACCTAGAATAGACTCTCTGTCTGCATTGTAAACCCACTAGGGTAACCGTGGCTGTGGCACGTCCCTTTAACCACACTGTGTAAAACAGGAACAATCCAGGCGTTCTGTGAATTCTTTTGACATCCGTGGGCCTGGTTATACAGCCCAGTGTTGTTGCAATTCTCAACAAGAGCAATATTGTTCTGATATACGATAACAGTGTGGAGCAGCTGATGTGGGAGTCGTGCTGTAGATAAAGGAGTCCGAGGAAGCAGAAAAGTGAAGAGATTAAATAGCGAGTTGTTTTGTTAGAATGTCCAACCGAGAGGAGTAGAAGGAGTGTACACATGGTTCTGACGTATTCCAGCATGGGGAAAAGGTGACAGACATTAGATCTAGCCCTGGAGACTTTGGCAGGGTTTATACTCAACAGACCCCTCACACTAACTCAAACCGTCTCAGTCGACATTTGTAATTACTTTTGAGGGGATGAAATTTGAGCTTAACCAAATGAAAGCACCATTGCATAAAGGGCAACCCTTTAATCAACTTTAAAGGGATTCCCTGCTGGGGGAATAAAATTACTTAATGATCAGTTGCTGCTGCTTCAGCTACTGTTGATAGATAGGGTAAATGTTCAGGCTTTAGGAAGTCCTGAGTCTGCACAGTCGTGCAACATATACAGTACATTACACACTACTCGTACCTATAGGTCTTGCCAAACAGTGCAGCCATAGTTTAAAAGAGAAGGCTTAAAATACTACCGACTGTGCATCTGGAAATGATATGATAATGGAGTGAATTGAAAACGGTTGCCATGGAAGCAGTTCCCTTCTGAGAATAGGAGTTTCTTAAGGTAGACTCAAAATAAAGCACTATTAAGAAAACAACACACTGACCGTCATCCGTTTGTTTCCCTCACTATGATAACATGTTAACCATTTTAGTTGCTGAAATAAATAGACTACTTTGTGGCTGCATGTCGTCATTTGTAGTTATTTCCATAAATGAACAATGGTCTGTATGATAATATCCATCGGTCAATATACTATATTCTGTGTCAGCTGCAAGTTCCAAATGGGAGAGAGAAGCTGTTTCCAAGAACACAGGAAGTCCTATCTAGGTGAAGAGCATTGAAACATGCTGCCAACTAGCCTGAGGACAGACAACAGGACATGACCCTGTGCCTGGACAAAATCAACTAATTGTCTCCCCTCAGCGCCATTGTCAGAGCTACACATGTGGAGCAGCCATCAAACAACAACAACCTGCTATAGCCTGACCAGGAGAGAATGTTGATGTTCTTGATGAAAAGACGTTGGTGAGGTCACCATGTTTGCCACTGACCCCTTTACCCTCGTATCCTATGGTCTATTTGCTGAGTTACTAAATATACATAGCATTTGGCCAGGGGCTCCCTAAGTTCATTGGATGAACAACAAGAGAAAAGCATGTATTTAAGCTATGTTTCAGGCTGCAGAAATAGCATGAAAAGCTATCATACCAGCTAACAGAGGGTTAATGCCGTTAACACGCTAACATAGTATAATGAGCTGCTATGCTATTAACTGTGACCTGCTGTTAATTAGGTTAAACGGGAGCTTACACGTGCCTTAGAACATGCTAGACCACCTATGTAGCTTGCACATTTGGTTTATCACTTAAACCTAGCTGTTTCGGTTGGCTGACACCCAGATCCCTCACAAGATCTTTCAAAACACAGCCTGTCGGTTCCTTCAATGACATGTACCAAAATCAAATGCAAGACAAGCCTAAATTCTGTAACCTCAGGAAAAAGAAAAAAACAATCAGTGATTAAAAAACACAATTTGAGAATGTCTGGGTGTCGAGCACACTGAATCAGGCTTGCAGTCGGACGGTATTTCCAGTCTTGTCAGTTGGCTAGGAATTTGCTTATCTCCTATGACAACAGCACTGTAGGACGGATGATGAGAGCAATGACCTCATGATCAGAGTGGAGTTGAACTCTGGCTACACTATTGTCCTGTCCCTGTAACTTCCTCTGACGGCTGATGATAAGCTGTACTACACGTCATGGATTTGGGGTGGGGAGGTTAACTTTAGAGACGCTCGGTGAAATCATCCTCCCTGTCCCACCCTATCCTCTCCCCTCCGCTGGGAAGACAACCAGACCAAAGCAGATTTTTGAAACACTATCCACCCTCCCTCGCCTGCCAGCCATACTCTATGATCTCTACCTCCTCTCCCTCAGATGGGGACCAGAGAATCAAAAATACAATAACAATGAGAACAGCGTCAGCAGAATATCAAGCAGGGTCCTGGAACCGCTGGAGGATCCTGTCCGTGTCGGATGCCCCATCATGAGGCTGTGGTTGTGGGTCTGGAAGACTGTCAGAGAGCCAGCAGCATGCCAGGCAGAAAGGCCTGTTAAGTGAAGGCAGATGAATGTGTTCTTCTCCCCAGTTTATTGAAGCCCAATAGACCTCCCACCTCCTTTCCCCCAGAACCCACAGACAGAAAACTGGCACGGCACTCCACTAATAACATTTGGATGCTGTTCACATTGTCTTGTTCGTTACTTGTTGCGGTATGTGTTGTTGTTCTTTCTTTGATGGTGAGCCTTTCTTTTGTGCTGCCGTACCAAGGGGTATGAGTTGTGGAAGGATTACTGCTTTGACATGTTTTTGCAGGAATCACAACAAAACCCTCACCCTACCCCTCTTTCTTCATCCTATTATCAAACACCCACTCAAACTGAGAATCTAAGCAGTTTGTCATAATCCGTCAGGGATTATATCATCATATCATCTGTCTAATTAGCCTGTTAGACAGCCATTAACAATGACTCATTGTTATCAATAAACAAGGAACATGCTTACATTATGGCTCAAAGGATGTCCAATGTGGCACACAGATAGTCATTCTTTCAGATCATTTTGTTCTTTCCAAATGCAACACCAACAACAACGTGTGTTTGCACACGCACACGCACACACCTCCTCCTACTCCTCCCAACCCACCTTCGCCAGCGTCGGTGGGAGCCAGTGGGGTGTCACCCAAGAAGACTAGTGCACTGTTCAAGGAGGCAGCTGGACCTGCTTTTCAGAGCGCACGTGCACAGTTCACTGTGGGTGTGTCACAACAACAGCCACATCAATTGATCCCAGGTCAGTACCCTCTGACCTCTGCCAGGGGGGATATGAAGTACACCATGATCTCTTCTTAGCCACAGTACACTAGCTTTGCCAGGGAGGCACAAACGAGTCTGTTGTACTAGAAAAAAGGTGCTATCTAGAACCTAAAAGAGTTCTTTAGCTGTACGCATTGCAGGCCCACGGACCAATAAAAAAAGAAAAGAAGCTCAGTCGGGGTCTCAACTTACTGTTGAGAGTTAGAATAATAGAATACAGTAAGCACAAATTATACATTTGGTTGTTCATCAGCAGTCACTCAATTAGCCCATGTCAGCTACATTTATTTTTAGATTGGTACATTAGCAGCCAGCTATCTAAACTTGTAATAAGATGGTCGAATTATCAACCGGGGTGGGGCCCATTGATCATCAGTAATCATATTAAAAACTGCAAACATCCACCCTATTGGCAGAATTAGTAGAATTGCCTGAAACTAGTTATAACATTTAAAAATGATCTTTGACCTATGGCAAAATGTGTAGAATTGCAGAAAACTTGCTTTTAAATGGAAACATTTTCTCTACGCCCCATGGCAAAATGTGCAGAACAGAGGAAATTAACTTTATTTGTTTTCTTCTCTTTGCTGTCAAGATGGGGCCACTAAAATGGTGGGGGTGGCGAGTTCCATTTTGTTGTGGCCACTCCCCCATCAAAGTTGCCCATCCCTGCCATAGGAGAAACCTTTGAAGAACCCTATTTGCGTCCAGGTAGAACCTGGAACTAAAAAGTGTTCTACCTGGAACCTAAAGGATGCTCCGATGGGGACAGACAACCTTTTTGGAACCCTTTTTTCTAAGAGTGTATGACGACTGTGAATCATATCTGCAGTAAACAAACATTTTGTTGCTATTTTTCATAATATACAAGCTCTCTTAACTCTTGACACAACTATATCCACAAAAAGGATTTTGTTTTTGTTAAGTTCATAAATCATCAATTATTAATACTAGTCTGCCTCCCAGTGGTCATCCATTGATGATGCACCAGTATTTGACGACAGTTTTTCTCAGTTGCTACAAACAATTTTTGGATCTGTGTTGAAACCTCCAGAGTGCGAATTACACTGTGACATTCAGGGGGTCTCTATTTTTCTTATTCTACAACAAGTCATGAGGTTTTCATCTGATTGTCGAACAAATCACTTGAAAAAGTAGGCTACCTGCAAATGTTTGTCCATTCCAAAATAATTCCAACTTCCAAACAGTACACTTTTTGCATGTCTTAGACCACCTTTTTCAAAACTTTAAATACAAATGTCATCAGTGAATACAAAATTCACTGCTAAAGACCTACTCCAGCCTCATTGTGACCTGTTCATCATGTGTTTTTACTTGGCCTTTCACACGTGGCAGGAGAAGTGTGCTGGTTTCTAGTATTTGTTTTGTTCACAGAATACTTACACATTATTTTCCATATTTCCCTCCCGTAGTTACATATTTTTTATCATAAGAGACAAGTGTGCAATTGACCTTTCACTAAAGCCCCCCCCTCCCTCGGTTACTGTTGCAACCTCCGACAACATTTTCCCAGGACGCTCAATCCCCTCACAATGATCTCATACTGTGGTTCTAATACACAATTAAATTTAACACCGACTACCCCTTGCTAATTAGGAAACTCTTGGGTATGATGTGGTGGACTGTCATTACAATTACTTCACGGGAACCTGGTAAAATTGTGTTTTTAGTGTAGCTAGCCACTGAATGGCTCTGAATTCACTGTCAGCATGCAGTCAAAGCTATAACCCCTTGTAGAGCTAACTAGTGCTCTCAAGTCTTATCCTGATGTGGACAGAAGATGGGAGTTTAATTTATAACATTGCTAACTTAGCTAGCTAACATACACTACCTTTCAAAATTTTAGGGTCACTTAGATATGTCCTTATTTTTTAAAGAAAAGCAAATTTTTTTGTCCATTAAAATAACATCAAATTGATCAGAAATACATTGTAGACATTGTTAATGTTGTAAATGACTATAGTAGCTGGAAACGGCTGTTTTTTAATGGAATATTTACATAGGCGTGCAGAGTCCTATCATTAGCAACCATCACTCCTGTGTTCCAAGGGCACGCTGTGTTAGCTAATCCAAGTTTATCATTTTAAAAGGCTAACTGATCATTAGAAAACTCTTTCGCAATTATGTTAGCACAGCTGAAAACTGTGAAAAGAAAAGATTAAGATGGGCAAAAGAACACAGATACTGGACAGAGGAACTCAGCCTAGAAGGCCAGCATCCTGGAGTCGGCATCCCAATTAGCCAACTCCAATGGGGACAGCTAGTCTTACTGGGGTCTGACACATACATTAGAAAAATACATTAGAGACAAAAGACTTTACAATTTACATTCACTTAAAAACATTAACATGTGGTGCATCTATCAGTTACACATACATGTCAGTACATACACACAACAAGTAGTTCACATGGTGGAGAGTTGTTGTGCCGTGAGGTGTAGCTTAATTTTGGGTAAATGAGACAGAGAGCTAGCTAGCTAACCAGCTGAGCTAGCAAACAATGTAACTAAAGCATCATTTCAGATTCTAAAAAAATACTCTATCAAAAGGCTCTGCATTTCAAGAATCACAGTAGCGAGTAGCATACTGTTCAATAATTTAGCCATTTAAGCATTATCATTTTGCAAGCCATAACCCTCACTATTTTTCATGCTATTTGAACGTGAGCTTGGAGCTCTGTAATTGGTTAGCCAAAATTCTGGGGCGGGTAAATTGTGGTCATTGTTTCCTGCAATCCGTAAATACTACTGAACGAAATTCTAAATTACCCCATCAGTGTCATACCACAATATAGAGAAAGATCTGTCTAATTGTTGTGATTTTTTAACAATACTGTGGACATGCAGAGATGCAGAAAAATAAGTTGGGTTATTTCTTACTCCTAAATCATCATCTCCAACATTGGGACCTTCCATTAGGAACTTTGCTTTGGTGTGGATTTAGGCCGATAGATTATTATCAGTTGTGTTCCTTGTATTCACCTTTCCTTATTTCTAATGTGGATTGGGTTTCTGTGTGCCAATGGAAAGTCCACAAAACTATGACCAAACCAGCCTTTGTATTCAATTGGATTGTGATGATACCGATGAATGAATGTTACATACAATGTGCTAATTTGTTGATAATTTTTTTAAATTCTCAAATAATGTTTCATTTAATGTGTATAAAATATGCAAAAAAGGAGAGTAATTGCCCATAATTCTGCACGTTTGGATAGTTGTTCATGATTTATCATGATTTATCGTGATTTAGTGACTGCAAAAAAATGGGTTGATCTTCTGGGATTTTTAAAAGACAGACTAACTTTCTGTTTTGTCTGCTTGGGCTCAAGAGATACAGTTGAAGTCGGAAGATTACATACACCTTAGCCAAATACATTTAAACTCAGTTTTTCACAATTCCTGACATTTAATCCTAGTAAATATTCCCTGTCTTAGGTCAGTTAGGATCAACACTTTATTTTAAGAATGTGAAATATCACAATAATTGTAGAGATAATTATTTATTTCAGCTTTTATTTCTTTCATCACATTCTCAGTGGGTCAGAGGTTTACATACACTCAATTAGTATTTGGTAGAATTGCCTTTAAATTGTTTAACTTGGGTCAAACATTTCGGGTAGCCTTCCACAAGCTTCCCACAATAAGTTGGGTGAATTTTGGCCCATTCCTCCTGACAGAGCTGGTGTAACTGAGTCAGATTTGTAGGCCTCCTTGCTCGCACACGCTTTTTCAGTTCTACCCACAAACTCAATTTCAATAGAATTGAGGTCAGGGATTTGTGATGGCCACTCCAATACCTTGACTTTGTTATCCTTAAGCCATTTTGCCACAACTTTGGAAGTATGCTTGGGGTCATTGTCCATTTGGAAGACTTTTGCGATCATGCTTTAACTTCCTGACTGATGTCTTGAGATGTTGCGTCAATATATCCACGTAATTTTCCTACCTCATGAAGCCATCTATTTTGTGGAGTGCACCAGTCCCTCCTGCAGCAAGGCACCCCCACAACATGATGCTGCCACCCCCGTGCTTCAAGGTTAGGATGGTGTTCTTCGGCTTGCAAGCCTCCCCCTTTTTCCTCCAAACATAACGATGGTCATTATGGCCAAACAGTTCTATTTTTGTTTCATCAGACCAGAGGACATTTCCCCAAAAAGTACGATCTTTGTCCCCATGTACAGTTGCAAACCATTGTCTGGCATTTTTATGGCGGTTTTGGAGCAGTGGCTTCTTCCTTGCTGAGTGGCCTTTCAGGTTATGTTGATATAGGACTCGTTTTACTGTGGATATAGATACTTTTGAACTTGTTTCCTCCAGCATTTTCACAAGGTCCTTTGCTGTTACTCTGGGATTGATTTGCACTTTTCGCACCAAAGTACATTTATCTGTTGGAGACAGAATGCGTCTCCTTCCTGAGCGGTATGACGGCTGTGTGGTCCCATGGTGTTTATACTTGCCTACTATTGTTTGTACAGATGAACGTGGTACCTTTTGGCGTTTGGAAATTGCTCCCAAGGATGGACCAGACTTGTGGAGGTCTACATTACAATTTCTTTCTGAGGTCTTGGCTGATTTCTTTTCATTTTCTCATTATGTCCAGCAAAGAGGCACTGAGTTTGAAGGTAGGCCTTGAAATACATACACAGGTACACCTCCAATTGACTCAAATGATGTCAATTTGCCTGTCAGATGCCTCTAAAGACATGACATCATTTTCTGGAATTTTCCAAGCTGTTTAAAGGCACAGTCAACTTAGTGTATGTGAACTTCTGACCCACTGGAATTGTGAATTACAAGTGAATTACAAGTGAAATAATCTGTCTGTAAACAATTGTTGGAAAAATGACTTGTGTCATGCACAAAGTAGGTGTCCTAACCGACTTGCCAAATCTATAGTTTGTTAAAAACAAGAAATTTGTGGACTGGTTGAAAAACAAGTTTTAATGACTCCAACCTAAGTGTATGTAAACTTCCGACTTCAACTGTAAGTACGATTGCAGTAATCTTTTTGCAGGCAGTCGTGTTCTTTTGATAAATGTATTTGCAATTGTGACCGTATAAAATAGTTTTGATGAATGCATTTGTTTTATGACGACAGCTACGTTTCCAAAACACATTTACTGTTTTGCAGGCCACAGAGTTCTTTGTCTTGCCGACTGTTTTGAAAATCGACAACATTGTTCCAAAAAATACGTGATTGAGAAAAACTGTAATGCTGTAAAACTGTAATCACTGCCCTCAAAACACATTTTCACCTTTTACTGAAATTGAGACTTTTATTAACAAAGCATTCTCTTGACTTTGTCTAGGTTCAATCAAAAACTTTGATGTGAGCTGAATAAATGTCCTTTGGCACTACCTTATGGTAAGTGTGTTTTTGGCATAGTCTCGTGAGCCTCCATTTCAATGATAGAATCTTCAATGACAGATATAACCCGACTTACTGTGCTGGAATGAAACTGGACATGAGGGAACATAAAGTATCAGATAGTCCTGCCATGTACAAGCCCATACCATCCCTTGACATTGTCCAATAACTTCTTTCAGGACACAGAGTATAGTAATGCGCAGACATTCTCTAGACAAAATGTTGAAATGTACAGTATATTAGTCCAGGCAATATATGAAAATTGTGTTCATTTTTTCATAAAAGCATGAAACCTGGTACAGTTTGGGACCCTGAACATTTTTATATATGGAGACATTGCAAAACTGCCTCCTTGCAGACATGGCGACAATTTTCCATTCCGCCATAACCATGTAATGTATTTTGCATCATATCTCTTGAACAAAACATTATAACACAGAAAAGGTGATGTTTACCCTCATGTTTGGATGATCAAGGATTACAATGGTGCCATGTAAGACATCATAAACAATTCAGATGATTATATAATGGTGGACTGCTATGGTAAGCCATGGTAAGAAATCCAATCAAATCACAGTTTCTGACAACGTACACAATAGAATATTATTTCTGTGGCATACAGAGCCGACGTACAGCTGTCTGCTGGTATCTTCTTGCTCCTGGTTATGAATGTACATACTGCGTGACAGAAATTAGAAATTAGAAATTTGTGCAAATGTAAATAATGTATAATGTATAATAATAATAATACATGGAAATATCTCATTTACATACAGTACCAGTCAAAAGTTTGGACACACTCATTCAAGGGTTTTTCTTTATTTAGACTATTTTCTACATTGTAGAATAATAGTGAAGTCATAAAAACTTTGAAATAACACATATGGAATCATGTAGTAACCAAAAAAGTGTTAAACAAATCAAAATATACATCAGATGACCTGGCCTCTACAATCCCCCGATCTCGACCAAATTGAGATGGTTTGGGATGAGTCAGACCGCAGAGTGAAGGAAATGCAGCCAACAAGTGCTCAGCATATGTGGGAACTCCTTCAAGGCTGTTTGGAAAGCATTCCAGGTGAGAAGCTGGTTGAGAGAATGCCAATAGTGTGCATAGCTGTCATCAAGGCAAACGGTTGTTATTTGAGCAATCTCAAATCTAATTTGTTTAACACTTTTTTGGATACTACATGACTTTATGTGTTATTTCATAGTTTGGATGTCTTCACTATTATTCTACAATGTAGAAAATAGAAAAATCAAGAAAATCCCTTGAATGAGTAGGTGTTCTAAAACTTTGTACTGGCAGTGTATTTTATATTTTATATTGTTCAAAGTAGCCACCTTTTGCCTTGATAACAGCTTTGCACACTCTTGGCATTCTCTCAACCATCTTCATGAGGTAGTCACCTGGAATGCATTTCAATTAACAGATGTGCCTTGCTTAAAATTCATATGTGAAATTTCTTTCCTTCTTAATGCATTTGAGCCAATCAGTTGTGTTGTGAATAGGTAGGGGTTGTATACAGATGATAGCCCTATCTGGGAAAATACCATAATAAGTCCATAATTATGGCAAGAACACTTCAAATAAGCAAAGAGTGGAATAACTACAATGTTGTTGATGTATCCTCAGTTTTCTCCTATCACAGCCAGTAAACTATGTAACTGTTTTAAAGTCACCATTGGCCTCATGGTGAAATCCCTGAACGGTTTCCTTCCTCTCCGGCAACTGAGTCAGGAAGGACACCTGTAGCTTTGTAGTGACTGGGTGTATTGATACACCATCCAAAGTGTAATGTATAATTTCACCATGCTCAAAGGGATACTCAGTGTCTGCTTTTTTATTTTTGTACCTCTGCCAATAGGTGCCCTTCTTTGCGAGGCATTGGAAAACCTTCCTGGTCTTTGTGGTTGAATCTGTGTTTGAAATTCACTGTTCGACAGAGGGACCTTACAGATAATTGTATGTGTGGACAGTGGTGTAAAGTACTTAAGTAAAAATACTTTAAAGTACAACTTAAGTCGTTTTTGGGGGTTTCTGTACTTTACTATTTCTATTTTTGACAACTCCTACTTTTGTACTTTTTATAATGTACTTTTTACTCCATACATTTTCCCTGAGACCCAAAAGTACTTGTTACATTTCAAATGCTTAGCAGGACAGGAAAATGATCCAATTCACACACTTGTCAAGACAAAATCCCTGGTCATACCTACTGCCTCTGATCTGGCAGACTCACTAAACACAAATGCTTTGTTTGTACATGATGTCTGAGTTTTGGAGTGTGCGCCTGGCTATCTGTACATTTTTAAGCAAACCAGACAGCACGGTTTTCTTGTTTAATATAAGGAATGTGAAATTAAGTACATCTACTTTTGAAACTTAAGTATATTTAAAACCAAATACTTTAGATTTTTACTCAAGTAGTATTTTACTTGGTGACTTTCACTTTTACTTGAGTTATTTTCTATCAAGCTATCTTTACTTTTACTCAAGTATGGTAATTGGGTACTTCTGCACCATGTGGGGTACAGAGATGATGTAGTCATTCAAAAATTATGTTAAACACTATTATTGCACACATTGAGTCAATGCAACTTAATATGTGACTTGTTAATTTCTGGGGGGAATGGCCCAAGCCCTCACCCTCCGATCCAACAGGTCCCAGACATGCTCAATGGGATTGAGATCCGGGCTCTTCGCTGGTCATGGCAGAACCATGACATTCCTGTCTTGCAGGAAATCACGAACAGAACGAGCAGTATGGCTGGTGGCATTGTCATGCTGGGGGGGTCATGTCAGGATGAGCCTGCAGGAAGGGTACCACATGAGGGAGGAGGATGTCTTCCCTGTAATGCACAGCATTGAGATTGCCTGCATTGACAACAACTTCAGTCCAATGATGGGACACACCGCCCCAGACCATGACGGACCCTCCACCTCCAAATCGATCTCGCTCCAGAGTACAGGCCTCGGTGTAACGCTCAGTCCTTCGACGATAAACGCGAATCCGACCATCACCCCTGGCGAGACAAAACTGTCACTCGTCAGTGAAGAGCACTTTTTGCCAGTCCTGTCTGGTCCAGCGGCGGTGGGTTTGTGCCCAGGCGATAGGCGATGCTGTTCCTGTGATGCCTGGTGAGGAGCTGCCTTACCACAGGCCTACAAGCCCTCAGTCCAGCCTCTCTCACCCCATTGCGGACAGTCTGAGCACTGATGGAGGGATTGTGCGTTCCTGGTGTGACTCGGACAGTTGTTGTTGCCATCCTGTACCTGTCCTGCAGGTGTGATGTTCGGATGTACTGATCCTGTGCAGGTGTTGTTACACATGGTCTGCCACTGCAAGAATGATCATCTGTCCTTCCTGACTCCCTGTAGCGCTGTCTTAGGCGTCTCACAGTACGGACATTGCAATTTATTGCCCTGGCCACATCTGCAGTCCTCATGCCTCCTTGCAGCATGCCTAAGGCATGTTCACGCAGATGAGCAGGGACCCTGGGTTATCTTTCTTTTGGTTTTTCAGAGTCAGTAGAAAGGCCTCTTTAGTCTCCTAAGTTTTCATAACTGTGACCTTAATTACCTACCATCTGTAAGCTGTTAATGTCTATATGACAGTTCTACAGGTGCATGTTCATTAATTGTTTCTAGTTCATTGTACAAGGATGGGAAACATGTTTAAATCCTTTACAATGAAGATCTGTGAAGTTATTTGGATTTTTATGAATTATCTTTGAAAGACAGGGGCCTGAAAAAGGAGTTTATTTACGCTTGCCGTAACAAAGGGGTTGAATACAAATTAACTTGAGACATTTCAGCTTTAAATTTTCAATTAATTCATAAAAATACAGAAAAAATAATTACACTTTGACATTATAGGTTATTGTGTGTAGGCCAGTGACCAAAACATCTCAATTTAATCACGTTTAAATTCAGGCTATAACACAACAAAATGTGGAACAAGTCAAGGGGTGTGAATACTTTCTGAAGGCACTGTATGTACCTCAAGTGCTTTTCGGTCCCAAATGCCACCCACCACTCCTCAAATTATATTTCAGAAAATAACATTTCCATTTTGGAGCACTTCACAATTCTCCTTTATGATTGTATTAATATTCAAGATAACATAAATCAAGCTGATTTTGAAATGTTCATGAAGAAAGCTACAGAGAAGGAGCAAGTCCTCTCACAAATGATGCTTTGGTGCAGCACATCAAAAGCAAATAATACACGTTATTTATATAGCTTTTTTTCCACAAGATTGAGTGCTTCACAACAACCTGGCCTAAACCCCCCCAAAAAGCAAGTGGTAGCAATGTGGAAAGGAACAATTTAAAACATATGAAAGAAACCTTCTTTAGCTGTACCAGGTTGAAGGTTGGAGTGCATATGACCATCCGGGCCAGACAAGTTGTACATTTAGACAAGAGAGTATGGTAGAGTATGTGACAATTAATTAATTAGTTGTTCATTTAGGCAATATTCATGGCATGGATGACCAACAGGGTCATAGTAGATGAGAGTGTGCAAGACCCTCTAGCCAGAGAGTTGTCCACATAGGTCGACAAAGATCTCATATTCTATATTTCAATCCACTTCATCACTATTGGGACATAAATCCATAATGAATCTTTATCTGGGCATTCTGAGAATGTGGCCAAGCCATTAGAGCCGTGCTGTGACATTTTGGCAACTGGTCTTCTTGTATAGCTTACTGAAGTATATTTTATTAGTCCAGAAGACGCAGCAGGTTCTCTTGAGACAACCACTGCTAAAAGACTCCACCCTTCTCATGTCATTCTTGACAACAGGGCAACACTCCAATCCATACAAAATAACAGATTTGACATAGAGTTGAAGTCGGAAGTTTACATACACTTAGGTTGGAGTCAATTAAACTCATTTTTCAACCAGTCCACAAAATTCTTGTTAACAAACTATAGTTTTGGGAAGTCGGTTAGGATATCTACTTTGTGCATGACACAAGTCATTTTTCCAATATTTTTTTACAGACAGATTATTTCACTTATAATTCACTGTATCACAATTCCAGTGGGTCAGAAGTTTACATACTCTAAGCTGACTGTGCCTTTAAACAGCTTGGAATATTCCAGAAAATGATGTCATGGCTTTAGAAGTTTCTGATAGGCTAATTGACTACATTTGAGTCAATTGGAGGTGTACCTGTGGATGTATTACTTTCAAACTCAGCACCTCTTTGCTTGACATCATGGGAAAATCAAAATAAATCAGCCAAGACCTCAGAAAAAATGTGTAGACCTCCACAAGTCTGGTCCATCCTTGGGAGCAATTTCCAAACGCCTGAAGGTACCACGTTCATCTGTACAAACAATAGTACGCAAGTATAAACACCATGGGACCACGCAGCCGTCACACCGCTCAAGAAGGAGACGCATTCTGTCTCCTAGAGATGAACGTACTTTGGGGCGAAAAGTGCAAATCAATCCCAGAACAACAACAAAGGACCTTGTGAAGATGCTGGAGGAAACAGGTTCAAAAGTCTCTATATCCACAGTAAAACGAGTCCTATATTAACATAACCTGAAAGGCCGCTCAGCAAGGAAGAAGCCACTGCTCCAAAACCGCCATAAAAAAGCCAGACTACGGTTTGCAACTGCACAAGATCGTACTTTTTGGAGAAATGTCCTCTGGTCTGATGAAACAAAAATATAACTGTAATGACCATCGTTATGTTTGGAGGAAAAGGGGGGAGGCTTGCAAACTGAAGAACACCATCCCAACCGTGAAGCACGAGGGTGGCAGCATCATGTTGTGGGGGTGCTTTGCTGCAGGAGGGACTGGTGCACTTCACAAAATAGATGGCTTCATGAGGTAGGAAAATTATGTGGATGTATTGAAGCAACATCTCCAGACATCAGTCAGGAAGTTAAATCTTGGTCGCAAATGGGTCTTTCAAATGGACAATGACCCCAAGCATACTTCCAAAGTTGTGGCAAAATGGCTTAAGCCCAAAGTCAGGCCCAAAGTCCTGACCTCAATCCTATAGAGAATTTGTGGGCAGAACTGAAAAAGCGTGTGCGAGCAAGGAGGCCTACAAACTTAACTCAGTTACACCAACTCTGTCAGGAGGAATGGGCCAAAATTCTACTTATTGTGGGAAGCTTGTGGAAGGCTACCCGAAACATTTGACCCAAGTTAAACAATGCCACCAAATACTAATTGAGTGTATGTAAACTTCTGACCCACTGGGAATGTGATGAAAGAAATAAAAGCTGAAATTATTATTGTGACATTTCACATTCTTAAAATAAAGTGGTGATCCTAACTGAATCTTTACTAACTGAATCTTTACTTAATCTGTATTAGGATTAAATGTCAGGAATTGTGAAAAACTGAGTTTAAATGTATTTGGCTAAGGTGTATGTAAACTTCTGACTTCAACTGTAGCTTTTCTATTCTAGGTGGAATAGTGGCTGCTCTACTCTGCTAAGACATCCAAATGGGATGAGTTGCGTAAATGCAGAATGAGAAGATGTTGTTTAGAGATGCTACAGCTGAGAGAAGAGGGTCAATACCTCTGAATTTGTATGATGTGGTTTTGGTCATGATCCATTCAATGATAATAAAGTAAAGGATAGGAGAGATGAGTGACCCTGGCCTGTCTCACTCCAGACTGTACAGTGAACCACTTAGAGAGGGTACTGTCAAAGTGAATATACATGAAGAGGTCCAGAAACTGATTCTCCAATAGAAATCCCTATCATGTCTGTAGTTGATGTCATAGCGACTTTAGCTAGTTAAGCTCATGCACAGAAACACGCCATCGGGTCTAACGGTCACACAGGTCATCAAATCAAAGGGACTTCTTTGATTTAAAGCTGTTTTTGACAGAAATTAGAACATGTCGCTTTCACAAGGTTGTTTTAATGACATGATGAGCTACTTTACATTGGCTTGAATCTAGGTTGTGCCTTCACAGAAAAGTAACTACTAAGGAAGACAATTTTCTTTCTCCCAATGACTCCACAAACCCCACATTGGTCACTTGGAACTCTGGGTGTGAAAATTCTTTGGTATTACCCATAATGACACTGCATTTGAAGTAGTCAAAAACATGTCCATGATTGTAACAATACCATAGAATCTCAGAATCTGTGGAGAGACCATACATCTATCGCATCCTTGTCATGTGCAGAATCATGCTTGCTCCTGCCTTAGCTTGGCTGACTCCATACATACATTTTCCGTAAAGCAGAATAAAAAAGGATTGATTCCGCATTACTCCTAAACTGGGCTTCAAGTCGCACTCCAGTCACCGTTTCATTTCATTTATCACCTGATTTACTTAACAAAAGGCACATCTCAAGGTGGTCCAGATATCCTCATGACATGGCACAAGTGGAGGGTTCGGCCTTTCCTCTTTTGTTCTCTATTGCTCCTCTATTGTTCCCGCAAGCAAGAGGGAGGCCAATGACATCAGAGGGCACCATGAGACCAACTCCTTGAATGAAGTTTGCAGTTATGTCAACAACAAAAAAACTTTTACTCAAAACATATTTCTTTAATTAATAAGAGTGTGAATACATTACTGTATTTACACATGGGATATTGTTTTTCAACAGGAAAGTTTTAAAAAATAGCTGGAGTGCGTCTTTCAAGTATGAGGTTTCTCAAAAAAAAACATTTTTTTTTATATATCAACAACATAAATAATATGATACAGTGTACGTAGTCAGAAACTGTGATTTCATTCGATTTCTTCACATGGCAGTCCACAATTCTATAATGAACTAAACTGTTTTTTTATGTTGAGCATGGCATCACGTTGTGCATGGCTCCAATCAGGCCTTTATGGTAGAGAGGCCAGACGGAAGCCACTCCTCAGTAAAAGGCACATGACAGCCCGCTTGGAGTTTGCCAAAAGGCACCTAAAGACTCTCAGACCATGAGAAACAAGATTCTCTGGTCTAACTTTTTTCCTCCCTGCAGATCCTCTCAAGCTCTGTCTGGTTGGATAGGGAGTGTTGCTGCACAGCGATTTTCCGGTCTCTCCAGAGATGTGCGATTGGGTTCAAGTCCGGGCTCTGGCTGGGCAACTCAAGGACATTCAGAGACTTGTCCTGAAGGCACTCCTGCGTTGTCTTGGCTGTGTGCTTAGGGATGTTATCCTGTTGGAAGGTGAACCTTCGCCCCAGTCTGAGGTCCTGAGGGCTCTGGAGCAGGTTTTCATCAAGGATCTCTCTGTACTTTGCTCTGTGCATCTTTGACTCAATCCTGATGGGGAAATGGGAGGGACACCGATCCTGTAGAGGTTTTAAGGCTTAAACATCCTTCTTTAACCTGTCTCCTCCCCTTCATCTACACTGACTGAAGTGGATTTAACAATGGACATTATTAAGGGATCATAGCTTTCACCTGGATTCACCTGGTCAGTCTATGTCAGAAAGAGCAGGTGTTCATAATGTTTTGTACACTCAGTGTATAATTTAGTGTGGAAATAGTTTGTTTATGCCAACAGGATCTTTGTGTGTTTGCCTGTGCATTTGAAGTGAGATCAGTTGCACAATGCATAAAGAAATAAGCCCCCTGTGAAGAAGAGCTTCCTGTTTGTGTGTCAAGGCCAAAATGAGCAGCATCAGTCTGCCTGCCTGCCTCAGATACACAGTGTGAATGGTGATGTAGAGCAGTTAGTATGGTAGTTACATGAGCAGTTCCGTTCCATCCACCAGATGGCCATGTCTAAACACAGACTGGCTCTGTACACTGTCATATAGCTCAGCTGTCACAGAGGCACGACACTATCCACCATCAACCGCAATAAGAAGAGGGACACAGTCATAATATATTTAATAAAGTCTTCAATTGGGTCTACTGTCTGTGACTGTCTGTGACTGACTGTCTGTGACCCACTTGCTGACGTTGAGGACCAACCTCACAGGAAGTGTTCAACTATAAGCCTCATCTAAGCATCGTCTGGTGTCCATCCTTCTCTTTCTCTCACTCCCCCCTTTTCTCTCGTCAAAATGTATTCTGCTCGGGAGGTTAATTATCTTCCTTCTTTTTTTGCTTTCTCTCTTTACTCCTCCTTTTTTTCTCATCTTGATAACAAAGCCGTGTTGAAGAAAACAGAAGCCTCTCATGCATGTTTCAGTGTTATTTGCCTCGAAGTGAGCATAGAAGTAGTTTAGCTCGTCTGGTAGGCTCATGTCAATGGGCAGTTATCCGCTGTGCTTCCCTTTGTAGTCTTTAATGGTTTGCCAAATCCAACGAGCGTCAGAGCCGGTGTAGGATGATTTTATCTTATTCCTGTTTTGAGGCTTTGCCTGTTTGATGGTTCGTCGGAGGGCATCAAATGTAATTATGAGGAGAATGGGGCAAACTCACAACTCACTTTGCTTTTAATACATAGCGGGGTCAACTATTACCTGTAAAATATAAGTAAGCCATGCTTGGCTGTCCTCATTTGGCCTCTTGAAAAAAGATATGTTTATAGTCATGGGTGTTCACTAACAATGATCTTCTAATCTATGAGTATCCTATACAAAAACAGTTAATGACTAAAACGTTTTGTGATTGAGAGCTCTGCATACCCTTTTGGGACTAACAAATCTATTTACCTTCTACCGCCTGGTAAGCTTTCTTATCATCTGTGTTTTCCTTGGAAGCAGGCTGGTAAAAGTGGCATCAGTGGTATTTACTGGAGTTCCACATTAAAGCCACTCATGCCAGATTCCCTCCAGTTGGACCCAGTTAGGCTGTCCTATGCCAAATGTTTTTCAGTGCTTTTCGAAACTAGTGAAATATGTTCCCTATGCAATGGAAACATTAAACAGATCTGCTGTGAACAGGATGTCAATGCAAACTCATTTGAGAGGCATAACTAAGAGGAATGAGGTATATGCCTATAAAGTATATACAGTACAGTGATGTATGACTATGACCTTATACAAACAATATACTGTGTTCTCTGATGGGATGTGTACAGCGCTGTTTTCCTTGCTCAGACTAGATGGACTATAGATGGACTATAGACTATGTACATAGAGACCTGGGCCAAGATACATCTGGAACCTTTAGAAGATCCCATAGCATCCACACACCTCGCTGGGTTAATAATTAGGTCACGGAACCTGAACGCCTGAACGCTTTGAGCAATTCAGCAAGGGTTCAGGGAGAGAGGTGTGAGGGAGGAGGGGAGAGGAGGAGGAGGAGGAGGGGGTAGATGAGTGAGGGAACATGCATGGTCACAAACAAAGCAAGTTTCATGAGGGAGGAGGTCTAGTGTTTGCGTTTTCTTGAGCTCTCTCTCCTCCTCTTCTTCTGGCTCCCCTCTCTCTCTCCCTCTCTCCCTGGGTTGGGGTGAACAGCAGGTGGCGCAGGCAGTGAGTGCAGCCTCAGCTGGACACGGGATTAGAAATCGGTGACACTCCACTGACTTCTGCACTGGAGCTTCACACTGGATGGACAACAAGCCCACCACGGAAAAGTAAGTGGTTTTCTCTGCTCTCCATCCCTGTGTGATATTGCAGCTGTTTTATGACTATTACAGAGTTGAAGAAAATAAATGGTCTCAGATATTAGAAGGGGAAGGTGCAAACTTGAATTGGGTGGGAGGTTTCAATCGATCAGGACCAGAGATTAATGGGATTTTTCCTCTGCTCATTGTCAGACTTAATTTCACTTCGATGGTGTTACAAATTAGACAGTTCAAGTTGTTATTTTTCAGATTTAAGATTGTGTAATAAATGGGGACATTCGGGAGTCCATTCTACAAAAGAAAATGAACATGTGTAGACTGGAGTGGATAAGCTGCCTGTTGCTTTTGGGGTTGATGGACCATTTGTACCTTCATGCCCAGTGAACAGAAAGTGATTTGTGATGTATCGTTTTTTTAATCCGCTCTTAATTTTTCCACACTAACCTACATGTCTGAACTGGTAGATTGACATCCTGTTTCCCTTGAGAGACAGGAAGCTGTCAAGTCTCATGTCTCACTAGCACCATGCATCTCTTCTTTTGTCCACAACAAAATAACCCCTCTTCAGTTTCTAGAGATAGATGCCCAGCTTGATTGCAATGGGGCCATTTGGGGAGCTTTTTGCCTGGTGCTTAAGCTTTTTTAGCTGGCTTATAAATGGGGTTTTATGACAAAAGCTGTATAATAACTCAAAATGGGGTCACCAGCCTTGCTTATAGACAGTGCAGATGGAGGATAAACGAATTACATATCAAGCTAATTAATACAGATAGAATGCCTCACATCATTCTGCCTCAGGCTATAAAAGTCTTGATAACAGGAGTTTTCATGTATGACTGTACTAAACGGCATAAAGTGTCAAATAAAATGTACCAGTATGTCTATCTTTGAATTATACAACTGTCTTTATACGGGAATTATATTAATCTTAGCTTTCCTAATGTGGGTCCTGTTGATTCTTGATCAGCCATCCATCTTGGTCCATATCAAAATAAAGTCCCCATGTCTAATCTAAGTGGGCTGGCATGTCTTTCTACACTTATCTGCCTTCTAGGGCCGCGAGTGCCATTTAATTGGCAATATGTTCCAAAACCATCACAGCAGTTTGAGGCTGAATTGTGAAAACATTAGATGATGTATTGCTCTAAGCGTCAAATCCTTCATTCTGCTGGAAGTCAAAGCAGACAGTCAAAGTTTGTTTGCCAAAGGATAATGGTAATATACTGCATGGTTGGGTTAGCAAGGCTTCCTGGGTGTTTCTCAAATGGCTCAGAGGCTATTCTCCCTGTGAGATGAATGAGATCCCTAGGTCTCATTTATCCAGTTTTCCTGTGCATACATGCTTCATGGCTGAGATATGGCTGTGAAAGCCGGCACTCAGGGGAGAGGAGGCAGCGTTAATATCGCAGAGGTTTTCCTTTTTGTAAATGAAAAGACTGAGGGTCTGAGTGTGAACGCATGCTAAAGGTCAAGGTTCCCTCTGCACTGACGGAAAACAGGCAACGGGAAGTGTCATGATATTATTTACACTGTAAAGGGGTTGCTGTGAATTGATCAGTAAGTTACAGGCAGCAAAGAAGCATGTAAGTTACTGTATTTCATATTGCACACACCACATACCAGTTAAATTGGTACAGCACTCTTACTAATAGGTGGAACAAATGTAGCCTCTTACAAGGCACACCTCAAAATATTTTAATGGGCCAGAAACAACAATACCATGCACCTAGTAGTGATTAAAAGGGTTTTGGCGCTCCAAAAAACAAAGTACAGGGATGGATTACAGTACCGTTCGAAATACAGCAATTCTTTCCCCTCTTACATCATTTTCTCACAATGCACCATAATTTACAATATGCTGCAGTAAAAGGTTTCATGGTATTTTCCTGTTGATAATATCCCAAAATGACCATGTAACTTAGTTTTCCTTTACAGTGTAGCTTAGACTATTATTTAGCTAAGACCAACGTGGGGAAATTAAAATTGGGATAATGTGCAAAACAGTCAGGGTTAGATTAGCGTTGTATTTTTGTAAATAACAGCTGGTGCGCGATATCTAAGGAAGTCTCAAGGTTTTGCTCGCCTGAGGTAGACTATCCCATGACAAGCTAGAGAGTTTTCATCTGTATTTTTCGTAGCTGTATTCTGCCATAAGCAAACAGGAAAACGCTCACCCAGAGGTGGCTCTCCTAGTGGCCGGGGACTTTAATGCAGGAAACATAAATCCGTCTCACCAAATTTCTATCAGCATGTTAAATGTGCAACTAGAGGGATAAAAACTCTGGACCATCTTTACTCCACACACAGGGACTCATACAAAGCTCTCCCTCGCCCTCCATTTGGCAAATCTGACCATAATTATATCCTCCTGATTCCTGCTTACAAGCAAAAATTAAAACAGGAAGCACCAGTGACGCGATCAATAAAAAAGTGGTCAGATGAAGCATATGCCAAGCTGCAGGACTGTTTTGCTAGCACAGGCTGGAATATGTTCTGGGATTCCTCCAATGGTATTGAGGAGTACACCACATCAGTCATTGGCTTCATCAATAAGTGCATCGATGATGTTGTCCCCACAGTGACTGTACGTACATACCCCAACCAGAAGCCATGGATTACAGGCAGAATCTGCACTGAGCTAAAGGCTGGAGCTGCTCCGCTCAAGGAGCGGGTCTCTAACCCAGAAGCTTATAAGAAATTCCGCTATGCCCTCCGACGAACCATCAAACAGGCAAAGCCTCAAAACAGGAATAAGATAAAATCATCCTACACCGGCTCTGACACTCGTTGGATTTGGCAAACCATTAAAGACTACAAAGGGAAGCACAGCGGAGAACTGCCCATTGACATGAGCCTACCAGTCGAGCTAAACTACTTCTATGCTCACTTCGAGGCAAATAACACTGAAACATGCATGAGAGCTCCAGCTGTTCCGGAAGACTGTGTGATCACTCTCTCCGCAGCCGGTGTGGGTAAGACCTTTAAACAGGTCAACATTCACGAGGCCACAGGGCCAGACGGATTACCAGGACGTGTACTGCGAGCATCCGCTGACCAACTGGCAAGTATCTTCACTGACATTTTCCACCTCTCCCTGTCCGAGTCTGTAATACCAACATGTTTTAAGCAGACCACCATAGTTCCTGTGCCCAAGAACACTAAGGTAGCCTGCCTAAATGACTACCGGACTACACGTCTGTAGCCATGACATGCTTTGAAAGGCTGCTTAGAAAGGCATTATCCCAGAAACCCTAGACCCACTCCAATTTGCATACTGCACCAATAGATCCACAGATGATAATGCAATCTCTATTGCACTCCACACTACCCTTTCCACCCTGAACAAAAGGAACACCTATGTGAGAATGCTATTCATTGACTACAGCTCAGCGTTCAACACCATGGTGCCCTCAAGCTCATCAATAAGCTAAGGACCCTGGTACTAAACACCTCCCTCTGCAACTGGATCCTGGGCTTCTTGACAGACCGGCCCCAGGTGGTAAGGGTAGGGAACAACATATCTGCCACGCTGATCCTCGACACAGAGGCCCCTCAGGGGTGCGTGCTCAGTCCCCTCCTGTACTCCCTGTTTACTCATGACTGCACAGCCAGGAACGACTCCAACACCATCATTAAGTTTGCCGATGACACAACAGGGGTAGGCCTGATCACCGACAACGACGAGACAACCTATAGGGAGGTCAGAGACCTGGCCGTGTGGAGCCAGGAAAACAACCTCTCCCTCAACTTGATCAAGACAAAAGAGATGATTGTGGACTACAGGAAAAAGAGGGCCAAGCACGCCCCCATTCTCATCGACGGGGCTGTAGTTGAGCAGGTTGAGAGCTTCAAGTTCCTTGGTGTCCACATCACTAACAAACTAACATGGTCCAAGCACACCAAGACAGTTGTGAAGAGGGCACGACAAAACCTATTCCCCCTCAGGAGACAGAAAAGATTTGGCATGGGTCCTCAGATCCTCAAAAGGTTCTACAGCTGCACCATCGAGAGCATCCTGACTGGTTGCATCCCTGCCTGGTATGGCAACTGCTCGTCCTCTGACCACAAGGCACTACAGAGGGTAGTGCGTACGGCCCAGTACATCACTGTGGCAAAGCTTCTTGCCATCCAGGCCCTCTATAGCATGCGGTGTCAGATAAAGGCCCTAAATATTGTCAAAGACTCCAGCCACCCTGGTCATAAACTGTTCTCTCTGCTACTGCACGGCACGTGGTACCGGAGCACCAAGTCTAGATCCAAGATGCTTCTAAACAGCTTTTTCCCCCAAGCCATAAGACTCCTGAACATCTAATTAAATGGCTTCCAAGACTATTTGCATTTGCCCCCCCCCCTCTTTTACACCACTGCTACTCTCTATTGTTATTATCTATGCATAATCACTTTAATAACTCTACCTACATGTACATATTATCTCAATTACCTCGACTAACCGGTGCCCCCACACATTGACTCTGTACCTGTACCCCCCTGTATATAGTCTCGCTATTGTTATTTTACTGCTGTTCTTTAATGACTTGTTCCTTTTACTTCTTATTCTTATTTGATCATGTTTTTTTGTGTTTTTTTTAAACTGCATTGTTGGTTAGGGGCTCGTAAGTAAGCATTTCACTGTAAGGTTGTATTCGGCGCATGTGACTAATAAAATTGTGTTTGATTTTGATTTGAGATTGATCTAATCTAGACTCTAAATAAATTACTGTACATGATCTGTTATCAATAATAAAACTAAGCAAATGTAAAGTGAAGAAAAAACAGCGACTGGAAAAGGCTGCAACAAACACTCAAAGTGGACAGTTTAATCTCAATCTCAATCTCTTACTTACATTTGTGGCTGCTTTGCGTGATGTATTGTTGTCTCTACCTTCTTGCCCTTTGTGCTGTTGTCTGTGTCCAATAATGTTTGTACCCTGTTTTGTGCTGCTACTGTACCCTGTTGTTCTGCTGCCATGTTTTGTTGCTACCATGTTGTTGTCATGTTGTGTTGCTCCCATGCTGTTTTGTCATGTGTTGCTGCCATGCTATGTTGTTGTCTTAGGTCTCTCTTTATGTAGTGTTGTCTCTCTTGTCGTGGTGTGCGTTTTGTCCAATATTTTAATTTTTAATCCCAGCCCCTGTCCCCGCAGGAGGCCTTTTGCCTTTTGGTAGGCCGTCATTGTAAATAAGAATTTGTTTTTAACTGACTTGCCTAGTTAAATAAAGGTTACGTGAATAAAACATTGATTGAACATTGATTTATGAAATGTCTTTACTGTGTCACTGTTTAGGAATATAAACATATCATCTCACGGATGAATGATATTTGTTTATCAAGAATATAACAAGGGCTGTCTCTTACTTGTATAGAAATCATGTGCCCTGCTCTAGCCAAAACACCAGATTTAGAATGGTTTTGTTCAATGTTAATTAGCTTCAAATCTATTTTCCCACCATCCCACCAATTAATAAAAATTAAGTCTGGAGCAGGCTGAGCTAGGATTGGCTGAAGATTTCAAAGCAGCTGGTTTTCAATGAATCTGTTTAAGCCTGAGAATGTGCATTTTAATGTCCTTTGGTAACCACCAACGAACTTCGTCTCGTCTCGGAATTAGTAGAGACAAACTGTTGAGTTCAACCATCATATATGATTGATTGCTGTGTATACAGTTCGATACCAGTAAATAATTTTTTACCTGAGATGAAACCTCTGGTCCTTTAGAGTTTGATATGTGCTCAGTCACTAGACAGACAACCAGACATATGTCATTTGACCAAAGGCTGCTGAGCACATAATCCTTCTTTCATGTAATGACTTTCTTCTTCTGTCTTCTCCACAGCTCAGGTGTCACAGCAATAGCGTCACAGGCTGAGGTTGGGTGAATAAACATGCACATGGACTGGATGAGAAAATCCAGCACTGGAATCAGAACGTGTGAAAAACAAACGGCTCAAAAAAAGAGAAAGAAGCAAAGTCCCTAAGTACATGTTGGTCCTTAGGTTGAACCACATGGATCATGTAAGCCCTTAGGTTGAACCACTTGGATCATGTAAGCCCTTAGGTTGAACCACATGGATCATGTAAGCCCGTAGGTTGGACCACATGGATCATGTAAGCCCTTAGGTTGAACCACATGGATCATATAAGCCCTTAGATTGAACCACATGGATCATGTAAGCCCTTAGGTTGAACCACATGGATCATGTAAGCCCTTAGGTTGAACCACATGGATCATGTAAGCTCTTAGGTTGAACCACATGGATCATGTAAGCTCTTAGGTTGAACCATTTGGATCATGTAAGCCCTTAGGTTGAACCACATGGATAATGTAAGCTCTTAGGTTGAACCACTTGGATCATGTAAGCCCTTAGGTTGAACCACTTGGATCATGTAAGCCCTTAGGTTGGACCACATAGATCATGTAAGCCCTTAGGTTGGACCACATGGATCATGTAAGCCCTTAGGTTGGACCACATGGATAATGTAAGCTCTTAGGTTGAACCACATGGATCATGTAAGCCCTTAGGTTGAACCACTTGGATCATGTAAGCCCTTAGGTTGAACCACATGGATCATGTAAGCCCTTAGGTTGAACCACTTGGATCATGTAAGCCCTTAGGTTGAACCACATGGATCATGTAAGCCCTTAGGTTGAACCACTTGGATCATGCAAGCCCTTAGGTTGGATCACATGGATAATGTAAGCCCTTAGGTTGGACCACATGGATAATGTAAGCCCTAGCAGCCTCTGCCGATAAGAAGGGGTGATATCAAAACATGGAGGTGCTGCTCTGTGTCTGTACCCTCTGTCATCTATTGCTAGGCAAACCTTGATATAAACATGGGGTCAGATAACCCTTAAACTATTTCTATATTATAAGAACTGACTTCTGTCAGCATGCAAATGGAGCATAGATGAGAGAACCTTTTGAGACAGAGAATCGGGCACTGACACGATTGAAATATGTAGGCTATATGACCTATGATTCAAGACCTTCAAAGCAAAGACACAGGCAGTATGGAAGTGCAGACCACCTATCTGGTTCAGGCATATGTCAATGGTACGGAGCAACTAAACACCTCATACGACTACAACGTCACGGACGCGTCTGAGAACCCAAACACCTATCAGTTCTACACCATCGGCCTCTTCCTCTCCTGCCTCTACACCATCCTCCTCTTTCCCATCGGCTTCATTGGGAATATACTCATCCTGGTGGTCAACCTCAACCACAGGGAGAAGATGACCATCCCGGACCTCTACTTTGTAAACCTGGCGGTCGCAGACCTCATCCTTGTGGCAGACTCCCTCATCGAGGTCTTCAACCTCAATGAGAAGTACTATGAGTACGCTGTTCTGTGTACCTTCATGTCCTTATTCCTGCAGGTCAATATGTACAGCAGCATCTTTTTCCTGACATGGATGAGCTTTGATCGCTACGTGGCTCTGGCCAGCTCCATGAGCAGTAGTCCTCTGAGGACCATGCAGCACGCCAAGCTCAGCTGCAGCCTCATCTGGATGGCCTCCATCCTGGCTACGCTGCTCCCCTTCACCATCGTCCAGACCCAGCACCGCGGCGAGGTGCACTTCTGCTTCGCCAACGTCTTTGAGATCCAGTGGTTAGAGGTGACCATCGGCTTCCTGGTGCCCTTCTCCGTCATCGGCCTGTGCTACTCGCTGATCGTGCGTATCTTGATGCGGGCGCAGAAGCACCGGGGACTGTGGCCTCGCAGACAGAAGGCCCTGAGGATGATCGGGGTGGTGGTGCTGGTGTTCTTCATCTGCTGGCTGCCTGAGAACATCTTCATTAGCATCCAGCTGCTGCATGGCACGGACGACCCGGCCCAGCGCAGCACCTTCAGCGGCCACCTGTGGCACGACTACCCGCTGACGGGCCACATCGTCAACCTGGCCGCCTTCTCCAACAGCTGCCTCAACCCCATCATCTACAGCTTCCTGGGGGAGACCTTCAGGGACAAGCTAAGACTCTTCATCAAGCAGAAGGCCAGCTGGTCCGTGCTCTACCGCTTCTGCCACCACACCCTAGATTTACACATACCTGTGAGGAGTGAGGTGTCGGAGGTGTGATGCTGCAGGATCAGCAACATCTTTGTATGAAAGGTTAGGATGTAACAGAAGTCCAGGGGGGAGGAAGAGCTATGTGCTGCTGTGTCTACCGAGCAGGATTCTAGGAATTGTTTTCATGACACACTCAAGGCTTCCAGAATTCAGCTTCTTATAAGTGGTAGAGATACCATGGAGGAAAACTGAAACTGACCATGAGGCAGCCATTTTGTCTCCTGTAAGCGCGGGTGGAGAACACACTGTGTATCTTCATTAGATATAAATAATGATATTAGGGTAATAAATAAACATTTGGAAAATGGAGAAGGCAAATTGATGAAAATACCAGGTTTGGTGTTCTTTCAATGTCTTCTCTTCGCTTATCAAAAGACAAAGTCATTATTCTAATGTAACAAAGCTATACCTGTCATGAAACCGCAACAATCTACTCAGAGAAATGGCAGTGTGGGAACAAATTAAAACAGACACATCAAAGGGACCAGTGACTTGCTTCTCCTTGACCCTAAGTGTGGTTATTGTAACACGGTATACTGCTCAGAACTGTTTGGGTAACCCATAAGACTGCTAGACACACCTGTTGTCGGAGCGTTTTTTATGTACTGACAATTCACTGTATTGTAAGTAGATGTCCTTTTCTTTGTTTGCCTGTGCAAAGCAATTGACCACTAACACCACTTTTATTTAAATAAATAAAATAAACATTTGTTTTTTAGGAAGCTGTTGAGAAGCTCTTTGCTGACTTAGTACTGACAACATTAAGTGTATTACAACAAGTGGAAGTAAAAGACAGGATATGCCTTCCACAAATCTAAACAAATCATTTTTCTACATATGAAAACAAATTGTAGGTGGTGACCTGCTGCATATGCCCAGATGTCAGAAAAAGCTTCGTTGCCTTTGATTTTCTCCTACGTTTACAGAAGTCATTTGAAATGTTTTTAACAAAAATATTCTTCAAATCAAGGTAGATAGCAAAGGAAACATGAATGCTCATTTTCCTCAAGCATACACAAACAGTTGTGTGCCAGAGCCTTCAGCATTTGAAAAACGCTAAATATATCTAGTTAAGACCGATACTCATTCTAAAGACGGATGTTATCCACAGTATTATGACCCTAGTTGTCAACTCCTGTTTGCCTGAGGCAGAAACAAGGAGGCAGGTGTTTCTCTGAGCGGAGGAGATGGACTATATGTAAACACATTACTCAATGAAGATGACAGAGACGCTGCTATCATCTCTTGTGTTTACTCTCAGTCTCCAACAGTTTCAGTCATTCTAAAACTACAGTGAGCAGGGACAGATTAATTTACCAAATGCTTGTTTATTTACCAAATACTATTTTGGGTAAGGGATGAGGGTAAGGGTTAATATCCATTTAAGCATCCTTTTCTGTCTTGCTAATCTGTCTGTGAAATAAGGCTGAATAAAGACCAGATCTTTTAGTTCTTGTTACAGTTGAGAGTATGTACAGTGGGCTACTGTAAGGAGTCTCACCTGCTCCTGTTTTGCTAGAAAAATCTCCTCAATTACAGGAACCCGGCAAAAGGACTGCTCCCCTCAACTATTGATCTCATTCACTGTAAACACAAACATTCTGCAGAAATACACCAATCTTTGTAAGTTTATGCCATGACCCTGTTAACCCTTATTGAACTCTAAGACCCTCGCCTCAGTCATTACCGTGTCTGAAATCCTTACTGTGCATTACGGTGCGTTCTGAGAAAAGTATCCATTTTCCATGAATGTAAAAGGAACTGAGAGAAAAACAAACAAATACAGTGGATTCCAGTAATTGCAGTTCCCAGCAGTTAGGTTTTTGTGCTATTTGTTTGTGTTTGTGAATTACTCCTAGGTTACTCAAACTGTAACAATCCATTCTATCTCTAATTTGAATCTGGGGAAATGATGGATTAGTACATGTGTCAGATATCGTTTGACTAATAGGCCTACTTACTGAAACCACAACAGAAGAGGCATGGTATTTTTTTTTTATAGACATCATAAAATATCTTATAGAATCTGCCAACAAGCCCTTCTATGTGCGCCTGAATTCCCACGCGTGAACCACCCATAACAAGCAAACTAATTCATATCAAGATATCAATAATAGCATAGTCTGGGTGCTGCTTCCAAGGCATTTCCTTTCCACCAACATGTACACATCGATAACCTCGAGATTTGAGATGTCGACGTTTGGAACCAGTTCAGCTCATCATTGGAATATGTGCTTGGTAGTAGAGTAGTGTGAGGATTTGTAGAGAAATAACTTTGATTCGTAGTTTAGCAATAGCAAAACACACGCACAGTGTGTAAATGCCATTGCTAGTCATAGGCAATTTGAGGTTATGTACTTCAGGATTATGCAACAGGCGGGCCACGCAAACAGGATGGCAGTGGCTCATTTGGGTGCCACCACTTTGTAACATTTATGGCCTAAACCCATGTGCGTTGCACATTGATTTTCTTTTAGAGTGTCTGGCTAAAAAAAACAGGGCATCAAAAGCTGGGTTCCTAGTTGGAAGTAGACAGACTATCATGATCAACTTGTTTCTTACCTTGTAATAAATACTAACAATACACACTATCAAAGGAGAAATAAGGAGTAGTAATTAACAAACGATTCCTAATAATTACAAGGCAAATAAATACTGGCTACTAAGCAACACAAGAGGAGGTGAAAAACCTTTGGACAGTGCCATAAACGTATTCATTGAGGCTCCAAATCATCTGACGTAAATCCAGTTTACAGCCTCTGTGTATATCATTGTCAGATAGAGCAAGTCAATAAACAGTTAAATGCATCAGGTTGAATCTGACATGGCTAAAAGTGATCTATCTTTTTTATAACTATCCCATATTACTGTGAATTGCACCCTCTATCCTAAACAACATTTTGGGATGAATATTCTCAAAGCCACAAGCAAAAAACTACTTCGGTGTCATTCCAGAGAGCAAATAGGTTCCCATTGAGAAATGGTTTCAAGGATGATACAGGGCACGCCTGCATGTACTGTAGTCGGATCCTGTGGTTTAATTATTGTTCCTGTGGGTGTTGCTGAGACAACCTCCCTGTGGGTCTGTTACAGTAATGCCAGTGAGAGTTCAGTAAGTTACATTGTGTGTGAATGGGAAAGTGTGCTGCTGGGCTGGATGGCCAGCCTGTGGCTGTGGTAAGGCTGGGCTGTATTTGTGGATGGAGCTGCTCAGCGGGAGATGGCGGCTTGGCGTAGTCTGGGAAAAGCATGAGCCCAAACCACAAACTGTTTTTCCAGCTGTGATAATCCAGGCAGCCTGGGAAATCAGCTCAGAGCATTGTTTGAATAATTGTTTGTAGGGGGTCTTTCGTGAAAATGTCAAACTTCTTGTGGTACATGATACAAAGATCTGTCCTTTTCACACAAAACATGTCATATCCTTTCAGTGTACCTCATCTCTTTTGGGTGAAATAGCATGTTAAATTGCTTGAACATGAGAACATACAGGAGATACTCTCTGTGTACACTTGTGAACCACATATAGCAGAATGCTCCGAAAATCCTAGAACGGGGCTGGGTATGGGTTGGGTATACAATGTTTGGATGAGATTTAGTAATAAAATAAAGATCCCTGTGAGAATGACCTGAGGATGCGACTATCAAGGAAGCCGACAGAAGGGACCAAGACAGGAAGATGAGTGAGTGATAACGCAAAGATGACTGACAAGTTCATTAATATTCAGAAGCGGTGGCCAGTCGGACAAAACCAAAAGCACCCCAGGTCACCCATCCCCTGGGGTGAGGCAGAGCTGGACCCGTCCGGCACACGTGTGGTGTACACAGACACACACACACAGGGAGATATAGACTGTGAGAAGAGTTTGACAGGGGACTGTGTGCGCAGCTGTCGGGTCGAGTAGGGGTCAGAGTTGGATGTGACTGACGTCATAGAAAGCAGAAATGGTGTGACTTTTTCCTTTGATTTCTCTTCCGCATTTTTTCTCTTTGAATGAGGTTTGACCCTTGAGCATGCTTGGGCAGTATAACTTGACTTTTAAAGATGACCAGAGTAATACACACTGACATTCTATTGCAAATTGAAGAAAGGTGAAACACATTCACCACAGCCAGTGTTGGGAAACTACTCCAAAAATACAGTTTACCAAGCTGCCAATTGCTTCACACAAGAAGTTAAGCTACACTAAAGCAAAATTAAGAAAAATATATTTTACTTAACTAAAGTTACATTGAAAACTTAAATTACAAATTGAACTACATGGAGTTCACTACTCCCCAACACTGACCACTCCAAGGAGTGAGAGAAGGCTGCTGCCATGTCAAAGTAATTAAGACTGGATAGGGCTCATGTATAATTGTATGACAATGCACGCTGTGGCGCTAGGTAGATGAATAATGGATCTGACTCATAATTGCATTTGTAAATTAAAATTATTCACAGAAAAACGAGAGGTGAAAAAGAAAGGTTGCATTCTGGGTGATAGAAGGGGCGAAGGATGATTTTTGCACGTATGCTGAGATACACAAGCGTGCATTCAAGCAAATGATTAGCTGATTTTGAGACAAGTTCAATTTAGACAGCAAGCATACATAAAATGAAGAGGGCACGTGGTGACGAAGTTGATGTACCTTATCTGAAGCTGAGCGAAAGCTAAATGTGTTTTCCCCCTTGCCTAGCAGCACCCCTGTTCTACGTATAGATTTGACCTGCTACAACATCTGCTCACACACCAATACGTACACACACACACACACACACACACACACACACACACACACACACACACACACACACACACACACACACACACACACACACACAGGAGATATAGTAAACATGGTTATGGATATGATATGGGCTTCATCTCCATCTTCAGTTCTATTTGTCTATATTATGCAACGTGATGAATCCCTGGATAAAGCAAGGTCAGATAATACTACTCTTCCCTCTAGTGGCATACTAACCAAGCACTATACTCTCTCTCTCTCTCTTTCTCTCTCTCACTCAAACATGCATGCACACACACACACACACACACACACACACACACACACACACACACACACACACACACACACACACACACACACACACACACACACACACACACACACACACACACACACTACAATCGATAGAACATCCTGCGTCACTTTACTTGGACTAAGAAAATGCACTTTATGACACTGTTAAGTAGCATCATGACCATCCTGTGTCACTTTACTTGGACTAAGAAAATACACTTTATGACACCGTCAAGAAGCATTATGACCATCCTGTGTCACTTTACTTGGACTAAGAAAATACACTTTATGACACCGTCAAGAAGCATTATGACCATCCTGTGTCACTTTACTTGGACTAAGAAAATACACTTTATGACACTGTTAAGTAGCATCATGACCATCCTGTGTCACTTTACTTGGACTAAGAAAATACACTTTATGACACTGTCAAGAAGCATTATGACCATCCTGTGTCACTTTACTTGGACTAAGAAAATACACTTTATGACACTGTTAAGTAGCATCATGACCATCCTGTGTCACTTTACTTGGACTAAGAAAATACACTTTATGACACCGTCAAGAAGCAATTATGACCATCCTGTGTCACTTTACTTGGACTAAGAAAATACACTTTATGACAACGTCAAGAAGCATTATGACCATCCTGTGTCAAAAAGAAAATACACTTTATGACACTGTTAAGTAGCATCATGACCATCCTGTGTCACTTTACTTGGACTAAGAAAATACACTTTATGACACTGTTAAGTAGCATTATGACCATCCTGTGTCACTTTACTTGGACTAAGAAAATACACTTTATGACACTGTTAAGTAGCATTATGACCATCATAATTATATAATCCAGCAGTGGTGAAAAAATTACTCAATTGACATACTTGAGTAAAATTAAAGATGCCTTAATAAAACAAAAGTCCCCCAGTAAAATACTACTTGAGTAAAAGTCAAAAATAGTATAGTGGTGGAAAAAGTACAACATTGTCATACTGGAGTAAAAGTACCAAGTAAAAGTAAATGCTATACTTCAAAATCCTCATATTACAGTTTTTTTCGATTGCTAAACGACAGTGGACACAACTGGAGTCACATGTGCAAAACTCTAACTACAGTCTGCACAGCAGCAGTTCATGTGGACCAAACTCTAGTTCGTTTTTCATTGCTTGAACACAGTTTTCAAAACTCTACACACTTATCCCATGACTTTAACCACAACCTGCACAACACTGTGGATTTACAGCACTTTGTTCAAATGCTAACACACTGCTGTCAAAACTGTGAACCACACATTCAAAACGGAATAGATTTCAGCCTTGTGCCTTTCAAACACTGCTGAATGCAATTTCAGCTGAAAGGCTAAGCAGGTGTCTTGTTTTAGACTTGTTAGTGAACACACACACATATTACAGTATATATAGGTAGAGCTCAGAAAGACTCATTTTGGAAATGGAACAAGGAAGATGGGTTCGTGGAGGGAGAGGGCGGATGCGTGGAGGAAGACAAAGAAGACAAAGAGCTGTTATTTCAGATGAAATAAGGGCTACACTTATAGACCATGTCGTGAACCATGGTCTCTCATTGAGAGAGGCAGGGTTGAGGGTGCAACCCAATCTGCAAAGATCCACAGTGGCATCTGTAATGCATTTTCCATCATGCAAACAGGTGAGAGTTACATCCTTACCGTAAATGAAAACATTACAGGAATCTATTTTGTATTGCAATTATAGAATATTTACACAGATATACATTACATTAAGTTTGACTGTAAAATATATTTTTACAACAGGACAAAGGCTGCCCCCAACAGGGGGAAGAGGAAAAATATTTTCAGATGCGCAGGAAAATGCTATTGTTGACATGGTTGTTGTCAACAATGCAATAAAACTGTGGGAGATTCAAGATAGAGTGCTAGCTGATAATGATATATTTGAAAATGTTAATTCTGTCAGCACAACAACTATTGCTCGAGTCCTAAAGAAACACCAAGTTACAATGAAACAGTTATACACTGTACTGTTCGAGAGAAACAGTGAACGGGTAAAAGAGCAAAGATACCAATATGTCCAGGTAAGACGTCTGAGGTTACGTACACAGCTATACAAAATATTTACAGTAAAAAAAAACACTAGCATTTCTACAGTAAAACTGTGCACTTACTGTTTTTCAGAGAGTAATGGAGGTGGAAGCACTGGAAAGACCACATTCATTTGTATTTATCGATGAAGCTGGATTTAAACTTGCCAAAACACGCGCAGAGGAAGGAATGTTATAGGTCAAAGGGCCACTGTGGAGGTTCCAGGCCAAAGGGGGAAATATCACCATGTGTGCTGCAATGGCCAATGATGGTTTGCTTCTCAACACACCACTCATTGGCCCATACAACACAGAAAGGCTTATAGCTTTCCTAGAACAGCTCTATGCTCAGCTAGTGTCAGCAGAACAGGGGAGCCAGTAAGAAACCCCAAGTTTTTGTCATAGTTTGCGATAACGTTGCTTTTCACCACTCTGCAGCTGTCACAGATTGGTTTGCAGCACATCACAGATTTATGGTTTTGTACCTGCCTGCATATTCACCCTTCCTCAACCCAATAGAGGAGTTTTCTCTGCCTGGAGGTGGAAAGTGTTTGGTCACCACCCACATGACCAAATGTCTCTTTTGGAAGCCATGCGTGCAGGATGTGAGGACACGAGTCCAGAGGACTGCCAGGGATGGATAAGGCACTCCAGAAGGTTCTTCCCCAGGTGCATGGCAAGAGAAAACATTAGATGTGATGTTGAAGAAAACCTGTGGCCTGATGCTAGAGAGAGGCAGGATTAGCCCCTCAATTATTTGTTTGAATTACAGTATGTACTTTTAGTTTCTACCTTTTTTTTCTCATTACTGTAATTCCGTAAATTACTACAGACTATTGAAGCAAACGGCTAATTTTCATTTACCTTAAAGAATTGTTATGTTCTAAAATTTTAATAAATCATGTGAAATAATGTCACTCTTTTCTTTGAAGAAAATATTACTTTGTATGAAGTCACTGAAATTGTTCAAACTCTAAAGATGAAAAGTTTGTATTTTCTGTATTGGTGTTTGATGCTAGTGTTTTTACTCTCAGTGTGTTCTGAGTGACAGTGTGTGTTATCTCAGTGAAGGTTGTGCATAGTGTTTGGCTGCACTGAGCGTGTTTTGAGCCATGTGTTAAGAGTTGTGTTGCTTGGAATGAGTTTTGCAGGTGATGTGAACTGTTTAGCTCAGGTGACTGTTGGTAGTGCAGACTGTAGTTAGAGTTTTGCACATGTGACTCCAGTTGTGCCCACTGTCGTTTATCAATCGAAAAAAACTGTAAGCAAACCAGATGGCACTCTTTTTTTCTGGACAGACAGGGACACATTCCAACACTCAGACATAATTTACAAATGCAGTATTTGTGTTTAATGAGTCAGCCAGATCAGAGGCAGAAAGTATGACAAAGTGTTATATTGATAGGTGTGTGAATTGGACCATAACTCTGTCCCGATAAGCATTCAAAATTATCTAGTAGTTTTGGGTGTCAGGGAAAATGTATGGAGTAAAAAGTACATATTGTCTTTAGGAATGTAGTGGAGTAAAAGTAAAAGTTATCAAAAATAAAAATAGTACAGATATCACAATAAAACGACTTAAGTAGTACTTTTTTGCCTAAGTACTTTACACCTCTGTAAGCCAGATAGGCCTATCACGTACATGCCCTTATGCCAATCATCAGTCAAAAAGAGGGTGTCTTGTCCTGCTCTTGAAATCTGCTTCTGCATTCATCGCAGTCATCTGAAACAGAGCATTGGGGTAGGTGCATGTCTGACATCAATGAGTGCGCAATTACAGAAATAATTGAATTGATTAGGTTTCCCTCTCCAAAATTACAATTGAATGTAGGCCCTACACATACAACAAGTGAGCAAATTTTACAGCAGATGGTGTTAACAAACTGTAGCATATCCTACCTGTGTTGAGTTTCAACCAAAGCACATAATGCCTAGTTGTGCGTGCTGTTGAGTTGTAGCCGCATGAGAGAAAAACGAGACCATTCACATGTAGTGCAGTTTCGCGGTGCCCCCTGCAAGGGAAGAGAGAAGAATGTGCAGCTGTATAGGTATTCTCATGAGAATTCTAGCATGTAAATCTTGTTTGGGCAAACTCAACTTTTTTGGGGTTGATGCATGCCAGCAAAGCCACTACACTACACAACACAACAGTAAACAATACATTAATTGCACTATAACAATAATGATAATTGCACTATTATGACAAACAGTGCCCACAAACTGTTTGGGCCTACATAAAGTTGTTCCAACAGCAGAGCTTTCTTTTCAGCACCATGGAGTGAGCCCTTACCACTGCTACAACTGGCTATCAGCGGGCCTTGTTTGGAAGCAAAACCGTTCATTCAGCCTCATTTAATGCCTTTTTAAAAACATAGCTTATATGACTGACTTTCTTAAATAAATGTGGTTTCTACTGACAATTGAGATGTACAAACTATGGCATAAGGGAATGATGAGCGAATTATAGGCAAACCATCATTTCGATTAATACATTAATGAGTGAGCTAAGACGGACATAGTCAAGATAACAATTTGTTCAGCACTTTTGAAGTGTACAGTAACAGAATCCAGGGCCGTTCTCACAGTATTCTCCCTGTACACCAAGTCAGAACTGTAGGATAAATAAAGGGGACAAATGATCAGACAAGGAAAGCTCTTAGAATATTCTATGATGACATTTCTTTAAAACAGGCTATAGGCTACATGTGCACCACCAAGTCAGAACAGTAGGCTAAGTTATGAGGGGAAAAGGGACCAAATTATTAGGGCAAGGCACAAGGGCTACTAACAGCTTACTACACAACATACACTTTGTATTACTTTCTTAACTACAGTATACATATCTCCCTGGCATATTGCATAATTTATGCAGCAGCATACAAGACATTTTTGGACTCACCATTGTGCTGTGCTCACTTGAACAGGAAGGTTGCATGGTGGTCCTTCTTGTAGGCAAATTCTGTCATCAAACTTTGTCATCAAAGACTGGCATTCTCTGGATTTATGGTGCTTTCAAGACAACTGGAAACTGTGAAAAGAACAAGGTCAAATCATGACGTTTGTGATCTTCAGTTCGGAGCTTTAGAAAGAGGCCTGTTCAAAACGTATTTTCCCAGTCGGAGTTCCCAGTTGTCTTGAACTCACTTAAGTCTGAGATTTCCCAGTTCCGAGTTTCCAGTTGTTTCGAACGCAGCAGAAGTCATGCTGGATGGACAGCATGGCCAATGTATTCAACCTTTTCTGGCACATGGTATTGCGTGTGAATGTTTATTATTTTAAGCTTGGAAAAGAGACCCTTAAACCCAGACTTAGACCACACACCCTCTCCACCGAATAGCAGGAAAAGCAAAATAGTGATTGCTTTGCAAGGCTTGCAGTTATCCACTGATTCCTTCCAAACCACTCATTGTTGAATTGATCATTTTCAAATTGTTGTCTAATGTTTATGTCCAATGCAATAGCCGATGAACAGCGATTCGTTGTATCACTGAGAACACTGAGCCAATCACGGCGCAACTAGAGAAGTTTACCAACCCCTATGCACTGTATTTTCTGCTGACTACCCCTCCACAACAGAAAACACTGAGCTAGACTGAAACACCTGCAAAAAGGAGACCATGTTTGTATGCGGCTTTATTAACTCAATATTAACTCTTTGCAAACTGATATGTGACACATATTAATGCCAAAATAACATGCAAAACAGGCAACAACAAACAATAAATATACAGTTAATGAGCAGTTACTGCCTTTTTGCTTGGTAGGGCAGAGTACCAGTCAGAAGTTTGGAGACATCTACTCATTCAAGGGTATTTCTTTATTTTTTTATTACTATTTTCTACATTTTAGAATAATAGGGAAGACATCAAAACTATGAAATAACAGTCATGTAATAACCAAAAAAGTGTTAAACAAATCTAAATATATTTTATATTCTTCAAAGTAGCCACCCTTTGCCTTGATGACAATTTAGCACACTCTTGGCATTCTCTCAACCAGCTTGACCTGTAATGCTTTTTCAACAGTCTTGAAGGAGTCCCCACACATGCTGAGCACTTGTTGGCTGCTTTTCCTTCACTCTGCCTCCCACCATCTCAATTGGGTTGAGGTCGGCTGAGTGTGGAGGCCAGTCCTCTGATACAGCACTCCATCACTCTCCTTCTTGGTCAAATAGCCCTTACATAGCCTGGAGGTGTAAAGAAACCCCCTTGAAATAGTATGTTTGTCCAAACTTTGGACTGGTACTGTATATATGTATTATTGTTTTTTTGCAAAAAAAATGACAAGTTGCGACTCTATTTTACACATTTTGACATGAGGCCAAACTTTTAACCATGAGGCTGAGGCAATCATTCTAAAATCTCATTTGAAATTAAGTGTTTGTTTTTTTGTCTTTACAGTAAGTTTTACTATGCTATTATATTCGGTTCTGATATGTACAATACTGTGATTTGTGATCTTGCCGACGTTGATTCAGCAATGATCTCACTTTATTAAACAAGCACCCTTCCCCAGTGTAGCCTGTTCTCTAGTAGAGTAGAGACGGAGCGTAAAGTAGAAGCTTCGGGCCTTTAGCTGTCAGGAAGAAGGGTCGAGGAAAAGTCGAATCCACAGTAGGGTGAGAATATGTTCCGGATTGTGCGGGACAGTCCTGCAACCAAACAATCAAACAACCAAACAATCATTTCAGTAAGGCATTCACATCTGTCTCTTTTGCAGCAGAGAGGAAGAGGCGAAGCAATCGCCAAAATATGTCCAAAATAAGGCCAACGCGTTTCTTTGTGCTTATTTCGGACCTAATCTTTTCGCCTGCCTTTGGGACAACGACTCCCATTGTTAGGACACAGACATGGGCATCTCGTCATTATATACTGATCTCTGTTTGCAGTCCCGTTGCTCTTTAGACAAGATATACATCATATAGGTTTGGTACTGATGATGTTAAACACTTCTCCAATCCTTGTTGAGATCTGATTTTCTGCGCAGCGCAAGGTGATAGGGACAATGTCATATCGTCAACCAATCACTTTTGTAAAATCCTTTCGGTCTAAATTCCAGCTAAACTTGGAGGGGACAGTTAAAAAATAATGCTTCTGACAAAAAGCTACAAAGTAAATAAATAGCCGTATTTGAATATATATATAAGGTTATTAAATTGAAAATATGTCATGTGATTTTATCAAACTTGTGAGGCTCTCCATGCTCATCAGTTGTTCTTCTAATATATTTGCTGCTACATCACTCAATCCGGTTGTCAAAGTCTCCCATCCTAACTGTTTTACATTCCCTAAAACCAACCAGAAATGTTTCCTTGCCCAAGTATTCCCAGATGTTCACAAAACAGACACACATTTGCTCATTACACACATTACACATTAGACATAATGGTCTAACCATAGGATGGATTGCAGTCTCTCCTTATCCATAAGTGTAAATACCAACATGTAAATAATAATAGGAGTGTAAAAAGTCCTGCTTAGAGGTATCTCTCCAAGGGGTTTGGCCAACCCTGATCTGTTTCCCAAATACTGGGGTTTGAATATGTTCATGTGACATTTGTCATTCTACAAATGATCCCACATTTAAGAAAAATCAAATGAAAATCTTCAGGTGGTTGAGGCTGATTTACAAAACCTTGCCATTATCTTACTCTACATAGGCAAGATATTCTGCAATTATGCCTACCGTTTCTGCCTAGTAGCTTGCGCACAATACTAAAATGACAAATCAGGATATTTGAGGCAGGGGCATTTATATATTGCCTATTCTCATTTCATGACTTAGACAACTGTGAGCTCCAAAATAATTAGCACTGTGACACTTTCTTGTTGTTGTTTCCTCTCTTTACTCCAGTACACAATGACTATGAACTTAAAGTCCAGACTGTCAGCTTTAATTTGAGGGTATTTTCATCCATATCTGGTGAACAACCCGTTTAGAAAGGACAGCACTTTGTGTACATAGTCCCCCATTGATTAAATCAAGCTTGTGATTCTACAAACTTGTTGGATGTATTTGCTGTTTGTTTTGGTAATTACAGATTATTTTATTCCCAATAGAAATATATGGTAAATAATTGATTGTGTCATTTTGGAGTGACTTTTAAATACGAATATAATATGTTTCTAAACACTTCTCCATTAATGTGGATGCTACCATGATTACGGATAGTCCTGAATGAATCGTGAATAATGATGCGTGAGAAAGTTACAGACGCACAAATATCATAACTTTGAGAGGTTAGCATGTCCTGAGGATATGATATTTGTTTGTTTTTATTTTTTATTTTACCTTTATTTAACTGTGTTTGTAATTTTCTCACTCATCATCATTCACGATTCATTCAGGACTATCCGACTCTCTGTAAAACGTGTCAATGTCCCAATTATTTTGGAGCTCACTCACTGCCCATAAATGCTTACGCCCATAAATGCTTACAAAAATGCAAAGCCCTCATTGAATTTTTTTTGTCGTTTTTTTTCAAAGACACAAGTTCGCATATCAGATTTCAAATAGCCTAATTCAACCAGCAAAATTACTTAGATGTGAAACAATAACAGTATGGGGAATAACAGTGGTATTCTTGCTGTGATAAGAATTATCATGGGATATCTTTTGTTTGAAAGAAAATCGCCGCAGTCATTTTAGGGTACCACACTCAGCGTTGTACAACCCCATCACCACTGGGTGGCGCTGCGTTGTATGCTACTTTTGAACAACGATAGACTAAAAAGCTGTTACCAGATGCATGTAAATCATTCAACGTAGGCTATGACGAATTGTAGCCTTTTTGAGTGGCCTATAGTAAAACAATATTTTGACAGCGTCAAGTTTGTTTTTAAACTCATAACAATATCACAAGAAGTAGAAGTAGATGTAACAAGTAGGATGGCTAGTAACCTAACAGATTTGGACTATAGCCTACACGACGTGATGGAATACTTTTTAACACACGTCCATAATATTTTGTTCCTTGCTGACTCTTACAGTGAATAGCCAAATAATTCGTGACTTCACTCCTCCTCTAAAGGAGCATTTCCTCTGTTACAATGAGCGCTGGTTAAGAGACGCCTTGGCAGAGGAACATGCTGTGATTCATAAGGGAGTTATACTACAGACTTGAACAACTCTAATAATGTTGCGCGTCGTAGTGGAATCAGCCAAAGGCATCCCCAAAAAGAAACTCAGAAACCCAGATCCCATAGCAGCGGTAGTGTTCAAAGGTGAGTTATTGTTTTGTTGCCTCTTGCTGTGGCATTTAGCCTACATCTACTCTTTGGTTTCAATGCCTTGATGGTTGGCTATTCTTGAGAAGTTCAAAACATCTGGATCAAAGACGTTCTCCAAATGTAGGCTAATATAAATCAAAGATGAAGACATGCAGAGTTGCTTTCGGGTTGTAGCCTACTTCTTAGTTAGGCTACTTTATAGTTCTCTTTATTTTAAAGTCATATTATCCTTTCTGCCCTTTCCTGTCAATGTTGGGTTAGTCGACCAATTTTCTGTCTATCATTTATTCTTTGAACCAACAATTGCAATATTCCACAATAAGATGATATTCTGATGGATTTTGTAGTCCCCAAACATTTAACATGTTCAATAAACACAAACATGATGTTCTTTGTATTCAAAGTGGAGATACTGCATCATTAACTGTGAGCATGTAAGGGCACAAAACTACTATGAATTGCATTGAAGGTACAACAATGGTACTGTGCATTAGTTCTGAGATTCCCAAACCTCATTTTGCCTGCTTTAAGGCAATGAGTCACATGAAATAATGTTACCTGTATTGTGTTACACAGAGGGAAAACACATTCCCTTATAAAGGGTTGGAATCATCCATTCTCCCCCTGTCATGAAGAGCTCTGCAGCTGGGTCAATGTGCTTCATTTTTGTATGGATATTTTAGGACAAGAGTCAGTCCAAGATGCACATTCAACTTTTATGGTTCAATATGTTGCCTGCTGTAAGTTGGCTCACTGTGTTACCAGCGTTGTAGTTATTACTCATTTTAAAACTACCTATATATGTTAAAGGCCCAGTGCAGTTAAAAACATGATATACCTGTGCTTTATATATATTTCCATTATGAGGTTGGAAATTGAAATTGTGAAAATTATGATAATGTCCTTTTAGTGTAAGAGCTGTTTGAAAAGACTGCCTGAAATTTCAGCCTGTTTTGGTGGGGTAGAATTTTGGCCTACCTGGTGACATCACCAGGCAGTAAATTAGTTAAGAGACCAATAAGAAACAACCCTCTCTACCAATAACAGCTAGTTTTCCCCTCCCCACTTAAACCACCCCTAAACAGTCCTTGCAAAATGATTGCTTGAGAACTTTGCATTTTTGCAAAGAAGCTATTTTTGTTTATTTTTGAGCATTTAGTTAAAAACGGTCACAGTAACATAATTGTTACCCAGAAATGATTTGATATTCAGATAAAAACATCTGCATTGAACCCAGAGAAATATATTCTACCATGCATATACTCCCGAGTGGCACAGCCATCTAAGGCACTGCATCTCAATGCTTGAGGTGTCACTACAGACACCCAGGTTTGATTCCAGGCTGTATCACAACCGACCGTGATTGGGAGTCCCGTAGGGCGGTGCATCGTCCGGGTTTGGCCGGTGTCGGCCATCATTGTAAATAAGAATTTGTTCTTAACTGACTTGCCTAGTTATATGCAGGGTATATATAAAATATATTTGCGTGTTTTAATCTTGCCACTTTGTGTAAATGCTACAGGTGAAAAGAAGAAAACTAAAGCAATTGATCGTGAACTCAATCCCGTGTGGAATGAAGTAAGTATAAATATTAACATTACAATCCATCCTCTCTCTGGCAGTCTCTGGGAATGTTGAAAAAGGTGTTGAGAGTGAAGTTTTGTGTGGAGGAGGATATGAGAATGAATTAGGGAATGAGGCTAAAATGTTGACCGCTGTGTGTAGTTATTATTAGATAGAGTAATGATAACTGTGAACACTTCCCCTTTGATTTAAAGCATTTGTACCCCCCCATGTTTCATAATTTAACTAACATTGGCAAAGTTGCGTTTTTTATGTACTAACTCAATTTGTGGTTCCAGGTGCTTGAGTTCGACCTAAAGGGCTCCCCATTGGATGCGTCCTCCTTTATAGACGTGATTGTGAAAGACTATGAGACGATCGGCAAAGACATGTACGTACCTGACATGTAGCTACTGTATATGTCTCAAAAGTTTTGTGAGAGAACACACATCACACACACACACACACACACACACACACACACACACACACACACACACACACACACACACACACACACACACACACACACACACACACACACACACACACACACACACACACACACACACACACTCCTGCTAATCGGACGCTGCTAGTGCTGCTAGGGAGGAGGTGGGACATAGTGTTTTACTCAGTTTGACCTCTTGTCATTTCTCAGTCAAAGTGCCCCTCCATTAGAATGTGAACCTGGTCATTACAATACAGTGTCTGGTAATTACAGGTTATACAGAGAGTTACTGAAAGGGAACGGTCAAACCCTGAGGCCAGTGCTGAGTTTAAACTGAGTTGTAGAAAACTAGAGTAAGCACTTCTGCGGAGGGAGATCCATAATGTTCATTAAGGTCAAACCCTGAGGCCAGTGCTGAGTTTAAACTGAGTTGTCAAAAACTATAGTAAGCACTTCTGCGGAGGGAGATCCATAATGTTCATTCAGGTCAAATCTTCAGGTTACTTGCGTAACCCCGTAGTTCTATGATAATATGAGTGAGCTATCTTACATATGGGGGCATGCCCTTGGGGGCGAGATCATAAGGAAGCTCCAATCACAAAACATCTGTCGTAAACAGACAGGAGGCGTGGCGAATAGTGGGGAACCCCACTTATTATAATGCATCAAGTCCCATACTCTAGCTCATTATCAAACATATGTGTTCCTCCTTAAGCATATTGAGATACCCCAATCATATTATCAGAGAACAGGGGTTACGCAAGTAACCTTAAGATTTGACCGTAAGGAACATAATGGATCTCTGACTGCAGAAGTGTTTACCCAAGTGCTCTTTCAAATACTTTTTTCGTTATCTCAAATATGGGTATCTCACATGTAGTCAACTCCCATAGCAGTTGACTATATCGGTGGCGAGTTCACAATTAAGTCGGAAAACAACGAGGCAAGTCGTGCTGAGGAGAGTGTAGAGAGAGCTTGTGATCTCCGTAAGGAAGAAAACGATTAATGAGCTCGAGGGCGGGGCGCCTCATAATAGGTTGTGTGATTGGAGTATCCTTGTGACCCCGTCCCGAAGGACTTACCCCATACGTGAGATACAGAAACAAGTTTTTGAAAGAGAACTTAGTTGATCTACAATTACATAAAAAAAGCTCAAGTTTTTCCATTGCAATGGGCCACATAACCTCTACAGGAACTCCTCTTGCCATGACAACATGTGTTGAGGAAAATTGTGTTACCGCAGAGCTTCAATGATTACCACGATGGTAAGTGGAAAGTGAGGGGTGATTTGAAGTCGCACAACCCCTTGCAGCTCCACTACCACACCCTGTACCTGCCTCCGTGTTCAGACTCGCTGTGCTATGTGAGGAGGATTCATCGCTCACTATGATGGAACCGTTTTCTCTCTCCAAAAGGCTATTGCTTCACCATGAGCACAAATCACTTCAATCTCAATAGATTCAAAAAGGGTCTCTTATGTGTCTACTGTATATCAAGAGAAACAGGTATCAAAATGCTTTTTACTTCACATGTTAGTGCTTTTATATTGATGAAACATATCTGAGCTGTATTGATGCTTCATTGCTGTTCCATTTCCAATGTGATATTTTGAAGTCACGTAATGAGCAGCCTCTATTTAGCAGCATGCTTTTCACCACTTCTCAGGGGGAACTCTAATCTAGATAGATAGATAGATAGATAGAGAGAGAGAGAGAGAGAGAGAGAGAGAGAGAGAGAGAAGGCTATGATAATGAGAGTGACTCACATCTTTGAACTTCTATAATGTGTGTGGGGGGCACTGGCAGAGTCCAGACTCAAACACAAGCAAAGTTACAGAGCTTGCACAGGCTTGTCACTGGCAGGTGGGGGTTTGAGTAAGCTTGAGAACCCTTTGCAGATGTGTGTGTATATCTCATCTAGTATGAACACACACTCAATAGTGGGGGGTGGATATAAGGACATCTCCTAGTGACCACCATATACAATCATTTGTCCTGTTGAGGCATTTCGAATCCTCCATATCCAACATCCAAATAAAATTTTAAAAAGCCCAAAATGATATACAAACATGACTACATACAGTATGTTTTTTTTCTGCTAGAGACTAGACAGTAAACTATAGCCTGTTCTTGCCAACTCCATTACTCATTGTCAATCCAAACATGGCATGACATTGATTGACAAGGAGTTGACATGATAGCACAAATAGACGGGCACAGTTAGCAGCAGGGCCTTTGATATCAGCAAAAGAAAGAACCCCATATTATGCTGTATTATCTGACTTCATAGTGTGGAACTGCTTTAGACTCATAAAAGAGGAACTAGCCACTACCCAGTGCATAAATATAGCCAACTAGTGTGCTGACAGTTAGTGTGTGTTCCATATTATTAGTCAGTAACAGTCAACTCATTTCCTCAGAGGGAAAATATTCAGCAATGGGTATTTGGCATGTGTCTGCTCGCCTTTGAAAAGTCAACTGCCAACTAATTGAGTCAAGATAAAATGTGAAATGTGTAAAATTCCAAGAGGAATAAAAAACAAAAGCCTCAAAGAGCATTCCTCTCTCAGCTTCAGAGTAGCCTGCTTTCAATGCCAAGGTGTGATCTCTACCGCTGACCCTGTAGTTCAACGTCATTTCCAGGACCTGTTTTAACGCATGAATGTTTATCTCTCTGTGTGGGATGACAAATTACTTCAACACTGAGGTGACATAGCCAAGAGGGGAGAGGCATGACAACATCCCACCTTCCCCCCTCTCTCTTCTCTCCCACCCTCTTCTCTCCTCTCTCTCTCCCTCTCTCTCTCCCCCTCCCATCTCTCTTCTCTTCTCTCCTCTCTTATTTTCTCTCTATCCCCCCTCACTCTCCCATGCTCTCTTTCAATTCACTTAAATTATCCCTCCCTCCCTCCTTCTCTCTCTCAATTAAATTTCTCTCTCTCTCTCTCTCTCTCTCTCTCTCTCTCTCTCTCCCTCTCTCTCTCTCTTGTCTCTCTCCTCCCCTCAGCCTGATACACAAGGCCATACTACAGGCATGCCTGTGGTAGATGCTAATTGCTCCCAGCGGTTAGTCTTTCCTCGTCCTCCCTTTTCATGATTCTTTGCCCTCGTCTGTGGGATCAAGTGTTGAGCCTCACTACAGAGCACAGATGACATTTTTCCCAGTGTTCTCCGGGGAAGGCTCTAATGGTTGCCAAAATAAGCTATGCTAGGCTGATGTTTGTCATTGTGACAGCTTATTAAGATCACTCAGTTACAGGAAAGTCGTCGTCTCGCTACAATCCTATCACTTTGTTTTTCTTGAGTTCCTCCAGTCCAGCACAAGCAAAGTGCCTCAATGGTATCAACAATATGTTGACATATACACACTTCTTTAAATTGTGGCTGCATGGCACGGTGGTGGCTTTGTAAACATAACGGGAATAACTGAGATTAAGCAATGCAACATGATTCTTAATCATTGCGTAATAAAGAACCCTTGGTTCCTTTCTAGTTAGTCCTCAGTTCCCCCATAAGGGACTTTCATCAGATCTGTGTGGCAAATATAACTGCTCTATATGACTTGTTGCTAGGTTTGTCAATTCTGAAAGAAGTACAAATGAGAACTGGATACTGCCTGTGATTAGTCAAAAAACGAATATATTCATACATATAAAATGACATACATCATTGTTGTCAAGAGAATTATGTTCTCGATGTTCATAAACCCAATTCAATTAACTACTCAGCCTGAAACCGAGAATTTGTAGGAAACTGGTTGAAATTAATCAGACGGAGGCCCAGCTACGATAGTCAGAAAGTTTATTTACGAGAGCTCTGGTCTGTTGTACAAAACATTTCATTTTATACGGGCTTATCCCGCACACACATTCACAAACATACGCACACACATTCACCCTCACACACGCACACACGTTCACACTAACACACCCATACGCGCACACTTTCTCACCAACCTTAGCACACAATGCCCTGCTACGGGATTCCGTGAGACTTACTCCCCCTCCTCCCTCAAGATAGGGAAACTGGGAAGTACTCTCAGTGGCCCCAGCCAAGGTCGGCCCTGAATCTTGCTCAGACAGTCTGTCTGTTATTCAAATAAGGTTTATAGACATATTGTACAGACTATGGTCATACATAATTCAAATCAATTTCATACTCATACGATTATACGGCTTCAGGGTTCAGGGTGGATTATTCTAGTCATTCATATAAATTCCCATCAACAATTGTACACAAACAACAGAGGAAATCTACACCTCTTCATGCAGTAGACCAGCAAGTATAATGCATGCATTTGTTTAAGTGATCTGGGTATGATATTATTATGTTACTGTATGCGTTTCCACCTGAAAGATTTATGTCACATACATACAGGTGGTGCTCATGACTTTTGACCTCTATTCCAGATTTATTGGCTCAGCTAAGATCTCTCTCCTAGACCTGGCTCATGGTCACACCAAGTCCCTCCCAGCAAAGAACCTGTCCCTGGTCAATGAGAAGAAACAGGACACTGGGGTGAGTTTCTCTATGGCTACACACTTGTGTCATTGAGAATTTACAGCTTCTAGAATGAACAAGATTTATAAACATGTATAAGCATTTATAATTGGCTTATTCTTAAAAGTAAACGAAGTGTAACCAATAATACACTTTATTGTAGTGACATTGTCGAGGTTCGGTGCTTTTGGCTTAACGGTAATGTGTTGGGTTGACAATAGCTGGACCCGGGTTCAAGTCCTGGTCAGAACTAACACACAAATTCCCTACATTGGTGTAAGAAGTGGGATGGTGCCCATAAGGTCATCGGAAAGGCGAATACACATGAAGGACTTGGAATAAAGAAGCTTGGGGAGATGTTCTCCTGAAGGGAGGGGCTAGTGTAGCGAGTATTTCGCTACACTACAAGCATTTCGCTACTCTCGCATTAACATCTGCTAACCATGTGTATGTGACCAATACAATTTGATTTGATTGGAGTAGCGACCTTAACCCAACACCTAGGGACCTCGTCAAGAGGTTCAGGTCTCTTGGCGTAACCGCTAAGGTGTTGGGTTGACAGTTGCTGGACCCAGGCCTGAGTCCCAGTCAGAACTACCCCATGCATATAATAACTAGGTTAAAACGTCTTGATCATTGACCATAATATGTCAATGTAAAATAATGTAAGTTAAAGTTGTCAATACATTGAGACATTGTCTTGAAGCAGCATGTTGACATTTAATCCCATCTTTTTTTAGGCAACCATTCATTTGATGATTGGTTATGAGCCGCCTGCTAGCACAGCTCCTAACCCTAACAATCAAACTGATGAAGACCAGTCGTATGGGGACACAGGTCAGTGTAACATAACAAATATGTGCACGCCATCTTTTGTTTTGGTGAAGCAAAATGGTGTCCTTCTCTCATGAGATCAGTTCCAATGTCTTTGGTATGCCAGTAATGTAAATCAACTCTTATACATGTAGTTTGGGAAAAGTATGCAGCTGTCTCAGTGGAATGTTTGGGTTTGGTATTGCAGTGGTAGTCTGGTTCCCAGATTTGTTTGTGTATTAGCCAACTCCTCTGTCGTTCAATGTCATGTAATGAGCAGTTGACTAAAGTACAGACAGATCTGGTAGCCAGGGTTGTGTTCATTAGGGCACACAACAGGAAGCGTTTGAAAACGGAAAACAAAAGCTTGCATTTCTTATTGGGCAAGTCCAGGTAGTCCCTACCTGTTTCAGAGGTTTTTTTCACCATTTGGTCTCTAATGAATACAACCCAGGTAACCAGGCTAGTGAGGTGGTGTGATGTTGTGGTTTTAGGCTTTGGTTGGTAGGAAGTATTGAAGTGGTTCTGGCTTGTCTGTGTTCATGACACAAGTGAAAGGCTGCTTGCTGTTTATGGAAATGGAGGATGCAAATTGAAAAGACAAACAACACTTACGGCCTTTGGCAGACTCTGCCACGAGGAAACATAATCAACCGAACATATTTTGTAGTACGTTCCATCGGGGGCTCGCTTTTGGAGTCAGGTCCGGGAATGGTTGTTATGTCATAATATCAGGTTACAGATGGACCTGCAAACTGTTTTGTTAGGTGATCTGGAAAAACCACGATCTGTCAATGGGAAATATAATTGAACTCCTGGGTAAAGTATTTATTTATGGGGCAATATTGGTAGAAATGTTACAAATAGGGAGGTTCAGGTCTCTCATAAGACATCATAGTCAAATGGATGGATGTATTGCAAAAGGAAATAACAAAATGGCATTATACTGGGAAAGATGGGTGACTCTGTGGACATCGGAGGTTTGGAGTTCAGATTGAATGGTGGATTGGCGCTGTGGGTAAAAATCCAGCACTTGAGGGAATTAGGAATGTTTCTGTATGTCTAATTATTTAGCTACAGGTACTGTAGATATGAGGGAAAATAGCTGTAAGTAGCAGTAGAAGTTTTGTTGTCTGTTAGTTTACTCTAATCAGGGTAGGGATGGTAGGGTATGAATTTTTTTATGTATATTTGTATATGTTTTAAATATACACACGACACAAGTGCACTCAGCAGACAATATGCTGAACACAAGTCACCTGGACCAGAAGTCCCCACAATAATCGTAAACTAAAATTGTTTTACCAACTGGGGACATTTTATAGGTCCCCACAAATTCTATTTCTAGGGGGTTTAGGGTTTAAATTAGAATTAGTGTTCGGGCTAGAATAAGGGTTAGGAGCTAGGGTTCATTTTAGGGTTATGGTTAGGAGCTATGGTTCGTTTTAGGGTTATGGTTAGGAGCTATGGTTAGGTTTAGGGTTAAGGTAATGTTTTCGGGTTAAGGTTAGGGTACAGGTCAGGGTTAGGTTTAGGGTTAGGGACATTAGGATTTTAAATGGGACTGAATTGTGTGTCCCCACAAGGTTAGTTGTACAAGACTCTCTCTCTGTGTGTGTGTGTGTGTGTGTGTGTGTGTGTGTGTGTGTGTGTGTGTGTGTGTGTGTGTGTGTGTGTGTGTGTGTGTGTGTGTGTGTGTGTGTGTGTGTGTGTGTGGCTTACCAGGTGGGGGTGAGGAAGGGAAGGATGGGGAGGAGGTATCCCTTGGGGGTCAGGTGGGGACCCCTGGAGTTCCACCCACACCTGGCCAGCCTGGTAACCCCAACCAGAGGCCTGTCCGGACCAGCCGCAAGAGACACCGGGCCCTGGCCAACAAGCCCCAGGACTTCCAGGTAGAGTACATAGCTAGGACATGAAGTGCATGTCAAACATTTATAGTATCCTCCCCTCCTCATCTCTCTTTCCTTCATTTGCACTGATCTGAAACCACAGGACAGATGAAAGCAGTATGGTGGATGATGGCTTTCAACCTCCAGTTCTTTCAGATCAGTGGGAGGGAAGACTAGCAAAGGAATATTGAGATGCAGCCCTGGATGGTAGTATGGGGCCCTGTTTAAATACTTATGAAATGTGTCCTTCATCCTATTTTATCTTACTTGAGGTAATCACTCATCTGTATAGGCATGAGAGGTGACAGCAATATGATAATTATGCATTCATCAATCCAATCACTAACAGATCAGTGATTGGCTCAAGGAAGGAAGGAAAAAAGGAAGGAGATATGCATTTTGTAGTAGAACAGCGCCTCTTTGACCTCTCCTATTATTGACAAATTAAATAAATAAAAGGCGTAATTAAGGAATTTTGTGTTTGTTGACGTCACTCAGTGTTAGTTAAACTCTTATACTCTTCAATGACCAGATTCGCGTTCGAGTTATCGAGGGCCGACAGTTGCCGGGAAACAACATTAAACCGGTTGTCAAAGTGAATGTGTGCGGACAGACCCACAGAACCAGGATCAGACGAGGAAACAACCCCTTCTTTGATGAGGTAATCTCTTCATAACTCCATAGTTTTAAACTGCTCTTATACTCAAAAATCAAAACCACTAGGGCAAAGTTACACTTCTCTGATTGCGCGAAAGGTCATCTTTGTTTCAGTATTTAATATTTGTATAGACTGTCTTTTTCACCTCTTTAAACGCTTGTCTTTCTAGGGAGTTTTTCCTAGCCGCCGTGCTTCTACACCTGCATTGCTTGCTGTTTGGGGTTTTAGGCTGGGTTTCTGTACAGCACTTTGTGACATCAGCTGATGTAAGAAGGGCTTTATAAATACATTTGATTGATTGATTGATTGATTGATTGTCTATTTGACTCCTGCTCCTCTTTTATCTTGTCCTGCTGATCCCTCTCTCAATGCACTCCTCCTTCTCCTGCTTCAGTGAGTTTCATTTGGATCTTCTTCTCTCTCTGCAACAGTGATATGTTTGAGTAAATCTATAGCAGAATCCTCCATTAGATACATTATCTATCCCCCTTGACCTCTCACATGCATTTTCTCAACCTTTTCTAGCCAATTACTATACAATTGCTACAGTATGACTGTATGAATTTCCTTCAAAATCAAGAGTATAGAAAGCTATGGAAAATGGTCATGGTTATGCCTAACTCTTTACTATGTACATAAATAAACCATGAAAATACTGTATATATCAACATATTTATAAACCCTCTCCACAGATATTCTTCTTTAATGTCAACATCCTGCCTTCAGAGCTTTTAGATGACTGTATCAGTATTGGGGTAAGTACAACACTCCCTCTTAGACTGGGTATAGTCTATATACAGTGTGTTCACGAGTTTGGCTTCTCTCCATCTGATGAACATGTCGGAAGGGGTAGTAGTTGGAGTATGGTATGGGGATTTTTGGCGTGGATGGTGGACAGGGAGGCTAGACCCCGATTGGGGATCGGGGTTGGTAGCTGTCCTCCCAGCAGGATCAGCCCCCAGTCATGGACTGAGGCTGTGCTGAGCCTGCTGGCAGTGCCAACCCCCGGCCATAAGTCAAGGTTGTGTGAGCATGGATCTGATGAACATGCAGGAAGGGGTTGTGCTGGCCCACCATTGTGCAGGAAGCCTGGAGGCGATGGGGAGGCCAGACCCTGGTCGGTGATCGTGGTTGGTAGCTGGCCCCCCAACAGGATCAGCCCCAAGCCGTAAGCCAAGGTTGTGCTGTCCCCCCTGCCAGTATACAAGAGTGAAAAATACTTTCTGACAACGAGGTCGCTACTGCTGATCTGACCAAGTTGCACTTCGGTGAATAAGCTTTATCACCTACTCAACCTGGTTGAAGTACTTGCTGTAGACATGGTCTAGAGTGGAGCACATTGAGTGTCAGATGGTGCATTTAACACAGAGGAGGCGAAATGAGCCAAAGGGAATGGAAGGGGTGAGAAGGTAGTGTAAGGAAGGCCCAGCCCCTGGTCATGTACCAAGGTTCTGCTGAACCTCCTTTCTGGTAGGGCCAACCCTCAGTTGTTGACTAGGTTTGACTGGACTTCCCAGTGCAGGAAAAGGCCCTGGTCATGGACCAAGGTGTGATCTGGACCGCCCAGCATAGGGAAAGATAGAAATGGAGAGAGAGATGGTAGTTGTTCTCCTATGGCAGTTCTTCCAGGAGCCAGTGAAAATCCTCCAAGTCTTTAGCCAGGTAGTTCTTTGGAGCTAGGTCTGTAGCTTTAGCATAATCTTGCTCTGAGGCTACCTTCGTGACTGTGGGCTTATTTTTCAGGTCTTGGTGCATCTTTCAATGGATTACAATGTTGGTCGAATGAGTGTTTTGAAACTTGCATGAAGGGTTAAAGTTGGTTTCCCCCAAAAATAATGCTGTCCTTGATTGGAATAACACTATGGGGAGTGAGAAGGCTAGCAAGCCCAGGAGTCATTGAGTGGCGGCCACCATGACTGGTCAAGAGTGCATGCAACAAGCTAGTCCCGGCTAGTAGTGGTCAGGTGGGGTAGGGATTTGGACACAGAGCAGTTGTAGGACGTCACGGGGGAAGCAAACCTGAGCAGGTCAAGAGGGAGCCACGTCAACCTGAGCAGGTCAAGGGGAGCCACGTCAACCTGAGCAGGTCAAGAGGGAGCCACTTCAACCTGAGCAGGTCAAGAGGGAGCCACGTCAACCTGAGCAGGTCAAGAGGTAGCCACTTCAACCTGAGCAGGTCAAGAGGGAGCCACTTCAACCTGAGCAGGTCTGAGGGAGGTCAGCAGAGAGGAGCCACTTCAACCTGAGCAGGTCAAGAGGGAGCCACGTCAACCTGAGCAGATCAAGAGGGAGCCACTTCAACCTGAGCAGGTCAAGAGGGAGCCACGTCAACCTGAGCAGGTCAAGAGGGAGCCACTTCAACCTGAGCAGGTCAAGAGGGAGCCACTTCAACCTGAGCAAGTCAAGAGAGAGCCACTTCAACCTGAGCAGGTCAAGAGGGAGCCACTTCAACCTGAGCAGGTCAAGAGGGAGCCACGTTGTCGTCACTCTGAGAACTGGAGGTGGGTTGAAGAATAGCAAGGCAACTAGGACGAGGGTAGACCACCCCCAGCCTGGTGAAAATAACTCCATGGTTCAGGCGGATGAGGGATACAGGTCACAGATGCCGGAATGGCACATCTGGAGAAGCCGCGAATGCCGGGAAGGCAAGAGAGGGCGCAAGATGGCGGGAAGGGCGCGGTGGAGGTGTGAGGCGCATTGTGGAGGCAACAGTTCCAGATGTGGATTAGATGTGTTGTCTGAAGCTTAAAGCTCTCCTCCTGAAACGATGTTATTAACTACGATTAATATTAAACATGTCCTGAATGCCTACATACACTCACATGCACATACATAGAGACAGACAGACAGACAGACAGACAGACAGACAGACAGACAGACAGACAGACAGACAGACAGACAGACAGAACGAGAGAGATGCACACATATGTACACACCAGAGGAGGCTGGTGGAAGGAGCTGTTGGAGTATGGGCTCATTGTAATGGCTGGAATGAAATAAATGGAATGTAGTCAAACATGTGGTTTCCATATGATTTATGTGTTTGATACTATTGCATTAAGTCCATTCCAGTCTTTAGAATGAGCCTGTTCTCCTGTATTTCCTCCCACCAGCTTCCTCTGGCACACACACACGCACACGCACACATTCACACACACACACACACACACATTCACACACGCACACACGTTATCTGCTCCAAGATCTTCCACTTGACCTACAGTATATGGTGTGTATCTGATCGTTGGGAGGTTATCCAGAGTATGGTTTAAATAGAATGATATACACTGAGTCTACAAAAAATTAAGAACACCTTCCTAATATTGAGTTTTACCCTCTTTTGCCATCAGAACCACCTCAATTTGTTGGGGCATGGACTCTAGGTGTCGAAAGCGTTCCACAGGGATGTTGGCCCATGTTGACTCCAAAGCTTCCCACAGTTGTATTAAGATGGCTGGATGTCCTTTGGGTGGTGGACTATTCTTGATACACATGGGAAACTGTTGAGCGTGAAAAACCCAACAGTATTACAGTTCTTGATACAAACCGGGTCGCCTGGCACCCACTATCATACCCCGTTCAAAGGCACTTTTGTCTTTCCCATTCACTCTCAATCCATGTCTCAATTGTCTCGAGGCTTAAAAATCCTTCTTGAACCTGTCTCCTCCCCTTCATCTACACTGATTGAAGTGGATTTAACAAGTGACATCAAAAAAGGGATCATAACTTTAACCTGGATTCACCCGGTAAGACTACGTTAGACTATGTCACTTCTGTGTTGTCTCCGTTACTGCTGTACTCTTTGTTGCTACTTGGCTACCTGCCAAACCTTTGAACTATTGAATCAAACTCTGTATTTAACCAATTTACCAATGTCTTAGTTTTGTCCTCACACAACTTTTTTACTTGACATTTTTCACCCCGGATGCTTTATTTGGACATAGAGCTGCAGGACCTCCTCCGGCCAAAAAAAGACAGGAGAACCATTGCCTTATGGTGAGCATAGCCAAGTTTCAAGCTCGGCTTCAGACGCAGTCGTTAGGCAAGGGCAATTTAAGTGTAGGAAATCACTGATCATAACCTTGATGTTATTGGCCTGACTGAAACATGGCTCAAGCCTGATTAACTTACTGTATTAGATGAGGCCACGCCTCCTGGTTAAACTAGTGACCATATCCCCTGCGCATCCGGCAAAGGCGTTGGTGAAGGTGTTGCTAACATTTACAACAGCAAATTTCAATTTACAAAACAAATTACTGCACTTTCTTCTTTTGAGCCTCTAGTCATGAAATCTGTGCAGCCCACTCAATCACGTTGTACTACTGTTTACAGGCCCCCTATGGCATATACAGCGTTCCTCACTGAGTTCCCTGAATTCCTATCGGTCCTTGTAGTCATGGCAGATAATATTTAAAGTTTTCTTGACTTCAATATTCGCATGGAAAGTCCAAAAGGCTTTTGGAGCTATCATCGACTCAGTGGATTTTTTCCATCATGTCCAGACCTACGCATTGCACATTGAGTCATACCCTGGATCTATTTTTTTCCCGTGGAATGAATATTGTGGATCTAAATGTTTTTTCCTCATAATCCTGGACTATTGGACCACAATCTTATTATGCTTGCTACTGAAAAGGCAGCAACTCACTGTCTTCCTAAAGACAAATAATGTGCATGTATAAGAAACGCTCCAGCCTGGTTTTATACCCCATCATAGTACTGAGACTGCACTCGTGAAGGTGGTAAATTACCTTTTAATTGCGTCAGACCAAGGCTCTGCATCCGTCCTCATGCTCATAGACCTTAGTGTCGCTTTTGACACCATTGATCACCACATTCTTTTGGAGCGATTGAAACCCTAATTGATTTACACAGACAAGTTCTTGCCTGGTTTAGATCTTATCTGTCGGAAAGATATCAGTTTGTCTCTGTGGATGTTTTGTCCTCTGACAAATCAATTGTAAGTTTTGGTGTTCCTCAAGGTTCCGTTTCAGGACCACTATTGTTTTCACTATATATTCTGCCTCTTGGTGATGTTATTCGGAAACACAATGTCAACTTTTACTGCTATGCGGACGACACATATTTCGATGAAACATGGTGAAGCCCCAAAATTGCCTCCCCTGGATGCCTGTGTTTCAGACATAAGGAAGTGGATTTTAATTTTAAACTCGGACTAAACAGAGACGCTAGTTCTAGGTCCAAAGAAACAAAGAGATCTGCTGTTTGATCTGACAAGTAATCTTGATGGTTGTACAGTCGTCTCAAATAAAACTGTGAAGGACCTTAGCGTTACTCAGGACCCTGAACTCTCTTTTGATGCACATATCAAGAATATTTCAAGGGCAGCTTTTTTCCATCTTCGTAACATTGCAAAAAATCAGAAACATTTTGTCCAAAAATTATGCAGAAAAGCTCATCCGTGCTTTTGTCACTTCTAGATTTATCTACTGCAGTGCTCTACTCTCCGGCTACCTGGATAAAGCACTAAATAATGTTCGGTTTGTGCTAAATTCGACTGCTAGAATCTTGACTAGATCCCCAAAATGTGATCATATTACTCCAGTGTTACCCTCTCTACACTGGCTTCCTATTAAGGCAAGGGCTGATTTCAAGGTTTTACTGCTAACCTACAAAGCATTACATGGGCTTGCTCCTACCTATCTCTCCTATTTGGTCCTGCCTGTACATACCTACACGTACGCTACGGTCACAAGACGCGGACCTCCTTGTTGTCCCTAGAATTTCTTAACAAACAGCTGGAGGCAGGGCTTTCTGCTATAGACCTCAATTTCTATGGAAAGGTTTGCCTATCCATGTGAGAGACGTAGACTTGGTCTCGATCTTTAAGTCCTTACGGGTGCATCATGTTGCGCCAGGCTTATTTTGCAAAACTTGACTTGAGTGGGTTGAGTCACTGACGTGATCTTCCTCTTGCTGGTCTTGCGCCCCCTTGGGCTCATGTGGTGGAGAAGGATTTTGTGGGCTATACTTAGCCTTGTCTCAGGGTAGTAAGTTTGTGGTGTGTTGATATCCCTCTAGCGGTGTGTGGGCTGTGCTTTGTGGGGGTTATATCCTGCCTGGTTGGCCCTGTCTGGGGGTATTGTTGGACAGGTCCACAGTGTCCCCCCCACCTTTGAATGCTCGGCTATGAAAAGCCAGCTGACATTTACTCCTGAGGTGCTGACCTGTTGCACCCTCTACAGCCAGTGTGATTATTATTGACCCTGCTGATCATCTATGAACGTTTGAACATCTTGAAGAACAATCTGACCTTAATGGCCATGTACTCTTATAATCTCCACCCGACACAGCCAGAAGAGGGCTGGCTACCACTCAGAGCCTCGTTCCTCACTAGGTTCCTTCCTAGGTTCCTGCCTTTTCTAGGGAGTTATTCCTAGCCACCGTGCTTCTACAACCTCATTGTTTGCTGTTTGGGGTTTTAGGCTGGGTTTCTGTATAAGCACTTTGTGACATCTGCTGATGTAAAAAGGACTTTATAAATACATTTGATTTGATTTTGATTTGATGTCATGGAAAGAGCAGGTTTTCTTAATGTTTTGAACACAACACTGTAAATCAATAATTTTAAAACTCTTTGATTGTGGTAAACTATGAAGCAGTTTAGGACTAAGGGCTGGATTTGTTTCAACATCAATAATCCCCCCCTCTCTCTCTCTCTCTCTCTCTCTCTCTCTCTCTCTCTCTCTCTCTCTCTCTCTCTCTCTCTCTCTCTCTCTCTCTCTCTCTCTCTCTCTCTCTCTCTCTCTCTCTCTCTCTCTCTCTGCAGGTCTATGATTCCTACTCCCTCAGAGCAGACAGTCTAATGGGGAGTTCAAGGTGACATAGACATTTAAATATCCTTACATCCTAATTTACAAAAAAAGTGCATTTCATTTAGTTATTTACAGAGCAATATATCAATTACATCCACTCTATTATGTTTGCCTTTCATAACAATGACAGAAACCATTATATACACATAAATCACAGGAATCCTTTGTTCAAATATGGTATGGCTACAATGCACACTAGCACAATGTATTTATACAGTATTGAATATATTACTGTAATCATCCTTCAAGGCAATAACCTCAATATCCATATTTGTTTGATATTTAATTGAGTTGTCAACAAACATACATTTTTATTGAAATAAAAGTAAAATGGTTGAAATCTGGTTAAAATCAGTTGTGTGGTGTATCTGTAACCAGACTTTATTTTCATGTTAACAGTTGGATGTTGGGTACATATATGACGAACCTGGTAAGTTCCTCTTTACAGAAGAGTGACACGGGAAACAAAGTATTATATTGATCTTCAATTATCTTCAAAGACATCCTTTGTGTGTGTCTGTGTCTGGAATGTGTATATTCTTATGGTCAACAGCCCACGCCATAATGAGGAAGTGGCTTCTCCTGAGTGACCCTGGTGACTCTAGCTCGGGGGCCAAAGGTTACCTGAAGGTCAGCCTGGTCATCGTGGGGACAGGAGACGAGCCACCGGTACGACTGCTGTGTCACTTTGCTATGTCACCTCACACCTCACCTGTCTTTCTCTACATTCTCTACCATTGTACTTAATGTAACATTGATTATGTAGTTCTTAAACTCAGCAAAAAAAGAAATGTCCTCTCACTGTCAACTGTGTTTATTTTCAGCAAACTTAACATGTACATATTTGTATGGACATAACAAGATTCAACTGAGACATAAACTGAACAAGTTCCACAGATATGTGACTGACAGAAATTGAATAATGTGTCCCTGAACAAAGGGGGGTGAAAATCAAAAGTAACAGTCGGTATCTGGTGTGGCCACCAGCTGCATTAAGTACTGCAGTGCATCTCCTCCTCATGGACTGCACCAGATTTGCCGGTTCTTGCTGTGAGATGTTACCCCACTCTTCCATTGGGGTGGCAGGGTACCCTAGTGGTTAGAGCGTTGGACTAGTAACCGGAAGGTTGTGAGTTCAAACCCCCGAGCTGACAAGGTACAAATCTGTCGTTCTGCCCCTGAACAGGCACTTAACCCACTGTTCCCAGGCCGTCATTGAAAATAAGAATGTGTTCTTAACTGACTTGCCTGGTTAAATAAAGGTAAAATTAAATAAGACACCTGCAAGTTCCCGGACATTTCTGGGGCCATCATCCCTCGTCAGTGAAGAGCACTTTTTGCCAGTCCTGTCCTGTCTGGTCTAGGGACGGTGGGTTTGTGCCCATTGGTGACGTTGTTGCCGGGGATGTCTGATGAGGACCTGCCTTACAACAGGCCTACAAGCCCTCAGTCCAGCCTATTGCGGACAGTCTGAGCACTGACGGAGGGATTGTGATTTCCTGGTGTAACTCGGGCAGTTGTTGTTGCCATCCTATACCTGTCCCGCAGGTGTGATGCTCGGATGTACCGATCCTGTGCAGGTGTTGTTACACGTGGTCTGCCACTGCGAGGACGATCAGCTGTCTCCCTGTAGCGCTGTCTCCCTGTAGGCGTCTCACAGTATGGACATTGCAATTTATTGCCCTGGCCACATCTGCGTCCTCATGCCTCCTTGCAGCATGCCTAAGGCACATTCACGCAGATGAGCAGGGACCCTGGGCATCTTTGTTTTTGTGTTTTTTAGAGTCAGTATAAAGGCCTCTTTAGTGTCCTAAGTTTTCATAACTGTGATTTTAATTGCCTACCGTCTGTAAACTGTTAGTGTCTTAACGACTGTTCCACAGGTGCATGTTGTTAATTGTTTATGGTTCATTGAACAATCATGGGGAACAGTGTTTAAACCCTTTACAATGAATATCTGTGAAGTTATTTGGATTTTTATGAATTATCTTTGAAAGACAGGGTCCTGAAAAAGGGTTGAGTTTAGTAGAATGTGCATACAATATCAATATGTTATACAACTACATAGAACACACCATATTTCATCAAGGCTCTCCTCTCCTCTCCTGTGTGTTCAGACTGAGAAGAGAGAGCGGAACGAGGAGCAAGATGACATAGAGAGTAATCTGTTGGTGCCAGCTGGGGTAACACTCAGATTGGTTACCCTCAACCTGAAGGTGTACCGTGCAGAGGACATGCCTCAGAGTACGTGTATATTCCTTCTTTCTCCATCTTCCACCCTTCTTCCTCCATCAGCAGCAAAGTATCATTTAGTCCAGTCCAAAAACAACCTATTGCCCCTTTCTTTATCCCAAAACCTCTTGTTTCTTCCACCTACCTACCACTTTCCCCTTACCCCCTACCCCTACCCCATTGGGTATGCATTTTTCTAGGTAAAGGAAACGTGTAAGCAATATGGCAGAAGTTAGTATGAACAGCCAACACCATATTGATTGCACGTATCTGCAAACACCAAGTGAGGTTAAGGGTTATTTTTGAATCTGGAAATTCATTTCAAGTAATCCAACATAGTTATCTGTGGGCCTATTCTTTCAAAACGTTGATTTAACGTCTGTTATTTTTCATGTTGGTGTATGTTAATGTCCATTCATTCCACCTTACAGTGGATGATGCATTTGTACAGACTGTGAAACAAGTATTTGGAGGGGAAGGCGATAATAAAAACTTAGTTGATCCATTTCTGGAGGTCAGCTTCGCTGGCAAGAAGGTAAAGCTAAGACTCAGAACTCCTAGAATGCAAGTCATTAGGTTAATATTTTCAGATCTTTGGTTTGATGTTGCTTAATTATGACATTGTTTTGGTTTCAGCTGTGCACCAAAATCATCGAGAAAAATGCCAATCCTGAGTGGAACCAGCTGATCAACCTTCAGGTCAAGGTGTGACCTAGCTCTCTCGTATTACTTGTAGTACACCACAACACAATTGGATGAAATGAATGGAAGCCAGACAAACACAACATGCTCTCATTTCCCTCTTTAGTTCCCATCCATGTGTGAAAGCATCAAGTTGACTGTATTTGACTGGTAAGACTTTTTCAAACGAGTGTTATAACGGTGTACTGTTTATTACACTATCCACATTCATGTATACCGTCACTTTTAAATGATGCTACTTTGAGTTTAAAGACATGGATATCGTAGGAGCATTTATTAACAATGTATTGTACTTTTCACACAGGGATCGTCTGACCAGGAATGATGTGATAGGAACCACATTTCTAAATCTGACCAAAATAGCCTCATCTGGTGGTGAGATTGAAGGTATGGTATCGCTCTTTCTCACTCTCACACTCTTTGTGTGTGTGTGTGTGTGTTCCCTGTCTCATCCACATTGCATCTGTCCCTTCAAACAGATACACCTGCAGAAAATTGCACCAATCTGTCATCTGAAGGTAAAGAACCATCATCTTTTTGTATGAGGCCTCCCTATAGGGTGGCAGGTAGCCTAGCGGTTAGAGTCTTGGGCCGGTAACCGAAAGGTCCCTTGTTGAATACCCGAGCCGACCATGTGCCATTGAGCAAGGCACGTAATCCTAATTTGCTCCAGGGGTGCCTTACTACTATGGCTGACCCTATAAAACAACACATTTCACTGCACTTCTCTGGTGTGTGACAATCAAACATTTTATTTTTATAGCTTTTGTCAAACGGGCAGCATTTGCAAATACTAAAGTTTGACTACAGATGTAGCATAGGCACCAGACCACGTTGTATTACCATGTCAAAAAAAACACAGAAAAACGTGGGGAAATAATAGAAAAACTGCTACCCTCTCCAGACCATCAGATTGTTAAATAGTCACCCCTAGCCGGCCTCTGCCCAGTAGCCTGCCCTGTACTTAGTCACTGTTTCTAGCCTGGCTACCACCCTGTACTCTAGCCTGCACCTTAGAGACTGCTGGCCTACTGTATGTATATAGTCATTGAACACAGGTCACTTGAACACTGTCTTACCCACTTCATATGTATATACTGTATTCTAGTCAAGGCTCATCCTGTATAACTACTGCTGTACACACGTTGTCTATTCATATACTGTCCATACCGTCTATACACACCATTATATACACACACAGTATATACAGTATATTTCTATTCCAGACTCATTCTGATATTTCTACATTTCTTTCTTTAAAATTGTTTTGTATTTGTCTGTATTGTTTTGTATTGTTAGATATTACTGCACTGTTGGAGCTTGAAACATAAGCATTTCACTACTTCTTCGATAACCTCTGCAAAATATGTACAAACGACCAATAACATTTGATTTGTTTTGTTGAGTCTCGTCGTTTGAGTCTCGCCGCCAGGCCATTTACACTGTACTGGAGTAAATATTACATGAATTCAAACCATTTCACAAAGAGAACCTGCCTTTTTATTTCAGTGAGCAGTGGGGAGGCAGAGGTGGGTTTCCTCCCAGCGTTTGGGCCTTGCTACCTAAACCTGTACGGCAGTCCCAGGGAGTTCACTGGCCTACCAGACCCGTACGAGGAACTCAACTTTGGCAAGGTAAGACCATCCCTGGGGTTGAGGACAAGTGCTTCAGCTCTGGCAGGATGTTTTGTTATTTCTTATTGTAAATATTTGCATATCTCACATGCGCATCTCTCTCGCAGGAACATGTAATTATTAAGATTCAGAATTGAAATTGTTGTAGAAAATTAGCTCTTGTAGTCAAGAAGACTTTTAAGCATTCACCCAGGGTTTATTCAATAGTGACCTGTGCAGGGGAGACATTTTCTGGACGTAGCCAGCATTGCTCTCTCTTAGACAAAAATAAATTTTAGCTTATCTAGGCAAGGAACATCTGGTTTAGATCAGTATTCTCTTTTCTGCTGAGTTTCTTGGCAAACTTATCTATTCTATAAAACATAAAAACATACAGGTATCCCCCCCTCTTCAATGTATAACACGTGGGATTGCCACGTTTCATACTCCCCTTCCTCAAATCCAGATTGTCCGGTTCTAGTTCAACTTGGATAATAGCTTTAAAGCACACAGTACAGTTGTCGAACAGAATTGTCATTAAGCTGAATTTTCCTTCTCAATTTTTTTTTCTCAAGTAATTTCCTGTGTTGATAAGAACATCTTGTGTAGCAACACAATTACAGTATCACTGTGTTGTTTTGTCTGTCTGTCTGTCTGTGTCTGTCTGTGTCTGTCTGTCTGTCTGTCTGTCTGTCTGTCTGTCTGTCTGTCTGTCTGTCTGTCTGTCTGTCTGTCTGTCTGTCTGTCTGTCTGTCTGTCTGTCTGTCTGTCTGTCTGTCTGTCTGTCTGTCTACCAGGGTGAAGGGGTGGCCTACAGGGGCAGAGTCCTCATCGAGCTCTCCACTCAACTGGATGGCAAAGCTGACAGTAAGCTGGACAACATCTCCAGTGATGACATCCTGATGGCCCAGGTACACAGAGAGGGTGGGACCCTGTCATAGCTGGGATATTGTTGCTTCATGTATTAATAAAGGTCTGAAACAGGGATGGTGTCAATTCCAATTGAAGGCAGTCAAATCAAGAAGTAATTTGAAATTCCAGTTCAATCATTTCAAAAAGGGCATATATTTTCCATGACTTCTCAAAAAACTGTAAGGTAGAAGCTATTTACTTCAAAAGTAATTCAAATTACTTCCGGTATTGACTTCCTTCAATTCGAATTGCCCCCAACCCTGGTACGAAACTTGCAAAACGTAGAGAAGAACTGATGAGAAATGGATACAGAGAAAGCTAGAAGGGAAAAGTTTTACCCTCCATCCAGATTTCTTGTGTGTAGACCAGTGTTTCCTAATCCAATTTTGTTTTAGTCCCGCAATAACACACCTTTAATGAATGTACAATGGAATAAAGCACCCCTGACCTCTTGTTTGTGCTTTCAGAAGTACCAGCGGAGAAGGAAGTTCTCGCTGTGTGCTGTGTTCCACAGCTCCTGCATGCTCCAGGAGCCCGGTGAGCCAATCCAGTTCGAGGTCAGCATCGGTAACTACGGCAACAAGCTGGACTCCACCTGCATGCCACTGGCATCCACAACCCAATACAGCTGTGCTGTGTTTGACGGTGAGAAAACCTAGACTACACACCAGTGTTCTTCAGTCCTGATAGGTACCCTCCTGGTGTGCTAGCTATTGTTCCAGCCCAGTGCCAACCCATTAGACCTTGATTAGACCTGATATCTGAATGTTTACAAAATAAAGCTTTTTTTTAGCACCCATGCTCCGAGAGCATGTGTTTGTTTATCTATCAATTCTAAAGGCACAAGGCAGACCAACTATACACAGTCATGCATATGAAAACAGGAAAACATACAGTGCCTTCGGAATGTATTGAAACCCTTTGACTTTTTCCACATTTTGTTACGTTACAGTCTTATTCTAAAATGGATGAAATAAAGCAAATTCCTCAGCAATCTAGAAACAGTACCCCATCATGACAAAGCGAAAACAGGTTTTTAGAAAATGTTTGCTAATTTATTAAAAAGAAAAAACAGAAATATCACATTTACATAAGTATTCAGACCCTTTACTCAGTACTTTGTTGGAGCACCTTTGTCAGCGACTACAGCCTTGTGTCTTCTTGGGTAGGACGCTACAAGGTTGGCTTAGCTGTATTTGGGGAGTTTCTCCCAATTTTCTCTGCAGATCCTCTCAAACTCTGTCAGGTTGGATGGGGAGTGTTTCTGCACAGCTATTTTCAGGGCTCTCCAGAGATGTTCAATCGGGTTCAAGTCGTGCTCTGGCTGGGGCACTCAAGGACATTCAGAAACCTGTTTTTGCTTTGTCATTATGGGGTCTTGTGTGTAGATTGATGAGGGGGGGAAAAAACAATTTAATCAATGTTAGAATAAGGCTGTAACCTAACAAAATGTGGGAAAAGTATAAAGGGGTCTGAATACTTTCTGAATACTTCTCGTTCCTATCAAAAGTGCATTGCTGTTCCCAGTGCAGTAGAGACATCCCCATACAGCAGGACTAAATTGTCAAGTTGTACAGGTACCACTCTGCAGCTTGACCTGGATATGACTTAGTTCTGTTTCTCCTGTAGGTAACCACTACTATTACCTGCCCTGGGCTGACACCAAACCTGTTGTCATCCTCACATCCTTCTGGGAAGACATTAGCCACCGATTGGATTCAGTCAACATCATCCTCTACATCGCAGACAGACTGGTGAGAAACACTTCCAACAAATCGACCAATCAAATAATGAATCAACCAATCATGGGATAATTCTCAGTTGTTGCAACTTTATTATTTTGTTGTCATTTCTACCAGGAATCCAACCTCACTTCTTTGAGAACAGCCATCCTTGCCAAAGCCTCAGAGGCGCGCTTGGCTGAGATCTGGCTCAAACTCATCAACCACATGATTGAGGATCTGAGCAAGTAAGACATTCATCGATCATAGCTCAGCTTATTGTAGTTTCTTGCTAGGTTCTGTTAGCTTCCTTTTAACTTATCCTAGCTTCATGCTAGATTCAGATCGCTTCATGATATGTTCTGATAACTTAATGCTTGGTTGTGATAATTTCATGCTAGGTTCTGGTAGCTTTGTGCTTGGTTGTGATAGCTTCACCCTAGCTTCACATTCTTTAGTTAATGTGAGGTTGTAATAGTTTCATGCTAGGTTCTGATAGCTTCGTGATACGTTTTGATAGTTGAACACTAGCTTCTGATAGCTTTATGCTAGGTTTTGATCGCTTAATGCTAGGTTCTTAGCGTCATATAGGTTCTTCTAGCTTTAAAGCTTCTGATAGCTTCAGTATAGTTTCTGTAGCCTCATGCTAGCTTCTGATAGCTTTCAGGTACCAGAGCTTGAGGGCAGGCCCAACCTGACGTCTCTGGACGTCCAGATTAAGAAGCTGCGTGATTCGGCGGTGGCCAGCATCAGGGAGATGGCCAAACGCTTGAAGGAGGAGGCCACCGACGTTATAGCCACTCTGACAGACATCGAGGAATGGCTGGAGAGACTGAAACAGCTTGCAGAGGAGGTCAGGAGCAACAAGACATTGACATTCTCACAACATTCAGGGTTCAATAGCACATTGATTATTGGAATGTCCTTAAAGTAAGGGCGTGCCCTTATTTTGAGGGTGCCATGACTTGTTATGGGAGTGCCAAGCCCACTCAATTTGAACCCTGATGACACGTACCATTCTGTGAATTGAATTGTCTCTCTCTCTCTCTCTCTCTCTACTACTATAAACGGAAAACTCTCTCTCTGCCCATCTCTTAATAATCTCACTTTCATACCTGTGTTTCGCTCTTCCCTCAGCCCCAGAACAGTATGCCTGACGTGGTGATATGGATGCTGCGTGGAGAGAGGAGGGTGGCGTACGCCCGTCTCCCAGCCAATCAGATCCTCTACTCCACCTACAGTGAGCAGGCCTGTGGGAAATACTGTGGCAGGACACAGACCATCTTCATGCAGGTACTAGGATGGAGAACAGACTGATACTAGTGATAATAGTAGTGGTAGTAGTAGTACTAGTAGTAGTAGTAAGTGTAGCAGTATGATAATGGTAGGCAAATTCTATGGCAGGACCCATACTATCTTAATGCAGGTAATATGATTGAGAACAGAGACTACTGATCATGCTACTACTATTATCACTAGTATTAGTAATATTAGTGCTAATAGTAGTAGGACTTGTTTAAGTAGTAGTAGTGGTATAATTAAGCAATAAGGCCCAGGGGGGTGTGGTATATGGCCAATATACCATGGCTACGGGCTGTATCCAGGCACTCCATGTTGCGTCATGCGTAAGAACAGCCCTTAGCTGTTGTAATTGGCCATATACCACACCCTCTCAGGTCTTATTGCTTAAGTATTTGTAACAGTTTAACTTCCTTCCCCTCGCCCATACCCGGGCTCGAACCAGGGACCCTCTGCACACATAGACAACTGACACCCACGAAGCATCGTTACCCATCGCTCCATAAAAGCCGCGGCCCTTGCAGAGCAAGGGGAACAACTACTTCAGGTCTCAGAGCGAGTGACGTCACCAATTGAAACGCTATTAGCGCGCACCACCGCTAACCATTTCACATCGGTTACATATAGTACCCCCACCCCCACTCAACGTTTTTTAAAAAAAAAAATATATATATATATATATATTAATTAATATATATATATATATATATTAATTATATATATATATATATATAAATTAATTAATATTGTTATTGTTTTATTTAAAAAAAAAAAAAAAAAATTGCAGTAAAAAAATAATTAATTTAGGTATTCTGTACCCAAATATTCACACAAATAAAAAAAGTGACTTAATCATGTCTCAATGTAATCAAGGTATGAAATTATTATTTTCAAATACAATCTCTTTTTGGAATTAGTTGTGGTCAATTTGCAGTGTACAAATTATTCTAATTATGTTCCAGCTCCCGACCATCCGATCCGATAAACAATCAGCCCGCTGCTGAATCTAATTGCCTACCTCTGGTATAGTGGTATGATAATAGTACAGGAATACTGCAGCAGGACTAAGACAGTCTTCATGCAGTTATTACTAAGGTGTACAGAGACTTAAAACTGATGCCACAGACATTGTTAGTGGATATTGAAGTGAAACTGGTTGAAAAGACGTCATTATAATCAGAAACTGATGTCCTTTCAACTAGTTTTTCTCTGTTTTGGCTGCAGGAAAGAGGCTCATAATCAATCAGTTTTGTGTCAATGTCCAATGACAATGTCTGTCGGAGTGCGAAGAGAGGAAGAGTCCAGGGGGCGGATCTTTTTAAACGCATTGGTTTAAACCTCAGATATGGCATAAACATTCGGAGATAACATGCAGTTAGCTACTTGGCGTTTTCATAGGTGATGTACAGTAGGGTTGGACGATACACCGTATATACCAAATACCAGTGTATTTCGAAATAACCCAGGTAGGATTTTCAATATATAATGTCAATATATAATCTAAACATTAGCCGGTTAGCTAAAGGTAGCTAATGCCGATTAGTGCTAGATATGAAAATCTGTATATTGCTCAACCCCGATGTATAGTATTTAGTTTTGTTGTTTGTTTCGGCAAGTACCCCATGGACAAAAACAAAGGCGTGAAGATCCCTGTCCAGCTCCGTGTCAACATGTGGCTGGGCCTCTCTGCCCACGAGAAGAAGTTCAACAGCTTCTCAGAGGGAACCTTCAGTGTGTTCGCAGAAATGGTATCATTATTGTTATTCACATGGGTTTTGTGGCAATGCTTTGTTTTACAGTACTAAAGTTTGTATTTTTGGCTGGTCTTTACTATGTTGATGAATCTCTTTTCCTTCACCCCCTCGTTCTCGCTCTCCCTCTTCACCCTCAGTATGAGAACCAGGCCCAGGTGTTTGGGAAGTGGGGCACCACAGGGTTGGTGTGCCGGCATAAGTTCTCTGACGTGACTGGGAAGGTGAAGCTGAAACAGGAGCGCTTCATGCCCCCCAGGGCGTGGGAGTGGGAAGGCGAGTGGTTCGTCGACCCAGAGAGAGGGTGAGAGTGACCTGTTGGCATGCTTAAACACACACCCAAACACATGTACGATGTGCGCGCACACACACACACACACTCATACTCACTCATACACGCATACTTATACTCATATCCACACACACTCACACAAACTCACTCAGACACACAGACACACAGAAGTTTGTGGACCCTGATAGATGGTGAGCAGGAGATCTCTAGCGCTATAAATAATTTAATTTAAGTAGAAACTTCCTGTTTTCATTGTTTGTTTTCAGTAGTTTACATTTCAGTTGGACTAGCCCACCCACACGAATCTAGCTTGGTCTGGCATTGTCTGTGGTTGTGGTTAGGGAATCATCCTCTTTCCGTCTCTGTTGATGTGCAGAGAGTCATAGTACTGAGTATAGTACTCAGTACACAATAGTCCCATTTCCACCTCATCCACTCCACCTAAGTCCTCATTCTTTGCCTCTGAGTCAGGAGTGCACAACACCAGCCCCCTCATAGTACTCCTATAGAAACACTTCCCCAAACAGTTACCTCATTGATTTGGTTGATTTGACCTTTCCCCAGACAGTTACCTCAATGATTTGGTTGATTTGACTTTTCCCCAGATACGGTTACCACGTTGATTTGACCTTTCCCCAGACACAGTTACCTCATTGATTTGGTTGATTTGACCTTTTTCAAGACATTTCTTCAGTGGTTCAATCCTACCTTCTTTCCACTAGAGGTGAGCATTCCTTGTCTAAGCTCCAGCTGCCAGTACTCGATAGGTTAGTGGGATCAAGCCCGCTATTTGTGATGTGTATGTCTGTGTTTGGTTTACCAACCTTGTGGGGACCAGAAGTCCTCACAGGGATAGTAAAACCAGGAACATTTTGACAAGTGGGGACATTTTGCCAGTCCCCACGAGGAAAAAGGCTATTTTAGGCTTATGGGTTAGGTTTAGGGTTAGGGTTACAATTAGGGTCAGGTTTAGGAGTTAGGGTTAGGGTTTGGATTAAGGTTAGGGTTAGGGGTTAAGGAAAATAGGATTTTGAATGGGAATCAATTGTTTGGTCCACACATGGATAGTCAAACAAACGTGTGTGTCTGTGTGATTCAGCCTGCTAACAGAAGCAGACGCGGGGCACACAGAGTTCACAGACGAAGTCTACCAGAACGAGACACGTTTCATTGGCGGGGAGTGGAAGGCTGCTGCCGACCCCTTCACAGACGTGGTGAGACAGAGCAACACACACAGACACACACACTATTGCTAGAGACAACCCTGTCGCCTGTACTCAGACCCCTCTATCTACAAGAGGGAATAGGGAAGAAATATGTAACACTGAGAAGTTAAGCTGACCCCTCAGTGTCACATTAATTCTCCCTTTAGGAGAATTAATGAATTTTCTTACGAAAAGAGGCCAACGAAACTGAAATCATTTAGTCTGTTTCTTATGCAATTTGATCTACTAGACTAAATAGCGACAGGTGCTCTTCCATGGATTCATTTTATGCACATATCACTCACTGTCTTGTTTTAAGTCATGTTTCCCTTGTCAAGAGAACTGCATATAGCCTGGGTACCATTCCACTTTTTGTCTCTCCTTGTCATGCCAAGAATTGTAGCTAAAAATAAAATAAAAGTTGTTTCTTAATAATAGTATTTATAGTTGTTCTTAAAATTCTGGATATTGAACGTTGAAATTTCCAAATGTCCAGACTGTTTGGCATATGACACCGAGTACTAGGAATGAAAACAGGTCTGGATTTCAGGCTAAGCTGCGTAGCCTTGATGTTTTCAAACTGTGATGCCTATTGTTTTAATGTCGGGGAGTTTACACAGACAGCTACCGTTTACCACAATCGTGCTTGTTTCAATGAATCCCATATATAGAGAGGCTTAGTTAAATACTTGTTAGGAGACTAGAAACCAATGTGAATCAATCCCTCCCACACAGAATACCCAGAGGGGAAAATAGAGTACTACTTCCCTACTTTTATAAACAGTGTATCTCTGTATTGTTTTGATGTTGTAATGTGGTGTCATTGTCACATGTTGATATACAGCCACTGTGTAATGTTGGAAGTGACTGACTGTGACTGTTCTGTGTAGAATGGGCAGAAGAGCCAGAGTCCAGGGGAGATAGAGTGTCCTGCTGGCTGGAAGTGGGAGGATGACTGGAGCTTCGACAGCAACAGGGCTGTGGATGAGAAAGGTAAAGAAGCAGTGGAATTATCCTCCTTCATAACCCAGATGATACTACACTGGAATTGATTTTATAATGTACTGGTGTATACTTGTTTCAATCAAACAATCAATATTGTTTAAGGATTGCATTATCATATGTAGAACAATATGACACTGTATTGTATACAATTTAATTGATACACCTCTTCTGTACTGTATTTTGACTTTACCTATTATAACCAATATGATACTACAGTATAAAGCTGAATGTCCTCTGACTCTGTATACGGTTTGTCACTGTGTGTGTTGTATACCAGGTTGGGAGTATGGCGTCACCATTCCCCCCGATGACAAGCCCAAGTCCTGGGGAGCAGCAGAGAAGATGTACCACATACACCGCAGGAAGAGACTCTTACGGCCACGCAGGAAAATAGCAGACACTAAAGCAGCACCTGAGGTGAGCGGAGGAGGAAGAAGAGAAGCGGAGGGAGGAGGAGAAGGAGGAAGGGGAGGGAGAAGGAAGAGGAGGAGTTGAAGGAAGAGGAGGAGGAGGGGAAGGAGGAGAAGGAGAAGGAAGATGAGGAGGTAAGGGAGGAAGAGCAGGAAGAGGAGGGTACGAGAAGGAAGAGGAAAAGGAGGAAGAGGAGAAGGAAGGAGAAGAAGGAGGAGAAGAAGGGAAAGGAGAATGGAGGAGAAGGAAGAGGTTATAGAAGAGGGAGAGGAGGGGAAGGAGGAAGAGAAGGAAGAGGAAAAGGAGGAAGAGTAAGGAGAAGGGGAAGGAGGAGGAGAAGAAGGGAAAGGAGGATGGAGGAGAAGGAAGAGGTTATAGAAGAAGAGAGGAGGAAAATGTTTAGTGTGCAAGGTAGAGTGGAAGCATGTGTGTGTCTGTATGTCAATTTCAAGTGCTAAAGTTCTAGTTCTTACACACTGCCCACTGCCTCTCTGTTGACTCTACAGAGGCGGGATCCCGGCGAAGGCTGGGAATACTCGTCCTTGATTGGCTGGAAGTTCCACAGGAAGGAGCGTTTGTCTGACACATTCCGCCGTCGCCGCTGGAGACGCAAGATGGCTCCGTCAGACGGGATAGGAGCATCAGCCATCTTCAGACTGGAGGGGGCGCTGGTTAGTAACTTCTTCTGAGTTCAAAAACAATTTACTACACAGGAAGGCTAGACTTAAAGTAGACTCTCAAGTCACACATCAAAGTACATCAAAAGTGCTTCATTTTACAAATGTTGTTTTTTCACGGGCAGAAGATTGACTATCAGTCATCAATTTTATAATTGTTGCTCTCTCAGCTGTGTGACTGGGTTGTGGAGACAAATAAAGTACTACTTTAGTTACAAAGTGTTAGGTTCTAGATTAAAAAAACTCACAGTGTTAGGTTCTAGAGTAAAAAACTCACAGTGTTAGGTTCTAGAGTAAAAAACTCACAGTGTTAGGTTCTAGAGTAAAAAACTCACAGTGTTAGGTTCTAGAGTAAAAAAACTCACAGACGCTTATTAAAGCTCATTTTTTCACCCACTGGGTCATACAGCTGCGTAAGACAGGGAACATATTCACACAAGCACTGGTATTTAACCATTTCTACTGTGCTGAGCCCCTCGTTACACATCGGAACAGCCAATCCACCTCTGTTGCTTTCTAGAAGATGAGTCATTTATGTTCTTCCTCACTTCATCTAACCTGACCTCTGCCCAAATTGCTCACTCCTCCCCAACTCCCCAATTTGGCCAAGTGCCTTTTAGTGTGTTATCTTGATTATAATATCCTCTCATTATTCTCCTCCATCTGCTCCTTCCTGCCCAGTGATCCTGGTTGGCAACGCACTCAAAAGGCACAGATTAGACCAAGAGTTGACTCATGCCCTATTTGTGCTGCTGTACCATCATGGGCCCTATCCCGAAACCAACCCAAACCCCTAGTCCCTGGACACGTATGGAGATTCAAGAGGATTGGATAGATTTAAGCAATATCGTTATAGCTCCAGCAGGGTCCAATAATTTAAAATCTTCTATGTGTCTAGAGGGTAGGGTCTAGGGTTCATTTTTTTGGACTGGGCCATGGTTGTGTTATTATGTCTTGATGTAATGTCATGATGAGCTTGAGCTCAATGCACATATTTTCCTAATGGATGATCATGATAAAGTAATAACTATAAAATAAAGACAAATGTATTCAACTTTCACCACTCTAGAATTACCCATCTCTCTAATGAAGACATTGCTAGTCCTGTTCTGAACTGGTCTCTGTCTCTCTGGCTGTGTTTACACAGGCAGCCCAATTCTGATCTTTTTCCCACTTATTGGCAAAAGAGCTGATCTGATTGGTCCAAAGACCAATTAGTGGGAAGAGATCAGACTGGCGGTGTCTTTGTAAACTCAGCCTCTGTGTTTTGTCTACAGGGGGTAGATGTTGATGAGAAGGCCAGTAAGAAGGATGCTGCCAGACTGTTTGGTGCCAACACACCCAACGTTTCCTGTAAATTTGACCGTGAGTAACATTGACCCATGCCAGCTGATTGCAGACACTGATTAAGTTATTAAGGCTGTGGCCACACAGAGATAGATGAAAGAGTATAAAAAACACATAAGCATTGGTCCCGGTTTTTCCATCAAAAAAAGTCAAATAATTTCCATATTTTGCATACAAGTTGCGTACTTAACAAGATGGACAACATCAGCATTTTGTTGTTGACAGATAGACATTCATCATCTCCTTTGTTCGTGAAGGTATGACTCCTCTAGAAAAAATACTGGGCCAAATGTTGTTGTTTTTTACGGACAATCTCTCTCTGGCCTAAATGTTGATTTCTCCTCAGATTCCTCCACTCCACTGCTCTTCCTCTCAGGAAGTCTGGGCCCACACTTTTCAGATTACATTAAATCACAATCACTCTCTCTTCAGGGTCGTATATGTACCATCTGAGGGTGTATGTCTATCAGGCCAGGAATCTCATTGCCATGGACAGGGACAGCTTCTCAGGTGAGGAACATCATAAAATGTAGATAAATGGATGTTACATCCAAACCATTTGTTTGTTAGCTAGTTATTGAGCACCGTCCACAATCTCCTGGCTAGCACTTTTGAAACATCTAAGCAATGCTAGTGGGAACAGACTGGGTTGTTTCCACTAGCCTTGCATGGGGAAAGAGAGAGGTGGAGGTGGAAGCGTAACCTGATCCTCACAGCAGTTGTAATTGAACCACTCCGTTTTATCAATACAATGACTGTGCTCTGGTCTCCTGCTTCAGATCCCTACGCCCATGTGTCCTTCCTCCATGTGAGTAAGACCACGGAGGTCATCAGGGCCACTCTGAACCCCACCTGGGACCAGACCCTCATCTTTAATGACATCGAGATCTATGGAGACCCCCAGACCATTGCACACAACCCACCCAACGTGGTGCTGGAGCTCTACGACAGTGACCAGGTGGTATGTACCCTATCCTACCCTCACTTACCCTACCAGTTGTAGTGTATTAGCGACACTTAGTGGTGCAATACCAGCCGAGCACTGTACATACATGTGATACACTTATGTACATGTATGTGGTCAATGTGTGTGACCACCACTAAGTACATTTCAATGAATACTTTCAGTCCGAGTCAAGTCAATACATTACACCCGTCAATTTCCATCCACTGCCTGTTCACCTGGACTTATTCACCTGTGCCCTGTTAAGTCACATCCAGCCCTGTCTATTTCAGCAGTGTCATATTGTAAGTTCAAGAATATTTCGGTTCCATTGTTTTTGACTAGTGCAAGCAGTTGATACTTGTCTAGCTATCTGTTATTCTTATTTTTTTAAGCGTGTATGTTGGAAGCATCTTGGATGAGTGTACTGTCCTTGAGACAAAAAATAGCAAAATAACTGTTGTGTTTGTGTTTTTCTTTACTGTTACTCTTGTACTATTAGCTAGTTATTTTTGTAGGTTTTACTTGAAATTATCTGGATATGTGGTTGTTTTGCCTACTTTAGATGAATGCACTGATTGCAAGTTGCTCTGAAAAAGAGTGTCTGCTAAATGTACTAAAATGTAAATGTAAATGCTACATATCCCTGTGCTGTGTCCGACTCTCAGGGTAAAGACGAGGCCATGGGTCGCTGTACGTGCCCCCCTGTGGTGAAGCTGAACCTCGGCATGGTGGTCTCCCCCAAACTGCTGTGGTTCCCCGTCACCAAGAAAGGCCGCAACGCGGGAGAGATGCTGGTGGCTGCTGAGCTATTGCTGAAAGACAAGGTAAAGTACTTCCCAGCTAGCACATAATGTTCTGAGAACTGTATGTTTCTTAGAGCTTGGTGAAACCTTTGTAGTCCTGTGGTTATTTTGCATACAACCTTCCCGCAACTTTCCAGAGAATTGTGCGGGAAAGTTAATTGGCTATGGAACAGTTTCCGCACATTTAAGGAACCTGACAAAAAAAATGATATTTTCTTGGTATTTCATTACCTTAACAGAACGTTTCCTAAAAGTTCAAAGATGGTTACATTCAATTAATATTCTGGTAATGTTCTAGCAACATTCTGCAATTTGTTTGACATTGGGAATGTTCCGAAATAGCTCCGAGAACGTTAAGAAACAACATTCTTCTGTGGGAATTTCAGTACTTCAGAATAACTTTTCCTACAGGTTTCCTCGTGGTTCTATTTAAAGTCATGTTCTCAAATTGTTCAGAGAATGTTAAGAAAACTTTTTTTGTAACGTGCACAGAACGTTTTTAGAATGTATGTTAAAAACATATACATTCCGTTCTTCTCAGCATCAACAAAACTCTCTCTATCCTCTATGTTGTTAAGTGTGTTCAGGTGTGTTGGCCACGCCCACTAATTGGCCACACCTGCTCTTAATGAGTACTTGTTTCCTTTAAAATGGAATAGACTCAAATTAACAGCTTTGTATGAGTTGAAAAAAAATATGGCATGCTAGCTCCAACCTGGTGGTGCAGTGGGCTAATTCCATGAATAGACAACGGAAGCTCATAGGTTTGCATCTCGCTGACGCTGTGCCACAACAAAAAATAAATGTGTTTGTATGTGTCCTGTCTGTGCTTGGAGTTCAAAACAGTTAACCCAAACTAAGCTAGCAGTTTATTTAAAGTCTCAGAACGTTATTTAATTGCCTTCAAATAACCTAGAATTTCCATTCTCAGAAAGTTTAGAAAACATTCAGAGAACCATAATAAAATATTCTCAGAACCTCCCTGCAACTTAAATTTTCACTTACGTTCTAAGAACGTGGCTTCTCTTATGGGTTCTCTACCAGAACAAATGGGAAACCAAAAAAGTACGTTCCCACAACTTCCAATGAAGCAAATAGACTAGCTGATTAGTGCCCCGTGTTGCAGTGTTTTTAAGGTGAAAGTAGCTCCTAACCACAGATCTAGGATTAAATTGCTCTACCCCTAACCTCAAGCGCCAGGTGGGTGGAAAATATCTGACTGTGTGTTAGTAGTTGGTGGAACTTCCATCAACTCCAGTTCAGGTCGAGTTACTGTAGAGCACTTTTTTGTGAACATCACGATATGAAATACATTTAATTGATTGATTGATGTGTATTACTTTTAGGCCAATGAGAGTGACTTGCCCCTGGTGCCCCCCAGACGAGGAGCGACGCTCTACATGGTTCCTCAGGGAATCAGGCCTGTCGTACAGCTTACCGCCATCGAGGTGAGGCCTCAGGCAGTCCGCAACACCATCAAACACACACTCACATGCACACTTGTGCATGCATGAACTTATACACACACAACACACACACACACACACACACACACACACACGCAAGCACACATTCACACACATGAAGACACCCACACATTCTCCTCTGTGTTTCTCTTTCTCAGATGTGTGTGTGTGTGCATGTGTGTATGTGTTTGTGTTGTGTCCTAGATCTTAGCCTGGGGTCTGAGGAACATGAAGACCTACCAGTTGGCCACAGTCACCTCTCCCAGTCTCATGGTGGAGTGTGGGGGGGAGGTCGTCCAGACGGCCATCATCAAGAACATCAAGAAGAACCCCAACTTCCCTGGGTCTGTCCTCTTCTTTAAAGTGGTACTGCAACTTCCCTTCAAACTCATTGTACTGTATAACAGTTCTCTCTATGAGATATTCTATTAATATCAGGGTCTGTAAGGAAAAGACAAATGCTCTTGATGTAAACAAAGTGACTGAACGAACGTGACATGAATGTACTATATTTGAGTGGTATTTACCGGTATTTTCACTGTACACCATAAAATGGATACGTACTGTAGATTTGTATCCAAGGTGATACTTAACTAGTTTGGTCTCAGATATGTTTGTGTTTGGCGTTGACAATGACCATAGGAGCTGGCAAGACCTCACAAACAGATCTGGGACCAGGCTAATTCTTAAAGCTAAAATCCACGAAAGGCGTCACCCCGTAGGTTAACGTTTATTGTCCTGGAGGCAGAACTGAGCAATTTCCCCTTAGATAGGAAAGGGAAAGGGGGATACCTACTTAGTTGTACAATTTAATGCATTCAACTGAAATGTGTCTTCTGCATTTAACCCAACCCCTCTGAATCAGAGAGGTGCGGAGGGCAGCCTTAATTGACATCCACGTCGGCGCTCGGGGAACAGTGGGTTAACTGCCTTGCTCAGGGGCAGAATGACAGATTTTTACCTTGTCAGCTCGGCGATTCGATCCAGCAACCTTTCAGCAAGCTGCAACATCAAAATTGGCTCTGTTGTAAAAATTCATGAAGACTAAAATGAGCTTTTTGGTCTATATTTAAGGTTAGGGTAGGCATTAGGGTTAGCTGTGTGGTTAATGTTAAGGTTAGGTTTAAAACAGGATTTTATGACTTTGTGGCTGTGCCAGCTAGTGACCACGCTGCAGAGCTGCCTCCAGAAAATGATTCATGACAAAAATGCTAATCTGCGGTCACCCCAGGCACATTTGTTAATGTTTTTGTAACGAAGGAGATGAGCGTCCATCATCATGGTAAAAAAAATTCTAGTACATACTCTGATGTTCTATCGTTCCTGCAATGATGTCAGAACCAAAATAACAGCGTTCGTTGTTTGAAATATCTTTGTTGTAATATCTCAAACGGACGTGGAAGTATAAGCACTACAGATTCCAGCTTTAAGGACCCCAATTATTGATGTTTGACAACCATTAAGATAAACCAGTTTAAATGTCTGCATTTAAGCTGATTGATATTATGCTTTCTGTTTAATTGATTGATTGTCTTCGATTTGATCCTATAGTGTATGCACTAATTGTAAGTCGCTAAGAGTGTCTGTTAAATGTCTAATATGTATATGTAAAATGTAGTTTCTGTATCACTGGTAACACTGAGTTGTCTGAGCCAGGTTAACCCCCCCCTCCCCCTCCCCCCAGCTCCTACCCAAAGAGGAGATGTACACCCCTCCCATCGTTCTGAAGGTGATGGACCACCGGCCGTTCGGCAGGAAGCCCATTGTGGGCCAGTGTACCCTCTCCCTGGAGGAGTTCCGCTGTGACCCTTACGTCACCAATGCTGAGGTGGCCATGTCTTCCAAAGGTACACACATACAAACAGAACCACGTATGCACGCACACAAATACGTGTGAACGTATGCACGAATGCGCACACAGATACACACACACACACCTACACGCAACATTGCTGAAGTACTGTACCCCCCACCTCTATTTACTACTACCCCCTTCTTTTCTGTTGTGTATTGTTGTATTAGTGGCCATGATGGCAGCAACTCAAGGAGACATCATCATTAACATGGAGGATAGGCCCATCCTTAATATTGAGGTAGCTACTGTAAAACTCATAAAGGACTTTACAGTATGAGCTTGTCTTAGTGTTGTGTTGTTATATCAGAAATGTACCAGCACTGTAGCCTGGGTGCCAGGCTGTTTCTGCTGTATTGTAAAAATAGCTTGGCGTGACAAAGAGTTGACAAGATAGTACAAACAGATCTGGGATCAGGCTAGCAAAAATGTGTTGTGTGGTTACACATTCTGATGATGTTATTCTGTTTTTTTTCCTAGCTCCACAAAGAGACGGTGAGATTTTTCCTTTCTTTTATGAAAACCTATTATCAAGGATGGAAGGAATCAAGGATTTGATGGCTTGTACACTTCTGACAGAGTCTGAATGTGCTGTTATTGAGGCTTATTTGAGTCTCCCTGTTTTGCAGGAGGAGGAGGCAGTTGACTGGTGGAGTAAGTTCTATGCCTCTGTGGGAGAGCACGAGAAGTGTGGGCCGTACCTCAAAAAAGGATACGACACCCTAAAGGTACAGTAAGAACGTTTTACCACTTCTGTCTCCGAGACTGAAAGGTTTCAGTTTGTTTAAAAAAAAATCTCTTTTGTCTTACAATGGTCACAAGGATTGTTCATAGGACTTTTCCCATCAATATTTAACACCCACCTGGGTTTTACACGACAACCTGTATAATGGTGATGCTGTGAGAAATGTGTGTTTTCTTATATGTATGATGGTGTGAATTGTGTGTATCGCCTCAGGTGTATCAGGGTTGTACATACAATCAGGTCCCAAATTATTGGCACCCTTGATAAAGATGAGCAATAAAGACTGTATAAAAATCATAATACAAATATTGAGCTATGTTGTATGTTCAAAGCAATTGGTGAGTTGTATTATTTTATATTAATGTAATTGTTCAGAGAAAGAGATTTTGTTAACAATAGACCTTAGACCATTCCTCCATACAGAATATTTCCAGCTCCTGGGAAATCATCATCTTGCAATGGCCATCTCATTCTCCGGACTTGAACCCCATTGAAAACCTGTTGTTTGAATTGAAGAGGGCAGTCCATAAGTGTAGAGGAAGGATATCAAGGATCTGGAAAGATTCTGTATGGAGGAATGGTCTAAGATCCCTCTCAATGTGTTCTCCAATGTTATAAAACATTTTAGGAAAAGTATTGGACTATTGAAAACGGGTGCCAATCGTTTTGACCCCTATCTTTCAAAGATTTGTTCTCATTACTTCTTTAACAAAGTCTCTTTCCCTGAGCAATTGTATTAGAATAAATAACAATACAGCTCAGTATTTGTATTATTTATTTTATACTGTCTTTTTTGGTCATCTTTATCGAGGGATTTTGATGTGTGTGTGTGTGTGTGTTTCAGGTTGTGTGATATGTTTGTCCTCAACATATTACGGTATGTGTCCTCATGTGTATAACAGTGTGTTGTGTGTGTTTTCCCAGGTATATGAAGGGGAGCTGGAGGAGGTCCCAGATTTCCGAGGGCTGACAGATTTCTGTAAAACGTTCCGACTGCAGCGGGGGAAGACTGAGGATGAGGACGACGACCCTTCAGTGGTCGGAGAGTTCAAGGTGATCACAGACCTCTTTTTCTTTTAGGAATGTATGATCCTTCGTGTGTACATGTCATCCTGTTAAGATGTATTTTCAAGGGAGTTCTGTCCAGAGCCTGTTTTCAATAACAAGGAGACATGGACTGGGGGCTTTTTAAAGCCCTGCACATACAGCTGGTGGGGGGGAAAACAACATTACATAGAACCAATGATAAAAAATCCTTATTTTCTCCACTTTACATGTGAACCCAGCCTAATTATTGACACCTTGCCTGACTTTTGACCCCTGACCCTGCTGGTGTCTCCTGTCCTGTAGGGCTCGTTCCGGGTGTACCCCCTATCTGATGACCCAGAGATGCCAGCCCCGCCACGCCAGTTCAGAGAGCTGCCTGAGAGCGGGTTGCAGGAGTGCCTGGTCAGGATCTATGTGGTGCGATGCATGGACCTGCAGCCTAAGGACAACAACGGCATGGTGAGTAGACGCCAAACACACTCTAAGAGACTCTACACACTGAGAACACTTCCAACGCGATTCTGGATCAGGCGTATGTCAAACGCTGGATTCATTTCAACTTTCAGCTGAGCATTTTTGCTGCACATATACATAAGTTTGCCCCTCTCCCTCACCAACCGACAGTTCTCATTAAAATGCATGACTTATATAGCCTTTTCCCACACATACCATATTTCAACATTGGTGTTTGTTTTGGCTTTTTAGTGTGACCCTTACATCAAGATCTCTTTGGGGAAGAAAACAAAAGATGACAGGGATGACTACAAACCAAACACCCTCAATCCAGAGTTTGGCAGGTAAACATTTATTTTATTTTATATTTAACCTTTATTTAACTAGGCAAGTCAGTTAAGAACAAGTTATTATTTTACAATGACGGCCTACAGTAGTAGTTTTAACTAAAACCTTCACTAATAGGAAACGGTCAAAATGCCACTGAAACTGTTGAATTAATGAATGGATTAATGGATGAATGGATGAATGAGTTATTTTGAAATGTATAAAGTTGTTTCAGTCAAGTGAAATCAACAATGCACACATAAGTGCATCTGACCAAGTTAACCTAGTCTCTTCCTCCTGTGTCAGGATGTTTGAGCTGTCCTGTTTCCTCCCTCAAGACAAAGACCTGAAGATAGCTGTGTACGACTATGACTTGCTCACCCGAGATGAGAAAGTGGGAGAGACGGTCATTGACCTAGAGAACAGACTCCTCTCTCGCTTCGGCGCCTACTGCGGACTACCGCAGTCCTACTGCATGTGAGTGTGCATGTGTCCGTGTGTCTGCCTGTGCGTCTGTCTGTAACGCCCAACGCAGGAGATTAGAAGCAGGTACAGGGAGTGAACCATTTAATACAGATGTAACGGAACAAGAACAGCGTCTGGACATAAACACGACATGACAAACAATGCGACTACAGGGAACACAGAGGAGCAGACATACACTACCGTTCAAAAGTTTGGGGTCGCTTAGAAATGTCCTTGTTTTTGAAAGAAAAGCAATTTTTTTAAACAATTAAAATAACATCAAATTGATCAGAAATACAGTGTAGACATTGTCAATGTTGTATATTACTATTGTAGCTGGAAACTGCAGATTTTTAAAGGAATACAGTGCCTTGCGAAAGTATTCGGCCCCCTTGAACTTTGCGACCTTTTGCCACATTTCAGGCTTCAAACATAAAGATATAAAACTGTATTTTTTTGTGAAGAATCAACAACAAGTGGGACACAATCATTAAGTGGAACGACATTTATTGGATATTTCAAACTTTTTTAACAAATCAAAAACTGAAAAATTGGGCGTGCAAAATTATTCAGCCCCTTTACTTTCAGTGCAGCAAACTCTCTCCAGAAGTTCAGTGAGGATCTCTGAATGATCCAATGTTGACCTAAATGACTAATGATGATAAATACAATCCACCTGTGTGTAATCAAGTCTCCGTATAAATGCACCTGCACTGTGATAGTCTCAGAGGTCCGTTAAAAGCGCAGAGAGCATCATGAAGAACAAGGAACACACCAGGCAGGTCCGAGATACTGTTGTGAAGAAGTTTAAAGCCGGATTTGGATACAAAAAGATTTCCCAAGCTTGAAACATCCCAAGGAGCACTGTGCAAGCGATAATATTGAAATGGAAGGAGTATCAGACCACTGCAAATCTACCAAGACCTGGCCGTCCCTCTAAACTTTCAGCTCATACAAGGAGAAGACTGATCAGAGATGCAGCCAAGAGGCCCATGATCACTCTGGATGAACTGCAGAGATCTACAGCTGAGGTGGAAGACTCTGTCCAAAGGACAACAATCAGTCATATATTGCACAAATCTGGCCTTTATGGAAGAGTGGCAAGAAGAAAGACATTTCTTAAAGATATCCATAAAAAGTGTTGTTTAAAGTTTGCCACAAGCCACCTGGGAGACACACCAAACATGTGGAAGAAGGTGCTCTGGTCAGATGAAACCAAAATTGAACTTTTTGGCAACAATGCAAAACGTTATGTTTGGCGTAAAAGCAACACAGCTCATCACCCTGAACACACCATCCCCACTGTCAAACATGGTGGTGGCAGCATCATGGTTTGGGCCTGCTTTTCTTCAGCAGGGACAGGGAAGATGGTTAAAATTGATGGGAAGATGGATGGAGCCAAATACAGGACCATTCTGGAAGAAAACCTGATGGAGTCTGCAAAAGACCTGAGACTGGGACGGAGATTTGTCTTCCAACAAGACAATGATCCAAAACATAAAGCAAAATCTGCAATGGAATGGTTCAAAAATAAACATATCCAGGTGTTAGAATGGCCAAGTCAAAGTCCAGACCTGAATCCAATCGAGAATCTGTGGAAAGAACTGAAAACTGCTGTTCACAAATGCTCTCCATCCAACCTCACTGAGCTCGAGCTGTTTTGCAAGGAGGAATGGGAAAAAATTTCAGTCTCTCGATGTGCAAAACTGATAGAGACATACCCCAAGCGACTTACAGCTGTAATCGCAGCAAAAGGTGGCGCTACAAAGTATTAACTTAAGGGGGCTGAATAATTTTGCGCGCCCAATTTTTCAGTTTTTGATTTGTTAAAAAGTTTGAAATATCCAATAAATGTCATTCCACTTCATGATTGTGTCCCACTTGTTGTTGATTCTTCACAAAAAAATACAGTTTTATATCTTTATGTTTGAAGCCTGAAATGTGGCAAAAGGTCGCAAAGTTCAAGGGGGCCGAATACTTTCGCAAGGCACTGTATATACATAGGCGTACAAAGGCCCATTATCAGCAACCGTCACTCCTGTGTTCCAATGGCACGTTGTGTTAGTTAATCCAAGTTTATCATTTTAAAAGGCTAATTGATCATTAGAAAACCCTTTTGCAATTATGGTAGCACAGCTGAAAACTGTTATGCTGATTATAGCAGCAATACAACTGGCAGCCTTTAGACTAGTTGAGTATCTGGAGCATCAGCATTTGTGGGTTCGATTACAGGCTCAAAATGGCCAGAAACAAAGAACTTTCTTCTGAAACTCGTCAATCTACTCTTGTTCTGAGAAATGAAGGCTATTCCATGCGAGAAATTGCCAAGAAACTGAAGATCTCGTACAACGCTGTGTACTACTGCCTTCACAGAACAGCGCAAACCGACTCTAACCAGAATAGAAAGAGGAGTGGGAGTCCAAGAGGACAAGTACATTAGAGTGTGTAGTTGGCAGCTTCATTAAATAGTACCCGCAAAACACCAGTCTCAACGTCAACAATGAAGAGGCTACTCCGGGATGCTGGCCTTCTAGGCCGAGTTCCTCTATCCAGTGTCTTGTTCTTTTGCCCATCTTAAAATTGTCTTTTTATTGGCCAGTCTGAGATACTCAACTAGTTTAAAGAAGGCCAGTTTTATTGCTTCTATAATTAGCACAACAGTTTTCAGCTGTGTTAACATAATTGCAGAAGGGTTTTCTAATGATCAATTAGCCTTTTAAAATGATAACCTTAGATTAGCTAACACAACATGCCATTGGAACACATGAGTGATGGTTGCTGATAATGTGCCTCTATACGCCTATGTAGATATTCCATTTAAAAAATCTGCTGTTTCCAGCTCAATAGTAATTTACCGCATGAACAATGTTTACACTGCATTTCTGATCATTTGATGTTATTTTAATGGACAAAAAATGTGCTTTTCTTTCAAAAACAATGGCATTTCTAAGTGACTCCAAACTTTTGAAAGGTTGTGTATATGCAGGGGGGAATCAACAAAGTGAGGGAGTCCAGGTGAGTCCAATGAGGATGGTAACAGTTGCGTATGATGACGGGTAGCCTGACGCCCTCGAGCGCCAGGGAGAGGGAGTGGGAGCAGGCGTGACACTGTCTGTCTGTCTGTCTGTCTGTACGATTGTCTGTACAACTGTCTGTACGACTATATGTACGACTTTCAGTTATACAGGTCTATCAGTCCAACTTTCCCACTGTGTCTCTGATCCGTTGAAATTATGATTCATGCCTTTTAATTGCCTGTAGTTGCCCAGTTCAGCTCAACTTTTATTCTGGCCTAATCCAGCCACCACTGGAGAATGCTATTGTATTGCATGCTATAATAATTCTATAACGTTACAAAACAGCTCAGGGACCAACCAGTGGAGGGATCAGCTGAAGCCCTCCCAGATCCTGGAGAACCTGGCCAGACTGAGAGGGATCCCTTCACCCAGCACCTCTGCTGACGGCAGCACTCTCTCCTTCGGGGGGAGAGACTACAGCCTGCTGGACTTTGGTACAGAAAACCATTAAGTAGCAAACCACACATTGTTAGCTAGGCAAGAGTTGTGTTAATAACTTGAGGGATGTGTAAATCACTTTAGACCTCCATGTAAACCATCCATTTCAATGGGAGATTTGCCCAAGAAGTTAGTATTCAACTATCTGAGGTACATTCAGTTCTATTGGAGGAGTTCCACAGATAAAGCAGAAATAATATTACTTTCTTCTTTAAAAAAAAATACATTTGGCATTTTACTTCAACCACAACATACAACATAGTGAATGTGTTAGTCATCTGAACGTCAACCCAAACTTCTGTCTCCTGACTTGAGTTGTGTGTCCTGTCGCTAGAGGCCAACAGAGTCATCCACCAGCACCTGGGTCCAGCCAGGGAGAGGATGGCCCTGCATGTCCTCAGTAAACAGGGTCTGGTGCCAGAGCATGTGGAAACCAGGACTCTCTACAGTACTTACCAACCTACACTGTCCCAGGTTAGTACCTTACACTTTCTAATACTTTCTAATAGCCGTCATTGTAAGCCAATGTAAATGTTTATAAGTGCTTCATGAAGTTTATAAGCATGTACAAAAAATGCATTTAGAAATAATGAAATGCTTATAGTTTATTATAGTTATTATAAAGTGTTTCCTTATTGCCCTCATGAAATGTCCAAACATTGTACTGCTATTATCAGGCCACATTATTCAAGAAAAAAAAGAAGTTATGTCTATACGAGGTGTTTGTTTGTTGTGTGACAACATGACATTGTCTAGAGCAGTGCTTCTCAAACCTCACCTCGGGGACCCCCAGACGTTTCACCATTTTGTTGTAGCTCTGAACTAGCACACCTGATTCAAGTAGTAAGGGCTTGATGTTGTTGTTGAGTTGACAAGTTGAATCAGCTCTGCTAGCTCTGGGGGTTCCCCAAGGAGAAAGATTTGAGAAAGGCTGGTCTAGGGAATACTTACCAATTGTATTGGCTCTCACTCTCCCCATTGTTAGGGAAAGATTCAGATGTGGGTGGACATCTTCCCCAAGAGCCTGGGTTTACTGGGACCTCCATGCCACATTACTCCACGCCAAGCCAAGAAGTGAGGGCCTTTATTACATTCATTAAAAAATAAAGAACCTGCACACTCAAAATGATATTTTTCATAATATTTGATGATAATTGGATTAAACCAGATCAAAGTATGATGACCAAAGTATGAGAAATGGCTGGTGGTGGTACATTGATGAAGTTTGATCATACACTTACTGGCTTCCTCCTCTGTGTTAAAAACTTGAACTCAGGAGGCAGGGTTAATTGAGGCTTTATGTGACATCACATACATTTTTATTCACCTCCTTTTAATACACCAATGGTAACATCTTATTCTCATACCTAATTTAAATAAGTACCACCTTGTAACCATCATCATTACATAGCTAGCTAGCTAGTCAATTGGTGACAAAATTTGACTGCAGAATTAGTGTTTTCCCCATCTATAGCAAAGTAACTTATAGGTTTCCTCTTTCATTTATGTTAGCTAGTTAATGGCTAGCTAGGTCATCAGCCAGCATGGGGAAAAAAGGGGGAAGGGTCATTCAAAACTTCTACTCAGTTGTCATGTCATCACATCTGTCAGTACTGCTATGAACTGCAACAGAAGAGATGTGCCAAATAGGAGATAAGAGGTTAGACCAAGTCATTGTTTTATAAGTCACAAGTAAGTCTCAAGTCTTAGCACTCAAGTCCCAAGTCAAGACAGGCAATTCCGAGTCAAGTCTCCAAGTAAAGACCGTCAAGTCTCAAGTCAAGTCTCAAGTCTTAAACTTTGAGTTTCGAGTCCTAAACAAGTCATGTGCTCTTCACCAATTCTAATACCATTTCATATTTTTAACAAGAGTAATAGTTAGTATATTACATTTACGCGAATCATGAATGCTTTTAAAAATATATACAGTTGAAGTCAGAATTTTACATACACTTAGGTTGAAGTCATTAAAACAATTTTTTCAACCACTCCACAAATTTGTTGTTAACAAATATAGTTTTGGCAAGTCGGTTAGGATATCTACTTTGTGCATGACACAAGTAAGTTTTCTAACAATTGTTTACATACAGTGAATTATAAGTTAAATAATCTGTATCACAATTCCAGTGGGTCAGAAGTTTACATACACTAAATTGACTGTGCCATTAAATTAAGCAGCTTGGAAAATTCCAGAAAATGTCATGGCATTAGAAGCTTCTGATAAGCTAATTGACCTAATTTGAGTCAATTGGAGGTATACCTGTGGATGTATTTCAAGGCCTACCTTCAAACTCAGTGCCTCTTTGCTTGACATCATGGGAAAATCTAAATAAATCAAAAAAATGCTCCAAAACCGCCATAAAAAAGCCAGGTATCAGGTATCTTTCCGGAAGTTAAAGCTCGGTCACAAATGGGTCTTCCAAATGGACAATGACCCCAAGCATACTTCCAAAGTTGTGGCAAAATGGCTCAAGGACAACAAAGTCAAGGTATTGGAGTGGCCATCACAAAGCCTTGACCTCAATCCCATAGGAAATTTGTGGGCAGAACTGAAAAAGCATGTGCGAGCAAGGAGGCCTACAAACCTGACTCATTTACACCAGCTCTGTCAGGAGGAATGGGCCAAAATTGACCCGACTATTTGTGGTAAGCTTATGGAAGGCTACCTGAAACATTTGACCCAAGTTAAACCATTTAAAGGCAATGCTACCAAATACTAATTGAGTGTATGTAAACTTCTGACCCACTGGGAATGTGGTGAAAGAAATAAAAGCTGAAATAAATCATTCTCTCTACTATTATTCTGACATTTCACATTCTTAAATTAAAGTGGTATCCTTACTGACTTAAGACGGGAAATTTTTACTCTGATTAAATGTCAAGAATTGTGAAAAACTGAGTTTAAATGTATTTGGCTCAAGTATATGTAATCTTCCAACTTCAAATGTGTATTTTGGTCACCCATAAGGCTATTTTAAATGGGAATCAGGATGACTGTGCGTGAATTGTGTCAATCTCATAGACTGTCAGTTCTTGCATTCTCAGTTCTGCTTATGAACTTGGTGGTTACATTCCCACCTCACACCTTTACATTTACCAAACAAAGTGGCAGTGTTAGGCTTTTTATTGAAATGGTAGATTGAGCCTTTAAGTGTGTGATATTTTTCAACAGGTACGTCATGCGGGCTATCGTCTGGAACACCACTGATGTCATACTAGATGAGACCAGCATCACCGGAGAGAATATGAGTGACATTTACGTCAAAGGGTATGGCAGAACATGATTGTCTACTCAATGGTACAGTATTGAGTGATTGGCTACTCATACAGATCATACTGTATTGCTGATCAAGCAAGGGCAGTGAACCCTACATTTTAAGTGTGCAAAAAATAAGTGAAAACCATGTGCACAGCTGTCCATATACTTTAGTTCTTGGTGCTGGTTCTAGCAGGAAAACATAGGTGTCCAAAACAAATGTAAAAAAATACACACAACCAACTTTGCCTTCATTATTATGTTGAAATCTTTTCATTGCAGAGTGCATGAGAGTGTGCCCCATTGCCGACTCGATTGGTGGCATACAGTAAACAGGGAATTGATAGAGAAATAATGATGTATGGTTGATCGAGTAAATAGGCGCAAGAGCAGTGGTGTCAAACTCATTTTGCCTTGAAGGCCGCATTCGGTGTTCAACGAGGTCTGAAGGGACGCACTGAATATTTGTTATAATTCCTCGCCGTCAAAACATGCAAAAAATAGTGCTCTATCCATTGTTTTGGGAATTTCCGATGCTCCCTGACTATCTAGCTTTCATTTTGGTGATTATAGCGAGCTGGAAACAGTCAAGAAACTGTATGAATGTAGGTCCATTGTCATTACTACACTGTTTAAATGTGGTTTTAGTCACTTTAAAGTATATTTATTTACAGGTGGATGCCAGGTATGGAGGAGGACAAGCAGAAGACAGACGTCCATTACAGATCCCTGGATGGTGATGGCAACTTCAACTGGCGGTTTGTCTTTGGCTTCGACTACCTGCCCACAGAGCAACTTTGCCTCGTTTCCAGAAAAGTGCGTTTGAAGAGATTTATTGTATTATTTATTGCCTTTATTTAGCAGACACTTTTATCCAAAGTGACTTAGTCATGTGTGTTGTGCATACATTTTATGTATGGTACCAGGAATCAAACCCACTATTCTGGTGTTGCAAGCGCCATGCCCTACCAACTGAGCTAACACATTCTCTTTTACAGTTATGCCCTAAAGTGAAACATTTTGACAAATTAAGTCAAAGTTTGACAGTAAATAATAGTTTCAGAAACTGATATGTTGGGTACATGTTGAGCTCCAGACTTATATACAAATGTGTTTGTTTGGTTTGTTGTCAGGAGCATTTTTGGAATCTGGACCAAACCGAGTTTCGGACCCCCCCAAAGTTGATCGTCCAGATTTGGGACAATGACAAATTCTCACTGGATGACTATCTGGGTAAGATACATGTATTTCCTCTGATCTAAACTAACTGATACAGAGTGTTTCTCTTTTTCTCATCGCCGGATGTCTCCAAAAATCTGACTGACTGGTTTGAATTAATTTATGTTTATTGTCCATGAAGACAATAACAAGAAACATCCATCAGCATTTGAAAACCAATCTTATTTCAACCCAGGTCTGCAGTACATAACATATAATGGTGAATAGGAAATGTGGGAAGGAAACAGTGAAATAAAGGGATTGCTAATGCAGTTTGTGTTGTATTTGGGACACAGGCACAGTTGAGCTGGATCTGCTTCATCTGATCCCCCCTGCCAAGACCCCTGAGAAATGCAGTCTGAAAATGTTACAAGGGGTTACAGGCTCCACACCTTCCAAACAACCACCGCCCAACTCTCTGTTCTCCCAGAAGTCTGTGCGGGGCTGGTGGCCCTGTATGATCGAGCAGGATAGGAAGCACATTCTGGGTGTAAGTCTTGTTGTAGTGAAACTGAGAGAAAAAGTTGCAAATTCTAAGTTCATTTTCCCATTTTGCCATGAATACAGAAAATATTGCAATTCTACATATTCTGCCATCGGGCGGAGAGAATATTTTGCCGTTTTAAAGCTAATTTACTGCAGTGCTACAATTTGTTCCATTACTTATGCCATGTTCATATGATACCTGGATGAGAGCGACTAACAAAATTGTCATTTAGCAGACGTTTTTATCCAGAGCGACTTACAGGAGCTCAGCTCAAGGGCACGTAAGATTTTTTACCTAGTCAGCTCTGGTATTTGAAACAGCGACCTTTCAGATACTGGCCCAAATCTCTTAACCGCTAGACTGCCTTTGTGCCCCCAAAATCAATGGAGGAACACTACCAAATTAAACAATTGCACCTTGTGTTTACTGTAACTGTGGTATGTGCTTGTCATACCTAGCTACCTTAAGATGAATGAAAGCCTCTCTGGATAAGACTAAGATGTAAATGTAAAATAAGTTAATACAGATTTCCTCAACATAGTGGATCAGGTGTCATTGTGGATTAATTTATAGCCAGAAATGCCTGCTCATAGGTGACAGTATTTAGTCACTTTGATCCTTTGCACAGTATTGATAAACATAATGACATTAAATGGATGTCTGAAGTCACAAGCTTTAGGGCTAAATGTGTTTATAGATCACAGAGAAGATGGATGAGAAAGTCTGTGGAGAGTTTATGACTGTCTCTGTGTTCCCATAGGGGAAAGTGGAGATGACCCTGGAAATAGTGGAAGAGAGGGAGGTAGAAGAGAGGCCTGCTGGGAAGGGCCGGGACGAACCCAACATGAACCCCAAACTGGACTTTCCCAAGTAAGACAACATCCACAAGTCACCTTTCAACCACCTATGACAATAACATTGTAGCTTGTACACTGTTAGTAGAATGTTTTAACATACAAACTACATAGCGCTATAACATTCAGTAACAACATGGCACCCAATAAGAGTCTTCATTTCAAACTGGGCTTGCCTAGGCCTACCCCCTAAAAAATATTTGCTTTGTTGTTTCTCTCTCCATACAGTCGCCCCGACACTTCCTTTTTCTGGTTCACCAGTCCATGCAAGACCATGAAGTTCATCATATGGCGCAGATTCAAATGGATCTTCATTGGTTTGATAGTCCTACTGCTTGTGCTCTTGTTCCTTGGGATCCTGCTGTACTCCCTACCAGTAAGATATATGTCCTTGTAATCTATAATACGAATATATCTATGCCACATAGAAGACACTTTCATCCATAGCAACTATAGTGAGTACATTGTGCATACATTTGTTGTGTTTGTATGTGATTCACTCATATAGTGTAAACAGGCAATGTGCATCATTCCTTTGATATACTGATTTGCAACATAATATGGTCAAATTAATGCAATAATTCCACTCCACGAATGCATCCTGCATATGAATATAACAGAGGATTTAACCTTACTTTAAATAAAAGTAAAATATGTGTTTTATTAATTAAATATTTTCTCTTTCTTCTCCAGAACTACATCTCAATGAAAATTGTGAAGCCTTTCTCTTAGGAGTTACTCTACGGGGCAGCTGAGTACTATGCCTGTCTTCGTCCAAGGGATAAGGCGACAGAAGTCTTCACACTCAGGCCCTCACAAACTCTATGCAATGTATTCCTATCAGCGTTGTCTTCAGAGTTGCGTGCATTATTTACATTTTTACACTTTATCAATCAAGGCTACACTTCACTTGCATTAAATACTGTAGCCACACAGCCCTTTTAATTGTACTGTACTTGTACTGTTCTTACCTGTCTGTCTTTCCCTGAAATACCGAAAGCGAAAGGAAAGGGAAAGGGGGTACCTAGTTAGTCGCACAACTGAATGCATTCAACCGATAATGTGTCTTCTGCATTTAATCAAATGCTATTTTGTATGCATGCTTTACTAAACCTAATATAGAGAGTGTGTCTTCGCTGATAGAATGAACTACTAACAACAAACACTGTTGTTGTGTCTTCAAACAATGTCCCAACATTCTAATAAGCCACTTCCTTAGACACCATACAGAGAAGGCCCCAACGCATTTCCAAGTAGGGGCATGAGATCATTTCTTGGTTGCAACAAAAATCCCATTTAATTTACTCACAGAATGTCTAGGTATGTCATACAGTCCGGGTAAATCAAGGTATGTCATACAGTCCGGGTAAATCCAGGTATGTCACACCTAATAAATGAAGCATGGTATCCATGTAAGCATAGACAGTTTTACTATAAATATTAATTGGGATCTAACTCAAAAAGGTACGCAAAATGATTAAGGTCAAATTTGATGATTGTCTTGAAATCAAAAGTTTAAATCCAAAGGTATTAATCCACAAATGAAACAGCATTATTAATCCACAAATGAAACAGTATTAATCACTCTAGTTTTTGGAAGGCATTTTTCTAGCAGGCTTCTAACCCCTGTTCTAATTTGGTTCCACCATAGAGGCATAAAGAAGGCTCATCATTGTATCTGTGCTATAATGGCTTCTGAGACAGGGTGGGCAGTGCAATTGAGGGCTATCTCAATTTTAAAGTAACTGTCCAGTGATAGTCACACTTTTAAAATGTCATGTTCTGATAACGCATACCCAAATAATGGTGTTGGCTCATCCTATACTAATTTGTGGCCAAAGCAGAAATTGGAGAAAAAACACTTTAAAATCCCAACCTCAAACTTGTATCTCAACCAGAAAAAAATGCTTGCTATTTCCTCATAGAGGATGATGACATCCTCCTGAGGAGGATGAGCTGGCCAATCAGCGGTCTACTCACATTAATATTGTACAGTTACTTTAAAGTAGTCCATTTCTTCTTATTAGACTTTTATGAGTCAGTAAACAAACTAAAAGGGTGCATACTGCCACCTGGAGTGTGTTGTCTGAACAGGTATAAAGCCAAGGTTGGGGATTTACTGCTACCTGTAGTTCTGGAATGTTTCCTCGGGAGTATAATTCATTGGCTGATCCCTCCTGATTACCTGGATGGAATTATGTGATCCTTCCTTAATTTAACCCATAAGAAGTCCCAAACAGTTAAAATGGTGAAAGCCCTCAATGGCAATGTTCATTCTGAAACAGGTTCTATCCATTTGGAGTCCTCTTTCTACCTCTATGGGTTCCACTGACACATCTTCTCTTTAACCCATTATATTTCCATATAAACAGTTTCCATACTGTGAATAATAACTTTAACATGTTTTCTTTTCACATACAAAATGGCTCTAAGAACTGTTGTGTTCCAATTTCATTTATATCAATAGGCTTTTCTATGTTTTAATAAAGAACAATGATTATGTACAAATGTGGCGGTTGCAGATTTACTGTAAATGTTTCTCTCCACACTGATCCCGAAGGCAGCGTTTTAGATCACTTACTGACACCTGGCTGGTGTAGTGGTAGTTCCGCAGCCCTGCTGCACACATGGCTAAAAGTGTCCATATAGGTTTGAATCTGGCCTACTGCCCTTTGTCACTACCATAGATTGTGTTGGTATACTGTGTCAGGACTCAATCAATCAATAGACAATTCCACCAATTTATCGATTGGCTGAATGATCTGTTGGCTGATTTTCAGCAAACTCAAGTCAGGAAAAGCACATTAAATTGTATAATTTGTATTGGTGATTCTACAGAAGTGGTTCAAATTGCTGTCCCCATTCAAAGTACTATTTAAAAAAACAGAAGACGTTTGAAGATGTATTTATATCATAATATATTCTAATGAATTCCAAGTCAATTACAAACATTGTTAAATTAATATAGTACAAAGTCATTGTTTAAATACCCATTCCTATTGAGAGGTGGCTGCCCCACACCCTGACTCCTAAAATTCATGTTTGAAAATAAGGCAATTAAAGATTTTTGTAACACTTTTATCAAATCTTGAGTTAGTTAGTATTATTACATTGAAAGATACTGATCTAATTAGTACACTCTTAGAAAAAAGGGTTCCAAAGAGGTTATTTGCAGAGCGACAGGGTTGTACCAAGAACCATTTACATCTGAAGAACCCTTTGTGGAAGACAAGGGTTCTTTATAAGGCAAAAAGTTCTACCTAGAACCTTTTTCATCCTAAGAACCGCTTTTCGAAAGAAAGGGTTCTTTAATGATTTTTTGGTAGGAAAAGGATTCTTTGGAAGGCAAGAGGGTTCTACTGTACATAGAACCCTTCTAAACTGAATAAGCTTTTAAATAGTGCCTAAGCATTAGTGTTTACCTCGGTGTTTAAACTTTAACATCAGGAGTTTGAGTCATCCGACAGGGGTGGGAATGTTTTAAACTGTACCTAAAGTATACTTCCAGTCGGAGTAGAATGTCACGGCCCCACCTGCTTTGGGGGAAAATGACCCGTGGTTACCCCATTGTCTCACAACAAAAACACCACCTTTTTGCTACCGACCAGAACATTAAGCTAGCCAAGACCAACCAACCAACCCAAACAAACTAACTATATGAAATAAGTTAAATGCTTTACCTGTGATTAAATGTTTTCCACACACATAGCTACATGTAGACTACTTGGACACTGAGTTCTCACATTTTCCCACTCTACTACACTGAATAGCCTGAAGCCACAGCGCTTTTCTCGCAGGATCTATTTCCCTACATGGGAGCATTGCGAACTGTAGGTCGTGATTTTTGACAAGTTACATGTACAACAACACAGCATCTTTTCGGCATGTTTTGTTATTTCTGTATAACAAAAAATAAATGTTTTTACATGGGGGTCAACGGGAAAGAATGTTTGTTTCCCCCAATTTGTGGGTGTGGTCGAGGGGAATGACTTCTTATGGCGTGAATATCGACCATCGAGTATATGGGAATATTTGTACATGTATCTGGTATTCCTGATGTGTCTGGGATTCCTGTGTGTCAGGTAGTTTTTAAACCAATTACACGCAGCGTGATCCAGGCCTATGACCAGGTCTAAAGCCAGATTGATGAACATTTACAATACATTTCTTAGATAAGAAAGTTCTTAGTTGAGAGTTAGACAGGTAACTCCAAGAGTTACCGGTCTAACAGAACACAGAGGGTTTCTTTAATAGTAGCCTCTCCAACAAAATTCAAGTAGAATCAGACATTCCCCAGGGCAGCTCTCTAGGCCCCTTAATTTTTCCTAATGCCCTGCCACTGGCTGAGTAAAGCCTGTGTCTTCATATATGCGGATGACTCAACACTATACACGCCGGCAAGTTAAATCAATGCAACACTTAAAGAGCTGCAGTCAGTTTCAGAATGGGTAGCAAGTAATAAGCTAGTCCTAAACATTTCAAAAACTAAAAGCATTGTATTTGGGACGAATAATGTGGAAATTGAGCAAGTCGAGGAGACTAAACTGCTTGGAGTGACCCTGGATTGTAAACTTGTGGTCAAAACATATTGATGCAACAGTAGCTAAGATGGGGAGAGGTCTGTCAATAATAAAGCGCTGCTCTGCCTTCTTAACAACAATATCAACAAGGCAGGTCTTACAGGCCCTAGTTTTGTCACACCTGGACTAATGCCCAGTCGTGTGATCAGGTGCCACAAAGAGGGACTTGGCATAATTACAACTGGCCCAGAACAGGGCAGCACGGCTGGCCCTTAAATGTACACGTAGAGCTAACATTAATAATATGCATGTCAATCTCTCATGACTCAAAATAGAGGAGAGATTGACTTCATCACTACTTGTTTTTTTACTCAAGCAGTAAAATCAGATTTTAAAAAACAGTGAGGACTGAAGAATCACATACAGGTACAAACACATAACATACACACTATACACTTGGATTGTGTGTTGTAGTAGGGGCCAGAAGGCACACAATGTATTGCCAGCAGCAACTCATGCGACACAGTCCCCCTCAAAAAGTAAACATTTGATTAGTAGAGACCCTACTGAGTATTTTCCACCCCAGTATTCCATATACAGTGTATTGCATTTGGGGCTATGGAGGGGTGGAGTGAAAGGCCAGCAGCAGGCCATGCAACACAGTCCCCCTCAAAAACTAAGGGAATGCAGGCGACAAGTTTAGATCTGCATATTATGCCCATTGAAACGCATTGGGCTTATTCAGGACAGATTTTGGTGACAGTAAGCCCTCTCGCCTCGCCTCTCCCTCTTTGCTGAAACTAGTGAGCGAAACAGCGCTGCTCTGTGTTACTATATGTAGCCCTTGTATCTGAAGCTGTCTGACCAGAAACATTATGACATGCCATACTCCTTATGTCCAGACAGCATCAGATACATGGTCTACACATACGGAGACAGAGGGGGATGTTTCGCTCGCTCGGATGCTTTACCTGAGATCATAAATCCGGCCCTAGCTATTTGGTGGCGCAAGTGGGGAAACTTCAGGTTGAGGATAAGTTTCACACATCCCCATATGCTACATTCATCCCTGAAATGTACCCAACAGCAACCCCACTGCAATAGTAGAACGAAGTCACTTAAGCACCACAGACAGATGCTGGCACTAAGACCGCACTCAGTCAGCTGTATTAGGAAATAAGCAAACAGGAAACCACTCACCCAGAGGCGTCGCTCTTAGTGGCCGTAGACTTTAATGCAGGGAAACTTAAATCAGTTCTACCAAATTTCTATCAACATGTTAAATGTGCAACCAGAGGAAAAACAAATCTAGATCACCTGTACTCCACACACAGACATGCGTACAAAGCTCTCCCTCGCACTCCATTTGGTAAATCTGAATCAATTCTATCCTCCGGATTCCTGCTTACAAGCTAAAATTAAAGCAGGAGCACCAGTGACTCGGTCTATAAAAAAGTGGTCAGATGAAGCAGATGCTAAACTACAGGACTGTTTTACTATCACAGACTGGAACATGTTCCGGGATTCTTCCGATGGCATTGAGGAGTACACCACATCAGTCACTGGCTTCATCAATAAGTGCATCGAGGACGTCGTCCTCACAGTGACTGTACATACATACTCCAACCAGAAGCCATGGATTACAGGCAACATTCGCACTGAGCTAAAGGGTAGAGCTCCCGCTTTCAAAGTGCATGACTCTAACCCGGAAGCTTACAAGAAATCCTGCTATGCCCTGCGACGAACCATCAAACAGGCAAAGTGTCAATACAGGGCTAAGATTGAATCACACTACACCGGCTCCGACGCTCGTCTTATGTGGCAGGGCTTGCAAACTATTACAGACTACAATGGGAAGCACAGCCGTGAGCTGCCCAGTGACACAAGCCTACCAGACGAGCTAAATCACTTATATGCTCGCTTCGAGGCGAGCAACACTGAAGCATGCATGAGAGCTGTTCCGGATGACTGTGTGATCACGCTCTCCGTAGCTGACGTGAGTAAGACCTTTAAACAGGTCAACATACACAAGGCTGCAGGGCCAGACGGATTACCAGGACCTGTGCTCCGGGCATGTGCTGACCAACTGGCAGGTGTCTTCACTGACATTTTCAACAAGTCCCTGATTGAAAACAACGTTTTCATCTTTTGAGCTTCTAGTCATGAAATCTATGCAGCCTCCTCAATCACTTTTTATAGCTACTGTTTACAGGCCTCCTGGGCCATATACAGCGTTCATCACTGAGTTCCCTGAATTCCTATCAGACCTTGTAGTCATAGTAGATAATATTCTATTTTTGGAAAAGTCCACAGACCCATTCCAAAAGGCTTTCGGAGCCATCATCGACTCAGGGGGGTTTGTCCAACATGTCTCTGGACCTACTCACTGCCACAGTCATACTCTGGACCTAGTTTTGTCCCATGGAATAAATGTTGTGGACCTTAATGTTTTTCCTCATAATCCTGGACTATTGGACCACCATTTTATTACTTTTGCAATCGCAACAAATAATCTGCTCTAACCCCAACCAAGGAGCATCAAAAGTCGTGCTAGAAATTCTCAGACAACCCAAAGATTCCTTGATGCCCTTCCAGACTCCCTCTGCCTACCCAAGGACGTCAGAGGACAAAAATCAGTTAACCACCTAACTGAGGAACTCAATTTAACCTTGCGCAATACCCTAGATGCAGTTGCACCCCTTAAAACTAAAAACATTTGTCATAAGAAACTAGCTCCCTGGTATACAGAAAATACCCGAGCTCTGAAGCAAGCTTCCAGAAAATTGGAACGGAAATGGCGCCACACCAAACTGGAAGTCTTCCGACTAGATTGGAAAGACAGTACCATGCAGTATCGAAGAGCCCTCACTGCTGCTCGATCATTCTAGTTTTCCAACTTAATTGAAGAAAATAAGAACAATCCAAAATGTATTTTTGATACAGTTTGTCTCTGTGAATGGTTTCCTGAGGCTCTGCATCTGTCCTCGTGCTCCTAGACCTTAGTGCTGCTTTTGATACCATCGATCACCACATTCTTTTGGAGAGATTGGAAACCCAAATTGGTCTACACGGACAAGTTTTGGCCTGGTTTAGATCTTATCTGTCGGAAGGATATCAGTTTGTCTCTGTGAATGGTTTGTCCTCTGACAAATCAACTGTAAATTTTGGTTTTCCTCAAGGTTTCGTTTTAGGACCACTATTGTTTTCACTATATATTTTTACCTCTTGGGGATGTCATTCGAAAACATAATGTTAACTTTCACTGCTATGCAGATGACACACAGCTGTACATTTCAATGAAACATGGTGAAGCCCCAAAATTGCCCTCGCTAGAAGCCTGTGTTTCAGAAATAAGGAAGTGGATGGCTGCAAACTTTCTACTTTTAAACTCGGACAAAACAGAGATGCTTGTTCTAGGTCCCTGTTGAATCTGACAATTAATCTTGATGGTTGTACAGTCGTCTCAAATAAAACTGTGAAGGACCTCGGCGTTACTCTGGACCGTGATCTCTCTTTTTTAATTTTTTTAATTTTTATTGAATTTGACCCCTTTTCTCCCCAATTTCGTGGTATCCAATTGTTAGTAATTACTATCTTGTCTCATCGCTACAACTCCGGTACGAGCTCGGGAGAGACGAAGGTCGAAAGCCATGCGTCCTCCGAAACACAACCCAACCAAGCCGCACTGCTTCTTAACACAGCGCGCCTCCAACCCGGAAGCCAGCCGCACCAATGTGTCGGAGGAAACACTGTGCACCTGGCTACCTTGGTTAGCACGAACTGCGCCCGGCCCGCCACAGGAGTTGCTGGTGCGCGATGAGACAAGGATATCCCTACCGGCCAAACCCTCCCTAACCCGGACGACGCTAGTCCAATTGTGCGTCGCCCCACGGACCTCCCGGTTGCGGCTGGCTGCGACAGAGCCTGGGCGCGAACCCAGAGTCTCAAATCCAAATCAAATCAAATTTATTTGTCACATACACATGGTTAGCAGATGTTAATGTGAGTGTAGCGAAATGCTTGTGCTTCTAGTTCTGACAATGCAGTAACAACCAACGAGTAATCTAACTAACAATTCCAAAACTACTACCTTATACACACAACTGTAAATGGATAAAGAATATGTACATAAAGATATGTGAATGAGTGATGGTACAGAGCGGCATATGCAGTAGATGGTATCGAGTACAGTATATACATATGAGATGAGTATGTAAACAAAGTGGCAAAGTTTAAAGTGGCTAGTGATACATGTATTACATAAAGATGCAGTAGATGATATAGAGTACAGTATATACGTATACATATGAGATGAATAATGTAGGGTATGTAAACATTATATTAAGTAGCATTGTTTAAAGTGGCTAGTCATACAGTGGGGCAAAAAAGTATTTAGTCAGCCACCAATTGTACAAGTTCTCCCACTTAAAAAGATGAGAGAGGCCTGTCATTTTCATCATGGGTACACTTCAACTATGACAGACAAAATGAGAAAAAAAATCCAAAAAATCACATTGTAGGATTTTTTATGAATTCATTTGCAAATGGTGGTGGAAAATAAGTATTTGGTCAATAACAAAAGTTTATCTCAATACTTTGTTATATATCCTTTGTTGGCAATGACAGAGGTCAAACGTTTTCTGTAAGTCCTCACAAGGTTTTCACACACTGTTGCTGGTATTTTGGCCCATTCCTCCATGCAGATCTCCTCTAGAGCAGTGGTGTTTTGGGGCTGTTGCTGGGCAACACGGACTTTCAACTCCCTCCAAAGATTTTCTATGGGGTTGAGATCTGGAGACTGGCTAGGCCACTCCAGGACCTTGAAATGCTTCTTACGAAGCCACTCCTTCGTTGCCCGGGTGGTGTGTTTGGGATCATTGTCATGTTGAAAGACCCAGCCACGTTTCATCTTCAATGCCCTTGCTGATGGAAGGAGGTTTTCATTCAAAATCTCACGATACATGGCCCCATTCATTCTTTCCTTTAAACGGATCAGTCGTCCTGGTCCCTTTACAGAAAAACAGCCCCAAAGCATGATGTTTCCACCCCCATGCTTCACAATAGGTATGGTGTTCTTTGGATGCAAATTCTTTGTCCTCCAAACACGACGAGTTGAGTTTTTACCAAAAAGTTCTATTTTGGTTTCATCTGACCATATGACATTCTCACAATCTTCTTCTGGATCATCCAAATGCTCTCTAGCAAACTTCAGACGGGCCTGGACATGTACTGGCTTAAGCAGGGGGACACGTCTGGCACTGCAGGATTTCAGTCCCTGGCGGCATAGTGTGTTACTGATGGTAGGCTTTGTTACTTTGGTCCCAGCTCTCTGCAGGTTATTCACTAGGTCCCCCCGTGTGGTTCTGGGATTTTTGCTCACCGTTCTTGTGATCATTTTGACCCCACGGGGTGAGATCTTGCATGGAGCCCCAGATCGAGGGAGATTATCAGTGGTCTTGTATGTCTTCCATGTCCTAATAATTGCTCCCACAGTTGATTTCTTCAAACCAAGCTGCTTACCTATTGCAGATTCAGTCTTCCCAGCCTGGTGCAGGTCTACAATTTTGTTTCTGGTGTCCTTTGACAGCTCTTTGGTCTTGGCCATAGTGGAGATTGGAGTGTGACTGTTTGAGGTTGTAGACAGGTGTCTTTTATACTGATAACAAGTTCAAACAGGTGCCATCAATACAGGTAACGAGTGGAGGACAGAGGAGCCTCTTAAAGAAGAAGTTACAGGTCTGTGAGAGCCAGAAATCTTGCTTGTTTGTAGGTGACCAAATACTTATTTTCCACCATAATTTGCAAATAAATTCATTAAAAATCCTAAAATGTGATTTTCTGGATTTTTGTCTTCTAATTTTGTCTGTCATAGTTGACGTGTACATATGATGAAAATTACAGGCCTCTCTCATCTTTTTAAGTGGGAGAACTTGCACAATTGGTGGCTGACTAAATGCTTTTTTGCCTCACTGTATATTTTACATCAATTCCCATCAATTCCCACAGCACTGACATAGTCCTCCTGTCTGGGTTGGCACCCCCCTTGGGTTGTGCCGTGGCGGAGATCTTTGTGGGCTATACTCTGCCTTGTCTCAGGATGGTAAGTTGGTGGTTGAAGATATCCCTCTAGTGGTGTTGGGGCTGTGCTTTGGAAAAGTGGGTGGGGTTATATCCTGCCTGTTTGGCCCTGTCTGGGGGTATCATCGGATGGGGCCACAGTGTCTCCTGACACCTCCTGTCTCAGCCTCCACTATTTATGCTGCAGTAGTTTATGTGTCGGGGGCTAGGGTCAGTCTGTTATATCTGGAGTATTTCTCCTGTCCTGTGTGAATTTAAGTATGCTCTCTCTAATTCTCTCTTTCTCTCTTTCTTTCTTTCTTTCTCTTTCTCGGGGGACCTGAGCCCTAGGACCATGCCTCAGGACTACCTTGCATGATGACTCCTTTCTGTCCCCAGTCCACCTGGCCGTGCTGCTGCTCCAGTTTCAACTGTTCTGCCTGCGGCTATGGAACCCTGACCTGTTCACCGGACGTGCTACCTGTCCCAGACCTGCTGTTTTCTGCAGGAGTGGTAGAGATACTCTCAATGATCGGCTATGAAAAGCCAACTGACATTTACTCCTGAGGTGCTGACTTGTTGCACCCTCGACAACTACTGTGATTATTATTATTTGACCATGCTGGTCATTTATGCACATTTGAATATCTTGGCCATGTTCTGTTATAATCTCCACCCGACACAGCCAGAAGAGGACTGGCCACCCCTCATAGCCTGGTTCCTCTCTAGGTTTCTTCCTAGGGTTTGGCCTTTCTAGAGAGTTTTTCCTAGCCACTGTGCTTCTACACCTGCATTGCTTGCTGTTTGGGGTTTTAGGCTGGGTTTCTGTAGAGCACTTTGATATATCAGCTGATGTAAGAAGGGCTATATAAATACATTTGATTGATGAGCCTACCAGATGAGCTAAATAACTTCTATGCTTGCTTCAAGGCAAGCAACACTGAAGCACGCATGAGAGCATCAGCTGTTCCGGATGACTGTGTGATCACGTTCTCCACAGCCGATGTGAGGAAGACCTTTAAACTGGTCAACAGACCTTTAAACCAGGACATGTACTCCGAGCATGCGCTGACCAACTGACAAGTGTCTTCACTGACATTTTCACCCTGTCCCTGGCCGAGTCTGTAATAACAACATGTTTCAAGCAGACCACCATAGTCCCTGTGCCCAAGAACACCAAGGCAACCTGCCCAAATGGCTAGTGACCCGTAGCACTCACGTCTGTAGCCACGAAGTGCTTTGAAAGGCTGGTCATGGCTCACATCAACACCATTATCCCAGAAACCCTAGACCCACTCTAATTTGCATACCTCCCCAACAGATTCACAGATGATGCAATCTCTATTGCACTTCACACTGCCTTTTCCCACCTGCGCAAAAGGAACACCTATGTGAGAATGCTATTCATTGACTACAGCTCAGCGTTCAACACCATAGTGCCCTCAAAGCTCATCACTAAGCAAAGGACCCTAGGACTAAACACCTCCCTCTGCAACTGGATCCTGGACTTCTTGACGGGCCACCTCCAGGTGGTAAGGGTAGGTAACAACACATCTGCCACACTGATCCTCAATACGGGAGCTCATCAGGGGTGCATGCTCAGTCCTCTCCTGTACTCCCTGTTCACCCATGACTGCATGGCCAAGCAAGACTCCAACACCATCATTAACTTTGCCGACGACACAACAGTGATAGGCCTGATCACCGACAATGATGAGACAACCTATAGGGAGGAGGTCAGAGACCTGGCAGTGTGGTGCCAGGATAACAACCTCTCCCTCAACGTGATCAAGACAAAGGAGATGAGTGTGGACTACAGGAAGAGGAGGACCGAGCACGTCCTCATTCTCATCAACGGGACTGTAGTGGAGCAGGTTGAGAGCTTCAAGTTCCTTGGTGTCCACATCACCAACAAACTATCATGGTCCAAACACACTAAGATAACATCTATTCCCCCTCAGGAGACTGAAAAGAGCATCCTGACTGGCTGCATCACTGCCAGGTATGGCAATTGCTCGGCCTCCGACTGCAAGGCACCACAGAAGGTAGTGCGTATGGCCCAGTACATCACTGGGGCCAAGCTTCCTGCCGTCCAGGACCTCTATACCAGGCGGTGTCAGTGGAAGTCCCTAAAAATTGCCAACGACTCCAGCCACCCTGGTCATAGACTGTTCTCTCTGCTACCGCACAGCAAGCAGTACCGGAGCGCCAAGCCTAGGTCCAAAATGGTTCTTAACAGCTTCTACCCCCAAGCCATAAGACTCCTGAACAGCTAATCAAAGGGCTACCCAGACTATTTGCATTGCCCCCCTCTTTTACACTGCTGCTACTCCCTGTTTATTATCTATGCATAGTCACTTTAACTCTACCTACAGTACATGTACATATTACCTCAATTACCTCAACTAACCGGTGCCCCCCGCACATTGACTCTGTTCCGGTACCAACTGTATATAGCCTTGCTGCTGTTATTTTACTGCTGCTGTTGAATTATTTGTTACTTTTATTTTTTATTTTTTTACTTATCTATTTTTTACTTAACACTTTTTTTTTTCTTAAAACTGCATTGCTGGTTAATGGATTGGAAGTAAGCATTTCACTGTAAGGTCTACACCCGCATTTTACTAATACAATTTGATTTGATCACTCAGCTCTCAGCTGCTCAACATGCAGTAAGTCATTGTTTTGCAGGCCAGGGGTGTCCGTATAGCCTCTCCCCGCTAACTATTGGTTTAATTTAAACAGCATTGTTCCATAATGTTACAGTATTAGTTAAACCTGTTCAGTTTACTAGTAGTATGCAAATGTTTGGTGGCACCAAAAGAAAGGAAAATGTGTGTCTGGTAAAATAATCTGTAGTATTGTGTAGGCTGTAGCAATATCTTATTAGTTAACTATGATTTGAAGTAGGTTTATCTAGCTGTCTTATTTTGTATTTGTTCAATGCCTCAATTGATTTCAGAAGTTATATTGGATATACCGTATGTCTGTACAGATTCCTGGTTCGAATCAACCCAAGATGATGAACCCTAAAGATGGGACAAAGTGCATGACAAGGTGGCCCAGAGGAATTCAGCTGTTCTGCATGAAGACCTCTAGTGAGGTAAGAACACACACATACACACATGCGATACCAGCTTGATATGTCCCTTGTCACCTGTGTTTTTACCTACAGAGTAACAGCTCTGGAGCTCTCTGTCTCATATTATTTCTTGCTCTATGCTTGACCTAGGGTTTGAGTAGAGCTGACAAATCAGAACTGAGTAGGATTGCTAGGGAGCCCCATGAGGAGCACCTGATACTGCACTGACTTCTCTGTTCTGGATGCTCTCCCGCCCAAACTGTCCCAATGTGTTTCCCCACCTCTGAACCCCCTTACCCCAAATGGAGTTGCCCCTGATCCTAGATCTATGATCAATCCCAATTTTAACTCCCTCTCTTTGTCGCTCTCTCCCCATTAAATTAGTGTTGCAATGATGTTCTTATTTGGTTAACTGTTGTTACTTATATTGTCAATTCTGTTGTTTAATTAGTTTTTTTACCACTTTGAATACATGTATTTTATCTAAAAATGTATTGTTTTTCTAACATTTAGATTTCCGAGAGAATTTCAGTGTACATTTACAGCATTATCCTGGCACCAGAATTGCAAGCTTAATACTGTAATTATGCTTTGCAGCAGAGATTATGTAATATATTTCACAGTAGTATTTTCCTTACTGTAAAACATTACAGCATCCCTCTAAATTTACAGCAGGGATTCTGTAATATGTTTTACAATAAGGAAAATAGTACTGTAAAATATATTACAGCATCTCTGCTGTAAACAAAATTACAGTATTAAGCTTGCAACTCTGGTGGCAGTATAATGCTGTAAATTTACAAGGAAAAGTGTTACGGTGTAACTCACAAATAAACCATGACCTGTAAATATGTAAAAGATATTTCACAAATATTGACCATGTGTCACTTAAACAATAAGGCACGAGGGGTTGTGGTATATGGCCAATATACCACGGCTAAGGGCTGTTCCTATGCATGACGCATCGCGGAGTGAGGTGCCTTACTGCTATTATATACTGGTTACCAACGTAATTAGAGCAGTAAAAATGAATGTTTTGTCATACCCGTGGTATACGGTCTGATATACCACGTCTGTCAGCCAATCAGCATTCAGGGCTGGAATCACCCAGTTTATAAAAATAAATATATGATCTGTAAATACACTGCTCAAAGAAATAAAGGGAACACTAAAATAACACATCTTAGATCTGAAAGAATGAAATATTCTTATTAAATACTTTTTATTTACATAGTTGAATGTGCTGACAACAAAATCACAAAAATTATCAATGGAAATCAAATTTATCAACCCATGGAGGTCTGGATTTGGAGTCGCACTCAAAATTAAAGTGGAAAACCACACTACAGGCTGATCCAACTTTGATGTAATGTCCAAAAAAAAAGTAAAAATGAGGCTCAGTAGTGTGTGTGGCCTCCACGTGCCTGTATGACCTCCCTACAATGCCTGGGCATGCTCCTGATGAGGTGGCGGATGTTCTCCTGAGGGATCTCCTCCCAGACCTGGACTAAAGCATCCGCCAACTCCTGGACAGTCTGTGGTGCAACATGGCGTTGGTGGATGGAGCGAGACATGATGTCCCAGATGTGCTCAATTGGATTCAGGTCTGGGGAACGGGCGGGCCAGTCCATAGCATCAATGCCTTCCTCTTGCAGGAACTGCTGACACACTCCAGCCACATGAGGTCTAGCATTGTCTTGCATTAGGAGGAACCCAGGGCCAACCGCACCAGCATATGGGCTCACAAGGGGTCTGAGGATCTCATCTCGGTACCTAATGGCAGTCAGGCTACCTCTGGCGAGCACATGGAGGGCTGTGCGGCCCCCCAAAGAAATGCCACCCCACACCATGACTGACCCACCGCCAAACCGGTCATAGTGGAGGATGTTGCAGGCAGCAGAACGTTCTCCACGGCGTCTCCAGACTCTGTCACGTACTCAGTGAACCTGCTTTCATCTGTGAAAAGAATTTGCCAATCTTGGTGTTCTCTGGCAAATGCCAAACGTCCTACACGGTGTTGAGCTGTAAGCACAACCCCCACCTGTGGACGTTGGGCCCTCATGGAGTCTGTTTCTGACCGTTTGAGCAGACACATGCACATTTGTGGCCTGCTGGAGGTCATTTTGCAGGGCTCTGGCAGTGCTCCTCCTTGCACAAAGGCGGAGGTAGCGGTCCTGCTGCTGGGTTGTTGCCCTCCTACGGCCTCCTCCACGTCTCCTGATGTACTGGCCTGTCTCCTGGTAGCGCCTCCATGCTCTGGACACTACGCTGACAGACACAGCAAACCTTCTTGTCACAGCTCACATTGATGTGCCATCCTGGATGATCTGCACTACCTGAGCCACTTGTGTGGGTTGTAGACTCCGTCTCATGCTACCACTAGAGTGAAAGCACCACCAGCATTCAAAAGTGACCAAAACATCAGCCAGGAAGCATAGGAACTGAGAAGTGGTCTGTGGTCACCGCCTGCAGAACCACTCCTTTATTGAGGGTGTCTTGCTAATTGCCTATAATTTCCACCTGTTGTCTATTCCATTTGCACAACAGCATTTGAAATATATTGTTAATCAGTGTTGCTTCCTAAGTGGACAGTTTGATTTCACAGAAGTGTGATTGACTTGGAGTTACATTGTGTTGTTTAAGTGTTCCCTTTATTTTTTTTGAGCAGTGTATATTCATCATAGATCACACATAAAACTACAATTTGAACAAATGTAGAACGATTTGTGAGCAAATGTTCAGAAATCCCTAACATTTAAATATGTGGAATGTACATTTGCACATTCAAAAAGTGCTTGCGGATCTGTATTCTGTGTTTACAGAATTTTGAGATATTCTCCCTCACCTGTCCATGTACTGCAATCCACAAATGTAGCTTCAGATGAGTCGGCTATCTCTATTCATTGGATAATCTTTGTCACGTGACGAGCAATGATGAATTTACATCACGACTGTGCACTTCTTGTTCTTAGCTAGAAGAAAGAACAGCTTCATGAAATGTGAGTATAACGTTTATTTATTCAACAAATTATGTTAAAATGTTCAACAAAGGACTTTCGTATGAATATTACATTTGACCATTGGGTGCATGCAATGCCGAGTGTGTGTATCGACAGCTAGCAGGCGATCTCGTCACCTGCTCAGACAAACCACCTAAATTAAACTTACTAACGTTAGCAGTGGTTGAAAAAGCACCCAATTGTCATACTTGATTAAAAGTAAAGATACCTTAATAGAAAATGAGTCAAGTAAGTCATCCAGTAAAACACTACTTGAGTAAAAGTCTAAAGTATTTGTTTTGAAATATACTTAAGTATCAAAAGTAAATGTAATTGCTAAAATATACATATCTATCGAAAGTAAAAAGAATTTCAAATTCCTTCCTGATTAGAAATGTTAGAATCCAAATCAAATCAAATCAAATTTATTTATATAGCCCTTCGTACATCAGCTGATATCTCAAAGTGCTGTACAGAAACCAGCTACTGTTTTCTGCTCCGTTTAGGCTTGCAAGCTAGCCAAGTCATTTGTTGTGCATCCTTAGATAAATGTATTAATGTTGTTTCCTAGTCAATACATGCATTCTGTGTCTGAGTACTGTCAATACATCTCTGTATTGTGTTGCATCGTTGCTGGGCAATGTTGCCTGTTCAATAAAAGGCACAGTTGTAAAAATTATGAACCTGACAATAACTCTTGACCAGCTGCTTTTGGACCCTACTGCAACTCCCCACTGGTCAATCTCCCATTTATTTCAAACCTTTCCTTTAGTTGTTTGATCTGACAGCTGACTCGCCCAAGGACCCACAGCAGCGTTTCCCAAAAACGGTCCTGGGGACCCAAAGAGGTGGACTTTTTGAGGTTTTGTCCTAGCATGACTACACAGCTGATTCAGGGTAATTGGTCAAATTGATTATTTGAGTCAGCTGTCAAGACCAACCTGTACAAACACTCCTTTACCCCTAATGGCCATTGCAGGCAGGCAAGTAAGTCTGTGAACAGGAACTGGTATCAATGTCCTTGGTCATCATAACATGGGGATGATGATGGTAATGTGATGGTGTTGCTGATGATGATTTTGGTAAGCATGTTTTTGATGCGATTTGAGGATGTGCACAGTGCGCTTTGCTTGTTATGTAACTTTGTACTATTGCTATTTTTACAGATCCACGTGTACTTCTTGAATGCGCAAATACAGTTTCCACAGTTGTAAATGTTAGGGATTTCTGCATATTTGCGCACAAATCTTTGTACATTTGTTCAAATTGTAGTTTTATTTGTGAGCTATGTTGAATATATTTACAGATCATATTTATTTCTTGATTTATGGTTAATATTTATACAGTTTCACAGATTATGGTTTAATTTGTGAAATATATATACATATTTCTGGACTATAGTTTTATTTTAATATATTCACACATCAAAGTTTTATTTGTAAATTATGTTGAATTTTCGCACGGATCGTGGTAGACACATTTACAGAATAAAGAAACAAATCTCACTCCGTACGTAAATGGAACGAAACGGAACAGTTCGCGCAGGCGCGTTTCATTGTTTTGACTGAAAATGCCGTCGGTTTCGAAAACGGCGGCGAACGCTTCTCCTCAAACCGAGAAACCAACCCACTATACGTAAGTAAAGCAAACGTTAAATGGACAAAGACGTATTCCTTAAAATATCGTGCTTCTTTTATGTACAGAATATTGTTTTATAGTTGGACTGCTTGATATTTCTTCACTCGTAGTGCAGTAAAACATGGTGCTTTTCCTTTTGTAAATTCTTCCCAATGCACGCAGTTAGCCTAGCGCTAACTTGCTAGATACATATTCAAATTGATACTGTAACTGAATTTTAACAAATACGTGTGTATAATTGTATTGTGTGACCGTGAAAATGTTCCACATAAAAAAGAGGCGTAACATTAAAAAGCGGAATTCGCAGGAACTTGGTTGGTGGTTAACGTTAGCTAGCCAGTCAACGTGCTAGCGTGGACTGGGTAACGTTAGCGAAGTTGAATGGTTTGCCAGCCAGCAGTGTTATCCTTTTCCACCTCGGCCTTATTTGCTGTCTGTCTACGCATATGTTTTGACGTACGTTCTGGTTGTTTGATAGAAGGCAACGTCGAATATCTTGCGTGGATTGTATGTGAATGGTCAAGGTAGATAGCTTCTAGCTATCACTACCAAGTAGTTTTATCAGTTCGAGTGATTGTAAAATTCAGCTACATAGCTAGTGTCAATCAAATATTCGTTGTAGATGGTGTAAACGTTTATCTCCTTACCTTTAGCATAGCTATTGTTTACTTTAAATTTCAAATAGCGAAGCTGTAATATTTATATCAAAGTTAGATGTGATATTCCCCTTGAGCTTTGGACTCCGATACTTTTTTACACGATGTCAGGTGGTGTCTTTCATTAACACCGCCTTTGTCTTTCCATTTTGCAGATATTTGAAGGAGTTTAGGACCGAACAGTGCCCCCTCTTCTTGCAGCACAAGTGCACACAACATAGACCCTTTACATGTTTTCATTGGCATTTCCTCAACCAGAGGCGACGACGACCGATTAGAAGAAGAGATGGAACTTTTAACTACAGCCCTGACGTTTATTGCACAAAATATGACGAGACTACGGGCATTTGCCCAGATGGAGAGGAGTAAGTGTGAAGCTTCAATTTTTTTTCTTCTGTGAATTATTATTGTCTGGGTAGATTGTTGCTACTGTATCATGCTTATCAATGTTGTGGCTGTTGTTCATTCCGGTTGAGAATTAACTCAATTTGTGCAGGTTGCCAGTTTAGTCAGCACACTTATAACTGTGTTGCTAACATTTTATGGATGCTGCATTGTTTCAGTAGGAAGTCAGATTCATGCGAATTCCTGACGTGAATGATCCTCGTTGCACAGAATTCAGCTCGCACTACGAGCTTGGTGATGACCTAGCTTGCACATGGTGTTGTTGACTTGTCTATTGTTCGAGCTAATGTCGATCCGCATGGCCTCCTATGGCCCCGGAGTGGGACGACAGACGTTCTCAATAATGCGGAACCAATTGAATGATTCAACCACATTCATTGTCATTTCATGGATGTTTTTTTGTAATTCTCGCTGGACACGTCTGTTTTGAGCTGCAGAGTGGGGTTGAGCTTTTTCCTCCAGTTTGCGAGGAAACGATGAACACACCCCCTGTTTTCTTGCTTATGATTGAACCGCCTTTGCACATAGCCTTCTCCCATTGGTCGAACAAGCAATGTTTATTGTTCATGAGTCCGTTGAAAATGAGGTCGCTTTGAACGAGTTTCTGCTTTGTATTTGTATCCTTAATGTTGTTAAAAGTACTTATACATGGACGTGTCTGGTTTTTACCACTTGCACTTTATCGTTATGTTCATTGAATCCTAAGAAGCATGAATTGATACTTTTCCGTGTGGTTTCATGCAAGTACAATTCAAGTATCAGCTCAGCCTAAGAATAACTACTCTTTTATGGTAATTAATAGAGATATACTGAGGGGTAGAAATGAAGTATGTAAGTCTTTTATATATTCTTGCTCTATTATTTAATGGCTACTGCAGCATTTTTAGGCCCAACCCTCAAAGCATCAGCTAATTTCACTTTATTTTTTTAAACAAAATCAGAGGAACATATTTCGAATGTTTGGGGTATGCCACTTCAGCTCATTCTTAGAACTGTAGTTTTCGTTACTGGTGTGACATCAATCTACTGAAAATGAAAGTAACAAAGAATAGGCCTTATGAGCCTACATATTGTGTCTTTACAAATCATGATAATGATAGCATAAACAAATGGTAATAGCCTAAAATATTTGTGACATGATATAGCGTGTCAGGTTGGGCGGATACAGTTTGTCACTTGAGATTACATATAAGAAGGCTTGTGGTGGTGCGGATAGACACCAAAGGAAGGATGAATTAAATTAATAAATTAGCAGTTCATCTGCATCTAACTAAAATAAAAGCTACAGTATTCAGTTACCTGGTGTAACAAAGTCACGGGGTTATTGTAGAAAAAAACACACACAAAAAATAATGCTACCCTGTAGTGGGCGGCAGGGTAGCCTAGTGGTTAGAGCGTTGGACTAATAACCGGAAGGTTGCAAGTTCAAATCCCTGAGCTGACGAGGTACAAATCTGTCGTTCTGCCCCTGAACGGCCTGTCATTGGTACCTACACCAAATCTCCAGTATTTTTCCTTCATAGAGAACACGCTATCTTCTTTTTCAATAGGGAGCCAATCACAATTCTTATTGTATCAGCCCTTAAGTATTGAAATAGAATTGTGAAGTCCCAGGCATTTCCCAGCCCTACTAACCTGTCCTGAGTAATATTACAAAATGCTCATGCTTGGCCTACTGGAGCAGATGTACTTGTTAGTATACTTACTGACAGCTCTATCAGTTAAAAGAAAAATATTAACATTTCCATTTTTATCTTTTATTTAACTAGGCAAGTCAAATTCTTATTTTCAATGACAGCCTAGGAACAGTGGGTTAACTGCGTTGTTCAGGTTCAGAACGACATATTTTTACCTTGTCAGCTCAGGGATTCGTTCTTGCAACCTTTCACTTACTAGTACAATGCTCTAACCACTAGGCTACCGGCCACCCGATGTGTTGGTTGGGGATTTTACAAGTCTCCCTACAAAATTAACAGAATTTAAAGGTTCACTGAAAGGAAGCAAGCTATACAGCTAATAACCTAGCCTATTTAATAAGACAGGATGGATGTTCTAGATTATATCTTGAGAAAGATGCTGTTCAACATTAAGAAGAACAGCTCTGAAACATGATATTCAAGCCACTTCTATAATTTGGGCCTATTTGTGTCAGAGCACCATAAAGAAATTGAGTAACTCGAGACGTCTCACTCACTAGTTCAATGACAATCATCAATGGCACCGGTCTGGTTAAAGTGTGTTGGTCAGATCCACAGTTTAGTGATATCTAGAGGTAGAGACTAGCTGTGATGTTAAAAGTATTTGTGGCAAATGTGTAGCATACTGAATACTTTATAGTGGTTTATCATTGAGAGGTTGAGTTCCAGTTTCCTATATCAGTGTATTTGGAATTTCACAGCAGAAAGTAAACGATGTTCCTCAATTCAACCTGCTGTTATATTGAAAGTTCTATACAATATTTAAACTCTGCCTGAGAGCGAGCACTTGCACTCTCTATTACTCATTCTACCAGTGGCTGCTCTCTTCTCGTGACATCACATCCGTTGCCATGGTTACTGCTGCGGAGTAAGAAGCTTTTTGCTGTATTTGAGGAAATTATTTGTTTTCAATGTGAATTTGAGCACATTCATAGCGATGTATTATTTCTGTTCAATTCCTCACCATACATCAAAGCCTGTGAGAGCGCTGTATCTATAAAAGGCGTTGCATTCCTCTGACTCCCACTGTGGGCATTGGCTACATTTTTGTTTGTCTGATGTGCATATTAAGCACCAAGAAGAACGGTTGCCACTAATACAGGGAGGAAGACCGATATCTCATTATGCTCTGTAACTCATTCCTTTAGCCTCGGTCTGTTTCCTTTCAATTAAAATCTGTGGAATGACTTCTTAGGAAAAGCACAGCATAGAATTCTAGAAACATAGGATAGAGACCGATTTTATGCAGATTGTATCTCTGTCACATCAAATCCTGATCATTTTAATGAGGAAGTCTTCATTTGTCTAATCATTGCTTCCTTTCCTGTCTAGCTGTCCTTACTTGCACCGGACCACTGGTGACACAGAGCGCAAGTACCATCTTCGTTATTACAAGACTGGTACCTGTATCCATGAAACTGATGCCCGCGGGCACTGCGTGAAGAACGGCCTACACTGCGCCTTTGCCCATGGCCCACATGATCTCCGCCCCCCTGTCTACGATATCAGGTGATCTATCATGCCTTTAGTAACCACTCTATTCTCAAGGTGTCATACCATCAACAAACATGTGAATAGGCTTGTTAAGCCAGTTAGCTGAGTACACAACGATAAATCATGCAAGGTCTGACCATGCACTGACAAAATGTACCAACTGATTCCATTCGTACATCATAGTTTTAATGAAATTCTTAAATTTACCCGTAGACTATATTTTTGAAGCTGTCGACCTCTTCTCTACCATTGTTAGTGTTACTTTGATTCAACATGGTACGTCTAGCTGTCCCCGCTGAAGTGATAATAGTCTGTATCCACTCCAGTACATGCCCATACATGGCAGTGGGAGAATGAAGTGTGTTCATCTATTTTCTTAGCTCAATTAGTCTCCCTGATGCCTCTCAAATTGGCTGGGCTAAGAGCAGATTAAACCACAATTTTATCTTCATAGCCATCAGTCATAGTGTACTTATTGCCAGGGTTTGTCACGTAGAGTAGGCCAGATGGCTAAACTGGATAACCTAACCTCTATAAAAATAAAAAGATGGCGGAACCGCAAAAGTTCTTCTTTGCAAAGGTGTTTATTTACAAGTGATTCCGGAACAGAAAATAACAGTACTGCCATCAACGTCTACCTTATGGGACAGCTTAACAACAATGCTGCCCCATCCACAGCTCAATCCAAAAAATCCCCTTTAGAGACTGGAGAGAGGCTCCTTTTGTAGGGCTAGCCCCTCCCCTCAGAACAATTAACCCTAATTAATTAATCAATTAACAATACAAACCTACAACTAAACATACTAAAGGATATACATTGCAACACGGTTTTAAACAATATCACAACATAACATTTACAACATTACATCATTACTGACAATATCTTTCAATATGCCCATATGCATTAATGAGCCATTTGGGACAGGCACCATAAAGCCAACCCAATTCCCTTAGCTCGGGTCCTTTTCCAGCATACCCAGAAGCTACAGAGATGGAGAGAGAGGAACAGAACAAACAAACAATGCGCTCATCCACAACATTGATAAGTATAATAATTATTGTATCTCTCAAATATGAACATTGACAAGTGTGAAATGCATGCACCAAGACAGAAGTTAAATTGTGTGTCGACCCACATTGTTAACTTATGGTATAATGGCGCAGGGAGGAGTGATGAATATGTGTGTGCGTTAAAGAACCAAATGCTGCCCGCGGCCAGTGACGGACTTCTACGTCACAGGGTTGATGTTGGTTTTGTTGAGTACCATTTACTGTGCAAACAATTAAAGTGTTATTGTTATTTCTTTAATGGGATGAAAGATTCAGTGGTATATTTGAAGTAATATCCCCCCACATCTTAGATGGATACAAAAAGTAGGCCAATATCTGTATAATACAAGCAATGGACTTAACCGTAACAATAGCATACATTTGCTATTTTACTATGAATCATGTGTTCACATTTTAAATACCCGTCACTGGAAAATAGCAATACCCTGTCTAACGTCCCATGAATGACATCACATTAAGGAATGGGAGCTTGAAATAATTCAACAAAAACAACAGTAAATGTGGTATCAGAGGCATGCTCAAGCGTTGCCTAGCAACTGTTGAGCAGAACAAGTCTAAGAGCAAGGCACTGCCTGAATATTCTACATTTGTCTCTTCCTCTTTTTTGTTTGTTTTGTGTAGTAGCTCTCTCACTGATCTTCTTCATGTGCACAGAGAGATCCAGGCACAGGAAGCCCTCCAGAATGGCCAGTTGGGATCTGGAGAGGGTATCCCTGATCTACAGCCTGGAGTACTGGCCAGCCAAGCCATGATAGAGAAGACTCTTACAGAGGACCCCCGGTGGCAAGGTGAGCAGCAGACACATTGAATCTGGTGGCGGTGTCACCCAGTGCCACATTATTTTTCTATTGATTGGATTTCCTTGACTTGTTGTTATATTTTGGCATTAGGTCAATAACAGAATGTCTTACACTGAGTATGTTTATATGCACATTAATAAATCAATATTAAACTGATTATGGCAGAGTATGGCGTTAGTCATATTAACACCTTACTCTGCTTATCTTAATTGGTGTAAGATCATAATGGTAGTAAGCATACGCCGATTAAAACACCTGGATTTCGGCGCACTCGTTCTCATTATTAGGACATGTAAATGCTTTGATCAGAGTTCAGAGGTGTGTACAAGCTTCGTCTTGTCGAGTGAAGTGAGTGAGTATGCATATTAAAAATAGTTTTCACATACAAACTTTGTCTGGACTAAGAATCGAAATGTTTTCGCTGGTAGAGCATTTATTTTGATCTTTTTTTTCTGCATTCGTCAGTCCCGTCAGGTAGCCTGATTTCAGATGTCCATGTAAACAGGATTATTAGGGAACTCGTTCTTGAAAAGCATGTAAATATTTTAAATCAAGAGATTATATTAATCTGACTATCCACAATAATTGTTTATTGTGTACATGCAACATACTCATTGTGTGCTTTCCTTCCAGACACCAATTTTGTTTTAGCGAACTACAAAACAGAGCAGTGCACCAAGCCTCCACGACTATGTAGACAGGGCTATGCCTGCCCTCACTACCACAATAGTAGAGACAGAAGACGAAATCCACGCAAGTTCAAATACAGGTAGGCGATTAGGACTGTCTAACAACAAAGAGAATGCCTTTGACAACTGTGTAATAATTCTGTAATATGTAGTTAACCCCTTGAATGATGTGTCAGGTCAACTCCGTGTCCCAATGTGAAACATGGGGATGAGTGGGGCGAGCCATCGAAGTGTGACAGTGGAGACAGCTGTCAATACTGTCACTCACGCACTGAACAGCAGTTCCACCCAGAGGTAAGTGGGACATTTGACACTTTATAAATGCTTAGCACATTTTGTCTCTTGCAATGGGGAATCTGTCAAACCTTGTTTTGGGAAAATGCCACACAGTTATGAGCAGAGAACCTGTCTTTCTCACTTCAGATCTACAAATCCACCAAATGCAATGACATGAGGCAAACTGGTTATTGTCCTAGAGGGCCGTTCTGTGCGTTTGCGCATGTAGAAAGTAAGTGAAGCTCTTCAAAATACGTCAACGCTGTCTTGCTTGTTGGCAACTTCTCAAACTTAAAACCTCCTGTCTGTGATTGTGTATTTTTTCAGGAATTCCCTCCACGGAAGAGACCATGAACTCGTTGCTAACAGCAATGCAGTCAGGCTCTCAGCAGTATTCAGAGTGTCCGGTCAGCGAGTGGGGCAGCAGTGCACACTCCATCAGCAGCATCAACAACGGCCAAGTGGGGAATGTATGTGTTCTGATTACTACTCCCTCTCTGCTTCTCTCCACTGTCTTTTACAAAGGCATCTCAGTTTGAATGAAAAACATGTCGTCTATAGATTAGACCCTGAAAAGACATTTAAGCTATTAACTTTCCTTATTTGTTACACCTTTGTTTTGTATATTCTTGTCATTTTATGTTTCCGTTCTTCTGTTTTCTGTACTTGCCTTGTATTTCACTAGTCTGTAACATCATTTTGTTTCTGGTAGTACTAGTGCACCAAGAAATATACAGCGTAATTCAAATTAATATAGGATTCAACAGAAACCAAACTTTAACAATTCAGTGTAATTTTTTCTCTCTGAAGCCAATATTCCATCTAAACATCTTCAGTTATCATCTGCTCTCTGGCCTCGTTAGGAAAGCTGGGCTTGTTTGGCTGGCTCTAAAACCCTATTAAGATCATGTGTACTTCTCTCCCTCAGGTTTCATATTCTAATAGTCCGACTGTAACGCCAAGCTCAGGAAGCAACAGTTCATTGTCCCCAATCGGACCCATCGGCAGGTCCAAATGCTTAACTAATGGTAGCTTATGTTCAGAGTCCACCACGTCAAGTGTGTCATCTCTGACGTCTAACTATCCCAAAGCGCCGGGCTTTGAACGCGAGGATCAGGTACTACAATAAGACTGCTCTCTCTCTTTCCCCGTCCTTATGGGAAGACCCCTGTACTCCGCTTAGTGTAGGGCCTGACCCACTGCTATACACACTTTGGTCATAGTTTCCATTATTTTGATTTATTTCTATATTCAATTTTTTACATTGTCATTTTCTATAAATTTGTGATGACTTGGTGAATACTGAAATTAACAAGCAAGGCAAAAATAAATAATAGTTTACCCATTCCTGGTCAAATTCAGTGTTGCGCTTAACATTTTATGAACCTAGATTAGACATGGTTTGGATATGTGACTTGTATTCATGTTATATATTAGTTATAAAACAAATGTCTGCTTATTTAGTTTTAGACTGTCTTAATGGGTTGTGGTGATGACATCAGACATTTTCTCTCTTTTGATAGGGCTGCAGATGACTGATTTATTAACTGAATTTTCTTCACTTTTAAGAAAGGTGTTGGCTTTCTAAGACCCAGCCAATTGCTGGGTTTAAGTGTTGGGTCATGTGAATGTGCTGTCTTTTTTCAGATAAAGAACTATAAGGGACATATCGATCAAAAGATGATGGACCTAGACAAGCAGGTGAATAACTTAAGCATTTGTCGTTGCCTTTGTATTTCTAGAGGCTAGTGACCGTGTTTCCCCCACTTTTTAACAAATCAAAAACTGAAAAATTGGGCGTGCAAAATTATTCAGCCCCCTTAAGTTAATACTTTGTAGCGCCACCTTTTGCTGCGATTACAGCTGTAAGTCGCTTGGGGTATGTCTCTATCAGTTTTGCACATCGAGAAACTGAAATTTTTTCCCATTCCACCTTGCAAAACAGCTCGAGCTCAGTGAGGTTGGATGGAGAGCATTTGTGAACAGCAGTTTTCAGTTCTTTCCACAGATTCTCGATTGGATTCAGGTCTGGACTTTGACTTGGCCATTCTAACACCTGGATATGTTTATTTTTGAACCATTCCATTGTAGATTTTGCTTTATGTTTTGGATCATTGTCTTGTTGGAAGACAAATCTCCGTCCCAGTCTCAGGTCTTTTGCAGACTCCATCAGGTTTTCTTCCAGAATGGTCCTGTATTTGGCTCCATCCATCTTCCCATCAATTGTAACCATCTTCCCTGTCCCTGCTGAAGAAAAGCAGGCCCAAACCATGATGCTGCCAACACCATGTTTGACAGTGGGGATAGTGTGTTCAGGGTGATGAGCTGTGTTGCTTTTACGCCAAACATAATGTTTTGCATTGTTGCCAAAAAGTTCAATTTTGGTTTCATCTGACCAGAGCACCTTCTTCCACATGTTTGGTGTGTCTCCCAGGTGGCTTGTGGCAAACTTTAAACAACACTTTTTATGGATATCTTTAAGAAATGGCTTTCTTCTTGCCACTCTTCCATAAAGGCCAGATTTGTGCAATATACGACTGATTGTTGTCCTATGGACAGAGTCTCCCACCTCAGCTGTAGATCTCTGCAGTTCATCCAGAGTGATCATGGGCCTCTTGGCTGCATCTCTGATCAGTCTTCTCCTTGTATGAGCTGAAAGTTTAGAGGGACGGCCAGGTCTTGGTAGATTTGCAGTGGTCTGATACTCCTTCCATTTCAATATTATCGCTTGCACAGTGCTCCTTGGGATGTTTCAAGCTTGGGAAATCTTTTTGTATCCAAATCCAGCTTTAAACTTCTTCACAACAGTATCTCGGACCTGCCTGGTGTGTTCCTTGTTCTTCATGATGCTCTCTGCGCTTTTAACGGACCTCTGAGACTATCACAGTGCAGGTGCATTTATACGGAGACTTGATTACACATAGGTGGATTGTATTTATTATCATGAGTCATTTAGGTCAATATTGGATCATTCAGAGATCCTCACTGAACTTCTGGAGAGAGTTTGCTGCACTGAAAGTAAAGGGGCTGAATAATTTTGCACGCCCAATTTTTCCGTTTTTGATTTGTTAAAAAAGTTTGAAATATCCAATAAATGTCGTTCCACTTCATGATTGTGTCCCACTTGTTGTTGATTCTTCACAAAAAAATACAGTTTTATATCTTTGTTTGATGCCTGAAATGTGGCAAAAGGTCGCAAAGTTCAAGGGGGCCGAATACTTTCGCAAGGCACTGTAAATGACAAAACCAGATAAAGCATGTAGAAAAGATAATGGAGCTATATTTTTTTTTAAAAATAAGATCAACTTTGAGAACTAATAATCACCAAAAATAAAAACTATACAGTCAGGGAGAGTATAAAATTCCAAAAATGGCATGGGACCCCCATTTGATATGTTCATGTTTGAGTCACTGATAGCATAAGCCATGGCAAAATGTGTAGAATTGCAGGAACTTAGATTTAAAACTGCAATTTTGCCACCTATGCTGAAAATAAACATAGGGGAAACGCTGTTAGTGATGTGTAGAACATTTTCTATTTAAAGGTATTCCTGTGGAGGCAAAGGGGTTTTGCTGTTATAATTTCAAAGTCATTAGGATCCGTCCAATCGACTTGATAAAAAGGCCTATTCATGATCTCCCATCTAAAGCATATGACCAGGCACGGTATCTGTGGCTTGTCTTCTTAACCGAGCACCAATGTAGTAAAGCTAAATATTGCTCAAAATGACACTATTAATGAAACAATGCCTTGCTATGTACGCCTCTTTTACAGACACACAATAGTGTATTCTCTGGGATGAACCCTTTGGCATCCAGCATAACCTCCAGTATAGAATCTAGCCTGGCCTCTAGTATTGGATCAGATAGTTCCTCACCCACCACCTTATCAACAATGAATGCAAAAGCAACCCCATTCTATCCTGGGAGCAATACTGTGGAGTCAGTTATAGGTAAGTGTACTTGTATTGTACAAACTTGTTTGAGGGGTGAATGTACCTCTTTATACACGGAATACTTATTTTCCTAATAAAAAAAGCTACTTGCCTTTTCTTTCAGGTTCTGCACTTGACCTGAATTTTTGTGACATCAATGTTGCCTCTCTTGATAAAGAGTTTGAGGAGCAAGAAAACAACAGTCTTGGTTTAAGTAAGCAAACCTTTTTTGAAACATTGAACACAATTAACTTGAGTGTGTTCTGTATTTTTAAATTGCGAGGTTGATTTATGCTTCCCATTGCCCTCTAGGTCAAAGGATGTTGGGAGGATCTGCTCCGGTCAACATTCCTGGCTCCCTTGCACGGTCTTCTTCATTGAATTCCAACTCATCACTCTCTGCCTCCCCTCTGAGCTCTCTCTCCCAGTCCCTGTCCCAGTGCCTGTTGTCAGGAATGGCTCCACAGCAGACTCAACCTCAGGGCCTGCTAACCAAACCTGAGCATGGCCTTCTGGGAACACCTACCTCCTCTCAGAACTCTCTGGGTAAGTTAACAATATAATATTTACTAGCAATCTTGACAAACATGCAAAAGTGAGCATTATTCTTTTGCTTATGAGGCATCAACAATTTTATAAATGCAACACTTTTTTTTTTGTTTTTGTGCTTTGACATGAAACAATTGTCCTGATCCCACCTTATAGGTTTGAATGGGGGAGCTAGCAGCATATGGGACTTTGTGAGTGGCAACTTCTCTCCCAGCCCATCACCAGTGTTCAGCAGCCTGGGCTCCACCACTGTGAGCAGCAGCGCTGATCTGAACCGGCTCTTCAGGGAGCTGGACGAGGCCAAGAGGAAGATCAAGCAATGGGAAGACGCGTGGCACCAGGTCAAGCAGGTCAGTCACTAGACCCATGCAAGAACTATGACATGAAATAAAGGCACTGTCTCCGTAAGCAATACATCCCGACCCTTGTTAAACCAATTATATATTTGACATGTCTGTCTGTTCCAGGCATGTGAGGCCTGGCAGAAAGACTCCCATGATGCAAAAGAACAAGCAAAGTCAGCCGAGGCGGAGCAGCAGCTGGCAGAGCAGACGCGAGTGGACACGGAGCGCAAGCTGAAGGAGCTCCAGGGGGACTTTGACGTGCTGTGTCGCTCCCCTGGCACACCCCTGCTTAGAAGCTATGGAGACCTGGACCAGCTCCCTCTACCAAAGCTCCACTCCATCCAGAGCCAGCTGCGCACTGATCTAGACCTTATAGATGGGGTAAGACGGGCCAGATACTAAGCACATTCTTATTTATAGTGATCAGGATATACATTATGGCAGACTTTAGCCTAGTGAAGCATTAAAAAAAAATATATATATATATATATTTAAAAAAAAATCTTGCTAGGAATCATTGTATTGAGTTATTATGTTGCGAGTAATTTCTGATACAACCTCTTTTCTTTCCAACACAGGTATTATATCAGCTTCAGTCAAAGAAATGTATAGTTTGCCAAACGCATGATCGTTGCATAGTCCTGCAGCCTTGCCAACATTATGTACTTTGTAAGAACTGTGCACCTAGTAAATCAGAATGTCCATACTGTAAGACAAAAATATTGAAGTGGTGATGTACAATTATTCAAGGTACTACTTAAGGAATTTGCCCTTTGAAGAACTACTAATACATGCTTACATTTTATAAATAGCATTTTGTTTCACTATTTCATATAGTAATTCAATTAGTTTAATTTGAACTACATAAATGGTGTTTGATAAATCAAGTACTTAAATGTAATATGTTATTTTGTATTGTAAAGGATCACTTACATTTTCCAAAAAGTTTGGGCATCCATTGTTCAAGTGGGCCTAATTTGACTTTATCACTGAAACACATCAGTCAAACATTATTATTAGTATTGCAACCATCTTTGTGAAGATTGATTTCTTGTAAAGCACTTTGTTGACCTGGGAATTTGTTAAAGGGTATTTTAGAAATTAACTTTGAGCTGTTTTTGTTAGATTTATATATTTTTTTCTTAATATGCTAATGTATCGAGCTTTTGTGTGTACTGTGAAACATACTAGAATATTTCATGTTTCCTATTGTTAAATCATGGTATAGTTCTATATATCCTGTTAGTTTTCATAGAAAAGTGCTAAACAATAGTTTCTACTTTTCATTCTTTAATTTATACCTTTCCATCAAAAGTACACACTTTTGAATGCATTTTAGGCATAACCAGCAGCTGTAATATCAGTAAGGCACATTTTTGCTAAAGCAGTTAGGAAATCAATTACTGTGTCTCTTAGTGATTACTGAATTGTTCATTATGTAGTTGTTAGAGGAGCATGTCTTGATGTACATAAGTCTGACATGGTGAATTTGATAGGATTCCTACTAGCTCTCAAACATGTCTAGAACATATCTGATACTTGGCTTCTACTCTAGTCTCAAGTGCCTTTCCTTAGATGATAACCATGACCATTGATTCTTAGAGGATTGTTGTAAAAGCAGACACAGGTAGTCAAAGCCTCTGCACATATATCTACTTAATTTTGTTACTTTGCATCATGTGTATTGCCCAATCCTATGTCAAAGTATTTCCTCAGATTATAGTTGTATGAAGATATACATCTTGTCAGTGCCTGTGTCCTGACTTCACGCATACAAAACATAAAACAATATATTTTCCTTGTCTACACAGGCAATGGTGCTTTTTGATGCGGCTTCAGTATAATTTCAAATGACCATTTTTGATTTAGTGTTTGGTAGTATGCAAGCAAGGAAACAACTCTGGTCTTGTTTGTAAACAAGATAAAAACAGGCTCCGCTATACATTTTAGACTGGTGTTTGTTGTAAGATGCATCATTGGTGTTGAACCTGTAAGTTGTGTTTTCAAATATGACAGTGTAATGTGCTTAGCTAGGTTAATCTAATTGAAATGACCTTCTACTGTGTTCAAAATGTATTTTTCCTCACTCTATATCTTGGTCCTTTTAATATTTGCAGCAATTAGTATGTTCAGTAGAAATAACCTTATATTCCCAGGTACACGATTTGTAACTTAGTTTGAAAAATTGAGAAATACAATTGTTTACATGGATGGTAATTCAGAGAAAAACAAAAAGGTATTGTGATCCCTCATGTTTATCAAGTTAAAATGGCAGGTGAAACAATTATTGCATGTCTTATAATCGTCATACGTTAACCAGCTACAAATCTAGATCACTGCCAGATATATTTGTATTGTCAGCCTAGCATACTGTAGAGTCGATCACTTCACTTTTGCAAGCTTTGTTGCTGCTGAGAGAAGGATGTATACATATAGTTGTAATGCATTTAGATTCTTGAATGTTATTGTGCATACACAGTTAAGACATCAGTAGCCTAATTTCTCACAATACATTCAAGCAGTAATACATTTGACTTATACACACACAGTGGGGAGAACAAGTATTTGATATACTGACGGTTTTGCAGGTTTTCCCACTTACAAAGCATGTAGGTCTGTAATCTTTATCATAGGTACACTTCAACTGTGAGAGAATCTAAAACAAAAATACAGAAAATCACATTGTATGATTTTAAGTAATTAATTTGCATTTTATTGCATGACAAGTATTTGATACATCAGAAAAGCAGAACTTAATATTTGGTACAGAAACTTGTTTGCAATTACAGAGATCACACTTTTCCTGTAGTTCTTGACCAGGTTTGCACACACTGCAGAAGGGATTTTGGCCCACTTCTCCATACAGACCTTCTCCAGGTCCTTCAGGTTTCGGGGCTGTCGCTGGGCAATACGGACTTTCAGCTCCCTCCAAAGATTTTCTATTGAGTTCAGGTCTGGAGACTGGCTAGGCCACTCCAGGACCTTGAGATGCTTCTTACGGGGCCACTCCTTAGTTGCCCTGGCTGTGTGTTTCGGGTCGTTGTCATGCTGGAAGACCCAGCCACGACCCATCTTCAAATGTTCTTACTGAGGGAAGGAGGTTGTTGGCCAAGATCTCGCGATACATGGCCCCATCCATCCTCCCCTCAATACGGTGCAGTCGTCCTGTCCCCTTTGCAGAAAAGCATCCCCAAAGAATGATGTTTCCACCTCCATGCTTCACGGTTGGGATGGTGTTCTTGGGGTTGTACTCATCCTTCTACCTACAAACACGGCGAGTGGAGTTTAGACCAAAAAGCTCTATTTTTGTCTTATCAGACCACATGACCTTCTCCCATTCCTCCTCTGGATCATCCAGATGGTCATTGGCACGGGCCTGGACATGCACTGGCTTGAGCAGGGGGACCTTGCGTGCGCTGCAGGATTTTAATTCATGATGGCGTAGTGTGTTACTAATGGTTGTCTTTGAGACTGTGGTCCCAGCTCTCTTCAGGTCATTGACCAGGTCCTGCCGTGTGGTTCTAGGCTGATCCCTCATCTTCCTCATGATCATTGATGCCCCATGAGGTGAGATCTTGCATGGAGTCCCAGACCGAGGGTGATTGACCGTTATCTTGAACTTCTTCCATTTTCGAATAATTGCGCAAACAGTTGTTGCCTTCTCACCAAGCTGCTTGCCTATTGTCCTGTAGCCCATCCCAGCCTTGTGCAGGTCTACAATTTTTATCCCTGATGTCCTTACACAGTTCTCTGGTCTTGGCCATTGTGGAGAGGTTGGAGTCTGAGTGTGTGGACAGGTGTCTTTTTATACAGGTAACGAGTTCAAACAGGTGCAGTTAATACAGGTAATGAGTAGAGAACAGGAGGGCCTCTTAAAGAAAAACTAACAGGTCTGTGAGAGCCGGAATTCTTACTGGTTGGTAGGTGATCAAATACTTATGCCATGCAATACAATGTGATTTTCGTTTTAGATTCTGTCTCTCACAGTTGAAGTGTACCTATGATTAAAAAAAATACAGACCTCTACATGCTTTGTAAGTAGGAAAACCTGCAAAATCGTCAGTGTATCAAATACTTGTTCCCCCCTCTGTGTGTGTGTGTGTGTGTAGATAGAGATATATCTCTATCAAAATGGCGTCATAACAATGACTCTTGTTCCCTAACATTCAGAGACGTGTTATGGCGTCTAACATTTGGTATACCAAGTTTATAACTTCTATAATGTTATAGTTCAAGTAAAGTACCACTTAAACAAAGACTCATTAGATTAAAATGTTTTGATTTTCGTTTTAGTCAGTCACAAGTTTGGGTACTTTTGTGAATCTTTGAAACATTGTTACAGGCCAATCAATGTACTGCTATAGAATGTCTCGATTCTTAAATTGGTTGGAGAATCCTAATAAAGCTATTGGGCTACAGTAAATGCTCTCCCCAATTTAACATCACAGGTTTTGTATTTTTCCTGTGATGCCAACTAAGTTAATGTGGACTTGACTCAAATGAACCAAAGTGGTGTGGTAGTTTGTTCTTGTAGTTACTTTTAAAATATGTATTGAAATGTACAAATTAGTATACCGTTCTCTTCAATGACAGAACTATGCCAACTGCTTTTGCTGACAATAGTAATGGACTTGAAGCCCATTTGTAGTTTTACCAAAGACCTTTATTGCTATTATGTTTCCTTTTAATTAAAAAAAGCAACTTTTCATTATAGTAATCTAAGCAAATTGTTAACCTAATTTGAAACAAACCAAACCTAACACAATGTAGATTTGGTGTGCATTTACAGAAACTAATGGCATCACTGTCCTTTTTTGTAAAACAAATGACTGTGGTCAGCAGCATACACATCATTCTAATTGGCAGTTGTCTACAGTGAAGGAATTTCAGAAGTTAGTGACATGTTAATCTTCTTAAGTGGCCATATAGATGAGTACCAGTGGAGGCTGCTGAGGGGAGGACGGTTCATACTATTGTCTGGAACGGAGTGAATGGAATGGTATTTGATACCATTCCACCGATTCCGTTCCAGCCATTATCACGAGCCCGTCCTCCCCAATTAAGGTGCCACTGTGATGAGTACTATTTTGAAGTATGTTTGTCTTTTCACTTTACAGCTAAAATCTCAATCAGTTTTAAATATTGATATTTGTGCACTACTTGTATGCTGTCAGGAGTATAGATTATACTTTGACTAATGTGCTTTTGTTTTCATTTGACTGGTGTTTTTCTTTTTTAATTCACAATTTACTGCAGTCATTGGAAAGATGGCAATAGTGTATCATTTGTTTATTGGTTACATATTTGAGTGAGTCATTAACGGGTGAAATGACAGAACTTGATTTATTTAAACCAGCATCAATGGCAGATACAGATGTGAGTAAGTTTAAGGAGCAACTCTTATCACTCATTTGTTCTTGGTCCTTAAGCCCTCTTCAATGTGGCATACTAAGTATACATCTTCCTTTTACACTGAATAAGAAAAAAATGTAAGCTCATATTTTATAAATATGGCTCTAAATCATTCAATGTTATGGCTATATTAAACTAATGTTTGTTCTTTTACTATGGACCAATTTTAGTTTTTCAAATTTTATAAATCTGTGCCTTTTGATGTTAATGTCATATTTTACCTGGCATTTGAAGAGTATTGCTCTTAATGAGGGTAAATTGTTATTACAGTAAAACTGACAAATAATCCAAATTCGAGTGCCTTTAGATAATTGTATGTACCATAATCTCCCCAATGGCTACCACTCAGATGATTAGCTTTTTCGATATTATCACTTAAAGATTCTCGAATGGTAAAATTTGTTTTGTCGCTCTGAAAAGTTAAGAATTCTGTGTAAAGAGCTTGCATTCATAAGTGATCAGAGAAAGGCCGTTTTGAACCAGACTGCATGTTTCATAAGGGAGGCTTAAGGCAACCTTAGAATGATGAATACTGCTTCTTCATCTCTGTCTGTATTTGCCATATATCACTCATAACATGCCACTATACCTACCACCAATAAATATGATTCTTTCTGTACTCATCTTTATTGGCACAAGAAAAAAAAACGGACAATTACTGTTAAAGAAAAGCACCAAGTAGGACTCATTGTTTTGTAAATTTAAATGTAATTGAGATGTAACAATGCTCTGCAGTGGTTTAGCATAATCTATTTTGCATTCTTGTGAAGTGTTTGTTTCCTTGTTTTATTAAATATTGTGATCATGGAACCTGAAGATTTTATGCAATCTTGTACGTACATAAATGTATGAAGCTGTTCCAATTTTAGTATAAAAAATATAAAAAAATGCATATTGCAGCAGAACTTTTGTAAAAACATTTAATTGTTCCCAATAGTTAATTTCAAAATGTTAATTTAACATAGAAACCCTGAAATATTGAATGTACTGTTCTAAATGAGATATTTAATAGGTCACTGGAATAAAATGGAGAGCAGTTCATCCGTTAGCTATGATGTAGCATCTAGTTTTATGAATTGCTATACAATGAAATAAATGTAAGACATGCAGTTTTCCGGTCTCTGTATTCATCAGTGTAGTGATTAAGGGGAGGGGGAATACATTTTATTTTCTCAGGGTTTCAGTTACAACTGTAGGATAAAAAGGTTTTTAATTGAGAACTGTAGTTCATAGATGTATTTACGCTGATGTCGATGGAAGTAGACATTTGTATTACGAATGAGAAACATGTCCCTTATTTTGTTACAAAGTATGGACACATAGGACATTGTATATTGAATTAGTATTCAACTATCCCATAGAAATGATCAATGGGAGTTCCCCTGTATTAAAGTTCATCTTTATGGAATCAAAGAATGGCCTGATTTGGCTTTTTACAAAAAATTAAGTAGAAGGTATTGAATCTTTTGCTTGTAGAGTATCATTAACTTGTTCAATTGTACTGCAACATTATGCAATGGTTTACAGAATTCACAATTTGTATCTTGGGAATTAAAACCATTTTTTGATCTTAAACTTGTTGAGTATTTGTTTCATGGATTTAAAACCAAGGTAGTAATAAAGGTATGTACTTCTAGTTCACTAAACTCCAACGATTAATGCCCCATGACAAGTATAATCTTGCAATAACTGAAACATGAACCAGCATTTATTTTCTTCACATGAAAATAGCTTTTTCTTTTGGGGGGTTACATAAGGTTTATTACTACAACCAATTAAATAAATATTTTATTTATACAGTATTGGAATGTATCAAATGGATTATAATCAAAGATTGGCACAGAATTCCAGAAAATAGGTTGGCCCTCTTGGTAATGCACTATAGAATTAAGGTTCACTCAGATTACTGTGGTACAATGGCATGATGACTATCAGGAGACAGAACATCAAATAGATAGCACAGCAGCTGCAATGCCTAGAACCAAAACAGATGAGATGTTCTCAGAGGTGCTTGTTATCAATGGTACTTTCTTCATAGACATTCACCACAATCTGTTTTTAATCGAGATCACTTGATCCTGTTAACTAAACATAAGGGTCAATTTTGCCATTATTTGGTACTACAACACAATGTTTCTGCAGTTAGAACAAGCTTTTTTTCAGTGCTGGGATAAATTAGCATTTTCCCCACTTTGGCAAGGTTAGACCTCTATAAATACACTGCTCAAAAAAATTAAGGGAACACTTAAACAACACAATGTAACTCCAAGTCAATCACACTTCTGTGAAATCAAACTGTCCACCTAGGAAGCAACACTGATTGACAAATTTCACATGCTGTTGTGCAAATGGAATAGACAACAGGTGGAAATTATAGGCAATTAGCAAGACACCCCCAATTGGGGAGTGGTGGGGACCACAGACCACTTCTCAGTTCCTATGCTTCCTGGCTGATGTTTTGGTCACTTTTGAATGCTGGTGGTGCTTTCACTCTAGTGGTAGCATGAGATGGAGTCTACAACCCACACAAGTGGCTCAGGTAGTGCAGATCATCCAGGATGGCACATCAATGCGAGATGTGGCAAGAAGGTTTGCTGTGTCTGTCAGCGTAGTGTCCAGAGCATGGAGGCGCTACCAGGAGACAGGCCAGTACATCAGGAGACGTGGAGGAGGCCGTAGGAGGGCAACAACCCAGCAGTAGGACAGCTACCTCCGCCTTTGTGCAAGGAGGAGCACTGCCAGAGCCCTGCAAAATTACCTCCAGCAGGCCACAAATGTGCATGTGTCTGCTCAAACGGTCAGAAACAGACTCCATGAGGGTGGTATGAGGGCCCGATGTCCACAGGTGGGGGTTGTGCTTACAGCCCAACACCGTGCAGGATGTTTGGCATTTGCCAGAGAACACCAAGATTGGCAAATTCGCCACTGGCGCCCTGTGCTCTTCACAGGTGAAAGCAGGTTCACACTGAGTACATGTGACAGACGTGACAGAGTCTGGAGACGCTGTGGAGAACGTTCTGCTTTCTGCGGTGGGTCAGTCATGGTGTGGGGTGGCATTTCTTTGGGGGGCCGCACAGCCCTCCATGTGCTCGCTAGAGGAAGCCTGACTGCCATTAGGTACCGAGATGAGATCCTCAGACCCCTTGTGAGACCATATGCTGGTGCGGTTGGCCCTGGGTTCCTCCTAATGCAAGACAATGCTAGGCCTCATGTGGCTGGAATGTGTCAGCAGTTCCTGCAAGAGGAAGGCATTGATGCTATGGACTGGCCTGCCCGTTCCCCAGACCTGAATCCAATTGAACACATCTGGGACATCATGTCTCGCTCCATCCACCAACGCCACGTTGCACCACAGACTGTCCAGGAGTTAGCGGATACTTTAGTCCAGGTCTGGGAGGAGATCCCTCAGGAGACCATCCGCCACCTCATCAGGAGTATGCCCAGGCGTTGTAGAGAGGTCATACAGGCACGTGGAGGCCACACACACTACTGAGCCTCATTTTGACTTGTTTTAAGGACATTACATCAAAGTTGGATCAGCCTGTAGTGTGGTTTTCCACTTAAATTTTGAGTGTGACTCCAAATCCAGACCTCCATGGGTTGATAAATTTGATTTCCATTGATCATTTTTGTGTGATTTTGTTGTCAGCACATTCAACTATGTAAAGAGAAAAGTATTTAATAAGAATATTTCATTCATTCAGATCTAGGATGTGTTATTTTAGTGTTCCCTTTATTTTTTTGAGCAGTGTACTATAGTGCAAAAATAAATAAACCATAGCATATTAATCTATGCATTCCATTATGATGCAAAGAAGAATACATGCAAAACACTAATCGTTACATGTTTGAGTAGCCTATTCCTTTACTTTTCAAGCATGGAGTCAAAGCAGGTCAGTGTTATCTTTCTGTAGAACAACGATAAGACAAGGGCCCTAGAGAGGAGAGAGGAGATAGTCAATGTGTTACAGTGAGTGACCACTGCATGCTGCTATTGCGCAACTATCAAACTCCTTCGACATAGCAGATACCCACTCCTCACCTTCCCATCCCTCAGAGGGTAGCATCAGTGTCTCAGCTATGTGACATCTCTGGTTCTCGTCCAGGGCTCTCATCCTCCCGGCCACCAGGTGCAGCCTGTCCTCAGCAGCTGCTCAAGCAGGTCCAGGTGGATGGGGGCTGGGCCCAGTACACTGGAGGGCAGCAGCAGGCAGGTGGTTTGGCAGAGAGCACTGCGGATCGAGGGCCCTGCTGCCACCCACACACAAACGGCCACGTTTACAAAGTTCAATTGCTGTTGATACCACATCAACTAAACACAACAACAGTTGCCCCAGACCAATCATAGGCAACGTCCCAATAAAAAGTCAATGATTAAGGGACCTGTTTTGTATCCACATAAAACTAGTAAATAAGCGATTCAACAACAAAGATTCAGCTAGGCTAAAATATTCAAAACTAGACCTCACCTCCATTTAGTCCAGAAGCCATAAGGTGTGATAAAGATGGCTTGTCTGACCATTTGGCCAGACAAGCCAAATGTCTCAAGTCTGAGTGTACACTGGGTATCTGTGATACAGAACAGTGAGTGACAACAGACTCAAAATGTGTTCCTTATTTAACACAGGGCATATGAGACGGCTATACATCTAGGAATAGTAAATCATGTCTATTGTAGCACTGTGATGTACCTGCTCCTGTCTCATGGTGTTGGTCTCTGTGCAGCATAGGCCCTGAGGGAACAGCCTCTTCATATCCTGAACAGCTCTCTGATAGCTCCTCAATCCTACAACATAGTATTATATCATTCATCATGAGCTACTAACATTACATCTGAAACATTAAAGCCTTGTTCCAAAGCCAGTCTCAGCCACTCTGTAACTGATTGATCTATGTTGTCTGGCAGGGCCTGGAAGGTGGCCCAGTATCGTGTGGGGTCGAGGGGCACTGACTGACCATAGATGCCGCTGTGTAGATGGTCTGAGCTGTAACAGGCCCTCCAGAGGAATTGGTCCTGAGCGCGGGCCTGGGCAGGTCCTCAGGTCCCAGCACGTCCAGTAGCCTCTTCACAGCATTCTCCCTCTGCAGGCACAAAGCCAGGGAAGGCCCAGAGCTCAAGTACTGGACATGGGCTTCTACAGCAGAGGGGTCCTAGAGGAAAACACAAGAGAAAAACTGAGCTGAGCCAATGCATTAAAAACAATATAACAATCTGTCCACTGGCCTGGTTTAGGTAGGTAGGAATAAGTGAGTTGCCTGATTATCTGCAGCAGATGCCAGTGACACAGCTGTGGTATTGTCCAGAACCAGCACATGCAGGCCCACCACAGTGAAGCCACTCCGCTGGACTTTGCTGAGGATTTTCCCCAGAGCATGGCTCCACACTCCAGGCTTGAACAGGAACAGTTTGACCAGCAGCCGGGGACCTGATGGAAACAGACAAGAGTGGCAAATTAGGTGCTTAAATATTTTCAACTTTTGTACAATGTTGTAACCATTGTTGAAGTAATCGACTTTGCAAGTAACCAATGTTCAATAAAACGTCCTACATTACATCATGTTATTTCAAAGGTCAAAGTTCATCCAAATAAACCCATTTCTAAACTCACCCTGCACCATGCAGTTTAACAATGACTCATGCTGGGAACCTGTAAGGAACATTAAACACAAGTCAGAAGGGAGGTGGGTGAGAGAGTCGTTTGAATGTGCTGATGACCAGGTGACACATACCAGCTACATTAATGTGAGGTGGGGGTAGGAACTTCAGTAATGGGCGCACACTGTGATCTGAAGATGAGAGAAAATTCACATAGATCCAGCTATCCTTGACATGATTGACCCAGATATAGGGTAGTAGTGAAATAGTACCTAGCTTGCACTGACTAGTTGTTGTTTTTTACCAGGGATCATGTCTCCCAGGGAGAAGAAGAGGGATGCTTGTCTGAAGGCCAGTTCAGGAGTGGGAGACAACAGTATGTTCAGGTTCCCGGGGTAGTCCCATGGCAGGAGCCGCCGTAGGGTGGCGAAGGCGTCCACCCTCCTCAGAGCACACACCAGGGCAGGGGAGGAAGCCAGGCCCACCATGCTGCTCTGCCACAGACGGTCACTTACCTAATAGGGGCTCACCTCGCGCGCATGCTGTCGAGACAATGTGGGCAGCCACATTGTCTCATATATTTAATTACATGGGCTGTGTTGTGGGAATGGTTAATGTGGGGTAAAGTATCTGTTGTGTCCCCTGCCCAGAGCCTGTGTAGCAGGCCCTGACTGATGTCCCTTCCAGCCAGCGTAAGCACCACCACCTGCTCCAGCTCTGGGTTGGATGGACACCTGTGATTGGACAGCACCACATTGCAGGGGTTGGGTACGGCCCACATACGCCCACCTGAGAACCAAGCATGAACATAAACTCAATTAGACCAGGAAGCCAGGGAGGGGGTCATCATTGACAGACTGTGTTAACTCTTCCCTTACCAAAGCTATGGAGCAGGCTCTCTCTGTAGGGCAACATGTGAAAGCAGCTGCTCGGGTCCAGCTTTCCTTCATCTGACAGTCTGATGTGGATACATCCCAACAACCTCTGTGTCTCCAACTCTTTCACAAGGGCTGACAAAAAGAGGAATCAGTGTCAATAGACTGAACATTGATGTCACAAGCTCAAATGCCTCTAAAGTGCCTAACAGCATCAAATGGGAAGACATGTTCTTTATACACTGAGTGGACAAAAGATTAGGAACACGTAAACATGGAATAATCACAAATAGATGGGCATACTTGTAGAGGAGAGGATAGACACTGAGTGGACAAATCATTATGAACACCTGCTCTTTCCATGACATAGACTGACCTGGTGAATCCAGGTGAAAGCTGTGATCCCTTATTGATGTCACTGGTTAAATCCACTTCAATTAGTGAAGATGAAGGGGAGGAGACAGGTTAAAGAAGGATTTCTAAATCTTGAGACAATTGAGACATGAATTGTGTATGTGTGCCGTTCAGAAGGTGAATGGGCAAGACAAAATATTTAAGTTCCTTTGAATGGGGTATGGTAGTAGGTGCCAGGCTTGAGTGTGTCAAGAACTGCAGCGCTGCTGGGTTTTTCACGTTCAACAGTTTCCCATGTGTATCAATGGTCCACCACTCAAAGGACGTCCAGCCAACTTGACACAACTGTGGGAAGCATTGGCGTAAACATCGGCCAGCATCCCTGTGGAATGCTTTCAACACCTTGTAGTCCGTGCCCCAACGAACTGAGGCTGTTCTGAGGGCGAAAGGGCGTGCAACTCAATACTAGGAAGGTGTTCCTAATGTTTTGTACACTCAGTGTAATTTTGAGGTGATAGAAGCAGAGATATTAGGTATTATAGGTTAAGTGCTATACCTGCAGGCAGGCTGGCACAGTGACGCAGGCCACTCTCTCTCCTCAGAAGTAAGACCAGGCAGTGGGAAGACAGTTCAACCTTCTTCTCATCCACAGTAACAGTGGGTGGACTGCAGAACACTGACACCTTGTCAAAGAGAAAGACAAACTTTTAAGGGCATATAGTCAACATTGATCTCGCCGGCTCCTCTCAGGCACTTTGCTGTCAATTCAGTGTGGTGTGACTGATCTGGAGACAGTGTGTTGGAGGTGGGGTCGTTACCTGCTGTCTGGTGAGTCCCAGTGCCTGGGTTTGTTTGGTGGGGAGCTGCAGTCTCTGGACCCCCCTCAGACTGAACCCTCTGCCCTCACACACAGACAGAACCCGGCTGTAGCAGCACGGCGCCACCGCTGGGGACACTATCAAGAACACGTCCACTATGAGGTGGGAAGGGAAGAGTCAGATCCACAGTAAGACATTTTGAAACTTCCAACTACTGTAATTGGGATCTAGACTAGAGTAAAGCATTAAGCCATAACTCTGACATTGTTGACCTCAAGTGTGTACTTGTTTCTGAGTTACCTTTAACAGTAGCACACAGGGTGGTAGAGAACCTGGTTTAATACAAGGGGCTGCTTCCCTCTCCATCACCAGGGGCAGAGCTGAGTGTTGGAAGAAAATCATGTTTTTTGTGAAATACTTTGACTACTGTTAGTGTTGTGTGTGTGTGTTTATATATATATATAGCCCAAAAAGATTCAAACAAATGTATCAATCAGTATTTACTGAGTAAACCTTCAGTCTCTTGACCTTCCATCTACTCATGATGATTAATGATGTTGTTGTTTTTTAAATTGCTTGTTTTTTTGTTGTTGTTGCTTTACAACGCTTTGAGATTCTTTATGTAAGGTATAGAGCTATAAAAGTTAAATAAATTATCTTTATTAGTAGTAATATGTTTGTTTTTCTATTTGTAATGTTTGAGTGATGGTTGTGAGACATCAGGACGGCTCTGGACTACAAACACACCTGTCAGTTGGAGCCTGGTCAGGGTTCTGGGAATTATTTCCTGGAACTCTCCCTGCGAACCACGTGACCAGTTCCCTGTGCACACTGCTGGCCAGGCGAGGGAAGTAGAGGGGCAAGTTCTAGCTGCTGTAGTGCAGAGTGTTGATGGATGCCGGGGCTGTCTTCCTAGCCAGCAGGGGGTCTGAAGGGCCTGTTACATCCGGCCACACGGTGCGGGCGTGAGGCTCTCGGACAGCCAGGGTAAGGACAGGCTGATCGGCCCCATCATCTCCCTGCCTGTAGGATACCCGGCCTGAATCAGAGACAGACTTTTGAAGATCTGCAAAATAGATAAGAATATAACAGAATAGAAGTTCATTAGTTGATAGACGTTTACCGGCGCTGTTGGTCAGAAGGCCAGAAGGAGTAAAGGAGGCGGAGGCCACAAACATCCAACCCTGAGTTGTGGAGAAGCTAGAGGGTGTGGTGAACCACCAGGGGATGCAGGAACAAAGAAGTGTATCCCAGAGCAACAGCTATCTGTGAGGAGAAGAAGAAAAAAACTGTATGGTTGATTTCCTCATCCTATACCAACAGTCATGATCATGGGGTATTAACACTGAGGTTAGATGATACCAAGGAGCTTTGGAACAGCTGAGACATAACATGTTCTTACCTCTGTGTGTAGCAGCTGAGTGCACATGGTCTCAGGCCTCTGACAGCTGAGTTCCTGAGTCTCCACAGTCTGCCAGTAGAAGCCTGGGTTCAGACCGAAGTTCCTCTTCACAGCCTGAGACACAGGACAAAGATACAGCACATTACAGGGAACACATCCACATCATCAAGTCAATCTCAGATTCTAAGCATTCACCTGTACCTACTACCAACCATTTTGTCAGAGTTGACAGAGATAAATCTGTCCAGGCAGGAGGCAGGTATGTGGATGGTTGGGGGATAGGCCTGTTGGTCTAATAGGCTCCTGAGCTGCGGCAGCCAATGGGTGATGGCTCTGAGGGGGGTCTGAGAGAGGAACCTGCAGACACGCTGCTGGAACACACTATGACCCTTATCCACACCCATCTATGAAGAAGAAAAGGGAAAATCACTTAACTGCAGAAAAGGTGGTGGAGGAAAAGAGGAAATGTTTGGGTGCATTCACATAGAATTAGGAATTTGAATACTACTACTACTAATGATAAGTAATTTACAAGGATCTCAATGTTTATTCCTCTCACCCGGGGTTTTCGGACAAGTTGTAGGCCCTCTCCGTGGGACACAGCACAGATGTGTAGAGCCAGTCCATCCTCTGTCCACAGCTGCTGTAGGCCAGCCACCCAAAAAGGTACAGCAGCCCTGTCATCACTACCTTGAGGGCCTGGTGCTCCAACCTAACAAGTTAGAGGCCTCAGTAAAACATGGACTCCATCTCAAACAGAGTAAAAATAATCAGATGATCTCAGTTGAATGACGCTGTCAAGGACTAGTCAAATAAATATTCACCAAAGACAGAAACCAAGCAACCAGAGCATTGTATATATGGGATTTGGTTGTGGCTGACTCCACTGTTGGTGCTTTCCAATGATGACTGCTGCTGACTACCAGGCCTGGACTGGAGAGGCATACAGTCAGCAGAAAGCACTCCTTATCCTCCATATCAGCAGGCAGAGTGTTAACTGATTGTAGGTGAGAGGCCTCCTGAAAAAAAAATAATGAAAAAGATTATACATGTAGGGGTAGCGCTCAATTTATGACAATGACAAAGAAGACTGAGTGGAGATCTATTGAATTGTGAGCACCGAGTCTCTGTTCCAGATGGACTTACAGTATCATAAAGAACATCAGTCTTCTCAAGCGGTAGTCTCCCTGTCTCCGGCAGACCTTGTTGGTCTAAAGCTTTCCAGCTGTTTCTGGAGCTGTTGCTGGCGCTGTGCTCTCTGCTCTCGGTAACTGACAGGTCACAAAACAGGTGTTCAGCCACCAGTGGAGGCTGCTGAGGGGAGGACAGCTCATAATAATGGCTGGAACGGAACGAATGGAATGGCATCAAACCATGTGTTTGATGTACAGTATTTGATACTATTCCACTCCAGCCTTTAGCACGAGCCTGTCCTCCCCAATTAAGGTGCCACCAACCTCCTGTGTGAGCCACTGTGACTAAGATTCAAGATACAGTATCTGAGACAAAGTCTCCTAAAATGAATATCGTATCTACCTTTGTTTCTTTGGCTGCCCGGTAGTAGCACTCTGCTGAATAGCAGGTGTTCTCTCAACTGGCGGCCAGTTTTGGACACGCTTCATTGTGGGAGATGTGGTTTGGTTGTCCACCTCTGGAAGCAGAGATGTTATCTCATTGTTAGCCTCAGGCAGCTTGTCCTTCAAGGCCACTCTTCTGGGGCTTCTGCATGTAGAATCCGCTGCAACTAGATCTTTCCTGTCCGGCTCTCTCCTGTTTCTGTTCGCCTCGCGTAACATTCTGAGTAACAGGCTCTTTCCAGTTACTTCCCTGGGAGAAGAAAAAACAACATGAACTCAGGAAGGAGTTAAACTGAATTCATAGTTCACAGCCACAGAGCCATTATAGTATATTTACAACCCTATGTAATAATGTTTAGAGCTTTACAATGGGTCAGTTATTCAAGGCAATATTTACTCTTTTCCATTCAGTAAACCAGACCGTATATTTCTGTCTGTTTTCTCATCAGATTGGTTTTTGTCGTGTAGGTTGAGGTTGGTCCGTTTCATGGATTGTGATGAAGTGCTGTTACATGGTCTGGTTGTGTTCGCGGGAGGCTCAGGGTTACGGAAATCAATATAAATGGTGGGGCGCTTCCTGGCGGCTTGGCTTTAACTCAAATGCCATCCTTTTGAAAGACTTTCTCCATCCACCATTTTGTCTGGACAGTAAACAAAACGTTCATGTTAATGAATTACATTATTCATAATCATGTGAAACCCACACAACTTGATCATATATTTTACCTGAAATTGGTAGGATGTTGGACAGGTGCTTTCTGAGGCACACCAGAAGTTTTATCTGGCGCAGTTTCTCTTTTCTCTTCAGCATCTCCACATGACTGTGTCCTACAGAAAGCAGCCCGCCTCTCCAATATAGTATCCTGTGACCTTACATTGTCTCCATCTGTGACCAAATTGAGAATGAATTGATGACATCATTATGACAATAGCATTGAGTGTGAATGACAAGCTAGGTGCACACTGGTTACTCTACATCTACCTACTAGTTGTTCAACAGTAGCTATATCAGTGATACCTTAGAGTTACCCTATTGTCTACCTGGTTGTACTTCCATAGGTTCGTCAGACACACTGCCTCCTAAAAAGAGTCCATCTGTTTGAAGAGTCAGAAGAATCTGGTCCAGATCCCAGTGCGCCAGTGGCTGGTAAAAACACAAAGGTACTGATTTGTAGGACATAAAACTTCATCAGTATCTATCTAACTGCAGAATGAAAATGTCCAGAGGTCAACAAATACATGAGTTATTATGTAGTACCTTCTCAATTTATAACAGGAAACTTAAACTCACCTCAAAAGACAAAACAGTTTGACTATCTTGTAGTGGCTTTTTCATAGAGCCATTTGGATCTGTTCTCTGTGTCTTTCTCAAAGCATTGAGTGACTCCAATGTGTTGTCTTCACAAGCTGTGTTATGTGAAGGGTGTGGCGATGTGGACTCAGTTATTTTTTGTCAGTTTAGTGTGCCATGGCTGAGGTGTCCCCTTTCATCTCCACGGGAACGTTGCTGCGTGGATGGCCTCCTGCCCAAGCTGCATTTCTAATAGAGTCATGGCTGCATATCTCATTTACCTTATTACCTATGGGACTGGGCTCCTGGTGTGTGCCCTGCTGGGCTAATTCAGTGGCTTGATAAACTCCATGGGGTTCAGTTGTAGGCTCTCTATGTGGGCAAACGGTCTCCTCTGTCCAACACAGTTGTGACTGTGCCACAGATATTTGAAGCTCCTGTTTTGGATACACACAGATACACACACAGTAACCTTGCCAGGGACTCTTCAGCAATTGGTGTAAACTTGCTCAGCTACCTAGCTACTTAAAGTTACCTCTATTTCAGAGTCCTCCAATGACAAGACACTCTAGGCCTTCTGTGTGTTTAGGAAGAAGGGCTACTGGTCGCCGAAAGATGGATATGTCTTCTTAATTTTCAAACTGTAAGGTTAACCAAATTTCAGCTAACGTTTGGTACATTTATCTAGATTTACTCTGGCAAACACAATTCAAAAACAAATAAACAACTCTAGTAGAACAGCAAGTAAGTAGCAAAGTTCATACAAATTAAGGGCATTTCATAGGGCTAGCTAGCTAACGTTGTCTTACTGCTGCACTTGTTGTTAGTTAACTAAGTGCAGTAATCAAACTCATCTGAATCAATGGACGGGTTTGAAGCTGTCAAAAAGAGCATTCCAACGCGTTGAAGGATCCGTGTCCATATTGACATAAACTAATGCATCTATAATCATCAAGATAGACCACTCTTATGTGAAAGCAGTAGCAGTCAGCTACACTAAGTTAGCTAAAGTTAAATAGCTGCTAACAACAACTAGCAGACTGTTGGTTACCATAACAACTGAACTAAGAGAGTGAGGAGCGCATATAAATTATGGAGGAGCACGTGTTGCAGTGCAGAAGGGATGTGACCTGGGGAAAGATGGTCAACATGAACATGTCAACATCTGTGATCGACTGCGAGTTAAGTAATGTATGAACCGTTCAAGTTCTGCGGTCTATGAATCCTGCAGTCAGAGCTGTGTTGGAAATGGGCTGCTGTAAAATTGCTCCTGCCTGCTTTTTCAAAATGAAAACGTTACAGTGTCGTTTAATGTAGGCCCTGAGAGTTTACTTCTCCCTCTGCTTAGAGTTCTGGCCCATTGTGGTACAGGAGGAAGTGTTTGCCTTGTGTACACATATGGCCCACCTCAATAGCTGGGCCTCTGCACCTTTAATTTGTAAAGGCGGATATTGTTTACCTAGGGCCTATATCTATATTTGGTTGTGTGACCAATTCCTTGTTGAGCAAATCTGTCTCTTAAATATTTATTCAGAGGACAAAAACAAACATGACTTGTGTTTATTCAACTGATGCGTTTAATAGTCACCCATTCAAAGGTGGACTGCTTTGAAACATGTCCTAAAAGAGTACTGTACTGTACACTGTGTATTCTAGTAGGCTTACTTGCATTTTTTTTGTGTGCACTGATTTAATGAACGTTTCATGAAATATGAAACTAACTAAAAGTGTATGATGCAAAAGCTACATACTTGAAACATGTTGGGCATAATTATCACAGTAACAAAAATAATTGGTTACATTACATATTTTGAGAAATTATTAATATAGCCTAAATCATTGAATGTACAGGGAAAATTGTAGGCTAATAACAATTATTTAGAAATTATTGTCTTCCAAATGTCTGCCGTCTTTGACCCTTTCAGCAGTTCTTGAAATGTTCATTGCTGATATCCCTCAGGTCATGGCCAACCAAGCCTGGAGGGCTGTTGCATGTTATATTGTTGTAGATGGTGACAACAGTGTGGGGTTCCTCTCCCTCAGCTAGGGTTTCCACTTGCCGGGGCACTGTCTGCGGTCTCCTCAAGCTGTAGTCTCTAAGGGGAAGGACACTGCAGTCACATTTCCAACGGTTCCCTGTCAGCCACAGTTGGTGTAGGGTGTCTGGGATATCTGGTGGAATGCTGCTAAGAGCGTTATCTTTCAGGTTTAGATAGCGTAGCCTGGGCAGCAGCTGCATGGTACCATTGTGCAGGATCTCCAGCCTGTTGGCTGAGAGGTCCAGCCACGAGAGATGCTTCAAGGGCATGAGGGCCTCAGAGGGAAGTTGACGGAACAGGTTGCTGGACAGCAACAGATAGTCCAGGTTCTTCAGGCCGTAGAAGGTGTGGGAGGTTAAGACCTCGAGCTTGTTGAATCTCAGGTCTAGTTGTTGTAGGCCTAAGAGTTCCACGAAGCTCTGGCGCTCCACCACAGAGATGTTGTTGTTTTGAAGGAAGAGCCGTCGCAGACCCGATAGTCCAATGAAAGCTTGGGTCGTGACCCTGGTCAGACAGCCCTTATCCAGGTGAAGACTGTGGAGCTTGGCGAGACCTTTGAACACTTGGTCTGGAAGACTGCGGAAACAGCTGCCAGACAGGTTAATGACAGCCAGGTGAGAGAGGCCCATGAAGGTGCCCACCCGGGCCTCCTGCACCTGGTTGTGCTCCAGCTCCAGAACCTCCAGGTGCCCAAGCCCCTCAAAGATCCTGTCCCCCAAGGCCTGGATCCGGTTGTAGCTCAGACACAGTTCTTCAAGATACTGCAAGTCACGGAATGTTCTGGGCCTTAGTCCACTGATGGAGTTGTTCGAGAGCCGCAGCACATGGAGGCTGTGAAGACCAAGGAAAGTCTCATCGTGGAGCGCTGAAAGTTTATTGTTTGTGAGATCCAGCCAACTGAGGGACTTCATACCCACAAAGGCTCTGGGTACCACTGTCACTATCTGATTCTGGGCCAGGTAAAGCTTTTGCAGTTTGGGGAGCTTCATAAACACATTAGCCTTAATGACCTTCAGGTAATTTCCAGTGAGGTCCATCTCCTTCAGCTCGGTAAGACCTTGGAAGAGTTGTGGCTGTAAGTAAGCCAGCCTATTCCCAGCCAGCACCAGCTCCCTCAGGCCATGCAGGTCATGGAACCCAGTCTCAGGCAATACTGCTAATGAATTCCACCCCAAGTTGAGAAGCCACATATGTGAGAGGCCAGCAAACAACTTCTCCTCAATGCGGGACAGTTGGTTGTTATGGAGACTAAGCGAGGCGAGGTTAGGCGTGTTCTGGAAGATAGTGCCTGGCAACGAACGGATGCGGTTGCGCTCCAGGTGGATGTGAGCTAGCGACTTAAGCCCTCTGAACACCTGGGAGTCAAGGGACACCAGCTGACCGCTCTGTAGATTCAGAAAATCCAAGTTGCTGAGATCCTTGAAGGCGGTGGCAGGCAGAGTGGTGAACAGGTTTCCATCCAGCCAGAGGGAGCGAGTGGAGACAGGCACGTCAGAGGGGGCCTGGGTGTAGTTGCGTGCGCTGCAGTAGACAATGAGCTCTAGACTGTATTCGTCATGTAGACAGGTGCAGCCCTTGGAACAAGGAATGGGCTCCTCAGTAGGTTTCTCTCCCCCTGTGTCAGGGTCTGGCAACACCAGTGATGTCCCCAGTACCCACAACACCAGTAGCACAATGATGTGCATAACAGCTGGGGGTAGAGAGCAGAGGAAGTAAGCTCAATGTTGGTGCTCCTTATCTAAAACTACTTAATATGCTTATTCTCTTTGTAATAAACATGTATTTTCTCACATATTAAGTCCTCCCTGAAAGCCAATCAATTAACCTCTGTACACAGATTATTCAGATTTTACATGAACCAATTTAAGATCAATATTATAGACAACGCCTAGGCCTATTTTCAATACTACAAATACAAAACAATATTTACTGCAAACATTCATGACTAAAATATTCAAATCTACTATAAAGTGTACATTAATTTCTATTATGTGCAATTTTAAAAGATGAACGTTCAACGATTCAGAATAGTTTCCCCTACCTTATATTTCAGCAATTCTGACTGAGGTAGACCGACAGACAGCCACCCACTAAATGAAGGACGTGTGTATTTGTGTTTGGAAAGGGAAACCCTACATAGTCTTTCTAGAAAAAGTCAGACCCACTGAACTCTCAGAATTAACCTGTTCATACCCTATGACCAGCATCATCATCAGTCTTTCAATGAGTCTATGGTCTTATCTCTCTCAAATATACTTTTTTTTTATATACCTATGCCAACCTATCAGTATCTTTATAAGTACATTTTGAGTGAACATTCTTAACTATTTGATGTTCAAGAATTTAATAAACAAAATGCATTTTTTCCCATGACCTCAGATTTGTCATAGTACATAACATCATTAATACCCCTAAAATTCATATTATAGGAATGTCTACTGTACATATGGTCTGGTGGTCTGACTTTTTTCACTTTTTCCTTTTGCTGTTTACTAAAGCCAGGGTCCTGTCTCTGAGTACATTTACTGTAGATTCTGACTGATACAGACAGCATGGCTGAGAGATAAGACAAACCTGGTGCAATGAACCTGGCATTTTGAAATGTATTACAAAAAGAGATTCAAGTTTGTACTTGCATTGTGTGTAAAAGCTCAGTATTTTTTTTCAGTGCACTTTAGCCAATTATTATCCCAGGTAAAGGGAAATGTAGCTGTTTCATATCTCACAGCACACACATTGACCAGCAAACAGACTCTGATGTTAAACGTGGGTTGACTTTCACTTTATTCTCTTTCTCTGTAGCTTGGTTTCGTGAACTTACTGGACTACCCAGAACCGGACTTGTGCCTAAGGACGTCCAAATTCAATCAAATCTAACAGAAAACGTGACCATTGGCTGGACAATCCTGGACTTTGACAGACTGGCGGTTAAGAAAAGACATGGGTATGTTGTGCAATGGCTTCTCTAATTCTGGCAGGCATTAAATTACATTGTTTTGTCACACTGAACATTTTAGTTGCTAAATTATATCCTAAACCTAGACTTAAGTAGGTATATCAGGGTTTTAAGACACAAAGTCATAATTTTGACACAGAACTGTCACCTTAGACTTAGTTCTCTGTTTAGCTCAACAAGTTTCTCCTTTCACAATGTGATTGTTCCATGATAGTGAACAACATGAGACTTGCCCGAAGGTTGTTAGAAAGATAAGGCATCCCTAATATTTAAGCAGTGTGTTTAATGTTTATAATTGGTGGTGCTATTCACTTCTTTCACCACTAGAGAACACTGCTGCTCTGTTACCTAGGCATATGAGGCATGTGGAAGGAATCCAAAAGCTCAGAAAAGACCCTTCAGCATAAAATCCAGTTATCCCAATCTGTTTGCAGGTATTTACATGTTTTGAGATATTGTTTTACTTTGAATTAGTCCAATAAGTTAGCCACCTTACCACATACACGCTGTCATGGCAATGTTTCATTCAAGTTTGATTCAGCGCTTCCATTTCTGCTCTAGCAGAGGAGGCCCTTGTTTGCTACAGCGTGGTGTCAAATTAGAATAACATGGAAAAACATTGTTGAGTTTTATGCTGTTAGAATGATTAATGAGCCATCGCAAAAAGATATACCAGCTTATTTAAGTATCCTATTTTTAAGAAATTAAGGGAATGGGTCTCATGAAGGAGTGTAAACCCCTGTACCGGAGGGAAATCTCCCATAGTGCGTCTTTAACAATTCCTGCTCCCCAGACAAACATCTCTAATTGGCTCACTCCCCTGCTCTCAACCAGCACACAGGTTCCCTTCCCAGGTCTGTCAGCACCGGGAGAACAGGAGGCTTCATAGTAAGTGACAGAGCCCCAGCTGCAGTGGCAGTGAATGTAGAGCAATGTCTCGGGCTCTGCTGGGAGTCAGTATTTATATACAGGAGGAATAGATAAACTCCTCAGTCACATAACTAGCAGTGGAAAAGTTGAGAACTTCCTCAGCAGTGGTGAACAGACCTGAAGGGCACAGTGTCAGTGTGTGTTGGAGAATCTGTGCTGATAGCTACAATACCGCATCTTCCTTATCTTTTTGTTATTCCTTCTGCTGCTCATGACTGTCTGTCAGAGAATGAATGCCCAGAGGGGCAAGTGCACTCTACTGCCTTCCAAATTCTATCCCAATAGTAGAGAATACTACCTCTGTTAGGCTAACTGTTGTGTAATCGTGCAGGCTGACACTGTTTTGATTGCTGGTTTTGGAGCAAAGCTATGTTATATTTTACGATAATAGGGAAAATAATATTTTTGCCAGTTGCACAGACTTATTATTTTTTTTACAGCTGCCTTCTTATACAGATTGTAGGCTAACTAAATACATTATATGTGAGGGTTTGTATAGTGCAGGGCTGTTGAAGGTAGCCTAATGGCACAAGTCCCTTAAGATCACGTGACAACCATATTGTATGAAATATAGCATGTCGTCTTCCCTGGGATTACATATGCTGCTGGCATATTGGATTCTCCAGATGTAGGGAGCAGATAATAGGTATAATTTCATAAAAGAACATTACCATTCCGCCGGGTACATTTGATGACTATTGTAAGAGATGACATCAAACCTAATCCATTGACAAGTGAGAGGGGGCATGGAAGCTTACAGTAATTTCCTTTCTCTTTATACAGGCTACGTATGTAGAGGGGCTAAAGTCCAGGAATGTGTCGTAAAAAGTTGGTTTGCAGTAGATTGTAGCCTACAACTACACAGGTTAAGTGGAACAATGTTATTTCTATTTCACAGTGATAGAACAGTACTGAATAAAAGTTAGGCTAGCGGCTTTGTATGGAGCCGTGGGAGACATAGGCTAAGAAGAGTTTACCTCAAGGTAATATGAAATAACCATGGAACTTTTTCATTATTTCAGGGATTAATTGTATTATCTTGTTACAAAAAAAAGTATTTTAATCTGCTCAGAACATGAAATAATCCCCTCGAGAGATTAATTATTACTCTCCAAAGACAAGATTCTTCTGCCCTCAAGATAAAACTAATCTTCCCTTAAGATGTAAGATTATTCACTTGAAAAGGATGTTCCTGTAAAATTGAAAATGATGCCCCAAACTGTCTCAAAATGGAGAGAAACTGTCAGAAAGGGCCATGATCCCCATCTGAATCAAAGGTGAAGCATAATAAAGCTGTAGCACAGAAAATACTTTGTAGGAATGAACTAACCTGTGTGATTTTAAACGCTTGAATCAGTAAACATTACTTTGACCCACTGGTCTGCTGTTGAGATGAGTCCATATCACACGCCGTCTGTTGGGTACATCCTACTAGGCCTATAGGCATTAGATGAAACCTGCAGGCCTCAATCTCAAGCAAAAGGACTTATTGGCACCAATGTTCCCTCTAATGTTTTGGGGCACTGAGCAAATTTTAGGTCTTGTGAGCGGAAACTTGAACCTTGTGAGAATTTTATGCAAATTCTGGCGCGCATTTACAGTGAACACTGAGGCTGTACCCTTAGTTTTAGACGGTAGCCAATAGGCTATTGTGGCTATTTAAGCATAATGTAAGCCTACCAACAAAACCAATGGAGCAAATCACATAACATTTTTTTTACATGAAAATGGCTTTTAATTTCTATGATGTAGCCTATATTTGGTGTTCAATGCAGGCCTACATTGTATGAGACTTTTAAGAACGTTTTTACAATATGAAGGGCTTGACATTGATTCATGATTTTTTACTAGGGTCTGTAACACCATGGGCCAAATAGGTGACTGTAAATTGCATTGTATTGTATGATGCAAGAAACCACTTGACAAAATAACAGTAATTATTATTACCATGTAGAGAATTAGACAATGTAGGCTACCTCTGTGCTTATTGGCTTATTTGCACATTCAAGCCTGCGTCACATTCAACACTGCCCCTTTAATTAAGACGTAAGCTTTTTAACTGACTGGCTTTTCAAAGACTACTTGAAATGTAGCCTACATGTTTTGTGCTCTTGTAGGAAGCAGTAGCTCCCCATGGCTGACCTACACTTATCTATAACTGGTCTAATAACTCGCTAACTAGCAAAGAATATCAACAAATGTGCACATGCGCGGCTCGGCGCTCTGATCTGAAAAGGGCATTCAACCGCGGGTAATTGAAAGACCGCTCGTGGCCTACCCCCGCCAATAGAATTTTACTCATTTGCGCTCTGGCTCTACCTACAACAAAATCAAAGACTAAATCTTCCAAAGTTAGATTTGTTTTGTTTTGCTGACATAATGTTGATTCGATCACAGAAAACACGTTGATCTATATAGTCTAAACAAATGGGGCGAACTCAGTGAAGTTCAATCTCTTGAGTCTCTGTGCGGCCTGGCATTTCTTCTGCACAGCAGTCCTGTAGGAGGTGCGCGACCGCGCACACGCGCAGTTTAAAGGGAACATTGATTGGCACCAATTAATTCCATCTAACTTGCCTCCATCCAGTTTTCACTTCGTGATACACAATCTAATTGACTCTCGGTTTTCGGTATGAAAACGTCTGACAGAGACATATCCATTCAAGAGCTCTGAAATGTCCAGCTGTGTGAGCCAAAGCCATTTGAAACATTAGTGACTGAAATCATGCCATTCAGCCTCATACTCTGCTTTGGAGGTAGATCATGGTGTGATGAAAATGATTGTGACTCTATGTATGCTCTCTCCTTCATGGTTTTCCTGTGTTGGTACCATGCCAAGCGGATTGCTGGTCAGATTAGAAAGGAGATCCACACAATCCTATTCAATTAGGAACCCAATTCATTTGGGAAATTAATATATACATAATTGTGGACAAGCTGTGTTCTATGTTAAATTGACATATGTTATAGCACTGCTGGGTATGGTACATGGGTTTTTGAAATGAATTGGTCAAATGTAGCCCACTTTGAATCCATGTAAGCCTTAGCTAATACATTTCTCACATACACTTTCATATCCCTGGATGATTTTAACCCTTGTCACATGCTGTAACCTGTGCCTCTAAACCATTAGGCAATCAATCAAGCAATGATAGAGGCATGATTCAGAGAGCAACAAATAACCCAAATCTGAGGTGTGATCTTTTTACATTGACGCTGAATGGTGTGGGGTCTGTCTGATTGTTAGAGAAAAAAAGAAATCTGCCTTTCATATAAGGTTTTAAACCCTCTAACGGTTTCCTAGGCATTCATTCACCCTTGACAAAAAAAACTCATTTTTTTTCACACAATGCAAACTCAACCAATGCATGATGGGAGACAGCCCTATCTGTACAAAGCATTGGGTTGGTATTAAAATGTGTTTTTATAAGTAGGCTAGACTGATTGAAATGTTCATTAGCACATTAGCAGCTGATTTGATCTTTAAGCCTCCTATCTGAATCCCCCCAGACCCACTAGTCAGGGTATGCCCATGATTACTCATACTGTACCTTCACTCTTCAATACCCAGAATGTCTGTTGAGTACAGGAGGCTTCGTTGCTCTCTGCTTGTTGGGTGCATAAAACACAAAATGTTATGCTTAGATATGCAGACCAAGTAGACTGTAAAATTGCAAGACCAATTTATGTCCTTTTATTCAGTAGTGTTCTATGCTCATAGGCCATGATGTAAATTGTGGACAATCTGTGTTCTATGTTAAATGGACATATGTTATAGCACTGCTGGGTATGGTACATGGGTTGGCAAGCAAGGTATGTGTCTCAGGGGTAGTTGGGATATGCAAAAAACACATTTCACACTCGTACAGGTTACCCACCTGTACATGTAGTGAAACAGGCCACATATAAGCAACCTCTATTTGGCCTTTGATAATAGTCCATTAGAGAGTCATTCGTTTTGTGAGAATCTAGCCTCTAATAGCCCCTAATAACAGTGTTCTTATCTTACCTCTGTCATGGTGCTGCAGAGTTCATGGAAAAACCTTTTACATTACAGCACATTTTTGTTATATTGTCCACAATAGCCATCTCCCATTTAATATAATAATACTTTATAGTATAATACTACTGTATATAATATACAGAATATCATAATATATGTCGTTTAGCTGGCACTTTTATCCAGTGACTTACAGTCATGTGTGCATACATTTTACATATGGGTGGTCCGGGAATCCAACCCAAAGCGCCATGCTCTACCAACTGAGCTACAGTTGACCTGATACATCCCACTTCTTTACCTGATTAGTGTTAGAATTGCGTAAATTCGAATCTGGTATCAGGATAAATATGACAATGAGTCACCGATTGTATACTATATATTTTTTTATTAACTAAGCAATAAATGGCAAATGCAACTTTCGTACATACCACACAGGGCAGAACAGGGAACTGACAGGATCTACGTAAACAGTGTTCTTATATTGTGATAGGCCAACAGAGACGGGTTGGAACTATGTCTATCACAGTAGAGGCTGGGTGTGGTTTAGACTTGCTCAGCCTATCGCAGGTGCTCAGGCTGGTCCCTGCCTCTTGGCGCTTCTTGGAGTCCTCCCTCCGTCGATGTATAGATTCTTACTGTTCTGGTATCGCAGCCTAGTTATAACAGTTGCTCAGTTACTGCTATTGTGTTGTTCAGTATTTTTCCATCTCAGTTAAACCTCGTGATGACCACCCCTCCCTATGCCTGCTTAACCACAACTTTGTAAGATACAGCAAGTCACACCATGTGCTCAATATTGTTACATACAAACACAAGGACAAAGCATCTGCTGGGCTGTTATATACAGTTTTGCAACATGCAGGTCACACAATGTTACTCAGTTCTTGTCACACACACAAACAGGCAAGTAGCAAGCAGTTGTTTAATCTCACGATGATGCTCAAGTGCACAAATGCAGATACTTCACACAGCCAACATCAGAGAATATTTAATCATATATACAGTGCCATGCGAAAGTATTCGGCCCCCTTGAACTTTGCGACCTTTTGCCACATTTCAGGCTTCAAACATAAAGATATAAAACTGTATTTTTTTGTGAAGAATCAACAACAAGTGGGACACAATCATGAAGTGGAACGACATTTATTGGATATTTCAAACTTTTTTAACAAATCAAAAACTGAAAAATTGGGCGTGCAAAATTATTCAGCCCCTTTACTTTCAGTGCAGCAAACTCTCTCCAGAAGATCAGTGAGGATGTCTGAATGATCCAATGTTGACCTAAATGACTAATGATGATGAATACAATCCACCTGTGTGTAATCAAGTCTCTGTATAAATGCACCTGCACTGTGATAGTCTCAGAGGTCCGTTAAAAGCGCAGAGAGCATCATGAAGAACAAGGAACACACCAGGCAGGTCTGAGATACTGTTGTGAAGAAGTTTAAAGCCAGATTTGGATACAAAAAGATTTCCCAAGCTTTAAACATCCCAAGGAGCACTGTGCAAGCGATAATATTGAAATGGAAGGAGTATCAGACCACTGCAAATCTACCAAGACCTGGCCTTCCCTCTAAACTTTCAGCTCATACAAGGAGAAGACTGATCAGAGATGCAGCCAAGAGGCCCATGATCACTCTGGATGAACTGCAGAGATCTACAGCTGAGGTGGGAGACTCTGTCCATAGGACAACAATCAGTCGTATATTGCACAAATCTGGCCTTTATGGAAGAGTGGCAAGAAGAAAGCCATTTCTTAAAGATATCCATAAAAAGTGTAGTTTAAAGTTTGCCACAAGCCACCTGGGAGACACACCAAACATGTGGAAGAAGGTGCTCTGGTCAGATGAAACCAAAATTGAACTTTTTGGCAACAATGCAAAACGTTATGTTTGGCGTAAAAGCAACACAGCTCATCACCCTGAACACACCATCCCCAATGTCAAACATGGTGTTGGCAGCATCATGGTTTGGGCCTGCTTTTCTTCAGCAGGGACAGGGAAGATGGTTAAAATTGATGGGAAGATGGATGGAGCCAAATACAGGACCATTCTGGAAGAAAACCTGATGGAGTCTGCAAAAGACCTGAGACTGGGACGGAGATTTGTCTTCCAACAAGACAATGATCCAAAACATAAAGCAAAATCTACAATGGAATGGTTCAAAAATAAACATATCCAGGTGTTAGAATGGCCAAGTCAAAGTCCAGACCTGAATCCAATCGAGAATCTGTGGAAAGAACTGAAAACTGCTGTTCACAAATGCTCTCCATCCAACCTCACTGAGCTCGAGCTGTTTTGCAAGGAGGAATGGGGAAAAAATGTCAGTCTCTCGATGTGCAAAACTGATAGACATACCCCAAGCGACTTACAGCTGTAATCACAGCAAAAGGTGGCGCTACAAAGTATTAACTTAAGGGGGCTGAATAATTTTGCACGCCCAATATTTCAGTTTTTGATTTGTTAAAAAAGTTTGAAATATCCAATAAATGTCGTTCCACTTCATGATTGTGTCCCACTTGTTGTTGATTCTTCACAAAAAAATACAGTTTTATATCTTTATGTTTGAATCCTGAAATGTGGCAAAAGGTCGCAAAGTTCAAGGGGGCCGAATACTTTCGCAAGGCACTGTATATGGTAATGGCTATAATGTAAAACACAGAATCTCACATTAGTATGCTGTACAGGACAATGGGAGATAATTATTAGGAAAATGTAATATTCTGAAGAATGAATTTGCAAAACTTCATGTAGGCAGACATTTTCCCATTTTAGACTCATTTACATACTTTCACACATTATTAAGTAGGCATGCTTGAGGTGCACCCTCATAGATACAACCAGCCATCATTTGGTTGATTGGCATCCACCCTCTGCTTACAACATATGACTTCAGTGTTCTAAACACAAGCCCCTGGTGTTACAGATTGAACTGCAACATGGAGTGTTACATTTCCCTTTCAGTCTCTGTTTTCATATCCTTTTTTATTACAGTATGTTGCTTCTTGATGAGATTAATTTGTCAATGTAATATTGAGTCCCCAGAAGGTTTTTCATAAGGCCATATGAGTGCACATAGTAGCCTACAGTATGAATTTGCATACTGCCTATATTGAAAAAGGAGGGGGCATTCACATTTCCAAACTACTAACGGCCCCTTAAAGCTCAGAGTTTCTAAGAGACCGATGGAGCAGACAGAGTCCCACGGACACTGTTGCTGTTGGCAGGTCTAATGAAACCCTGGATTGTGTGTGTTACCATAAGTAATGAGCAACGATTCTTCTGTGGGACCCATGACAGCCTCTTCCCCTTTTGTCAGTCATTAAATCACCATGTGATAAGCAGACAGTGCTTGGGGATCCATTAAGAGCATGTTGTCTACAGATTTGACTCAGTCTGATAACCCTAGTCAACCCTTCCCCATAACCAGATTCCAGAGCTGTACCACTGTCCCTTGTGAACACTAAGCATCCACATAAAACCGAACAGCTGCATGTGTTTAACAGAAGCTTGGAATGAAGTGTTTTATAGGCTGATAACAGCCTGACAGAGCAATAACACTACAGACTATATAGCTTCCCACCTTCTGTATTTGGTGCAGTGGGCTTTTGGGGCATAAATGCTGTCAGACCCTGCTGTTGGACTCATTTATTGCATGATGTCCTCTGAGCATGGGGGACACAGCACAGCAGTTGTGCCCAGCCCTGGGGACAGTCACAGCTAGGAGAGAGCCCGAGGGATGCTGTCTCTCTCTCACCACATAGAAATCATCCCTCCCCCGAAGATACAAAGAGGACCTGTTTTTTTCTTTGACACTGTTATTTCCGCGGTTGGATTGAATTGAATTGTTTTCTTCTGTCCTTGCGCTGTCATAAAAGTGTGAAGGAAACGGTGTCGTTTCACCAGTAGAATGAAGCCTTTGTGGAAGACACAGAAGAATCGGAGTCATGTCATGGCATTCAACAAGGAAGAGGCCTATATATGATACATTTTTTATTTGTTCTTTCTTTTGCACTCTTTTGAGTTTAGTTCTTGTCTGTTGCTGCTGCTTGTTGAGCAGCCACCATTGTGTCTAGGAAACCATACACAAAATGAATAATTTGACCAAATATTTAGGATGAGGTCATCATTTCATGGAGTCTGTGAAGGAAGAAACCATATGGAAAAAGTGTTAAGCTTGATTTTCTCCAAGCCAAATGAATATATTGCTTGTGTCTAAATCAAAGTAGCTCATTTTAAAAAGTAGCTCAAAGTAGCTCATTCTTTTGTTATGCAACACCACCACCAGGTCAACAGTGCCATCCACTGTTAGGAGGTATTTTAGATTAGAATATCATATAAGTGACTCTCGCTCCAATATCGTGTTAAGGATAACTGGTCTAAACCCTGGCATTCAGTACCACCTCAGTCCTGATGACAGTTAAAGACCCCCCTCCTTTCCCTCCGGCCGCCCCTGCAGCGGTGTCACCCAGCTATAAATACTGCGTCTCAGCCCCCTTCCAGCCCTGGTGAGGAGAGCTCCAGGAAATGAGAGATGTGCGTTGGCTTTGTCTTGACATCTGGAAGGCACCGGAACTCAGCCGTTCAGATCGTTGTAACCACAGCAAATCAACGCAGCTGATGACCCAATTAGGCCCCTTGAATCGGCCAATTAGCTGTGTGGGAGAGGATGCATCCCTGACATCTCTTCCTGCTCTCAGACCCCAGGAGATGGGCAGTACATGGATTTAATTTGCATTATTGGAAAGTAGAAACGCCTAATTAAATCATTCTTACTTCTGTTTTATGTTTCAAAGCATATCCTACATAATGCAATTGACCAGGACAAAAAGTAAAGTATATGTTAATATTAATAATAAGCAGTTTGGGCACCACCTAGAATAGAGCATCTTATTTGCATCTCCCTTTCTGATCTGGAAGTACCTTGGAATTATGTCAACACCTATACATCCTAAAGAAATCTGTCAAAGAAGGCACAGACTCTGATCAGACTATTTCAGCGCTTGCTTACGCAGCAGGAAGATAAAAAGTTATGCCTGCCCAGAGGCTCCAAGCCTCATCATGGTCCTTTCAGTGGTGGAACTTTGTTACGCTCTCCACATCTGACTTGACAGACACTGGTTCACTGTTTCCTGTGGTGCTACTTTCTGGTGTAACACACTTGAGATGAGACTAATACATAGAGAGAGTAGCTCTCTTCCCCCTGTTCCACCCTCAGGCTGGTCTTGGTAGGGCTGTGATGTACTGTACTGTGCTCTATCCCCAGTGGAGTATCTGCTTTGCAGATGGGGCTTCCATACCTAACAGGGCCAGTAGTTTCATTCAATTTTACAGTAGAGGACTATTTCAGTGCAGTGGGCAGCTGTTAGCAGATAATAATCCATTTTGCAGATGTTGCTATGGCCACAAGTGATATAAGGTTTATGTCAGTAATGATTAGCCTATACCCTACATTTGTAAGTCAACGCAATACTGATTTAAGATTACAGTTGACTGAGGATTTGCAAAAATATTGATGCTTTACCATTTGCTATCGGTTTATGAACACTCAAGCATGGGCCTTATGACAATGTTTAGCTGAGATTACTGGGGTGTGATCTAGGCCTTTATTACTCATGAGCGGAGAAAAATACTGGTCAGCAGAGAGGACAAAATACTCCTCAGCTCCCCCAGGAGGATTATTTTACTTCTCTTTTTTATTTTTTTTTGCTGTAGAAAACTGGCTCAAATTAAGATCCTCCTATATAGTGTTTCTTTTAGTATCTAAAATGTGTCCTCCTGTCATCGAATATATGGAACACGTTTTCCCCCCCAAAATTGAAAGGCTATTCTGATGATAGTTACGGTACTAGGCTATAGTTTGAATGTTCAATGTGTGACTGTATTTTTTGTGCACTTTATAGATGCTTGTCTCAGTTTGTACATCGCTTCACACATTTTTCTTATAGGAGTGAGTCTCTGAAAATATGTCATTTTTTTCACTTCAAAGAGGGAAATTAATTACCAGTAAAGATAAGAAGGTTTTTACTTTAGACTTTGAAATTACACAGGGTTCAGGAAACAACTTCCCTTCAAATATATTTTGAGTGTAGGGTGTGCAGGGCAATTTAGAAAAAGTGTTTCATGAAATTGAATTTGGTCACAGGCTGTTTTCAGATACCTATGGTTGAAGTTCCCCTCTCATATTTACCGCTCTTGCTAAGTAATTCCAGGTTTCAGCTCTCTCTGAGTCTGTTATCACTACAAGTGACCTGAACGTCTTGGATTTCCAATCAACCCACACAGGCAAGGTGACTATTCTTATTCAAATCAGTCCTGAGAGAGGACCTGATTCATAAAACGTTGTCTGCACACTATTTTTAGATTGAAATAGAACAGAATAAAATAGGACAGGAATCAATTCCAGTTCAGTCATACATTTATTCAGACGAGTTATCTCCAAGAGTTCTGGAAGGACATTTGCATTATGGGTAGGGTAGGCCTATTTGAAGCATCCCAAGGTGTGTAGAGCAATTTCAGAAATCGCTCATCCTTCTTTATCTACCAAGTGAAGCGTGTCTGAGTGTACCCAGACGTATGGCCATTATTAAGCCAGCTGTTTATTAAATTAATGAGTAAATGAGTGTGCGTGCTTAAATGGTTGACATTATTTCCTCTCTTTTCTCAATAAAGAGCCACTCCTAGATGCCATTTGGAATATTCTCTATGGGGAAGATTGCTTACCATTCAGGATACATTTAAAAAGATAGGGAGACCGTGGGTGAATGTGAATTTCCCTCTATCTGGTGTGACACACGACACACAGTAATTTCATACCAGTCCTTGCATTCGCTTGTCTCCTGTCCTTCAGCTTAAGCCAGTGTCATATCTTACGTCAGAATCGATCTTGTCCATACATGCCGATAATAGGTTCTGACAGTTGGAGATATATTCCTGGAGTGAGTATCCCTCTGGCTTCCAACCATGGCTGACTTGAGTTGTAAAATGACGAGGGTGTCTGTGTGACAGGTTTATCTGATTCATGTCACAAACACTTAGTTTACATGTGGCGTTCCTCTATGATTGGCACCCAGCCAAGCGAGGCAGCCAACCAAGTAAACGTGTCATGTTCCTATGGCCAGTAAGGGTCAGACTGCTCTAAACCATTTCCAGTTCATTCAGGACATGAGGAAATGCAACAAATAAACACATTTGTATTTTTAACGCTAACAATTATTCACTCACGGTGAAAGATTGGCTGACTTACACAGAGAAATGGAAACTCGTTTAGCTCACCAGTAAGACCATTTTATCCCCTTTTAGCCCCGTGTACTGAAGTTCATCTGATATGCATTTGCATCGAGCTGTCGAATCACTTAACACGCTTGTCCTGTCAGTGAGAAGGGGACCTCTGAGGTGTCACAGAGAGACACACTCACTAATGTGTTAGAGAACTAGGGACACTAGGGAGTCATGTCTGAATAGGTCAAATCACAGACAAGGAATACTTCAGAAATTGGCCTAATGCAAATGAGGATGTTAGAGGAAAGCCAGGGTCATTCCTTGTCCCAGACCCTCATTATGATGACGGACCTGCTAGAGAGAAAAAATATACAATTGGAGTATGACATTTTGAGTCTCAATTCTTCAGTAATGAAACATTGCTTAGACCGATGTTACTTATGTCTACTAGCCTATACACAATCAGCCCTGCCCTCCAAAGGGGTGTGCTCTTTTCCACCCAAGTTTTTGGGCTGTATCAGAGTTAAATCTTGCTACAACATTTTTCTGCATTCTTCGCTCCCTCACTAGTTAGCCTAATATTTGTTTTCATCATGTTCAGTGCTGACGTCAGTTCTCTTTAGAGCCGGTCTTTTGTCTCGCTAACAGTCTGTTTTGAAAATGCTAAGTCATTTCCAAAGAGACAGATGGATGACCATGGGAAAGGGAAAGTTGCCATTGATGTTGCTGATAACAAAGTTCAAGTGAAATGCAACCAGCTGAACCTTTCTATCTTTAACCCCCATCAATATGCACACACACACGCGCGAGCGCACGCACACATACACACACACGCACACACACGCACGCACAGGCTTTTATATTACACCTTTCATGTCTAAGTCAGCAGAGCATTGATTTGTTTAAAGGCGCATTGATCTGACAAAGACTTATCCAAGGCCCACATCCCAGAAAATTGGTTGTGTCTCGCTTAAGTGCAGTAACTCAGTGGTTTTGATCCAGATTAAACTTTGAACAAATTTCATCTTACAATGTATTATTAAAGTTTATTTCCAGTTGAGTTCTGGCATTTTCCAGTCGTCTGTGTTCACTTTCTCATGCTATTTATATAAATGTTGTTTTGTTTTCAGAAAAAGTCTAATCCCCTCACCAGAGGGTGCAAGTGCTTGATGAAAGCTTTGGTGGATAAAAATATGTTTGTAGGCTATCTGGGAATGTTTAGACCTCTTCCTGTCATTAGGCAAGTGCTGCAGCTCTTCAGAACACAAGTGTAAAAAAACTGAAGTGGCTCTAACTTCACAAATGGCCTTGGGTACACAAGGCACATTACAAGGTATTAAACATAGTACTTTATGGGTCAATATTCATCCCTCAAATGAGAGCTAAAACCACCTCAAATGCGCTATTATTCATGTGGAAATGGGTTGTGTTTCCAGCGCAGGTTACCCTGTTAACACAGGGAATTAGTGATTGGTTGTTGATGGGTGCCCATGGCATGGCTGTCTCTATCCTGGCTGGTAGCCTGGGTGTGTGTGGTGGGCTGGGGGGACCAGGTGGAGGGAGAGGGGGAGAGGAGCAGGTGGGAGCCCAGAACAGAGCAGCAATATGGGCCACAGAGTTCTGCGGGAGCCGCTCTCACTGAGCATCCTCTCTTTGATCTCTTGGCTTATTAGCATCCCAGCAAGCGACTCCGAAACCTCCAACCATGATAATGAATATCCCTGCATCCCTTGTGGCTACGGCAGGGCCGTGTGGTACCATGGCTCGGCTTGTCTGAACATATGCTCTCCCTACATACTCACTGTATTACTCCTCTTGTCCTGGCAGCCCTATTGGGCTGCTTCAGGCAGACAGGCACATTAATGTGTAGTGGAAGAAGGTACAGTGCTCATGGAACTCTTCATCATTATATCTATCTGATGCTACACAGGCTACACATGGAGATCTGCAATGGAATAAGGAAGGATCTTGTTTGTAATGTCACATTGGCAGATCCTCAGATGAAACATAGTCAAGTTGGGGTGTAAGTTAAGAGATGGCAGTAGTGAGAGTCGTAAGGCCTGTAGGCCCCTAGAAAGTGGCAGGGCCCAGTGCCTGCCCTGGCTGGAGTGCATCCTAATATCCTACCATCAGACCTGATGTGGTGTGTTGTCTTTGGCAGCCCAACACAATGATCAGGCAGGCTGTTTTATGAACAGTATGAATATTCAGGGCCACCGCTGTGTATGGAGAGGGATGCACTTGAATGAGCTGGAAGGGTTATAATTAATGCCATAGCGAGCTGGAAAATGATTTACTTTCTTAGCCTGTATATCAAACGCAACACCCCTCTCCGTACACCCCCCGTCAACTCGTTGCCCAGGGTGATGAATAACATTACATTATGTTTTTACTGAGCCGACCCCCCTCCTGGATGACATAAAACACAGACTGTTGTTATGATTCTGTAACCCATTTATATTGAGTCCAAAGCTTTTAAACATAGAAAGACCCAATCGTCTACCTGCGCCATTTCCTGGTTGCAAAAATTCAAGTAGTTCGCCTAATTTCAGTTTATGTGACAAAACAAACATTTATAGTGTAGAAAATCATTGTACCATCTAAACCACTGTGAAATATATTTTCCATAACCAAACACTTTGTATTTTCAGCTGTTTGAAGCTGGTGTACAAAACATAAAGTAAAGGACGCAAAAATGGAACTTAAGCACGGAAGCAAAGAAATAGCTCACACAGAACAGATCTAGACTTGTTTTCAATGAGAATGACAGATCTATAACACATTTTTATGTGATTTTGGTTGGGTTTCCCAAAAAGTTGCATATTGCAGCTTTAACATATTAAGAAGACCTGATCATGCTAGAAATCACAGGGCTTGTGTAATGGATCATATTTATTTAGAAGTAAATACAGTATGTCACTCATTCACACTATCCATTCAGATATGTTTATCCAAGAATCAATCAAATCCTCCTCATCCCTTTCCTCCTACCTCACCTTTCCTCTTACCTCAATCCTTGAGTCATGATTATGTTAATGTAATTACAGTGTCAGTTATTTGGCTGGCATGCCCAAAACTAAAGCATGAGGTTATCACGGTGATGATGATCACACGTCAGCCCCATCATAGGGCCAATTAATAGAGAAACAACCCGCCCTCTGTGGTACTATTGTTGTTTTCTTCCTTCAAGGCCTCACAACAATAGTGTGACACTAGAATTGTTTATTTTTTTTAACCTTAAATAAAGGTAAAATTCTTATTTTCAATGACGGCCTAGGAACAGTGGGTTCCTGTTCAGGGATAGAACAGCAGATTTGTACCTTGTCAGCTCGGGGGTTTGAACTTGCAACCTTCCAGTTACTAGTCCAACGCTCTAACCACTAGGCTACTCTGCCGCCCCAGAATGTAGCTTGCCCATTTAAAACCATCCTACAGAATCACCCACCCCGTCCGTCCTCACTCATTTCACTACAACCCTCTCCCCACGCTCCCAATGATGTCGATCATAACGCCAGTCACCCTGCATGCTGCTGTTTCGGCTTAGAAGACTGTTTTCATTCCCAGGAAGCCCACCTCAGCAGAATTCAGGAAGGAAAGAGAGTTTCACTGAGATGGATCAAAGAGGGAGTCTGACGGTACAAGTAGTAGGGGACGTGAAACTAAAACTACAGCAAATGACCTGTTGATGCAATCCCATCCTTTGTTAGTCAATGTGTTTGAATTATGGGTATATGGTGTCAATTATGCAAAATGGTTACCCTATATTCTCAGTTTATTAGGTACACCCATCTAGTATGGGGTCGGACCCCCCTTTGCCTCCAGAACAACCCGAATTCTTCGATGCATGGAAACGTTGCTCAATTGGTATCACGGGACCTAACGTGTGCCAGGAAAACATTCCCCACACCATTACACCACCACCACCAGTCTGTACCGTTGACACCAGGCAGGATGGGGCCATGGACTCATGCTGCTTACACCATATCCTGACGCTGCCATCAGCATGACGCAACAGGAACTGGGATTCGAAGGACCATGCAATGTTTTTCCACTCCTCAATTGTTCAGTGTTTGTGATTGCATGCCCACTAGAGCCGCTTCTTCTTGTTTTTAGCTGATCGGAGTGAAACCTGGTGTGGTCGCTGCATTAGCCCGTCCGTGACAAGGACTGACGAGTTGTGCATTCCAAGATGCCTGTTGTGCTGCAATGTTATTTGCCTGTTTGTGGCCATCCTGTTAACCTAGACACTGTTGTGCGTGAAAAGCCCAAGAGGCCGGCTTTTTCTGAAATACTGGAACCGGCGCGCCTGGCACTGATGACCATACTACGCTCAAAGTCGCTTAGGTCACTAGTTTTGACAATAATCCTTTAATTCATTGCCACTTACTCAGCTGGGCCAGGGGCACTTTAATTAGGTCAGGTGGAAATGTCCAACAGATCTCAACTCAGATCTCAACTAAGCGACTCAACTCGCTGCTTTCTCTTCCTTAACTCCATCTGATCCAGAAGTTCTGTGCGTCCATGAAGACTACTCAGTAAATATACCACTTTATGGTTAAAGGAATTCCTGCCTCAGTCTCATCCATTCCTCTGTCACCTGACACGTGACCACCTGTTCACCTTCACTGTCAGTCATCCTACCTGTCCAGCTACCCACACAGATTCCACTAATCTTTCACTAACATTCAATCGAACAGTAACTGGATGGCTGTATGCCTGCTTTATATAACAAGCCACGATGTTCCTAATAAACTGGCCACTAAGCGTATCCATGTATGTGTACAGATTTCTGACAATAACGAAAGTAACATTGAGAACAAAATGGCTCCTCTTTCTAGTCTAGTTGAATAGTTAACTTGCATTCACTTTAAACCGCTCAAGTACATCGTCCAGGAAGAGACTGCTTCTCAAATGGTAAATCAGATCTACAGTACGTGCCATTAAGTTGCATTTCTAGGCAGGTTTTTTTTTTGTGTGTTGTGCATTGTGGTATATAATGATGAAATATTAAAGTGAAGTTATCTCTTCATGTAGTTCAGGGAGTGAAGTGTAAGGAATAATGCAAGAAACATAGCCAGTGGAAAGCTACTGTTATTTTTGTATATTTCTTTTTACGAGTGTTCCCTACTGCTGTGTGGGTCGGGAGGTTTAGCTAAGGGGGAGCTACATTAGAGAATGACAATAATTACAGCTTTCTTTATTTCCAAATGTAGCTCAGCTGTGTCTGCACAAGAGGAACATTACCACCCCCTGTTACTAAATGTAAGTGCCTTTTCTCTGTGTGAAGAACAGTAGCTACTGACGATATAGAAGGTTAAGTAACCTTCCCCTATATTTCTCTTTCAACCCTTTAACATCAGTCAGTAGTTAGACAGTATACTTTTGAAATTACTGTATACTTTGGGTTGTGTGTAAAAGAAGGTCACAAAAGTAACATTTGTTATGATAGAATAGTTCATTTTTAATTAATAGTATTGTAAGTGTGATTCCTTACTCCCGTGCTACACAATACCTAACATCACATCATTTCAAAAGGAAACAATAGACTGCATTTCGTGGGAAATCACCAATGTTGTTGCACTTTGTGGTTGTGAATGATAAGTACATGTTGCGGCAAGGCTAATTTGTTGAAAATAACTCGAGTAGATAAGGCACAATGAAGGAATAGAATGGAGAGTGTATAAACACTGCCTTTTCCATTCTCAGAGACACAGAGTAGCAGTGTCTTGTGACCTAAACACTTCCTGTAGATACAACGCGTGCCAATAAATCAGACGGGAGTGGGAGTAACAAACTGATTAGCTCTCTCGTCCCCCATTTCATTAGCTCCGTTCATGCTTATAATGAATTCCCCATTTTTCGATAGTCTTGTTTCAAAGTCACACCATAAATAGACTCAATGGGTGACTGTGTTGAAAACTGTATTTTCATGTACTCTCAATGTCTCAGATACTGTATGAGATGTGCTGGGGATGGTCCACGTAGTAGACTCTGGTACAAGAGCCATACTACAGTACAGTTCAGTCTGAATATTGAATGGTGGTGTGTACCTGTCTTGTGTATTCGTCAGTGCGTGCTGCTGTTGCATGGTATCTGACCTCGGTGGTTGCAGCTTTTCAGAGGTGAATCACCTATTCATGATTTTTTGAGTGAGGAGGCTAGATACGAGGCTGATAGAAAAATTATATTTTTGGGGGTTAAAAGTTTGTTGAAGACAAATAGTTGGGAAATACGTTTGGGGGAACTGTGCCAAGTCGGAATTGCACATATTTGTAGATGTTTAAATTGGTGTGCTTTCAGAACTTCGCTAAAGAGTAAAACTCTCACTTCCATGTTATGCTGCATCCTTTTCCACTGGTTCTGCATCAAGTCAATCTTAGACAATTCTTGCCTTTTGTCCTTTTGTCTGTGTTTTACATCTGAAGACAATATGAAGTCTGATTGATCTTACTTTCTTTGCAATTATTTCCTGTCTCTCAGTACAAAGGAGCTTGGCTGAAGACTTCATCCTTTATTGTGTCTGATTCTATAAATATTCATGGTCGGCAGTCATCAATGGCCAATCAGATCACAATCGGAACTGAGCAGGTAGTGGCTTCAGAATATTCATCAGCACCTGCTTTCTAAGGGACTCTTCAGTTAGAACAGAGCATCAGTGTATGTATGGCACAGATTGATGGGTATATTTCCAATGTAGACTATGATGTGCTTTTCTCCCCTTTCTCGGTCTATAAAAGTCACAAATCAAGTGATTTTCTCCCCTTCCTTGGTTATTACAATGTGCATGTGTTTGATGAAAGGGTAAATACAGAGAGTTTGTTCTCATTTCCTGTTTCCTCCCACATGTGGTTAGGGAAAGAGCTAAACACCTCAAAACCTTCACACAGATTGGCAATCTCCAGTGTCTTGTACCATATTGATAATTTCCCCAAACCGATCTATTCCAGATGATCTGTTGAGGAAGCTGAGCCAAGTGCCTCCCTTCCAGGTAAATCCCTGTAAACACTTCTTCCCACTGTTTCATTTCCAGGGCTAATGATGTTGCTTTTCTTTCTGGGTTTGTTTACTCTCCTTCTCCTTCCTCTCTCAGGGTTTTCTTCATGGTCTAGTCCTGTGAAGAATCATCAAGGTGATTGTTGTGTATACTAATCTTCAGACGGCATCCTTCGCTTGTCAAGTCAGAAAGTGTGCATGTGTATAGAGGTCACCGTCTGAATATGTAATAGAAGCAGACGTTCCTGGAGATACAGTTAGCAGGACTCAGCGGGGGTTGAGGGTGTTGTAGTAATCAGGGTTGAGATGGTGCTCGTTATATTTGTCAACTTGCTGGTGGTGGCACAAATGGAGTGAGTGTGCCTGCAATTTAATGTCTGCTGAATGAGAGTGGTGTTGAGGTGAGATGGCAGCGGGCTGTAAGTAATTCCTTGCAGGTTGATTTTAGTTACCGTGAACATTTGTATCTTGTTAGAATTTCAAATGAACCATTTATATATTCATCTTCCACCAACATCTTATCTAGCCGTCCCTGGTGACATGATGCCTGAGGTGTTGACGCCTGTGATTTGACCTCTTAGAGATCCCTTTTCCCCAAGGTGTTATTCACCCTGCTAATGTTAGGCTCCGTATTCTATTTTTTACATTTTTTTAATCCTTTTTTTAACCAATTTCTGAGATCTAATGAACTTATCCTCTGCTGCAGAGGCTCTATGTCTTCCTTTTGTGTGGTGGTCTTCATAGTGTTTCAAAGTTCTTGAAATGTTCCGCATTGACTGACTTTCATGTCTTAAAGTAATGATGAACTGTCATTTCTCTTTGCTTATTTGAGCTGTTCTTGCCATATTATGGACTTGGTCTTTTACAAAATAGGGCTATCTTTTGTATACTACCCCTCCCTTGTCACAACACAGCTGATTGGCTCAAATGCATTAAGAAGGATAGAAATTCCACAAATGATCTACCTCATGAAGCTGGTTGAGAGAATGCCAAAATGTGTGCAAAGCTCTCATCAAGGGAAAGGGTGGCTACTTTGAAGAATCTGTTTAACACTTTTTTTTGGTTACAACATGATTACATATGTGTTATTTCATAGTTTTGATGTCTTCACTATTATTCTCCAATGTAGAAAACAGTAAAAAGTTAAGAAATCCCATTGAATGAGTAGCTGTGTCCAAATGTTTTACTGGGACTGTACATGTATGGTTTAAGTTATTATTTTGTGAATGTTAAATCTATTAACAGGTTATTATTATACTATTACTCGACTGCGTTGGCACTTAACCTAGAGTTTAACTCTTGATTTTCAGACGTTGTAACCTGATCTAGTTCTATCCAGACAGTCCGTAGGTATTTTGGAGCATCTCAGGGGATCTGGTTATTGTCTGGAACATTAGAGGAGAGAGTGATATGAGCCCTAAACATGAAAGCAGTCTTTGACTTTAACACGATCAAATAAATTATTCTAATTATTCATTAGAGGAAACAGCTGCCTGCATTTTATTTTGTAAGATTGTCTAAATGCCCATTTAAACTGTAGATATATTTGACAATGCTGTTTCCACTGCTGATGTTGTAAATCAGGAAAGCATAGAGAAATATAAAAACATATCTAGGCCCAAATGTTCTCGTTTCGTCCCTCCAACTCTTCTCATCCCTTACCACCAGCACCACAGTATCAGAGGAGTGACTCCATACAGTCCAGCTGCAGCTGTGAATCTGATCCTGACTCCTGACCCCCCCCCTCCCCACACACACACACCCGTCACCTCCGTCCCCCTTATGACAGATGCAGCCATTGGATTTCCTAAAAGCAGATTTCCACCTTTCCTTAATGCTAGTCATTTTAATCATTAGTACAACTCTCCAAATGGATTCCATCTTTTTGCCTAATTTAGCAAATCTGGCGCCCTGATGTGACCTATTTAAATAAAATTGGGTCCAGTGCTGTGGTTATAAACAAACCGTTTTGTTGAACTAGTAGTCTAGCTAGAAGTTGGATCTCTCCTCCCCAACATCGTCCCTCCTATGGGGATATAGTGCCTGTCGTTTGCCTGGGGGCAGAATGGCAGTATTGTCTCAGTGTATGCGTCAGTGTGTGAGTGTGAGGTAAGCAGATGTTGTCGTAGTGCCATTAAGGAGGGCGTGTGTAGGAGGAGCAGGAGACGTGATATGTCACCCACCGAGCAGCCAGCAACAGCAGATGTCCACTCACTGAGTTTGCTACTGATAATCAAAAAGCCCCATCAGTCGAGCTAGATGATAACACATGTCGGTTACCATGGTGGCATTGTCAGGAAAGCTGTGTTCTACTTGGGGGGAGATTACAGGTCATGAATACATCCCTTTTTTCAAAAGGTTGCTCTTGACATTTGTATTATTGGAGTCAACCACAGCGCCAGTGTATGAAAACACTTGTGAATTGAAGTATGTAATCACTGTGACTCACGATTGAACTTAATCCAACAATCATCAAAGTAGTGATTGAGAGGAACAGGTGGGGAAATGATTCAACAGCGATACTGTATAATTGTAGAGTGAAGAAATATTTTATCTCTGTGTTGTGTATCTCTCTCTGCTGAGACACACACACACAGACACACACACACAATTCACTGTCAGTGTCAAATGCAGGTTGGGGGCCTTGTTTAGACTACTTGCCAGGCTGAAGTCAAGGATTGTTTATCAGGCTCATTCTCTGGCACTAGGAGGCAAGAAAGAGAGAGAAATTGAGAGTGGCAGGCGATAGCTGCTACTCTGTCACTGTCTAGCTGTGAGTCTCATTAGTCATTCCATTTAATGAGCTGAGAGACTTTTCTTCCCAGGGCTGGCAGCTTGTGGTCTCCACTCTCCAATCAGAGTTCACCTGGGGATCTGCAGCCAGACTGGAGCCACTTGCACCCACTAAGCCCCCCGTGGCTACAAGTGCTTATCAGGGGATATTAGCCAATCACACCCCTAAGGGGACCACTTGTCAGGGTCACCATCTTTCCCTCTACCTACTGGTGGATATCCCTGATGGATAGATATTGTGATGTTAAGCAAGAGTCAGTGGTTATGACTGGTTTGTATGCTGTGGGGAACAGATTCAGTCAGACAGTTTCATACGGTCCCCAACTCTCACTACCTTGATGAACATTGCAGGCTCGGGGCTTTCAAATGGTGTAGAGAACATATCTAGGAACATATTTGCATATTTTCAAAATTGTGCACCAAGGCAGACATTTTTTTGCCAGCTGGCTTTGATCTTCATACAGGTGTAGGATTTTAATTTGATCAGCGTGTTGCAGGAGAACTTTACTGCAATGCAGTAGTGTATTTGAAGTTTAAAAAGGCTTCTGAAGTTTGTAATTTCCCCTTTGACATTTCAGACTTCGTTTCCCTTACGAAAAATGTATCAAACCCTACACCAATGTCCACATTTCCTGTTGCTGCAGGATTATTTTCCTACTGTAGAAAACTGGCTCAAATTAAGATCCTACAACTTCAAAGGGTGATGTATGACATGGACAACAATTGTGAGAGAGACATGAGAAGAGTGGTCTTTGATGTTATCTAGTCATTTTAGACAAGATTAAATATGTCAGTTTGGATCCCAAACTAATCTCAAAATTCTCTTAAGGCTCACACACATCTCACCGAATGTGGATCTAGTGTTCGTCTGCCGATTGTTCAGCACGCTGTGCTTTAAGGACCACCCACTGTAGATGTCTGACTGACGACATTTTTGATGCGATTCTACATATAAAATCTGTGCACACTTGGTTCGCAAATTACATTCAGATGTGTTAAGTACTCTCGGCCAGCAAACGATATTGGTGTGTGAGCCCTTAACCTGTAGATCCTGGGTTGTGTCTTTTAGGTCGGAGTTCCAGAAAGTTCTGTGACAAGAGGGAGGTGTGGTCACAGAGATCCTATTCATGGGTTGCATGCTTTGTCACAATATTGTTTTGAATATTCATTTTGGACTGATGCCCAACTGCGCATTCTACTCAATGCATCGTCAATGAGTGCTGATGAAGATTTCATCACAAGTGCATTACAGTGGCCTGGAAATACAATGCCATTCAAAAGGAGGCAAATAATTAGAAGGAAAACCTTTTGTCATCATTTTGATGTTGCCAGATTGACTTTAGATGCAGTATAGTGTTAGCTAAGTTTAAGGGGAGGACACCGAATTTTAGCTAGCTACCTTTAGCCTTGGTAGCTATTTTTGACGAACTTTGCTAGCCAATGACAACATTGCCATCTGTCTAAAGTAAATTTGACAACATGATAATGCTGGAAAAGTTTTTCGTACTAAACATTCGACTACTTTATCAATGTCATTGTATTTCCAAGCACTGTAGTGTAATTTAGACTAAACAGTAGTTAGCTTCCGTCCAGAATGACTGGTCTTGTCAGGACTTTAGGGCGGCTTGAGAACGTTCAGAACAATGGCATGACGCGACCGAGTGACGGAGGTGCAACCTATGAATAGGCCTAATTCTATATGTTCTGTATGTTATTATGGACGTGGAGCCAGGAGAGTCATACTCCCAGCTAGGGTGGGAGACGCCCATGGTACAACGTATGGTGTCATCTGTGTGCATCAGGCAGGCGCCTCGCCGGGCGGCAGGTGTGATGAGTCAGTGTGGGAGCAAAACTCCTCATCCGCCTAGCGCCCATCTGCTGAGGGATAAGCTGAGAGGAACGGGGTGAAAATAAACACACAGAACGCAACGTGGGCCATGAGATCCATGATAGAGCTAGAAGTTTGCCATGTAGAGTCTGCACAGTACATTCAGATGGCATGGATGGTTGAGTTCAGATGGCATGGATTGATTGGATGCTTTCAATTAAAAAAAACAAAGATGGGGTAATAGTTAGTGTACGTTGCCAGTGGATGACCTGGAAGACCGTGTGTGCTCTGCTTCTGTGTTTGTTGTTACCAAAAAGAGAGAGGATTGTTTCTACTTTAATCATCAAGTTCTATGTTAGTGTTTTAATTGATTTTGTCCCTAAGATGTAAACAAATATCAATCTCAAAACTTTCCCTGCCCAGTTGAGTGTGTGGGAAAATGCATGTAAGGATTTTTGCTCAAGGTAGGTGTGTGAAAGTGGTCGAGGTAAGAACGTCAGAGCTGTGAACGCATTGACTGAGTGAATGTAGCTCTTAAGAGGGTCAAATTTGTTATAAGCTGCATGAGTTTAGACTCTGCCCAACTTGACAAGCAAAATGGAAAATAAGAAAGACTGTCAACAGAGCGTCACAAGAGGCACCTGGCTGTCTCACTCTGTTATAGGATGTACAAAATATTAAGCCTAAATTAGACTGCCTAATGCCTAATGACTCAACACACCTACTTACCTGTCCTTTGAGATTTTACAGCTCGCCGTTCATTTTTGTTGGAGAGGCTAAAGAAAAGGCGTTACCATTTTTAGCAGGGTAGGTCTACGTTTTAGAGATCATTCAACTCAAAATGGTGAGAATGCCTAAAAACCTAAATGATGACGAATGCAATGGCATTGTAACTAAATAGGTTGTACTGCAGTGTTTCTGAGGGGGAACAGAACAGATGCTGTGGGATTCAGTCTTGGAATCAGTCGTCTGTCCCCCAGAAAAAAAAACTAATCTTCCTATGGACACATGGTAAGCTTTTCTCTGTTTAGGCATAAAGCCTTTACCCCATCATCCAAGACATGCAACTGCCAAAACTACTTTTTACAGGGTACTTTTAATTGTGTGTCTGTGCATGCGTGTGTGTGAGTGAGTGGGTGGTGGGTTCAAGCGTCCGCTGTAACCTTTAGTTGTGCATCTCAACAGAATATGTGTATTATCTGCGAGAGCAAGAAAGATCACAGGTCAGGCTGGTATCACGTTTCCACAGAGGGATTCTCTGGGTTCTGTCTGCTCATTATCAATGAATAGGACTTTAATGTGCTTTCAGATGGTTACAGAACTCCGGGGACCCCACGTCCACCCCCTCTACCCTTTTCATCTGGCTCTTTGATCAAGACCCAGCCAGGCTAACTGGTCCAGGGCTTCAATGCTGCTGTTCTGCTGATGGAAACCTATTTGTTTCTCACTTTGAAAACTGGAATAATTACGAGACATTGTGATACAGTATTTTGTTCACCTTAGGCTGTGCAAAAAACACATGCAGTTTGAGCCCCCTTCACTTAAAAGTGCATTCTTAAATGTAACAGTAGGCATTTCAGCCATAGGGCTTTTGCAAAGGAGTTAGTGAGTACTTTCTACGTTTTTGAGCGTGCCTAGAGCAACATGTAAGAACATTAAATGAAGATTCCCTGGAATTTCAGAAGCACTAATGTGACTTTTCAAAGAGTGGCTTGTGGTTGTTTTGGACTTGTGTTTGGGCTCAGGGACAGGAAATAAGAAAGATGATTGCGCTGTCTGATGTGGAGTAGTTGCCTGACGACTCAAACTGAATTCTTCCGCAGCTTTCTGTTCGCTACATACTTCAGTCTGAGACTGCCATTGCTGAAGTCGTTTGTGTTGATGTCTGACCTAACCCTTTTGGTTTCTGGGACCAATCAGAATGGTTAGAATGTGTTTGCGTTCTAGAAATCGTCAGGGAAGGACTCAGATCCAGACTCATTGCAGAGCAATGGAAACTGATTCACTAACACATGGAGCGCTAATTCAGAGGTTTCTTACAGTCTGTCTCTCCACATTGTCTCACAACAAGTAGGATGTGTGAAAGACACCTTACATTACAGGCTACAGCATTTGCCAAGCAACCTGAGACACTGAGCGAGACTGACACTGTCACCAGTGTCATACTGGGTGTACATTTTAGTTGATGTTGATGGAATAAAAACATTGCACATGATCATATAATCTCTCTTGCATACCCTCTTTATTCCAACGATTCTTAATAAATGCATTTTGTGGATTGTGCATTTGTGGCAGCTACATGATCTTTTATTCTGATCATGTCTGTTAGTCCATACTGTCACAATCGTTTAGAGAGAGATTGGACCAAGGTGCAGCGTGGTAGGCGTACATTTTACTTTTATTAAAATGACACCGAAAAACAACAAATTACAAAAACGAACGTAACTCTACATGCAGTGCAGAAAGCAACTATAGACAAACAAGATCCCACAATCTAAGGTGGGAAAAAGGGCTGCCTAAGTATGATCCCCAATCAGAGACAATGATAAACAGCTGCCTCTGATTGGGAACCATACTAGGCCAACAAAGAAATAGAAACATAGATTTGACCACACAAGTCACACCCTGACCTAACCAAATAGAGAATAAAAAAGGCTCTCTTAAGGTCAGGGCGTGACACATACACCTTAGAGACCCCCGAGCAACAAATGTGTCTCAGCAATGGGATTACAATGGAAGAATACTTCTGTGCTCCTTCCATCTTTGAATTTCTACCTGCTCCCAGCTCTTCCTATTATAATTTGTCCAATGTTACCCAGGGTATTATTTAAGTCCAAGCCTGTATACTGTGTGAATGTCTATACTGTCATTGGCTGAGGTTATTAAAGCAGTGTATAGCTGTGCAGCAAAGAGGCTTGGCTCCACGCTTTTGGGTTTTTGATCTGACCTCCCTTCAGGTGCACAGCAGGAGCTCAGATAATGAGATAAAGGGGACCAGCTCTGCATGACTGCCGATGGGCTGCACAACGGCCGGCCCAGCCAGCCGGAGCCCTTCAAAGGCTCCATGCCCTCTGATTCCTGCCCAAATGCACCCTGGGAGGCATGGTGTCAGGCCTGGTGTCACAGAGACTCACACAGTGCTATTTGACACGCAGTGGGACACACACTGGGAGATGGGACAGCACAGGGATCTAAGAGTATAGCAGGAAGCCTTCTCTTACACATTTGCTTCACATGACATCTGAAAAACAACTGTGGTGAAGGTTTTTTCTGCTGCTTGAGCTTCACAAGTCAGCTATTGGTAGATCCCTATAATTCCTGGATAATATTGCATTTTTGTATTTCTACATCAAGGTATCTGATTAAGTTTTTTTCAGTTTTGTCATGTTTTATATGACACTCCTTTTGCAAAATAAATCCCAATCATCAAAACACCATTAAATTCGTCGGAGTAACGCTTATGTTTATGAAGAATACTCTTGTGTACATCTTGGGTTACAAAAGATGATTTTCATGGATGTCAAAATTAGCATGAGGCCCATGAGTTTTGACAGCTCAAGGTAAGGTGTTGAAATAGCATAGGCATACAGTACATGACCTGACCAGTATTCCAACAGCAGTATGATGTTTCTTATTGTGTAGATAGCTATACATTCACACAGTTCACAACAATTAAGGATGACACTGGGGTCTAGAAAAATACCTGTTATAGCTGGGCACATATGGCTCCAGAAATAGCTGTGCTATGAACTATGTCATTTTCTTTTGTGCTTTTGACACACTTGCATCTGGTTTTATTAACAAGCAACAGTTCTTCGCCGTGGCTTTTTCCCGGTGCGCCTGTCTTTTTTTAACTTGTCAGAAGGAGACGGGTAGTAAAAAAACTGAGTTTTAAAATAAAATGACTCCCTGAAGGAAGTGGCTGTATTTTTGTAGCAGCGTTTCAGGTAGCTGGGAGGAGGCTACTTTTCGCAACTGAGCACCTGCATTCTTTTTGTCTGAGCTAGGGAGTAGTGAAAAACCTGTTTTTTTAAAAGCTTCAACTTCACAATCTGGACCTGAACTTAATAATATCAATGCCCGGGTGTCTCCTTTTGAATAGCTAGATTGATTCTCTCCTTTCATGCTCTTCTCCGTGCTCAGTTCAACTAGTTTCACATCAGGGGTCTCATGTGGTTAAAAAACAACAGGGTCATATTTTCACGGTCGTACCAATACCAAGAAAATACGGGGTACAGAGAGGTGTGCAGCAGGTTCTCATCTTCTCCTGCCTATTGGCCTGAATATTTAATGACTTCCCCACACTTCATCCTTTCTTCTTTCAAGACTAATGTAATTTGCCCCGGGCCCTTTCTACTATCAGTGATATTGAAATGCATGAGGAGAAACCTATATAACGCCTCAACCTTCAAAGACAGCTTTTTAGAGCATGAAAGTGATATGGTGTGTGTCTGTCTGTCTCTCTGTCTGTCTGTGTGTGTACGAGTTACCATGTTTATGCATGTCCTAAATAGTCCATGAGTGGTAGCTACCACCTGATTTCAGTCCTGACTTTTCAAAAACAGGACAGTTGTTATGATATCCCATGATTCCAAGCTGTTGTCAGTTGGACTTGTCAAGAGCTATTCAGCCACTGACAGACCTTTTGATTGACCTTTGATTTGATGTTGTACTCTGTCCACTTTTTCATTCTCTTTCATGTGAAAATTACCCCCTGTACTTTTTCATGTGGAAGTTACCCGATTCACAGCTTCTACAGAGGGTTATCCTGAGCAGGTTGATTATGGAATGTTAGCCTATTCTAAAAGGCCTGCTCTGTTCCTCTTGACGATAAACCTGAATGAAGCTTCACCTTGACCATACAAAACAGCGCACACTCATTAACCTAGTTGCTATTTCGATAGAAACCCAGAGAGCTAAATTAAGCAAACCTATTTACCATAAAATGTCCATGCATACTCTAGGACTGCATTAGGCTAAACTGTTGTATAGATGTTTTTTTCTTCAGGTTCCATGTTATTGTAAGACAAATTAGCTGGTAAATGTGATACAGCAGGAAATCCCTCTATATTAACAGAAAAGCTAAGATGTCACCTGGCGTGCTGAGCTCAGGAGAAACCATGGAGCATGTAGGATTGCGGTGGGCGTTGTGTGCGAGCTGTGTCCTATATAAAGCACTGGGATTCACAGATTCAGACAGGGTGTTGTGTTGCAAACTAGCTCATGACTCAGCTCTCTGATTCCCACATGATGTAGCTGTGCAACACAGTCCAACACTTTTGTCTTTCATTCCAAATGTGACTTTGTTTGTGAACAGTAGATCCCCACTACTTATAAAAACAGTATATTGAATGACTAGAGGGCCTTCCTGTTGAACAAGCTGTGGATTACATGGCATACTTTCATTGTTTTGGCATGAAGGTAGGCAATTACCAGTCTTAGGGTTGATTCTCTTCCATTCCTTCAGAGAAACAAGGTTACATTTGTAACAACTTGTTTTACCCATCAATTGGGATTAGTTTGATTTAGGGTTATTTAAGAACCACCTAGATGAGCCTGGAGCCTAATCATAATGTCCAGGGTGCAGAAGTTGCAGAATGTAATGACTTTGATAATGCAAAATGGCTTCAAACACAAAAGTCCTGAGAGCAATGAAGAGACACGAGCACTGAGCACAGAAGAAAGTGTATGTGAGCTCAAATGAGGAGGACTAGCTCTGTCTGTCTGAGTCTGGCTGTCGACAATGGGCCTTTTGCTGATAATCGCTCGGGCCTTTGAGACTAACTGTCATGTCGCTTTTAATTCTGGTCTTATCTTTCCCCTCCATTTTTGCTTTTTTCAGAGGGTTGTGATTGCCATGATGTATCTGACTTGTTTCTCTCTGTCTCACTCAGGTGAAGTGTGATCCTGTTTCCTGTGTTGGTTCTGTCTTCTTCTTCTCTACTCCTCTCCAGGGTTTGGTAATACTAGAGTCTCTTCATACACAGTGCCTTCAGAAAGTATTCATTCCCCTTGACTAATTCCACATTTTGTTGTGTTACAGCCTGTATTCAAAATGGGTTAAATATGTGTTTTTTTTTCTCAACCATCTACACAGAATACCCCATAATGACGAAGTGAAAACATGTTTCGATTTTTTTTGAAAATGTATTGAAATTGTAATATGTCATTTTAAATAGGTATTCACACCCCTGAGTCAATACTATGTAGAAGCAACTTTGGCGGCGATTACAGCTTTGAGTCATCCTGGGTATGTCTGTATCAGCTTTGCACATCGGGATTTGGGGATTTTCTCCATTCTTCTTTGCAGATTTTCTCAAGCTCTTAAGTTAGATGGGAAGCGGTGGTCAACAGCAATCTTCAAGTCTTTCCACAGATTTTTAATGGGATTCAAGTCTGGGCTTTTGCTGGGGACACTCAAGGACTTTCACATTCTTGTTCTGAAGCAATTTCCACCTTGCTTGGGGTCATTGTCCTGTTGGAATGTAAATCTTCGCCCCCAGTCTAAGGTCGTTTGCACTTGAAGGAGATTCTCATCAAGGATTTGCCTGCATTTAGTACCATTCATGTTTTTTTCTAGACACAGCTCTTTGCATTCAGGCCAAAGAGTACATTTTTTGCCTTATGCTCTTGAGTGTGCCTTTTTGCCAACTCCAGGTGTGCTGTCATGTGCCTTTTTCTCAGGAGTGGCTTCCATCTGGCCACTCTTCCATAAAGCCCAGATTGGTAATATGCTGTAGAGACTGTTGTCCTTCTGGCAGGGTCTCCCATCTCAGCTAAGGAACTCTGTAGTTCAGTCAGTCATTGGGTTTTTGGTCACCTCCCAGACCAAGGTCCTTCTTGCCAGGTTGCTCAGTTTGATCGGATGGTCATGTCTAGGTAGTTCCATATTTTTTTGATGGAGACCATTGTGCTCCTGGAAACTTTCAACACTAACAAAAAATGTATACCCTTCCTCAAATACAGTATATGCCTCATCACAATTCAATCTCGATCTATGGACAGTTCCTTGGACTTCATGGTATAGTTTCTGCTCTGACATGTACTCTCAACTGTAGGGCCTTATATAAACAGGTGTGTTTCTTTCTAAATCATATCCAAACAATTTAACTCTAGGCAAAGTTGCAAAGAAAAAGACATATCTCAGACTAGTTTATAAAAAGAAAAGATTAAGATGGGCAAAAGAACACAGACACTGGACAGAGGAACTCTCAGCATCCCGGTGTCACCTCTTCACTGTTGACGTTGAGACTGGTGTTTTGCGGGTACTATTTAATGAAACTGCCAGTTGAGGACTTGTTTCTCAAACTAGACACTCTAATGTACTTGTCCTCTTGCTCAGTTGTGTACCAGGGCCCCCCACTCCTCTTTCTATTCTAGTTAGAGCCAGTTTGCTCTGTTCTGTGAAGGGAGTAGTACACAGCGTTGTACGAGATCTTTAGTTTCTTGGCAATTTCTTGCATGGAATATCCTTCCATGCATGGAATAGCATTTCTCAGAATAAGAATAGACAGACGAGTTTCAGAAGAAAGTTTTTTGTTTCTGGCCATTTTGAGCCTGTAATCAAACCCACAAATGCTGATGCTGCAGATACTCAACTAGTCTAAAGAAGACTTGTTTTATTGCTTCTTTAATCAGTACAACAGTTTTCAGCTGTGCTAACATAATTGCAAAAGGGTTTTCTAATTATCAATGAACCTTTTAAAATTATAAACTTGGATTAGCTAACACAACGTGCCATTGGAACACAGGAGTGATGGTTGCTGATAATGGGCCTTTGTACTCCTATGTAAGCATTCCTTTAAAAATCAGCCGTTTCCAGCTACAATAGTCATTTACAACATTAACAATGTCTACACTGTATTTCTGATCAATTTCATGTTATTTTAATGGACAAAAAAACAAGGACATTTCTAAGTGACCCCAAACTTTTGAGCGGTAGTGTATGTAAATTAGATATTTTTGTATTTCATTTTCAATAAATTTGCAAACATAAAACAAACAAAAAATTATATGTAATTAGAAGAAAAAAAAGTATTGGTGGGTGTAACGGTTTTCTTCCTCTTCTGACGAGGAGTATGAAGGATCAGACCAATGCACAGCGTGGTAGGTGTTCATGTTATTTTATTGGAACAGAAACACTAAACAAAATAACAAAGAGAGTGAAACGAAAACAAAACAGTCCTGTAAGGTGCAGCAACACAAAACAGAAAACAACTACCCACAACCCATAGTGGGAAAACAGGCTGCCTAAGTATGGTTCTCAATCAGAGACAACGATTGACAGCTGCCTCTGATTGGGAACCATACCAGGCCAAAACCAGAAATACAAAACATAGAATGCCCACCCCAACTCACACCCTGACAAAACTAATATAGAGACATAAAAAAAAGAACTAAGGTCAGGATGTGACAGTGGGTCTGTTTTATAGAACTGATAATGCCCTCAAGGCCATGCTATATTATGGATATTGTCATGGCTTATCCATGGGTTTCTGTGCCAATATTCAACTCCCTCAAGCCAAATATCCATAATATGCCACGACCTTGAGTGTGTTACCATTTTTGTTGTTATTGTAAATACATGTGATTGTTGTAAATACCTAACCTGATGCTTGATGGTCAGTAGTTGGTATTTTAATAAGATACGTTAATAATTGATTAGATACAGTACAACAGATTGGCAACCTTAAAAGATGAATTATGCTAGATGTTTATCCTGGTACATCCTTCATTTTAGATTCATTATTTGTCTCTGTCCTGTGCATAGCCCGGTGGTCTCACTGTTATTTGGATTCTATTTTGGGGTTAAAGCCTTTTCATGCCATTTGCTGTTCTACAAGGGGGTGTGGTTTATCACATCACCACTTATATCAATCACATAGTGTCCCAGCGGTTCCATGGCTAGCTGAGATGTCTGTTTGTCTGTCTGCTTGTCTGTCTCTCTATTTGTCTGTGTTCTAGACAGAAACACATTGATTCCTGCCCTCCTTCACTCCATTGACAATCCACAGCTGCCGCAATTGCACACCAAGGACCCGATTCATGATTGTTTAAAAAGTTGGGCCAGACAGATCCTGATTGTGAATCAAGTATTTATCGTAGCGCTGAGCATTGCATCTCTTTACTGTAGTACATGTCTTTGCAGGCAGGAGGTTGAATATGTGGCACTTTGGGCTTTTTAGTGTTTGCCACCACTGGTCTGAGGGCCTCTGTGCACAAAATGTCCTGAAATGTCATCCTCCAGACAGCAGAGGATCCAAACTGCCCTCATCACTCACATCTTATGTTAGACCTTGTCTTTAAAAAAATGCATGGGATACTCTATTTACGGCTTGAAACAGGTGTTCAGGGACCTCTCTAAACAGATTTGCAGAAGGAGATAAAACCAAACGTACCAAGACTAACGAACTCCACTGCTGGCTAAGTAGATTCCATAATCATGTTTGGCCGTTTAAATATGCTTCGTGTGAAATTACAGTAATGGGGGTTAAACCATTGTGAACACAGATCATTGATTAAATGCCAGAGTTTCTGTAAAAATAATCTAGGATTAGGATAATTGGGGGGATTTCTGGTGTGTGAGACTGCAGTACAGTGGTGTAAAGTACTAATTAAGTAGTTATTTGGGGTATCTGTGCTTTACTTTACTATTAATATTTTTGACTACTTTTACTTCACTACATTCCTAAAGAAGATTATGTACATATTATTCCATACATTTTCCCTGACACCCAAAAGTACTCATCACATTTTGAATGCTTAGCAGGACAGGAAAATTACCTAATGCCCACACTTATCAAGAGAACATCCCTGGTTATTCCTACTGGCCCTGATCTGACAGACTCACTAAACACATGGAGCATGTCCCTGGCTATCCGCATGTACAGTGGGGCAAAAAAGTATTTAATCAGCCACCAATTGTGCAAGTTCTCCAACTTAAAAAGATGAGAGAGGCCTGTAATGTTCATCATAGGTACACTTCAACTATGACAAACAAAATGAGAAAAAAAATCCAGAAAATCACATTGTAGGATTTTTAATGAATTTATTTGCAAATTATGGTGGAAAATAAGTATTTGGTCATAACAAAGGTTTATCTCAATACTTTGTTATTTACCCTTTGTTGGCAATGACAGAGGTCAAACGTTTTCTGTAAGTCTTCACAAGGTTTTCACACACTGTTGCTGGTATTTTGGCCCATTCCTCCATGCAGATCTCCTCTAGAGCAGTGATGTTTTGGGGCTGTTGCTGGGCAACACGGACTTTCAACTCCCTCCAAAGATTTTCTATGGGGTTGAGATCTGGAGACTGGCTAGGCCACTCCAGGACCTTGAAATGCTTCTTACGAAGCCACTCCTTCGTTGCCCGGGCGGTGTGTTTGGGATCATTGTCATGCTGAAAGACCCAGCAACGTTTCATCTTCAATGCCCTTGCTGATGGAAGGTGGTTTTCACTCAAAATCTCATGATACATGGCCCCATTCATTCTTTCCTTTACACAGATCAGTCGTCCTGGTTCCTTTGCAGAAAAACAGCCCCAAAGCATGATGTTTCCACCCCCATGCTTCACAGTAGGTATGGTGTTCTTTGGATGCAACTCAGCATTCTTTGTCCTCCAAACACGACGAGTTGAGTTTTTACCAAAAAGTTATATTTTGGTTTCATCTGACCATATGACATTCTCCCAATCTTCTTCTGGATCATCCAAATGCTCTCTAGCAAACTTCAGACGGGCCTGGACATGTACTGGCTTAAGCAGGGGGACACGTCTGGCACTGCAGGATTTGAGTCCCTGGCGGCGTAGTGTGTTACTGATGGTAGGCTTTGTTACTTTGGTCCCAGCTCTTTGCAGGTCATTCACTAGGTCCCCCCGTGTGGTTCTGGGATTTTTGCTCACCGTTCTTGTGATCATTTTTACCCCACGGGGTGAGATCTTGCGTGGAGCCCCAGATCGAGGGAGATTATCAGTGGTTTGTATGTCTTCCATGTCCTAATAATTGCTCCCACAGTTGATTTCTTCAAACCAAGCTGCTTACATATTGCAGATTCAGTCTTCCCAGCCTGGTGCAGGTCTACAATTTTGTTTCTGGTGTCCTTTGAGAGCTCTTTGGTCCTGGCCATAGTGGAGTTTGGAGTGTGACTGTTTGAGGTTGTGGACAGGTGTCTTTTATACTGATAACAAGTACTGATATACTGATAACAGAGGAGCCTCTTAAAGAAGAAGTTACAGGTCTGTGAGAGACAGAAATCTTGCTTGTTTGTAGGTGACCAAATACTTATTTTCCACCATTATTTGCAAATAAATTCATTAAAAATCCTACAATTTGATTTTCTGGATTTTTTTTCTCATTTTGTCTGTCATAGTTGAAGTTTACCAATGATGAAAATTACAGGCCTCTCATCTTTTTAAGTGGGAGAACTGGCACAATTGGTGGCTGACTAAATACTTTTTTGCCCCACTGTAAATAAAAAAATACAAGAAAATGATGCCGTCTGGATTGCTTTATACACAGAATTTGAAATTATTTATACTTTTACTTTTCATATTTAAGTATATGTTTGCAATTACATTTACTTTTGATACTTAAGTATATTTAAAACAATCAAACTTTTAGACTTTTACTCAAGTAGTATTTTACTGAGTGTCTTAAACTTAAGTCATTTTCTATTAAGGTATCTTTACTATGGCAGCAGTTGATCACTCTGCCCTGGTCTGATACCAGTCATTGTGGGCCTAGGAGAGCACCAACAGGATGACATGGTTGATGACAGCATGGTGTCAGCATTTGTATTTTATATTCTGATGAAAGAACTGTGTTAATGCAGTGACATTCAAATCATAACAATTAGGTTATTGTTTGGTTAATCTCAGCAACCTGAACCAAATGTTTTCGTCAGTCACAGGAGACTAGTATTGAGTTAGAGGGCTTGGTTCAAAATGTTATTTTGAACCAAGTAATTGAAAGTACCACTCAGTAATTGGAAGTAGCACTCATGTACGGAAATTAGTCCTCCTTCGCCCACCAAAGGAAGTGAATAATACTGTTGCTTACAGAATGCATTATGTGATTGATACTAATCACTACATTACTGTAGTTCTTTTCACATTGCAGTCTAATTAGCACAGTCACCCACAGCTGGATTCTCCTGGAATCCAGGACATATTTGAAGTCTGTCAGATTCCTGCTCAACTTGATCCAGGTCAGTCCTATCCCCTATCCTTTTCATCCAGAGGGCACCGTGAGCTCTCGATCTGTCTGATGAAAAAAGACAGGCCTATCCCCTATCCATTTCATCCAGAGGGCACCATGAGCTCTCTATCTGTCTGATAAAAAAGACAGGCCTATCTAGTTCAGTAGCTGCAGGGCGGTTTAGTTTTGCAATGTAGCAATGATCCAGCATTTAATTTACAGTAGCTATTATTCAGCAGAGCTATCATATTCAGCGGGCTGAGATGATTTGTTTCTCTTATTCCTCCTCGTAAATATCTCAACTGTTGTCATTATAATGAATGTATTCATAATTAATCATAATTTAGTCCACAAGGATTTCCGGCAGAGTGAAGAACAACAGCACAATAGTTTATTTTTTCCTCTTCAATTTTGAGGGCTAAATTCTCCAACAGAAATGGAATTTCAGGCAGCGCAAAGTATATTACAGAACCTGCGAGTGAATTGAAAAGGACTCACATTTCCTTTTTTTCCACATAAATGATTTGTAATAACTATTCATGATTCATATTGCTGACCTACAAAAGTTGAAAAGCAAGAAATGCCTCTCTTTCTCTCACCCCTCCCCTAACCATACATTCGTGAGAAAATAACAAACTGGCTTTTAAGTGCATTTTAGCAGTGAATAAAAATCTAAAAGTGTGTAGTAAGCGAGGTAATGGAAGTGGGTTTGTTATTACTCTATCGGCCAGAACTTGATCTGCTCCAGACTTCTCATACTCCAGGGGTAATGTACGCCAGGGGTAATGTACTCCAGGGGTTTAGCCTGTAATGTACTCCAGGGGAGTATGAGACACAGAATAAATGTGAGTAGAAGCCCATGTTAATAAGAAAATAACATTCTGCCTCGGGGATGAACAGAGAACTTCATTAATAGTGTTATTTTCCTGTACAGAGTTATTGGCACATGCACAAACTGGGCTTTGACAAGGTTAGAGTATCAATCAGAAAAGGGCCCGAAAAGGGAACCGAAAAGGGTTCTTCAAATGGTTCTCCTACGGACACAGCCGAATAAACCTTTTAGTTTCTGGATTGAAGAAAAGGTGCTAACAGTGTACCCTTACCCAGTGCTCTTGTTTGGTGTCCCAGGTTTATTTCTCTCCTCTCGGGGCTATCTGTATGGACATGTTGAAGGACTCTACATTTGAGTTTTACCCTCTATTCGTCCTATAATTTCACTATGCGTCGTTAATCGCAGCTTTTACATCCTCATCCAAAAGTTTTCCTGTCAAAGGCATTTAATCGATTTACTCTCTCATCTTGTACTTGGAACTGGGAGCTGAAAACGAACACCCCTGCCGGGCTCCCGCCTGGGCCTCTGCCATTCCACAACATGCTTTCTTTTTCAGAGTACAAAGCAGTGGCCCTATGAAAAAGATAAATCCTGACATTTACCAGTCATTTTCTAATGTTTGCCTTCAACAGAAGAGCAGAAATGAGAGGTTTTAGGCTGTAATGTACAAGCAGATATATTCCACTGTGAGTGAGCAGTCTTCTGTGCTTTAGCCACAGACATTAAACATGGCGGGTTCCCCTGGGTCTTTCATCCCAGATCTGTTTCAACTAAACTGCAGTCCCAATCCACACCTTTGGAACATTATGCACACAATGAATAATGCAGCTTTTCCTGCATGTTGTGCCGCACAGTACATTGCATACACAATGTGTCCTTATATCCAACATATGGGCACCAAACAGATGATATAACTGTTGATAAGTAAATGATTTTCCCAATCTGTTGTGGGCCACAGAGGCACATGGGCCCGTCACATAATTCTACTGTCTTGGAATATTTTATTTTATTTAACAGTACAGTATACGGTAGCACCTGTTGTGTTTTGTGTGTGTGTGTGTGTGTGGTGTAACTTTACTAGTCCACACAAGGATAGTAAAACAAGAAAGAAAAAAGGTGGGGACATTTCGTCGGTCCCCAAAAGGAAAAACACTATTTTAAGCTTTGGGGTTAGGTTTAGGGTTAGAATTTGGGTTTAGGGTTAGGTTTAGTTCTAGGGTTAGGGGTTTGGGGTAAGGTTAGGGTTAAGGTTAGAGAAAATAGGATTGTGAATGGGAATACATGTTTAGGTGCCCACTTGGATAGTAAAACCAATGATTGTGTGTGTTTTTTATTTTTTTATTTCACCTTTATTTAATCAGGTAGGCTAGTTGAGAACAAGTTCTCATTTTCAACTGCGACCTGGCCAAGATAAAGCAAAGCAGTGTGACACAGACAACAACACAGAGTTACACATGGAGTAAACAATAAACAAGCCAATAACACAATAAACAAGTCAATGACACAGTAGAAAAAAGAAAGTCTATATACTGTGTGTGGGTGGGGGGTCGGTCTCTGGCTATATGCTCCTGCATGTGTGCAGTCTGGTTATAGTGGGGATTAGATTGCTCCGCTGTGCCAGAGAGGTTAATAAGCTTGGCAGTAGCAGAGCCTGGGCTGCAGCCTGTGAAATAGACTTGTTACTAGCAATGAGGAAGGTAAAGGAAGGTAATTCAATCTCACACAGAGTTTAAAGGCAACCCTATTACACCAGACCTAGCTGCTGGCACTGTGGAAATGACTACTACCTATGCTCGCTCCATACCAGATGAGATATCGCTGGAGGGAGACCACATTCTTGCTCTGCTTCAGCTCATATTTTTGGGGTGTATTTTTGACTGTGTGCCATGAAGCATTTACAGAGGAACATTACCAAAGACAGGACTTAAAGTAATACTCTTCTAATATACTAAATGCTCTATCTCAGAACACCAGGCTCTATGCGAAGTTGAAAGACGAGAAGAGAGTGTCATTTTCTGTTTTTGTGGGATATCACACAGTCACATCAGACTCATTTTGATTCATACATATTTTTGGGGGTTTCCATGTCTTTGACCTAGTTCTACCTCTGATGTATATTTAACTGCGGTACTCTCTGAATTATACATGGTTTTCTAGGTGTTCCATTCCTAGAATGCCAGGCACAGATGGATACTTGTTTCTGATAACTATTGAGCCATGCTGATTATTGTAGGTTTCAGAGGAAATGCCTGGATAGCCTGACACTCACTCTAGTTTCTCTCTCTCTCTCTTTGTCTTTTTGTCCTTTTTGGTTTTTACCAATATGCTTTCTTTTAATCAAATGTTTTTCTCTACATGTAAGAACACTCTAAATGGATTCAAATAATGACAACACACAACATCAAACTACTATAATAAGATATCCAGTATTGGACAACTTCGTTTTTCTTGTTATTGCATTTAGGAGTCAGGTGGAGTGCAGTGTTAATTGGGGAGGCATAGGGGACAAGGCTGGTGATTTGAGACAGCTTGGCGGGTCTGGTTGCAGGCCAGGAGTTTATGGAGGTGTCATGGGGAGAGGGTTGTGAATCCTTGTGCCTCTCTGGTGGATTGAAGATCAAAGCCCTCAGAGTCACGTCTGATCACTAGAGTGGAGTAACTGAGTGTCACCCTCTGTCACTCTCCATGTCAGCTGCATCGGCCACCTTGGTGAAGAATGTAGTCAGGTGCCATTTCCAATGGACAATGGCTATTGTCATTTCTACACAATATGTATAACTGTATGTATGAGGAATAGAATTGGAATTAGATTAGGCCTATCATTAGTTCTCAAAATGTGTCACAATAACCAGTGTAATATACTGCGTAGAAACGTCTCAAGTGGCTTGTCAGACCAGTTTTACATGGGAGATCTGCATGTGCCATGACAAATTTAATGGCTGTGGCAACTGTGTAAATCTGCTTTGAGACTATAACAAAAGTATTTCTTAATACGGTAGTCAATATACTGTATATGGAGAGCTGGTGTTATAATGAGGGATCAATCCTGATGGAAACTACAACTACAACACTGCTTCTAAACAGTGTCTATGGTACGTGAAATCATTCTGCACGTATACCTTCAATGTTCCATCTGGAATTCTGATCCAATTATTTCAGTTTCCTCTACTACGATATTTCTCCAGCAGTAGTGGAGTGGTGATGATAGGAGCGAGAGAAAGAGGGAAGAGGGAGAGAGATGAAGAAGGTTGAGACACTTATCTCTTCAAATGAAACAATCACTTCCGCTCGCTTCTCTGCCTAGCCTATGGATTAAAAAAGTAAGGACAAATATTGGTGAGAAAGACCAAAGCACAAATGGGAGGAGGATCTCTCTCTCTGTCTCTCTCTCTCTCGCTGTCTCTCGCTGTTCAATACAAGGGGCTTTATTGGCATGGGAAACATGTGTTAACATTGCCAAAGCAAGTGAGGTAGATAATATACAAAAGTGAAATAAACAATTAAAATTAACAGTAAATATTACACATACAGAAGTTTCAAAACAATAAAGACATTACAAATGTCATATTATATATATATATACAGTGTTTTAACAATGTACAAATGATTAAAGTACACAAAGGAAAATAAATAAGCATAAATATGGGTTGTATTTACAATGGTGTTTGTTCTTCACTGGTTCCTCTTTTCTCGTGGCAACAGGTCACAAATCTTGCTGCTGTGATGGCACACTGGAATTTCACCCAGTAGATATGGGAGTTTATCAAAATTGGATTTGTTTTTGAATTCTTTGTGGATCTGTGTAATCTGAGGGAAATATGTATCTCTAATACATTGGGCAGGAGGTTAGGAAGTGCAGCTCAGTTTCCACCTCATTTTGTGGGCAGTGAGCACATAGACTGTCTTCTCTTGAGAGCCATGTCTGCCTATGGCGGCCTTTCTCAATAGCAAGGCTATGCTCACTGAGTCTGTACATAGTCAAAGCTTTCCTTAATTTTGGGTCAGTCACAGTGGTCAGGTATTCTGCCGCTGTGTACACTCTGTTTAGGGCCAAATAGCATTCTAGTTTGCTCAGTTTTTTTGTTAATTCTTTCCAATGTGTCAAGTAATTATCTTTTTGTTTTCTCGTGATTTGGTTGGGTCTAATTGTGCTGCTGTCCTGGAGCTCTGTAGCGTGTGTTTGTGTTTGTGAACAGAGCCCCAGGACCAGCTTGCTTAGAGGACTCTTCTCCAGGTTAATCTCTCTGTAGGTGATGGCTTTGTTATGGAAGGTTTGGGGATCGCTTCCTTTTAGGTGGTTATAGAATTTAACGGCTCTTTTCTGGATTTTGATAATTAGTGGGTATCGGCCTAATTCTGCTCAGCATGCATTACTCTCTCTCTGTCGCTCTCTCACTCTCTCTGTCTCTCTCTCTCTCGCACTCTCGCTCGCTCGCTCTCTCTCTCGCTCTCTCTCTCTGAGATGAATATATTAAGCCATGTGTAATGATCCTTTCTTTGAGGACAATAGGATGTTAGAAGAGTAGGCTACATGCTGGTGCAGTATAAAAGGGATTAGAATAGAAAACATGGAGATTATCCTTAATCCAGAGACTGCATTCCTTTTCATTTTGTGCTGAGCAAAAAAAATGCACGTCTTTCACAAATATATTGTGGTAATCCTTAACAAATCCCTGGATACTTGTGCTCTTCCCTTTACAATACCCTTTTTTCTCTCAACTCTTCATAAAACTTTCTTACCTTTTCTGTATTTCTAATCTGTTTGTTCTTTACCACTGCTCTTCTTGTGAGCTGTCAGCAGAAAGTGAGCTGAGAAAAATCCCTTCATATAGTAAATCTGGGAGGGAGAATAAGTGCAATGCTTGGAACAGAGCAACAATTCTGATGTGTTCCCAAGAATATCCACTCTAGCTCTTGGAGGAAGAGAGAATTTTGACCAGCATATCAATATACAGGTAAGGACAGAGTGGAGAAACAGGCCACCTTTATTTTTCCAGTTTGAGTCATGGTAGAGCATGAAATACAATATTTTAAGCAATCTTCTTTGTAAGAGAATGATTATTAGTAATTCAGCATATAGTTTACCTCCCGATCCGCTCAGTCATGATCATATCAATATGAACACAGCTAGCCTTGAGGTTAGAGCATTGGGCCAGTAACCCAAATCAAATTGTCTTAACAGTCAATATACGAAAGGTCGCTGGGTAGTGCGTACAGCCCAGTACATCACTGGGGCCAAGCTTCCTGCCATCCAGGACCTCTATACCAGGCGGTGTGAGAGGAAGGCCCTAAAAATTGTCAAAGACTCCAGCCACCCTAGTCATAGACCGCACGGCATGCGGTACCAGAGCGCCAAGTCTAGGTCCAAGAAGCTTCTAAACAGCTTCTACCCCCAAGCCATAAGACTCCTGAACATCTAATCAAATGGCTACCCAGATTATTTGCATTGCCCTCCCCCCTTACGCTGCTGCTACTCTCTGTTTTTAATCGATGCATAAGTCACTTTAATAACTCTACCCACATATATTACCTTGCCTAACCTGTGCCCCCTGCACATTGACTCTGTACCCCGGTACCCTCTGTGTATAGCCTCGCTATTGTTATTTTACTGCTGCTCTTTAATTATTTGTTACTTTAATTTCTTATTTGTGAGGGTATTTTTTAAAACTGCATTGTTGGTTAAGGGCTTGTAAGTAATCATTTCACTGTAAAGTCTACACCTGTTGCATTTGGTGCATGTTACTGTTAAGGTTTTCTTCCGATGAAAGAGAGGAGGACCAAAATGCAGCGTGGTTATTATTAAACATCTTTAATAAAGATGATAACAAACAATACAAAAACGTAACATGAAAAACCTAAACAGCCTTATCTGGTGCAAAACAAACACAGAGACAGGAACAATCACCCACGAAACACTCAAAGAATATGGCTGCCTAAATATGGTTCCCAATCAGAGACAACGATAAACACCTGCCTCTGATTGAGAACCACTCCAGGCAACCATAGACTTTTCTAGACAACCCCACTAACCACAATCCCATTACCTACAAAAAAACCCTAGACAAAACACACCACATAAATAACCCATGTCACACCCTGGCCTAACCAAAATAATAAAGAAAACACAAAATACTAAGACCAGGGCATGACAGAACCCCCCCAAGGTGCGGACTCCCGGCCGCACACCTAAACCCATAGGGGAGGGTCCGGGTGGGCGTCTGTCCACGGTGGCGGCTCCGGCGCGGGACGAGGACCCCACTCCAACATAGTCTTAGTCCGCTTGCATCGCGTCCTTAGATTGGCGACCCTCGCCGCCGACCTTGGCCTAGTAACCCTAACAAAGGGCCCCACTGTCTGAGGGGCAGCTCCGGACTGAGGGGCAGCTCCGGACTGAGGGGCAGCTCGGGACTGAGGGGTAGCTTGGGACTGAGAGGAAGCTCGGGACTGAGAGGAAGCTCGGGCAGGTTGATGGCTCTGGCAGATCCTGGCTGGCTGGCGGTCCGGCAGATCCTGGCTGACTGGCGGTTGCGGCAGATCCTGGCTGACTGGCGGCTCTGGCAGATCCTGGCTGACTGGCGGATCTGGAAGATCCTGGCTGACTGGAAGATCCTGGCTGACTGGCGGATCCTGGCAGACTGGCGGCTCTGGCGGATCCTGGCTGACTGGCTGCTCTGGCTGCTCCATGCTGACTGGCGGCTCTGGCTGCTCCATGCTGACTGGCGGCTCTGGCGGCTCCATGCAGACTGGCGGCTCTGGCGGCTCCTTGCAGACTTGCGGCTCTGGCGGCTCCTTGCAGACTGGCGGCTCTGGCGGCTCCTTGCAGACTGGCGGCTCTGGCGGCTCCTTGCAGACTGGCGGCTCTGGCGGCTCCTTGCAGACTGGCGGCTCCTTGCAGACTGGCAGCTCCTTGTAGACTGGCGGCTCTGATGGCTCCTTGCAGACTGGCAGCTCCTTGCAGACTGGCGGCTCTGGCGGCTCCTTGCAGACTGGTGGCTCTGGCGGCTCCTCGCAGACTGGCGGCTCTGATGGCTCCTTGCAGATTGGCAGCTCTGGTGGCTCCTTGCAGACTGGCAGCTCTGGCGGCTCCTTGCAGACTGGTAGCTCTGGCGGCTCCTTGCAGACTTGCAGCTCTGGCAGCGCTGGACAGGCGGGAGACTACGGCAGGGCTGAACAGGCGGGAGACTCCGGCAGCGCTGTAAAGGAGGAAGGCTCTGGCAGCGCTGGACAGACGGGAGACTCCGGCAGCGCTGGACAGGCGGGAGACTCCGGCAGCGCTGGACAGGCGGGAGACTCCGGCAGCGCTGGAGAGGAGTAAGGCTCTGGCAGCGCTGGACAGGCGAAGCGCACTGTAGGCCTGGTGCGTGGTGCTGGCACTGGTGGTACTGGGCCGAGGACACGCACAGGAAGCCTGGTGTGGGGAGCTGCCACCGGAGGGCTGGTGTGTGGAGGTGGCACTGGCTGGACCGGACCGCGAAGGCGTACTGGAGAAGATCTTGAGAGCAGGGCTGGCACCAACCGCCCTGGCTGGATCGTCACCCTAGCCCGGCAGATGTGAGGATCTGAGATGTAGCGTACCGGGCTAAGCACGCGTACTGGGGACACCGTGCGTTCCACCACATAACACGGTGCCTGACCAGTACCACGCCCGCCACGGTTAGCACTGCTAGGCGCACTGTAGCGCTGAGCTGGCACAGGACGTGCAAGGCTAGGGAGGTGCACAGGAGGCCTGGTGCGTGAGGCTGGCACCATCTTCACCAGCCGACTAGCACGCACCTCAGGACGAGTATGGAGAGCTGACCCAGGTGCCATCAAATCCCCGACACGCTCCGTCGGGCGAATTCCGTGCCTCATGCACCAACACAGCAACTCCCTCATAACTCTCTCCTCCAATTTCCCCATTAACTCCTTCACAGTCTCTGCTTCGCTCACCTCCAACACCGGCTCTGGTTCTGGTTTCCTCCTTGGCTCCTTACGATAAACAGGGGGAGTTGGCTCAGGTCTGACTCCTGACTCTGCCACACTCTCCCTGTGTCCCCCCCCCAATACATTTTTGGGGCTGACTCTCGGGCTTCCATCCTCCTCAAACCAGCACCTCTCCGCCTTCGCCGCCTCCAGCTCTTCTTTGGGGCGGCGATATTCTCCAGGCTGAGCCCAGAGTCCTTTACCATCCAAGATTTCCTCCCATGTCCAGAAATCTGGATTTCGCTGCTCCTGATGCCGCTGCCTGTCACCACGCCGCTTGGTCCTGTTGTGGTGGGTGATTCTGTTAAGGTTTTCTTCCAATGAAAGAGAGGAGGACCAAAATGCAGCGTGGTTATTATTAAACATCTTTAATAAAGATGATAACAAACAATACAAAAACAATAAACGTAACGTGAAAAACCTAAACGGCCTTATGTGGTGCAAAACAAACACAGAGACAGGAACAATCACCCACGAAACACTCAAAGAATATGTCTGCCTAAATATGGTTCCCAACCAGAGACAACGATAAACACCTGCCTCTGATTGAGAACCACTCCAGGCAACCATAGACTTTTCTAAACAACCCCACTAACCACAATCCCATAACCCACAAAAAAAACCCTAGACAAAACACTCCACATAAATAACCCATGTCACACCCTGGCCTAACCAAAATAATAAACAAAACACAAAATACTAAGACCAGGGCGTGACAGTTATAAATACAATTGGATTTGGTTTGATTTGACAATGGTAACCCTGGCTGTGAACCCACTCCCTGCAGGTGTCTCATGGGGAGTTGGGATATGCAAGAAACACATTTCCATGTCACAAGTGTGTAACAGGGAAAATAGATTCAGGCCCATACGGAGGTAAGTGAGCTCAGGCAGGTGCCTCCTCTTCCTTCATCTGAAGTACCAGGATGCAGCAGGAAGGAGGAAGGAAAGCCTCACAAAGTGGACCCTTGCTGGGATGAAATGGAACATTGGATCCAGCCTATCCTTACAAACTCAAGTTTTAGATCTGTGTTACTTCAAGCGGATCTGACTAAATGTGTTCTCCAGCTCTCCAACCAAAGGAGACGTTTGAGGAGGTCCCTTAGTGAACAGTTGCACGCATCAGTTCCTTCCACCCACATGACAAACACGCACCGTTTCTGTTCCCTCTGGCTGGGCCTGTTTGTTGCAGTACACGACAGAGGAAAGACTTGTTAAAGCCAAAACAAACTATGTTTGCATTGTGAGATGGACAAATGAAGTGCACAGTAGTCATTTACAGAGAACCTCGCCTCATTACTAGATCTCAGTTTTAGGTCTGCCCTAGTCTGACTCTGGGAAAATCCAGGAGAAATCATTACTAGTGTAGATTCAGGCAGGAGGCGTTTGGAGGACTTGCTTTGTGATTTTTCGCACACACCACTCACACACACACTCAGTAGAAATTGAGGTATGAATTATGAAATAGGCCCACAGTACTTCTGCTGCCACAATACTCATCATCCTCCTCATCATCATGGCAGATCAGGCTGCATGGGCCCTACAGTAGCTGTCTCCCTCCCTCTCTCTCTCTCTCTCTCTCTCTCTCTCTCTCTCTCTGCATTTCAAACAGTGGGCAACAGCTCTGCTTGTCCCCTGGAGAGTTGCAGGCCCCTTTCATTACATCTGATTTCTCTGGGCAGAATTCCCCCACAGCTTTGGGTCGACCCTGTGCTCTGTCTCTCATTGGAACTCTAATAAGGGTGGTTTACTGTAGCTCACTGTGGTGAGACTTGGGTTGCTGCTGACAGGGGCTCATTGTGCAGTAGGCCTGCCTGGTAACCTCCTCTCACAGCCCATTTGCTAAACCACTGATGAACAGCAGCTAGAAACTACTGGCGTTCTCTTTGGCTTCTCTGAGATTTTACATGATACATTTCAAGATGTATTTTGATGCTCTTGAATGTCTATGAATATTAGGTACATTAACGTACATTATTCAGCTGGAAACAACTACTCAGCAGTGTCATGAGAGAGATCACTTTACTGGCACTGAAGGATTGGATGGTAAGAGCACTCGTTATGGTTTTCTCAATCCTGCATGATGACTACCCCCCCTTCTCTCTCTCCCTCCAGCCCCTGGCCATGTTAAACATAATGACACCACTTGAGACTTCACCACACAGAATGTATGGGCAACTTCACAGTGCAAACACACTGTATTGACAGTAATTAGGCTTACAAATCATCCAATTAGTCCTACTGTCACGTTCTGACCTTTATTAGTTCCTTTGTTATGTCTTTGTGTTAGTTTGGTCAGGGTGTGAGTTGGGGTGAGTAGTCTATGTTCTTTTTTCTATGTAGTATTTATGTGTTTGGCCTGGTATGGTTCTCAATCAAAGGCAGGTGTCGTTCGTTGTCTCTGATTGAGAATCATACTTAGATAGCCTGTTTTCCCCATTTTAGTTGTGGGTGATTGTTTTCTGTGCGGCGAGGTGAAACAGACCGCACTGGCCAGGCCACAGGGAGTATCCAGCCAGGACAGGTTGTGCAGGCTCGGTGCTTGAGACCTCCAGTGCGCCTCCACGGTCCGGTCCATCCGGTGCCTCCTCCACGCACCAGGCCTCCGGTATCAGCCCCACGCACCAGGCTGTCTCTATGTCTCCTCCCTCCAGGTGCTCCCTCCTGTCCAGCGCTGCCAGAGTCTCCCTCCTGTCCAGCGCTGCCAGAGTCTCCCTCCTGTCCAGCGCTGCCAGAGTCTCCCTCCTGTCCAGCGCTGCCAGAGTCTCCCTCCTGTCCAGCAACTGCCAGAGCCGCCCGTCAGTCAGGAGCTGCCAGAGCCGCCCATCACTCTGGCGCTGCCGGAATCTCCCGTCTATTCGGGGCCCGCTGTAAGGGTCCCCAGTCCGAGGTCGTCGGCGAGGGTCACCGCTCCAAAGGCGCCACTTAAGTGGGCCGAGATTATGGTGGAGTGGGGTCCACGTCCCACGCCAGAGCCCCCACCGCAGACAGACGCCCACCCAGACCCTCCCCTATAGGTTCAGGTTTTGCGGCCGCACCTTTGGGGGGGTACTGTCACGTTCTGACCTTAGTTCCTTTGTTATGTCTTTGTGTTAGTTTGGTCAGGGCATGAGTTGGGGTCAGTAGTCTATGTTCTTTTTTCTATGTAGTATTTATGTGTTTGGCCTGGTATGGTTCTCAATCAGAGGCAGGTGTCGTTTGTGGTCTCTGATTGAGAATCATACTTAGGTAGCCTTTTTTCCCATTTTAGTTGTGGGTGATTGTTTTCTGTCTCTGTGTCTTCACCAGACAGACCTGTTTCGTTTTCGTTCGTTCTCCTTGTTATTTTGTTTTTTGTGTTCAGTGTTAATAAATATCAACATGGACACGTACCACGCTGCATATTGGTCCGATCCTTCATACTCCTCGTCAGAGGAAGACGAATCTCGTTACACCTACTTCCTACTCACAATCCGTGAGTCATTTCATTTTCTATAGGAGGGAATACATTGGTTGTGATGGCAGTGGGAAAGCACCATGTCTCAGTGGAATTCTCCTTTAATGAATCACACGGTTATCCAGCTGATATTATGTTTCTGTAGATGTCAGACTGTCTCCCCATGTTGATGTCCTTCTAAATGCTCTAGTTTGGTAGTGTTTTACTGGGCCAGAGGTGAGCCTGTGGAGCTCTGTTCTAAAAAACTATATTTACTTGTCTAATATAGGTCAGCGTCTAGTGATGTGACTTTGGTGTGGAGTGTGTGTGTGTGCGTGCGTGCGCAAGCGTGTGTGTCCCTGATCCAGGAACAGGGCTGATTGTTAAGGAGCCCCATTCACACTCTGCTTTGCCAGACTCTTAGAGAGGACCAAAGGTGAGGGGCCACTGATGGAGAGGGAGTGAAAGAAACTGTGAAAGAAGGATTTCCGCATGTGTGAAGGCTTGGGCACAGAGAGAAAGACTGGTCTGTTTCCCTCTTGAATCATTATGCCCAGTCATTCTGCAGGCACCCCCCTAGACATGAACATGGAAATAACCGTAATAAAGCAGGATGAATAGATCTTGTACTGCTCTTAAGCCAGCAAAATATTTGCTGAGAAGTCTCATATTTCTATTGGTTTATTTTGGTAGGAGAGCTGTTTTGCCCTCTGGGACGGCTGTGGTTTACACAACCATGATTAGAAAATCATATTTCCCACATTTTAAGACAAGATAAATACATGTGTTGGCAATGCTGATCATGCTTTTCTAACGGACTCAATAGAACATAAACAAAAGCCAATTACTGTAAAAATGAAAAATTGAGAGGCGTTGGAACATAGACAGGGTGATGCTGTCTGATGGTGGTTCTAATCTACAGACAGCTGTAGTGCTTAGAAGTGGGAATCAGTCCTAATTAAAAAGATGTATCATGTTATTCCAAGCCAAGCAATCTAATCTTCACTGGTTATTTACATGTAGCTGTTGATTTGGGGGGGATTACTTTGGCACTGGGCAAAGGATGGCAGTTCTTGTCAAATGCAATCGCTTTACCATCTTATAGAAATCCTGCAATTTTATTAGGCATATTGTAAATCCACTTTATTTTTCCTCTTCATTCATTTGAAATGGCCTAAAACATGATGATAGAGACTCACAATTTACTCGTATGACTATGTCAACGGCCTTTGAAAGCTTCTGTTTGCCATTGTTGATATTAGCATTCTGGATCTCTTTGTTGCGTTCTAAGAAAATCCTTATGGCTGTAAAGGGTCTCAGCTGCTCTCTAAAGCACATTCATTAGAATGATGATGTTTTTTGTCAGCCTGACTATTGGTTGTCATTCCACCAGGTTCCTGTTGTTGCCATGGAAGGTGACTTTCCAGTCTACTTTGATTTAAGTTAGAGACTCATTAACCCCCAGTTGATGTCATATTTCACCAGCTGGCCACCTCCCCCTGTACTGTCACGTTCCTTGATTAGCGTGTGGACACCATATGCCTAACACAGTTCACAGAGTCTGTTTCATACACCTGTTCCACATTTCTCAATCTTACCCTGATCATAGCACAAAGTATTCCGTGCCATCATGAAAGAGGCTTGGTGGAGAAAATTGCTTTTTCTATCTCATAGCCATTTTGATTGAAATTACCTCCTGTAGCTTTGACAATTACAGTATTTCAATATCCGCACATTACTGTAATAGCTTGAAGCTTGAGCATTCACACTGCATTATGTATTATTAATATTCACTTTTGTGAATATATTCTAGTCTATGTTATGTAATAGGGCTGGGAATTGCCAGTGATCTCACGATACAAGTTCATCACGATACTTAGCCTAGGTACCGATACGATGTGTATTGCGATTGTCTCGATTCTATATGTATTGCGATTCAATACTGCGATTTGAGGTTCCAAACATATTGCCATGTCTGCTGTAGAGGTACAAGATTATTATTCACATTTTCATGTAAAAAATCTAATAAAAAATACACATTTTTTTCCCACCATCAACATTATGTAATGAAACCAGAAGTATTCTATCATATCTCAATCAGCATATGCACACTTGAATGCACACACATATCACAGTTTAGCACAGCCTAACTGCAGCTGGTCGGAATGGATGTCTTACCAGTTGAACAGCCCTAGAGAGTGACTCCTCTGTGGAAATGGTCCAATCAGGTAACTTAACAGTCATACTGATCCCTCCTCTTTGTCAAGATTCCTCACTGTTCAGATTCCCAGCATGGCGTCTGTATGTCCCCAGCCTGCAGCCTCTGATGGACTGAGGGACCTGTTCCATTGTAGCTGTGCTGAAGTCAGACAGTCAGGCATACAACCTAATTGGAAACTTAATCACGTCTGCTGATGGCTGCTGGTGGTGGGAACTAAAGCCCCATAGGAGGAGAGAGTCAAGAAATATCATTGGTACAGTAGGCTAGGCTGCTGGCCTAGATACGTACGTACCAGATGCATTCAAACTAGTGCTTTGTGACGTTTATCATAAGGCTTCATTCGATGCTAGATTTCTGATTCACAATTCTAGGTCACTCATCAGATAACACATAAATAATATTCAAACTAACAACAGACACATTTAATAATCAGCCTTCGTATCCCAACGACACTACATTTTTATTTAAATTAAGGAAAGAAAGCTCATATCTGAAAACATCAAGAGAGGTATTTCAAATGAGTCTCATTCTTTCAAGGGCATATGAAGATTGGCGGGACTGGTCCAGGTTGGCTTTCTTTGCCACTGTTCTGTGAGTGCTACGTGCTCTACAAACCAGGCTGCTTGTGCCAGCTAACGCTGAGAGGGAGGCATCCGCCGTCACGCTGTGAGGAGATATGACCTAAAGAGTAAGACCACATCATACAGCATGCTGAACAGCAGGAAACTTTTAGACAGTGACATTGAATCCATTACACACACCCCCATCACCCTCTCCCTCCCTCCTTCTCTCTCTCAATCTCTCCCTCCCTGTCATTCTTTTTTTTCACTTACACACACACACAGATTGAGAAGGAGACATACAAAAAAATATTATTTTATGTAACCTTTCCGGCAACCAGAGAACCTTCAAGCTAGGGGAGGGGAGTCCCTGTGGAACTCTAACATTTACTTCCCTCTATTCCAGAAATGTGTCATTTGGTTTGTCCATACTCAGAAAACGTGGGCTAGAATTAAACATTAAGTCAAATGTATTACAAATGGAGAAATTTGGACAGAATAAAAATCTGCATGGGAAAATGGGGACATAATGTGTGGCTGTTAGATTGGTTGGGCAATTAAATGCCTTGACTTATTGTGAAGCCAGTATTCCCATAATGGGAGAGCTACAGAGGGGGAGAAATGAACTGTACTGGACAGTGAAGGGCATTTTCAAGAAGCCACATGGGTAAAGAGAAAATAGCACAGACAGAGCTAAAGTCTTAATTTACTCTGCATCACAATGACCTTTCTGTGCCATGACTGTGAAGGTCTTTCATGACACAAAGAAACAAATTCCACTGAAATAGTCCAAGTATCATTGATACCAGACCAAATAGATATGGTGGAGGTCACAGAGGAGCTAACAAGCTTACACAGCAGCTGTCTGTGCATCCCACACTATCTAGTTCAATGGTATTGACACCAAAACCAAGGCATGTTTTGTAAATATAATATTCAGGGTTTATCAGTACAGTTAAATCCATAACAAGGACTTGTGCTAACCACTCTCACAGAGCAGAAGCAGAACTAGTCTGGTGATAGTCTGACTACACCTGTGGGAATTTGACCCCTTTGAGAAAGCGACTTTACATTGATTATACCGCTGTGAAGATCATTGCAGCCGCACAGATCGTAAACCACTCAAACCATCTACATATCCAAAAGCCAGAGCGAGACCCTCTTTTCTCTGCCTCAAGCCTCTTTGATTTCCCCAGCCTTTGTCTGTGTGAGACGATAGGAGGGTTCTCTCTCTCTATAGAGCTCTGCATCAGCAGTAATCCCTATGTGGCTGTATGTGTTCAGATCTCCACAGATTAACAGAGTAACAATGGGGAAATGGCTACCTAAATATGATCCCCAATCAGAAACAACAATAAACAGCTGCCTCTGATTGGGAACCATAGCAGACCACCATAGAAATACATTTCACCTAGATGACCCATGCAAGTCACGATCACGCCCCAACCAACACAGAGAATAAACAGCTTACTATGGTCAGGGCGTGACAGGATTCAAGGACTTGTCTTACATTTGCTATTTTGTATGCATGAATTTTGTATTAATTTGTTGTGTCAGCATATACATTGTTGGGGATATACAATGGGTAGGCTATGGTATATTTTGATAATGTAGAATTAGGTATTTTACTAATATTTGACCAAATACTACATATTTGCCGCAAGTATTTAAATCAATAGTTTTTTAAATTATCAAATAAACATAGTGAATTAAATCTAACTAGTTGCGCTTCCTCTTTTAATATGCACTTCTTTAAAAATCTATCTTAAAGAACATCTTAACTGCCTTCAGCGCTGGTGTTACCACGGCAACCCTAAATCCATAAACTCCCCTGCACAGTTTTCTTCTGGCAGAGTGGTGCCATTTTCCCTTCTCCCCTCCTCTCCAAGACATTCACAATCTAACATTACTACTGTTTCTTTAATAGGCAGCAGCACATGACGGGGGGTTTGCCTCCTTCGTAACCACTGCTTTCACAAATGCATATTTAAATCAATCAAAGACAACCTGTCGTTGGAAAGTTTCTACTGTGAAAACACGTTTCCTTTCTTTCTCTGAATCTCATCAACAATGCTTTTATGAAGTTATATGAATACCGAATGTGAATGTAGAATATAAATAACAAACAGTTGATCAGTTTAAGATTGCTGTGTTTAAAAAAAAAAGAAGGTAATATCAGACTGAGATGCAAGAGAAAAGTGACCATGCATTCCTCTTACATTAATGTTTAATGCAGTACAGACATAAAACTGAAAAATCCTAAGCCTCAAAATTACCACTACTGAACAAACACCCCATGGAAATCCCTGGTCTGCACGATCTCAGGACCCTGGACAGCAGCCACTCTGAAACTATACCTGGCATCGTACTTCACTGCTAGTCTTGCAGAGCCCTACAGGGTGTGAAGCCGTCTGTAGTTTGACTCTTAAGATGTTCAGACTTAAAAAGTGTGGAAAAACTGACAGTTTCATCCCCTCCCTGATCTGTATTGAGGAATACTACAAACAAATAAACCATGCACTTCACTGTGCTACGTGATCTGACTGCATTGGGCAGAGTGATTAGACACATAGTGCAGAACTCAATCAAGAACCAGGGACTCAGCTCAACACCATACCACCACTTTAGGGTGTTCTGATGCGTATAGAATGGAAGAAACACTTAATCTGCCTCTCCACAGCACATTGACATGTATCACCCCCCCCAGACCAGAGGGACCAGGGACTTGGCAGGCTGTGGAGATTGATATCAGTGTAACTTAACCTCTCTAGTTCCATTAAAGGAACATTCTGGGATGCTTAACAGACAAATCCTTCCAAGGAGCTGGGATGTGGCGATGGGATGGGACCTGTATCTAGAATCAGTCTGCCATGTCCATCTCCTCTGTGGGATAATAACCCCCTCTAACTCTTCTCCATCTGATTTCTAATTTATTTTGGCCTCCCCAACAGATATTGGCCCAGCCAAACATAAGAGTAGCTACACTAGTCTGTACCTGTGAAATCCTCTAAGAGAAGACACTGTGGATGGATGATGGGTTGTGGACTGGGAGTGGGGATAAAGAAAGGGTTTCACCTGACAGAAGGTCACGACTCACTCAATATGCCAAGCTTCACATGAAGTGGTCCTCGACTATGCTCTCGTGGTAGAGATGGGATGTGAGATGTGGACATCAGAAGTGTCAAAGGAGTGCAAATGTCCTTTGAAAAAAGTACTTATAAGCTGGTTCAGTTGGAATCTTTTGTAACAAATGCAACACATAGGACAGCTTTCTTATGTAGATTTATTGGCAGAGGTGTGCTATGTTTACAGATTCATTTCTGATCTAGGAGGAATCATAACCCAGATGCTGTATCACTCCCTATACGCCATCTCATCAAAGTGTGCCTCTATAACAGTTCCCAGACCTAGGTCATGTATGCAGTAAGAGTTTTGCATTACAGTGCAAGTGATTTCCTCATGAGCCCTCTCTTGGGAAATCAATGTCATTAAAAGGTTCTCCCTTCTTCACAGCTGTAATTAGTGCGACAAGTTCTGGAGAGTGAGACTCGCATCCGGTGACAGAGAACCAGACCACTTCCCGACACAGTATCCAATGACTGACGCTGCTAATCATTTCAAACACAAAAGGCTTTTAGCACTTTTTAAAATTTGATTAAGCTGTTCTCTCATTTAGCAAGTGTTGTTTTGCCTATTAATTAGCACTTTATCTATTAATCAACCGATTGACACATTGAAGATCTAGGCCTATAGCAAGTACATTCCAAATGTATATGTGTGCAGTTCAATTAATACATATTAATATGCATGTACACCGTCTACTGTTGCTAGCCCCAATTCTGATTTGTGCTCTAATATCTGGTTCACTCATTTCTGCTCTCGTAAAAGCATGGGTTTTCTGCATGTTAACACTAAAAACGTATTACCTACAGTTGATCAATTTAATGTGTGGGTTCACAGCTCCAATCCAGATGTTGGTCATTAATGAGACGTGGTTAAGAAAGGCTAACAAAAGTCTTCAAAACACTCTATCTGGTTATAACCTTTTCCAGCAAGACACACAGTATCTTCCAAAGGTGGTAGAATGGAAATCTTTACCAAGGAACACCTTCAGTGCTCGGTTGTCTCCACCAAGTCTGTCCCCAAACAATTTGATTTGCTGGTTTTACGCATTACATTTCAAAGAACTCTTTGTTGACTGTTGCTGGGTGTTATCGCCCACCATCAACACCAGCCAGTACCCTACCTGCTCTCTCATGACCCCTTACATGAAGTGTGGTGACCTAGGTGACCTAAATTGGGATGTGCTTAAACCACCTGACCAAGTCCTAAAGCTATGTGTCTCCCTAAATCCTTCTCAGATTATTACCAATTCCACAAGGCATGACTCCAAACACCCAGAAAAGGCTACTCTCCTTGATGTTATCGTTACAAATAATCCTGATAGGTATCAGTCGGGTGTTTTCTGTAATGATCACTGTTTTACAGCCTGTGTTGTTAATGGCTCCTATGTGAAACGACCCATCCTGATTTCTCATAGACGCTTACTTAAAAACTTTAATAAGCAAGCCTCCCTTCATGATCTGGCCTCTGTAAATTGGTATAGAATCAGCTTGATCCCCTCTGTCGAATATACTTGGACCTTCTGTTTTGATATTTTCAGTGGTATTGTTAGCAAATACGCACCCATTAAAAAAATAAATAATTAAAAACCGGTTCAGCCGCTGGTTCGACCATGATCTGGCAGAGTTATTTCACCTCAAGAATTCCATTTGGCAAATCGCTCGGCACACGCATACTCAGGCTGACTGGCTCTCGTTCAGGCAAATTAGAAATATGTGCACTCAGGCTATCCATAAGGCCAAAGTTAGTTACTTTAAGGAGCAGTTCTCTCTCTGTGAGTCTAACCCCAAGAAGTTCTGGTAAAAGACCTGGAGAATAAACCCTCCTCTTCACAGCTGACCATGTCTTTTAATATTGATGATGTGGTTGTTACTGACAAGGAGCATATGGCTGAGCTCTTTAATCACCACTTCATTAAGCCAGGATTCATTTTTGACTCTGCCATGCCTCCTTGCCCATCCAACATTTCCTCATCTCCCACCCCTTCTAATGCGACTATCCCTGATGCTCCTTCTTCTTTTTCCCCTGCCCAGCTACAAAGTTTCCCCCTGCAGGCTGTCACTGAGACCGAGGTGCTAAAGGAGCTCCTTAAACTTGACCATAAAAAAACATCTGGTTCAGATGGTTTAGACCCTTTCCCTTTCATCGCCAAGCCTATATCTGACATTTGTAACGTGTCTCTCCTCTCTGGGGAGATTCCCATTGCTTGGAAGGCAGCCACGGTGGGTCCTTTATTTAAAGGGAGAGATCAAGCTGATCCTAACTGTTATAGGCACATTTCTATTTTGCCCTGTTCATCTAAAGTGTTGGAAAAACTTGTCAATAATCAACTGACTGGCTTTCTTGATGTCTATACTATTCTGTCGGGTATGCAATCTGGTTTCCACTCAGTTTATGGATGTGTCACTGCAACCTTAAATGTCCTAAATGATGTCACCATTGCCCTTGATTCTAAGAAATGTTGTGCTGCTATTGTTATTGACTTGGCCAAAGCTTTTGATATGGTAGACCATTCCATTCTTGTTGGCCGGCTAAGGAGTATTGGTGTCTCTGAGGGGTCTTTGGCCTGGTTTGGTAACGACCTCTCTCAAAGAGTGCAGTGTATATAGTCAGAACATCTGCTGTCTCAGCCAACCCTGATTGAAATTACCATCCTACCCATGCTAGATTATGGAGACGTAATCTATAGATTTCTATATAATTTATAGGTCTTTACCATTCGGCCATCAGATTTGCCACCAATGCTTCTTATAGGAAACTGGTCATCTCTCTATACCTGTCGCAAGACCCACTAGTTGATGATGCTTATTTATAAAACCCTCTTAGGCCTCACTCCCCCCTACCTGAGATATCTACTGCAGCCCTCATCTTCCACATACAACACCCATTCTGCCAGTCACGTTCTGTTAAAGGTCCCCAAAGCACACACATCCCTGGGTCGCTCCTCTTTTCAGTTCACTGCAGCTAGCGACTGGAACGAGCTGCAACAAACACTCAAACTGGACAGTTTTATCTCCATCACTTCATTCACAGACTCAATCATGGACACTCTTACTGACAGTTGTGGCTGCTTCACGTGATGTATTGTTGTCTCTACCTTCTTGCCCTTTGTACTGTTGTCTGTGCCTAATAATGTTTGTACCATGTTTTGTGCTGCTACCATGTTGTGCTGCTACTATGTTGTGTTGCTACCATGTTGTTGTCATGTGTTGCTACCATGCTGTGTTTTCATGTGTTGCTGCCATGATATGTTGTTGTCTTAGGTCTCTATTTATGTAGTGTTGTGTTGTCTCTCTTGTCATGATGTGTGTTTTGTCCTATATTTGTATTTTATTTAAACATTTTAATCCCAGCCCCCGTCCCTGCAGGAGGCTTTTTGCCTTCAGGTAGGCCATCATTGTAAACAAGAATTTGTTCTTAACTGACTTGCCTAGTTAAATAAAGGTTCAATATAAATATTTTTTATGTATGGGGTGGAGGTGGGAGTTGCACTAGGAGGCATATTCTTTTACCAATGATACATGATTAATGTCTCTTTGCGGAGCATTTTTCTATATGTGCATTATCATGTTTTCCACATCCATTTCCATTCCATTGCATCAATTATTATTATATGGCCAAAGCAGGGCTTTCATGGGTGAAGAGACCTAAGTCCACCTTTTAATCCACTCCCAATATCTCCTTCTCGGAGACGTAATTAAGACTTATGCTGATGTAAAGCTCCTGGCACAGGGAAATGCTGTCCCTGGAAGGCATTCATTCTAGGTTTGCGCGATATACCATTTATACCGTATAGCGGGGGGTATTTCGAAATAGCGACGGTATGATTTTCAATACCATTTTAAAAAATGGGGTTGGGGCACCCCCGCCTCACGGGGGTTGCGTGCCACGCCAATGCTTAAGTTAAGTATAATTATAATAAATCTATAATGTGTTCAATACATTATATGCAGCTAAGGGCTCCAGCTATTGATTTGGTTTGCTAACTTGCTAGCTCAGTGGCTACATGTCAAGATCAAGCTTCCGGTTACTGCAGAGACATTCAATCCCCTCCAGGGGATTTTTGTGCGTCCCCTAAAAGTAACGCCCTTGTGTGCACTTCCGGTAATTTCATATACCCCAGTATGTTACAAATCAAACTCTATTTGTCACATGCGCCGAATATAATAAGTGTAGACCTTACCGTAAAATGCTTACTTACAAGCCCTTAACCATCAGTGCAGTACAAGAAGAGTTAAGGAAATATTTACCAATCAAACTAAGGTAAAAATATATATAAAAAGTAACACAATAAAATAACATTTATGAGGCTATATACAGGGTACCGAGTCAGTGTGCGGGGGTACAGGATAGTTGAGGTCATTTGTACATGTAGATAAGGGTGAAGTGACTATGCATAGATAATAAACAGTGAGTAGCAGCAGTGTGCAAAACAATTGGAGGGGGGAGGTGTCCATGTAAATATTCCAATGGCCATTTCATTAGTTGGTCAGCAGTCTTATGGCTTGGGAGTAGAAGCTGTTAAGGAGCCTTTTGGTCCTAGACTTGCCGCTCCGGTACCTCTTGCCGTGCGGTAGCAGAGAAAACAGTCTATGACTTGGGTGACTAGAGTCTCTGACAATTTCATGGGCTCCACTATAGCCCCATTCGATGTTAATGGGGGCCTGTTCGGCCCACCTTTTCCTGTAGTCCACGATCAGCTCATTTGTCTTGCTCACAGAAACTATATGAAAATCTGCATACCCCCCAACTCTAATTCATTCAAAAAGAAGGTTGACAAAACCTCTTTGGGCTGAGATCCCGCTAACGGGATTGATATGACAACAGCCAGTGAAAGTGCAGGGCGCCAAATTCAAAACAACAGAAATCCCATACTTAAAATTCCTCAAACATACAAGTATTTTACACCATTTTAAAGATAGACTTCTTGTTAATTCCACCACAGTGTCCGATTTCAAAAAGGCTTTACGACAAAAGCAAACCAAACGATTCTGTTAGGTGAGTGCCTAGTCACTTAAAAAGAGCCATTTTTCCAGCCAAAGAGAGGGGTCACAAAAAGCAGAAATAGAGATAAATTAATCACTAAACTTTCCATAACAAGTTAACTGAAATTCAATAAAAGGTCTTATTTGTTACAACTGAATGGCAATGCATTGATTTCTGATAATATTACCTGGCCATTAAAGTGGTACGCACAATGCCGTCAGGGGTACTCCAAATAAAAATGTGATTCACATATATATATATATATATATATATATGTGTGTTAAAAAATTACAATTCAATTAAAAAAAAATTGAATCTTCACATTTTCAAACAGTACATTTTGTATTTTCCAACGGGGCTATACATTTGGGTGAAGAATGAAATTAAACCATCTAGTGTTCAGTGAAATAACAACACATTGTCAAATACAGGTAGCCTAGTCAAATAATTAACATCCAATTACATTAACCGTTACTCTCGCAGGAAACCTTCACTCTTGCGCAGACATTTAAAAACGAAACATGACCATTTGAAAAATAAGCCACGGGTGTTTTTTGAGCAAGAATAAAGATGTCTTTCGAGTAATAACACATTTATAAAAGCAACAGAACCATTAATAAGAAGGGACTAGATGTGTCTTATATGGTGAGCTACCGAGTGGCTAGGACAGGCAAGCCCCATACTATTGTGAAGGACTTAACTATTCCTGCTGCCGCAGATATGGCTGGGACAATGCTGGGGGAAAGGGTATAAAAAACTATACAGATAATGTCTTCATCAAACAACACTGTTTCACAATGCATCAGTGACAGCAGGAGGTGTTTTGAATCAATTACTGCTTCGCACACAAGCCACTGAATTATATGCTTTACAGCTGGATGAGTCAACAGACGTGGCGGGCCTGGTACAGCTCCTGGTATATGTCCGTTACGTTTATGGGGGGGTCAATTAAGGAAGATATCCTCTTCTGCAAACCTTCTGGAAACCAGGACAGCACGAGAGGATATTTTTAAAGTACTGGACATCAAATGTGTGACATCAAATGGACATTGGTGGTCAAGATGTGTTGGTATCTGTACTGATGGGGCAAAAGCCATGACAGGGAGACATAGTGGAGTGGCTACGTGCGTGCAAGCAGTTGCTCCCGACGCCACTTGGGTACACTGCAGCATCCACCGAGAGGCTCTTGCTGCCAAGGGAATGCCTGACAACTTGAAAGACGTGTTGGACACTACAGTGAACATGGTTAACTTTGTTAAAACAAGGGCCCTGAACTCTTGTGTATTTTCTGCATTATGCAATGATATGGGCAGCGACCATGTAACGCTTTTACAACATACAGAAGTGCGCTGGTTATCAAGGGGCAAAGTATTGACACTTTACAAAAATTATTTACTGACCATCATTTTCCCTTGTCTGACCGCTTGCATGATGAGGAGTTTCTCACACGACTGTCCTATCTGGGTGATGTTTTTTCTTGCCTGAATGATCTGAATCTAGGATTACAGGGACTCTCCACAACTATATTCAATGTGTGGGACAAAATGTCTATGATTAAGAAGTTGGAAGTTGGACAACACACAGGTCTTTCCATCATTGTATGATTTTTTTGTGTGCAAATGAACTCAAGCTTACGGTTAATGTCAAGTGTGGTATAGCGAAGCACCTGCGTGAGGTGGGTGCGTAATTACAGAGGTACTTTCCCAAAATTGACGACACAAACAACTGGATTCATTATCCCTTTCATATCCATATCCATATCCCTTTCCCTTTCCAGTCCAGTTACTGATATCTGAACAAGAGAGCCTCATCCAAATTGTAACAAGCGCTTCCGTGAAAATTTAATTTAACCAGAAGCCACTGCCAGATTTCTGGATAGGGCTGCGCTCAGAGTTTCTTGCCTTGGCAAATCGCGCTGTTAAGACACTGATGCCCTTTGCAACAACGTACCTATGTGAGAGTGGATTCTCGGCCCTCGCTAGCATGAAAACTAAATATAGACATAGACTGTGTGTGGAAAATTATTTAATACTGAGACTCTCCAATCCAACCCAACATTGCAGAGTTATGAGAATACTTTCAAGCATACCCTTCTCATTAACCTGTTGTGAGTTATTCACCATTTTTGATGAACAAATAAGGTATTATATGTAAGATGGCTAAGTAAAGAGCAAAATTATTGTTTATTATATTATTATTTATGCCCTGGTCCTATAAGAGCTCTTTGTCACTTCCCACGAGCCAGGTTGTGACAAAATCTCACGCTCATACTTATGTTGTTATGCAGGCTTACAGTGATGGCAAAAAAAACAAAGTTTGAGAGTGCGCTGACCCTGGTGCTAGAGGGGATACACAGCGGGAGGTTGAATTTTTGAAGGGGTATGGGACTATAAAAAGTTTGGGAACCACTGGCCTAAACCATTCACCTTTCATTGCCACTTTACTCCACATTTTTACATACAGAAAACACATTGGTAATTCATCCATATGCATTCCCATGCGACTCAGTCTATAGTTGTGTATTTACAAAACTTTACATTGGTTCCACAAACCAAATCTTACATAGTGAGATTTTAAGTTGCCAATGCAAAAACAGTTGTCCCTGTTTGAGTACATCTTTAGGCTTAAGTTCCTTGAGGGTTGTAGGCAGCAGAAAGTGTGGGAGCTTTAGATGGGATGATAGATGTCAGTCAGCAATGCCAATTACAGGAGTGTGGATCCTCAGTATATGTGTTAAATGGAGCAGAAAGTTCATCCCCTGAGTGTACCACGGCAGAGCCGATGAGCCACGTGGTGGCCAGGGAGAGAGTGGCCACTTGGGACCCAGCCAAAGACCCACCTATCCCATAGCTCATCTCTGTCAGTGTCACTCTGTGTCTCTCTGTGTCACTCATATAAGTATGTAGGCCTACCATACCCATCTCTGAGGGACACGGATAAGCAATGGGTTTAGGGTGTGAAACTCATTGCGAGGTTCCAACACTACTGCATCAGCCAAACACTGGCATCACTGAACAACTTGTATCCCACATTAAACTAAGATATGAGGATGTATTAATCTTCAATACTCCATAATATGTCTGTGCCAGATAAGGTCAGTAATGCAATGGGTGGTTTCATAGTAAAATATTTTATAAAAATAAATCAGCAGAGAAGCCCAGACTCCTCCAGCAGAGAAACCCAGACTCCTCCAGCAGAGAAGCCCAGACTCCCCCAGCAGAGAAACCCAGACTCCTCCAGCAGAGAAACCCAGAGTCCTCCACGAGAGAAACCCAGACACCTCCAGCAGAGAAACCCAGACTCCTCCAACAGAGAAGCCCAGACTCCTCCAGCAGAGAAGCCCAGACTCCTCCAGCAGAGAAACCCAGAGTCCTCCACTAGAGAAACCCAGACACCTCCAGCAGAGAAACCCAGACTCCTCCAGCAGAGAAGCCCAGACTCCCCCAGCAGAGACACCCAGACTCCTCCAGCAGAGAAACCCAGAGTCCTCCACGAGAGAAACCCAGACACCTCCAGCAGAGAAACCCAGACTCCTCCAGCAGAGAAGCCCAGACTCCTCCAGCAGAGAAGCCCAGACTCCCCCAGCAGAGAAACCCAGAGTCCTCCACAAGAGAAGCCCAGACACCTCCAGCAGAGAAACCCAGACTCCTCCAGCAGAGAAGCCCAGACTCCTCCAGCAGAGAAACCCAGACTCCTCCAGCAGAGAAACCCAGACTCCTCCAGCAGAGAAACCCAGACTCCTCCAGCAGAGAAACCCAGACTCCTCCAGCAGAGAAACCCAGAGTCCTCCAGCAGAGAAACCCAGAGTCCTCCACTAGAGAAACCCAGAGTCCTCCACTAGAGAAACCCAGAGTCCTCCACTAGAGAAACCCAGAGTCCTCCACTAGAGAAACCCAGACACCTCCACTAGAAAAACCCAGACTCTTCCACTAGAGAAACCCAGAGTCCTCCACTAGAGAAACCCAGACACTTCCACTAGAGAAACCCAGAGTCCTCCACTAGAGAAGCCCAGAGTCCTCCACTAGAGAAACCCAGACTCCTTCAGCAGAGAAACCCAGACTCCTCCACTAGAGAAACCCAGACTCCTCTCAATCCATTGTCTCATTTACATTTTCGTCTCACTAGAGCTCTATCAATTCCACCTCTTCATGTGACACAGGGATAATGGGTCTCTGGTGCAGTCTGTGGCCAGGTACTCCTCTATAACTACCCAGGAAGAGAGATAGGAGCTAGCGATGCTATCTGTGGACCACATTAAAAACAAAAGAGTGTCGTAAAGACGCCCAGTGGGAAGTGACATGAACTTGACATGAAGTGGTCTCATCTGATGCAGCCTACAGTCTCCTGTGGATTCTCAAGACAGGCCTGTGAGACAGTGAAAAATGTTCATCGCTTCTCTCCAGCCTGGAGTCCACAAATGTAATTCTACTCCAGCAGCGATTTCAGCCCAGATGCACTTGTTTTTCTGGTCGTTCATCAATCAAATGCCAAGCAGAAAAATCATCCAGAGACAGTACACTTGAGAAATCTGGCGCTTAGCAACCTACAGGACTTGACTGCAAATACCATCATATTTGTGATTTATTCAAAAATGCATTCATGATGCTTCATCTGAATATGCCATTCTGTCAGCAATATGATTTATCATACACAGTGGGGGCATGGTAATTTACTAAAGTATGACAGAATTAGGTTATTGAGATGATTTAATTTCCAGAGGGAACCACCCCAAGTGGAAAAAAGAACATGATTTGCCAATTAACAATAATCTCTCCCGTCCTTTTCGGGGACATTACAATAACTGCAATAGCTTTTTAAAGCTAGAGGTTTAAATGAAGGCACAGAGCATGTCCATAATCATGAGTAAACTCAGTGGAAATTACAGAAAGTTAGTTGTTATATGCTCATTAGTTTCTCCAGCATTGTGTTTATGTACAGCTGCTGTCTATTTGATAAAGACCACAGTAGGTTAACCTGTACATACAGTACTAATACTGTATATCACACTAACATGATCAGTTCATAATTACAATGAAATAGACAAACGAGGATATTAAAATAATCAGAATAAGCACTATTTGCTTTGAAATCAACCAAATACAGAATTTAAGGGGAATGATGATGATGAATTATTGAACTATCAAGTGCATAAAGTAGGCCATCATTGGAAATAAGAATTTGTTCTTACCTGACTTGCCTACTTAAATAAAGATTAAATAAAAATATTGAACCAGATTCTGTTAATAAACGTCTGTAGTTATGCAGAACAGGATGGTAAACAAAGTACATTATTTTCCGGCTGTCAGCGGCACTAATGATGTGACATTCAAACCCCTGCCACACAGTGAGGATGCTTTGACAAGTGGAAAATCAGGAAGATGACAAGTAATCTAAAAAAATACTTACGCGGAAGATAATTAGTCATCTCTGCATACAACCATGAGTGGAATACCAAGTAGCTATGCCTATAGCAAAATATGTTTGAACATCAATTTTATGTGTGTATTTTGTAACATCTGAAATTTTGTAACATCTGAAATGGGGGGCCATTTTAATCAGGCAAGGGGAAACTGATTAAAAAAATATGGTTTGGGTTTTGAATGGAGAGCTAATGTATTTTGCTGACACATCTGCCTGGCTCCATCACAGATGGTCTGCAGGTCCCAGCTGTATGCCAGCACAGAGTTCGTGCTTTAGTGTGTGTGTGTGTGCTCGCGTATGTAAATGTGTGTGTATGTGTTTCTATATGAGAGAGTAAAACCAAATTGTGCATGTTTTACATGGTTGGGATGTGGGAAATGTGAGGGGGACTTGAGCAAAACGTGCTTTCATAGCTCCTGTCTTGTCTTGTACATCTCAGTTTTTCAATTCTGTTGCTGTTGCAGGGCCCAGAGAGCAGGAAGGTTGATTTGACCTAATCAGTGTTCTGAAGAACAACATACAGTCAGTACCAGTCAAAAGTTTGGACACATCTACTCATTCAAGGGTTCTTCTTTATTTTTACTATTTCTACATTGTAGAATAATAGTGAAGACATCAAAATTAAGAAATAACACATATGGAATCATGTATTTACCAAAAAAGTGTTAAACAAATCACAATATATTTTATATTGGAGATTTTTCAAAGTAGCCACCCTTTGCCATGATGACAGATTTGCACACTTAGCATTCTCTCAACCAGCTTCACCTGGAATGCTTTAACAACAGTATTGAAGGAGTCCCCACATATGCTGAGCAATTGTTTACTGCTTTTCCTTCACTTTGCGGTCCAACTAATCCCAAACCATCTCAATTGGGTTGAGGTTGGGTGATTGTGGAGGCCAGGTCATCTGATGCAGCACTCCCATCACTCTTCTTTGACATTTTCTTAAAGTGCAGTTACAAAAACCATCAAGTGCTATGATGAAACTGGCTCTCATGAGGACAGCCACAGGAAAGGAAGACTCAGAGTTACATCTGCTACAGAAGATAAGTTCATCAGAGTTAACTGCACCTCAGATTGCAGCCCACATAAATGCTTCACAGAGTTCAAGTAACAGACACATCTCAACATCAACTGTTCAGAGAAGACTGCCTAAATCAGTCCTTCATGATCAAATTGCTGCAAAGAAACCATTACTAAAGGACACCAGTAAGAAGAAGAGACTTGCGTGGGCCAAGAAACTCAAGCAATGGACATTAGACTGGTGGAAATCTGTCCTTTGTTCTGATGAGTCCAAATTTGAGATTTTTGTTTCCAACCGCAATGTCTTTGTGAGATGCAGAGCAGCTGAATGGATGATCTCCTCATGTGTGGTGGTTCCCACCGTGAAGCATGGAGGAGGAGGTGTGATTGTGTGGGGCTGCTTTGCTGGTGACACTGTCTGATTTATTTAGAATTGAAGGCACACTTAACCAGCATGGCTACCACAGGAATTAGCTGGGATTAGTTGGACCGCAAAGTGAAGAAAAAATAGCCAACAATTGCTCAGCATATGTTGGGACTCCTTCAAGACTATTGGAAAAGCATTCCAGTTGAAGCTGGTTGAGAGAATAGCCAAGAGTATGCAAAGCTGTCATCATGGCGAAGGGTGGCTACTTTGAAGAATCTCAAATATAAAACAGATTTTGATTTTTTTTGGTTACTTTTTACACTTTTTTTGGTTACTGCATGATTCTATATGTGTTTTTTCATAATTTTGATGTATTCACTATTATTCTACAATGTAGAAAATAGTACAAATAAAGAAGAATCCTGGAATGAGTAAGTGTGTCCAAACCTTTGACTGGTACTGAACAAAGCAAAAAACATAGCTATAATGTTACAAGCTGTGTAGCTGAATTTCCCATTCACTTGAAAGGAAAGATTTGTACCCATGTACCCATACATGTGTTATTCATACAGTGAGCTTCATTATCTCTCAGTTAATTGAAAATGCTGCGCTAATTATTGAATGATATTCCCCAAGAACATCTAACTACTGCAGAGACTACTGATCAAATAGCGAAGGACATTTTGGTTACTTGTACAGCATGTTAGGCTACAGCAAAGAGCATTACAAAAAGGCTTTTGTGAAAGTTAATTTAGGAGCCTTGACCAGTGGAATAGCTGTTTCTCTTCCTTTTTCTGCAACAGTAATTGTGCAACAGTATTTTCTGAGCCTCAATTTGTTCTGTACCTGGACAGAAAGTGCTTATTTCAGGCAGAAAGCCAATTATGTTCTTTGTATTCAACATGCTGATACGGTCTCCTACTGTCAGTGATGGCTTTATCCCGTTCCCCCAAAATCACATTAAAATATGTATATGTTCAATGGAAGATAGACTGCAAATAGAATGACTCTCTCATCATTGCTATTGGCCTATCTTTAACTGAGCAACAAAAATTATATGGATCTCGAATTATGTCGTTTTACCACTTTTTGGGGGGAACTTGAACTACTTCTTCTTTCTGGATGTTAGTAAAACCTGTGATTTTCCTAAATAATGTTGCAGCACTCGTTGCATGTCTTTGGGTAGAGTGGAAGATTTATATTACATCTGACGAATGAGATGCTGAAGTGACCAGCCCTTTTCAATACTGTTTGCATGTCTGGACATGCATTCCTCTAATAAAACTGAACATATTCTCTCTGTTTTGTATTTTTTGAAGTTGTATTGTGCTATCTATTGTTCTGTGATGATATGACCGTGGAACAAATCTCCGTGGTGACTACCCTTACATTCACCTGCAGTTGATTCAGTAAAGACAAGGGCTTCGTGTTGTACTATTCCTGATGTGCAGTTTTCGCTGACCTGCTGTCCGGTGTCTGAGAGGACTGGTGAAATGCTGAGTGGTCTGATTGAAGGTCCAGAGAGACCCCCCTGCCCAGATGGAATGAGCTAGCCTGTAATGAATGGGGAGTGGAGGGAAAGGTTACTGCCTCCCTTGGGGGGGGTCAATTAATACAAAGGACTTTGAAAGAATATTCTGACCCCCAGCCCTGCCACGTCTTAACATTTCTTCACATGTTGTCACCCTATTAGGTAGCAGTAATTTTGGATTTTGCACTGTTATGCATTGGAGAACCCCCATCCCCCCATGTTTGTACTTGTTTTGGCACATAACAACCCACAGTCTTTTTTAATAATTTGACTGTATTACACTGTCTTTCAGTGGGCAAAGACAAAGCATATTTATTTTGCAGTGTTAGCAGGGTCACTACAGATCTGGGTTCGATACCAGGCTGTGTTTCAGCCGGCCGCGACCGAATATCCGACTTATATATATATATACACACAGTTGAAGTCGGAAGTTAACATACGCCTTAGCCAAATACATTTAAAATCAGTTTTTCACAATTCTTGACATTTAATCCTAGTTTAAATTCCCTGTCTTAGGTCAGTTAGGATCACCACTTTATTTTAAGAATGTGAAATGTCAGAATAATAGTACAGATAGTGATTTATTTCAGCTTTTATTTATTTGATCACATTCCCAGTGGGCCAGAAGTTTACATACACTCTATTAGTATTTGGTAGCATTGCCTAAATTGTTTAACTTTTGTCAAACGTTTTGGGTAGCCTTCCACAAGCTTCCCACAATAAGTTGGGTGAATTTTGGCCCATTCCTCCTGACAGAGCTGCTGTAACTGAGTCAGGTTTGTAGGCCTCTTTTGCTTTCACACTCTTTTTCAGTTCTGCTCACAAATATTCTATAGGATTAAGGTGTGGGCTTTCTGATGGCCACTCCAATACCTTCACTTTGTTGTCCTTAGGCTATTTTGCCACAACTTTGGAAGTATGTTTGGGGTCATTGTCCATTTGGAAGACTCATTTGCGACCAAGCTTTAACTTCCTGACTGATGCCTTGAGATGTTGCTTCAATATATCCACATAATTTTCCTACCTCATGATGCCATCTATTATGTGAAGTGCACCAGTCCCTCCTGCATCTTCACAAGGTCCTTAGCTGTTCTGGGATTGATTTGCACTTTTCACGCCAAAGTACGTTCATCTCTAGGAGACAGAACGCGTCTCCTTCCTGAGCGGTATGACTGCTTCATGGTCCCATAGTGTTTGTACTTGCGTACTATTGTTTGTACAGATGAACGTGGTACCTTCAGGCATTTGTAAATTGCTCCCAAGGATGAACCAGACTTGTGGAGGTCTACAATTTTTTATTGAGATATTGGCTGATTTCTTTTGATTTTTCCATGATGTCAAGCAAAGAGGCACTGAGTTTGAAGGTAGGCCTTGAAATACATCCACAGGTACACCTCCAATTGACTCAAATTATGTCAATTAGCCTATCAGAAACTTCTAAAGCCATGACATAATTTTCTGGAATTTCCCAAGCTGTTTAAAGGCACAGTCAACTTAGTGTATGTAAACTTCTGACCCACTGGAATTGTGATACAGTGATTTATATGTGAAATAATCTGTATATAAACAATTGTTGGAAAATTACTTGTGTCATGCACAAAGTAGATATCCTAACCGACTTGCCAAAACTATAGTTTGTTAACAAGAAATTTGTGGAGTGGTTGAAAAATTTGTTTTAATGACTTCAACCTAAGTGTGTAAACTTCCGACTTCAACTGTATATATATACTGTATATAAAATAACATATGATGGAAAAGTGACTTACAGTATGTTTCACATCAGTCATTTAGTAGACACTCTTATCCAGAGCGACGTACTGGAGCAATTAGAGTAAAGTGTCTTGCTCAAGGGCAAATGGACAAATTGTTCACCTAATCCGCTTGGGGATTCGAACCAGCAACCTTTCGGTTACTGGCCCAACTCTCTTAACTGCTAGGCTACCTGCTGTGTGTGAACACCTCAAGCAATTCTTGCCATTAAAAGAAAATACACATAATGACATGTCACACACACACATACTTATTTTCCACCATAATTTGCAAATAAATTCATTAAAAATCCTTCAATGTGATTTTCTGGATTTTCTTTCTCATTTCGTCTGTCATAGTTGAAGTGTACCTATGATGAAAATTGCAGGCCTCTCTCATCTTTTTAAGTGGGAGAACTTGCACAATTGGTGGCTGACTAAATACTTTTTTGCCAAACTGTTACAACACATTTCACTGCACATATCCAGCGTATGTGACACTAAAACATATTTTTAGTTTTTTTTCTGTAAAGTGCTGTACATTTGTGAAATGTGTTTCTGCATGGCTGGGTAGTCAGTTGGCCTGAAAAATGAACAGTGTTCACACTGATGATAGCGCCATAATGGGAGCTCCTTGGAGAGGGACAGCAGAAACTCAGGTCCTCCTTGCTGGCTGCAGCTATTTATTACACTCCAACTCAATGGCTCTCTGGGGGAAGAGGATGATGAAGAGTACTAGAGGGGGAAGCAAATATTAAAATACAATACATAAGACTTGTGGGTAGACCTAACAGTTCAGGCAACCTCAACTTGGGATGCCTCAATGAGAGCATTAACAGGAGGGTTTCATCTCAAGTCCATTACAGGAATACCTTATATGAATGTGATCAAATAATGACCCTAGTAATGACTGTTATTATAATGTCCTATTCAATCATACCACTCTCTCCACCACCAATCTTTAATGAGAACATGGAGCTTATATTCCCCAAAGGTTCTTCAGTCGATGATGAAACTATTTTTCCTAGTAATGGGGGTGAATCCTGAATCCAGAATGTCCAGTCAACAAGTTTCCAAAATAAATGTGAGCCTAGCAAAACATGGCTAAAGGGCTGAGAGCACATTTTTAATTCATTTAACCCAGAAGTAGCAGCTTGTCCTCCCACCCTGCCATCTGTGTGCTGGCCACCGGCCCGCTCCTCCAGGCAGACAGCAGGACTAGGTCGACCAGGCAGGTCCACAACACTACACTGTGTTCCTTCTCACAGAAACACTAGCTTTACATTGACGTGATGTATACTGTTCTCTTGATGTCATGCTGTTCTCTTGATGTCACTGTACATACAGGCACTCTATGGTGGTGGTGGTGAACTCCCAAGGGGTCCTAACTGAGGATGAGGAAACTGTTGCTCCAAGCATTTAAAAAAAATAGATACAGATTTTTAATTTAATATTAAAACATACAGTCTACCTGCTCAACATTTACATTACATTCAGTCATCTAGCAGACACTCCCATCCCGAGCAACCCGCAGGAGCAACCTGGATCCCCGCTCACTCTCCACCCAAGTGAAATTGGGAACCCGGACCAGCGACCAGTTTTTTTTATGCGCCATATATCTTTCAACTAATGCTGTGGTGTTTAACATACAATTTGCATCTATCTAATCGAATAGAATCCACACCCTGTGAGTGGAAGATAAATAATTTTACTAAGAGTATTAGTATATTAGTAATTGACTGACCAGGTCTCTTCAAATCTCCCAACAATGTTATTTCTAGGGTACATTTTAGATTAATGTTATGCTATTTCAGCCATTCCTGAACCTGAGACCAGAAACAGGCTACCTGAGGGCAATAACAATCAAATCTGGAGAGCTGCGATGATTGTATACCACTGATATTCAATATTGTTTTGGTGGCAAGAATTCTGTCCAATAATTTTAGCTGAAAGGCACGAAGTCTTGAATCTTGTGTCATTTTATATATCAGCTCAAACACCCTGTGCCATGGAATCAGTACATCAAAAATCCCTTACCAGCTATTTTGCACAGCTGCACAGCTGTCAACCTCCTGGTCCTTAAATAAAACTGGTATACGTTCCTATTTATGCTATTTTTGTTCCTCTGTCAGTTTTGGTCCTTTATATTAGGCAGACAGACCAGTATCCTACCTCCTCCCGCTGCCACCTGCCTCTTCCATTTTTGGGGTAATGCTGTAATCAATTGGTTGTAATATTGGATTGGATAGACCTTCCCATACAATTCCAATAGCTCCATAAAGGACTTACCATTCCAATTTACAATATAATTTTAAAACAAAATACCCTTTTCTTTTACATAAATTCCAGTCTTTTATCAACCAGCACATTTGAGTTCAACCATAATATTTGTAATATATTTTCTGGGGGATGAAATTGCAATTGTAACCAGCTCTGCAATGCTTGTTTGAAAAGAGAGATACTTTGAACAAGGTTTCATTTTCAATTAATTGAAAATGAGACATGGCAATCTGCACAAAGGCAAAAATGCAATTTTTAACAAAGGATGAGCTTTTCTTAGTAATCTATTTGAGAACCATTTTGGGTTCAAGTAAAGCTTTTGTATTCGTGAAGCTTTTAGAGAGCGGTTTAGTGCTTTGATATTTAATAATCTCAGTCCAACCAGTTCATGTCACTAAATAGATAGGCATGCTTTATCTTGTCTGGTTTAGCATCCCAGATAAAGCAAAATATTTTTTGCTCATATGATTTGAAAAGTGAAACATCAGGAGTAGGCAACGCCATAAGTAAGTGAGTAAACTGAAATATGACTAGGGAGTTAAACCGGTGTAATTTTTCCATAAATAGACAGGTATTTACCTCTCCATGGGTGCTGGATCTTGTCAAATTTTTACTAGTTTTCTATTGGAATTCATTGTGGAGAGCTCATTTATATATTTTGTGATATGAATACCAAGTATGTCTACTTCACCGTCGGCCCATTTTATAGGTAAACTGCAGGGTACTGTAAAAGTTATCATATTTTATGTTTCAGTTGAGAGACATTGCATGGATCTAGCTTGTAGACTTAATATAAAACTTGAGTCATTGGCATACATGGACGCCTTTGTTTTTGGTCCTTGGATTTCTAATCCTCTAATGTTGTTATTTGATCAAATGTTAATAGCTAGCATTTCGATGGCCATTATGAATAGATATGGTGACAGCAGATACCCTTGTTTAACTCCTATTGACAGTTCAAAACTCTGAGAAGTAGCCGCTATTTACTATTTTACACCTGGGGTTGCTATACATTACTTTTCACCATTGAATAAGAGACTCACCAAAATGTATTTATATAAGAAATCCAATCTTACTGCATCAAAGGCCTTTTCAAAATCTGCTATGAATAACAGGCCTGGCTTCTTAAATGTTTTGTGTTGTTCTATTCTGTATGTTTCCTAGTTGTGTTGTAAAGTTTTGACTAACTTAAGAGCAATCAGATCAGAACCAGAATATCAGTTGAATCCAGTGTATACAGTAAATTCTTTTGGACAGAATTTCTGTTACTAACTATAACTTTCAGAACATTCCCAACTAAATGTACAAGAGTATAGTTACTCATCTAATGTGTGGCTGAGACATCTTACAAAATGAGAGGGAAAAAATCTTGTCAATAATGCATGCGTACTGACATTTCATGAAAGTAGGATGATCAAAGAAGACTGGCATCCACCAGGATGTTTACTTGTTTAACGGAAGGTCAGCAAATCAAAGCCCTGATGAGCTTCAATTCCATTGATCCTGAGGTGCAAATTCCACCCATCCCAGAACTTTAATGGCTTATCTCAATCAAGTGCACCTACACATTCAATAATCATTTTGAAGTCACTCAGGTTTAAATTCAAGCACCTGCTGTCAGAGCATCAGCTTGTGAGCACATTGTCCAATGTTAACATAGTAGATATAACTACAACCGCTGCCATTCTGACAGACAGAAGGCTCACACTCCGATGTTCACCAAGTCCAAAGCACCATTATTTCTCAGTGTACATGATTGGACAGAACTAGCTTGCCAGTGGGATCATGCTCTCGATCTGAAAGCAACTCTCCATATAACCTGACCTGCACTCTCCCTCAAAATACCTGTTTGTTCCTCTCAGATACAGTACATCTTCCATTTTACTTCATTAGTTTGGATTTAGCTCTAATTGTGCAACTGCATAAAATATTGGTTAAAAAATAGATGGATGAGAAAGTGACTTTCGGAAGGCAGGAAACTGCAAATTTTAGTCAATTTCAGGAAATCCACTTCCACGCAGTCTTTTTCTGTACATCATCCTGATCCGCAGAAGAAATTGCTTCTCATTTCAGGAATTAGGATGTTCCAATCAAATGAAATCTCCAAAGGCCCTGTGTGTGAGTGAGACAATAGAAATTATATAATTTCAAAATGGCTCCCCAGTAGAGTTCTTCACAGGTTCGGGTCTGAAATTGAAATTTTTCCATTGGGTACGGGTCGGATCTGGGTCTGATTATCCTTGGCTCTGTTCGAGTCCAGATCCAACTTTTTGGACCCGAGAAGACCTCTACTTCATGTAAACCACACAGTACATCCCCCAAGGAGGTGTCACACATTCATCTGCATCTTTATTCTGCTGCTATTCAACAATATCATATCTCAGTCATCTACATTATAGCACGTCAAATCAAATCAGATTGTATTTGTCACATGCGCCGAATACAACCTTACAGTGAAATGCTTACTTTCAAGTCCTTAACCAACAATGCAGTTTTAAGAAAATATCTAAAAAAAGTAAGAGATAATAATAACAATAGAGGGGCTATATAAAGAGGGTGCGGGTACAGAGTCAATATGTGGGGAACCGGTGTCGAGGTAATTAAGGTAATATGTACATGTAGGTAGAGTTATTAAAGTGACTATGCATAGATATTAATAGAGAGTAGCAGCATTTTAGAAGAGGGGGGGGCAATGCATATAGTCTGGGTAGCCATTTGATTAGATGTTCAGGAGTCTTATGGCTTGGGGGTAGAAGCTATTTAGAAGCCTCTTGGACCTAGACTTGGCACTCCGGTACCACTTGCCGTGCAGTAGCAGAGAGAACAGTCTATGACTAGGGTGGCTGGAGTCTTTGACAATTTTTAGGGCCTTCCTCTGACACCGCCTGGTATGGAAGTCCTGGATGCAGGAAGCTTGGCCCCTGTGATGTACAGAGCCGTACGCACTACGGCACAGTACCTTGCGGTCGGAGGCCGAGCAGTTGCCATACCAGGCAGTGATGCAACCCGTCAGGATGCTCTCGATGGTGCAGCTGTAAAAACATTTGAGGATCTGAGGACAATGTTAATTTGTTGGTGATGTGGACACCAAGGAACTTGAAACTCTCAACCTGCTCCACTACAGCCCCGTCGATGAGAATGGGGGTGTGCTCGGTCCTCCTTTTCCTGTAGTCCACAATTATCTCCTTTGTCTTGATCACGTTGAGGGAGAGGTTTTGTCCTTGCACCAAACGGTCAGGTCTTTGACCTCGTCCCTATAGGCTGTCTCATCGTTGTCTGTGATCAGGCCAACCACTGTTGTGTCATCGGCAAACTTAATGATGGTCTTGGAGTTGTGCCTTGCTGTGCAGTCATGAGTGAACAGGGAGTACAGGAGGGGACTGAGCACGCACCACTGAGGGGCCCCCATGTTGAGGATCAGCGTGGTGGATGTGTTGTTACCTACCTTTACCACCTGGGGGCGGCCCGTCAGGAAGTCCAGGATCCAGTTGCAACGGGAGGTGTTTAGTCCCAGGGTCTTTAGCTTAGTGATGAGCTTTGAGGGCACTATGGTGTTGAACGCTGAGCTGTAGTCAATGAATAGCATTCTCACATACAGTGGGGAGAACAAGTATTTGATACACTGCCGATTTTGCAGGTTTTCCTACTTACAAAGCATGTAGAGGTCTGTCATTTTTATCATAGGTACACTTCAACTGTGAGAGATGGAATCTAAAACAAAAATCCAGGAAATCACATTGTCTGATTTTTAAGTAATTAATTAGCATTTTGTTGCATGACATAAGTGTTTGATCACCTACCAACCAGTAAGAATTCCGGCTCTCACAGACCTGTTAGTTTTTCTTTAAGAAGCCCTCCTGTTCTCCACTCATTACCTGTATTAACTGCACCTGTTTGAACTCGTTACCTGTATAAAAGACACCTGTCCACACACTCAATCAAACAGACTCCAACCTCTCCACAATGGCCAAGACCAGAGGGCTGTGTAAGGACATCAGGGATAAAATTGTAGACCTGCACAAGGCTGGGATGGGCTACAGGACAATAGGCAAGCAGCTTGGTGAGAAGGCAACAACTGTTGGCTCAATTATTAGAAAATGGAAGAAGTTCAAGATGACGGTCAATCACCCTCGGTCTGGGGCTCCATGCAAGATCTCACCTCGTGGGGCATCAATGATCATGAGGAAGGTGAACTACACTAGCCCAGAACTACACGGCAGGACCTGGTCAATGACCTGAAAAGAGCTGGGATCACAGTCTCAAAGAAAACCATTAGTAACACACTACGCCGTCATGGATTAAAATCCTGCATTTTCGGTTTAAACTCTACTCGCCGTGTTTGGAGGAAGAAGAAGGATGAGTACAACCCCAACAACACCATCCCAACCGTGAAGCATGGAGGTGGAAACATCATTCTTTGGGGATGCTTTTCTGCAAAGGGAACAGGACGACTGCATCGTATTGATGGGAGGATGAATGGGGCCATGTATCGCGAGATGGGTTTTCCAGCATGACAATGACCCGAAACACACAGCCAGGGCAACTAAGGAGTGGCCTAGCCAGTCTCCAGACCTGAACCCAATAGAAAATCTTTGGAGGGAGCTGAAAGTCCGTATTGCCCAGCGACAGCCCCGAAACCTGAAGGATCTGGAGAAGGTCTGTATGGAGGAGTGGGCCAAAATCCCTGCTGCAGTGTGTGAAAACCTGGTCAAGAACTACAGGAAACATATGATCTCTATAATTGCAAACAAAGGTTTCTGTACCAAATATTAAGTTCTGTTTTTCTGATGTATCAAATACTTATGTCATACAATAAAATGCTAATTAATTACTTAAAAATCATACAATGTGATTTTCTGGATTTTTGTTTTAGATTCCGTCTCTCACAGTTGAAGTGTACCTATGATAAAAATGAGAGACCTCTACATGCTTTGTAAGTAGGAAACACTGCCGATTTTGCAGGTTATCAAATACTTGTTCTCCCCACTGTAGGTGTTCCTTTTGTCCAGGTGTGAAAGGGCAGTGTGGAGTGCAATAGATATTGCATCATCTGTGGATCTGTTGGGGCGATATGCAAATTGGAGTGGGTCTAGGGTTTCTGGGATAATGGTGTTGATGTGAGCCATGACCAGCCTCTCAAAGCATTTTTATGGCTACAGAAATGAGTGCTACGGGTTGGTAGTCATTTAGGCAGGTTACCTTACTGTTCTTGGGCACAGGGACTATGGTGGTCTGCTTGAAACATGTTGGTATTATAGACTCAGACAGGGAGAGATTGAAATTGTCAGTCTAGACACTTGCCAGTTGGTCAGCGCATGTTCGGAGTACATGTCCTGGTAGTCCATCTGGCCCTGCGGGCTTGTGAATGTTGATCTGTTTAAAGGTCTTACTCACATCGGCTGTGGAGAGCGTGATCACACAGCTGAACAGCTGATGTGCTCATGTATGTTTCAGTGTTACTTGCCTCGAAGCGAGCATAGAAGTTATTTAGCTCGTCTGGTAGGCTCGTGTCACTGGACAGCTCTCAGGTGTGCTTCCCATTGTAGTCTGTAATAGTTTGCAAGTCCTGCCACATCCGACAAGCGTCGGAACCGGTGTAGTACGATCTTAGTCCTGTACTGACACTTTGCCTGTTTGATGGTTCGTTGGAGGGCATAGTGGGATTTCTTATAAGCTTCCGGGCTAGAGTCCCGCTCCTTGAAAGCGGCAGCTCTACCCTTTAGCTCAGTGCGAATGTTGCCTGTAATCCATGGCTTCTGGTTGGGGTATGTATGTACAGTCACTGTGGGGACAACGTCATCGATGCACTTATTGAAGTCAGTGACTGATGTGGTGTACTCCTCAATGCCATCGGAAGAATCACGGAACATATTCCAATCTGTGCAAGCAAAATAGTCCTGTAGTTTAGCATCTGCTTCATCTGACCACTTATTTATAGACATATAGACACTGATACTTCCTGCTTTAATTTTTCTTGTAAGCAGGAATCAGGACGATAGAATTATGGTCAGATTTGCCAAATGGAGAGCGAGGGAGAGCTGCGTTCGCATCTCTGTGTGTGGAGTACGGGTGGTCTAGAGTTTTTTTCCCTTTGGTTGCACATTTAACATGCTGACAGAAATGAGGTAAAACTGATTTAAGTTTCCCTGCATTAAAGTCCCCGGCCACTAGGGATAAACGTTTTCCTGTTTTCTTATGGCGGTATACAGCTCCTTGAGTGCGGTTTTAGTGCAAGCGACGGTCTGTGGTGGTATATAGACAGCTACGAAAAATACAGATGAAAACTCTCTTGGTAGATAGTGTGGTCTACAGCTTATCATTACATACTCTCAGGCGAGCAAAACCTTGAGACTTCCTTAGATATCGTGCACCAGCTGTTGTTTACAAATATACATAGGCCCCCGCCCCGTGTCTTACCAGAGGCTGCTGTTCTATCCTGCCGAAATAGTGTATAACCCGCCAGCTGTATGTTATTAACGTCGTCGTTCAGCCACGACTCGGTGAAACACAAGATATTACAGTTTTTAATGTCCCGTTGATAAGATATACGTGCTTTCAGTTCGTGCCATTTATTTTCCAGCGATTGAGCGTTAGCTAAAAGTACGGATGGCACAGAGAGATAAGCCACTCGTCGCCTGATCCTCGCAAGGCACCCCGATCTCCTTCCGCAAAATCTCAATTTCTTTCTCCAGCGAATGACGGGGATGAGGGCCTGTTCGTGTGTTTGGAGTATGTCCTTCCCGTCCAACTCATTAAAGAAATATTATTCGTCCAATTTGAGGTGAGTAATCGCTGTTCTGATGTCCAGAAGCTCTTTTCGGTCATAAGAGACGGTAGCAGCAACATTATGTACAAAATAAGTTACAAACAATGCCAAAAAACGAACACGGTTGGTTTAGTGCAAATAAAACGGCAGCCATTCTCTCCGGCGCCATCTTTCTAAGAGCAAACAGGGATTTGACTTTGAAGTCTGTAATCTTAAAACAACTCATGATGGAGAATGAGTTGCAGTGTAGCATCCACTTGGACTTTCCCTCTGCGGACTAATTTTTGCCATACAATGGAAATTATGTTAAATGTTGGAAAGTGGAGTAAATTGCTTTTCTTTGACAGCCTACTGGGAGTGCAAACCTTAGACCGTTAGCTGTTATGAATTACATTGGCCTATTTAAATGAACTTTCTGTTGAATCCATCAGCACTTAGGTGCTTTTGTTTGAACATTTTTCTGTCCAAAATAGTGAGTGGCCCACTTCCTCTCACTGAAAGGTTGTCCTTTTATTAGACTGGACGTTCAGATCTGGAATGCTGCTTTGGCCTACATACAGTACATTCAAGCATACACACACACACACACACACACACACACACACACACACACACACACACATATACACACACACACACACACGTTTGTGCTGGGTCACTATATTATTTCAAGAATAATTTTTCTTGGAAACACATGCCTTTCATCTATGTCCTTTCTCTCTCTCTCTCTGCAGTCAAATGAAACACGTCAGTCTTTCTTCCACTTCTGACGTGAGATGTCATGAAGGTTATCCTGCACCTGCAGAGCCTAAGATCAATGAACAAACAACCACAGAGATGCACTTCCTTTCTTTTTCCAGAACGACATATTTTTATTCTTTGGAGCAGATAGTTCTAGCAGAAAAAGTTGAATACTTTACCAAGATCAATAATAAGATGTCTGTGCTAAGGTTGTTGTTGGAATGTTATATCGCAGAAGATATTTTAAACTATGAAGTTTAATCCAAAGTTGGAACCTCAGTTTTGGTCAGTGAACCTATAACCTACCCACTATACACAGACGTCAGTTCAACTTCTAGTTTTGATTTACATTTGGTTGAGTTGTTGAATTCAACGTGAAATCAACAACCATAAAATCACCATATCATTGGATATAGGTTAAACGTTGAGTGAAAAAAAATACTAAATTCCCTTATGTTCATGACTTTTTTCAAATCCAATTAGTTTTCCATGTTGATTCAGCGTTATCACATTGACTTTTTTGTTTGAAATGACGTGGACATAACGTTGATTCAACCAGTTTTTTCCCAGTATCTTCACTCCGAGGCTAGAAGATATGAAATACAATGGGAAGCCTGGGTGTCAGCATCACAACTGAAGCAGTACATTATAATACAGTAACACCTGCTTCAGTGTGGCCTTAATTACTAGAACATTAACTGTAGTAATTAGGCCAAGCCCACAGCAGGTGAGACAGGGGCAGTTGGAAGGTTGTCTGGTGTCGCGTCATTGTCATTGTCATTGTCATTGAAGAGGGTTTGTTTAAAAAAATGATAGGCTGTCACACTGTTGATATACAATGTCTTACTGGGTTTCTAGGTTAATACTCAAGTGTTCTGCAAAATGAAACGAAAATAGCATGGCTTTAGAACAAAAACATCCTTTACATATGGAAAATCATATTTGAGGAAAGAGAGACATCCAGCTCTGTTTCATTTGCTTAGCTTTTGAGCGAGGTCGGTTCTTTGAATGTAGTTCCATGATAAATCGGTTTCACCTAATAAGAATCAATGACACAGCCTCATTACCCTTTATGACCCTTAACCCCTCTCAGCGAATTACACTTGACCTTAGTGGGACGTTTGTCAGCAGCAGACATTTAAAGTAAAAGGGATGACAAATGTGCCAAATTCTAAAATTGAGCATAGATGTGTGGACATGAGTCACGGATGCCAAAGTAGTTCTGTGAACAGTGAAGTTTCATTGCGACATGATTAATCAGATGAGCCGTCTGGATTAGTCTGAGTCGGGTCTCTGTTGGCAGCATCTGTGGTCTTGCTGAGACCAGATAATGGTTCTTGAGCAGATGTCCTTGTTTCATAAGCACAGATAGCAAAACAAGGTATTCCAGATGGTCTCAGAACACAACCACTCATAGCATTAGAATGACTGTGCAACCACTTGCTAGTCTCAGCAAGCCTCTTCCAACATATGGGTGTTAAAGGGATGTTTCAGCCAAATTATGAAGTTTCCTTACTTTGAAAGCAGTCTCCGCACAAGGAGGGACTGCAAAAGAATCCACGCTATGGGTTTGTTTACCTAGCTACTGCCACCAACTGCTAATAGTTACTGGGAGTCCTTTCCTTCACAATGGCATCCTGTTAAAGATAAGACATGGAAAGATTTTCTTTGACTAATTGCCGTCCAGGTGCCGACTACTCAAGACTGAAGTGCACTTGCTCTAGTCAGTCACACTCGGATCCAGCCATTTAAACAACTACATTGTGACATCCACAGGCTCATTGTCTGCTGGGAGCCACAGGAACGATTCCAGTTCTATATTTATCCAAGCTGAAGCAGGAGATTAGCTCGTACTGACCACTTCACATGAGAGTGACATAGGCACTTCAACAGCTGCCATCTCCATCTCTAATAAGACTGCAGTCAGCACGTCAATATTGGCTAATCTCCTATACGACTGGCTGGATGGTGGAGAATTTAAGAGGCTCCTACAGTTTTAGCCAATGGTAATGACTCAGTCAGGGGAGTTAAGTCTGCAATTGTTTCGAAAATCATCAGTTAAACGTCTCAAAATGTTGCTCACTGTCTTAGAACATTTTTAAAAATCTAAACTTTACTCCAAATAACTTTATTTTAAAAAGTCCAATTTAATCTGATTAGCTAGATAAACTGGGTTAAAATCGGTAGGAAAAAAAAACAATTCTAAACTTACCCCACTCAATGGCCAATTTGAAGATGGAAAAGAATGAAGCTGAGTGTCCTAATAGTACCTCTAAAGTACCTGTAAATACCTTCTGTTTGAGCAAACATTTAATGTGGCGCTGACACCATCACCTCGCTGCTGATGGATGGTGTCGAAGGAGAACAATCTCCATAGAAAGGTCAGCAGAGTTTTGTGTGTTAATAAAAACATCCAGGGACAGATTGGGCTTTAATGAAGAGCCATCTCAACATGAAGAGAAAAGCAGGGCTCTTCTCCTGCTGATAGATGAGCTAACAGGGCTGCTAAATGATCACGCTAGACAGCCAGGTTAACTCTCACTACAGGGAGCAAGGCGTGGCGTAGGACGACTGGGGTTTTATTAGCTAAGTTGAATGCATGGGAACACAATCAGTCTACACTGAATGGCTGCAAGTGGATGCTGTTCAAAGGAATTTCTGCAAGTTTACAATGATCTATGCAGCCTCCTGTATGTTCTCTAGAAACGTTAACTGGATGAATGACCGATTGGGTTCTAAGTGTTTGCCCTCTAAGCTAAAGCCTAATCATAGTAAGATCAAGAGAAATGCAACATTCAAATAATGCAACCATGGATATACTGTACCTCACCACAAAAAATCTTGAGAAGAAACAGATTTATTGTAAATATGATTTTAGATGTGTACAATACAATGAAGTTTCCTCTTCCCAACTTGCACATACATATATGACAAGTAATATTTCATTTTGTTAGAATACAAAATAAGTTGTGCTTCACGAATAACATGATCCACTGACAAAGAGCACCATCGTCTTCCCACTCCTAAAGGGTGGAACCAAGACCACTAGCTGCATTGAATGCAATTCAGCCTCAGCCAGGGGCACAATTTAGTTCAATGCAGATTAGGTAAATAATGTTTTTATTTAGATTGAGAAATTAGCAAAGTTTGAATGTAAATAGTTACATAATTTCATAGGGCATGATTTAGAATCAATGGCCATTGTGTTATTACTTTACAGTATGCCATTACAGAGCATGATGACCAGTCAGCTGGAATGTTAATCTACACGTCATGTACATGTTTTATGCTATTATATCAGTGGAAGCTATTTGAGTGAGGGAGTTATACTTCACTACTACACATACAAGTGTTACTGTAGGTTCCCTCCATGACTAAAATGATGACAAAATATCTTATTCAATGCACTGTGGATGCATACAGTATAATAGGTGCACTCTATCTACAATCAATGGAGCTGTGGACTTCTGCACATGTTTTAACACTGAGAAACCAGATACATTATCTGGTGATTAAGTTTTAAAAAATGAACTCTTGTTGGATATGATATTGTTATTGAGAGGGACCTCTGAAGTGGAACAGTGATTTCATATCATGCTATACAGTATAATATTATGCATCAATCTGTTCATAGACCAGTCAGTATTTGGACAATTAAATCAGGTGCACATTTAATTTGGACACAAGGCACAGACTTATTCTATGGCCCTACCAAAACATCACCTTAACTATGTACTGGACAGCCATACTAAATATGTCTCTATATTTATGACCTAAAAGAATCAGCCCTTTTGCAGTCAATGCAAATGTGCAGTACTTTTCCTTGCCATTTTTATTGTCGGACATTGTTTTGTATAGACAAATGTCATACCCAAATACATACATGTGTACCTTTTTTTTGCATCACTTCACACACATTGGTATTCTGAAGTCTTCTGTCTTATAGGTGCAAATGTTGAACTGATATGCGTTGCATATATGCCAAAAACGGCACATATGACGAGTCTAGTCTAGACAATTCTACATACAAGTGGCTTGTGTGATGAAACAACAATACAATGTGTTGCAGTTTGTGTGACTGTGAGTTACGTCAAGCAATAGCAAAATAAAGGTTTGAACATATTCATTATGAGAAATGGGAGATGGTGCCTTGGTTGTTAGCATATAGCAGCAATCTATAGTATTGGTGCATTAAGTTTCACTGACAATGTGATAACACACTCAAAACATATAGTTGTGTGCCTGACTATACAATACATATCTGGTTCAAATGTGGTTAAAAATACAAGCACTTATTGTATAGTAGACCTTAGCAAATCAGTATTGACGATTGTTCCCTTAGTCTAATCCAAAAATGTTGACTTGTGTTTTTTCATACTGTACCAACCACAAATTAAAAACATTTTGTCCACTTCTAATGCTTTCCAAAGTTCTAAGAGCAGGGAATGTGACTCACGTCTATTCTGACCAGATCTCATGTGGTGAGTAAGAGAATGAGCGTCAAGCTGCTGGCTGTCACTCCTCCAGCCATTAGAGCCACTTTGTCACAAGTAGACAGACAAATGGACAGTGGAAAGCCATGGAAAGTTGAGAGACATGATTAAGACATACGGACAAAGTGTGGGCTGCCCTTGAATCAGTGGGCAGTGACAAACGCAACACATGGCAAATTGCATCAGAAGCCCTTTATTTAAAAAGCTTTTTTTGGTAAGTGTGGCATGCTAATGCACTGTGTTGCTCGTGTGGGCTCCCAAGAATGGAGTGTTGGGAGAAAAATGTACTATTTTTCATCTGATGACGCACAACTAGCCCAATGGAAAAGACAGGCACATCTTGACCTGTGTGTTTGTACATGCGTACTCTCAGATGTTTTAGTAGGCTACTCCCGATATTCAAAATGAACACATTTTATTTTTATGTGTATATCTTATAAAGTTGATGAAAATTTAGATTTTCTTTTTTAAATAAAAATAATAAAAATAAGAAACAAATAATACTTTTTTAATCAATAATTAGTACATAATGTATTGCAATTTCTATTTTACAGATAGTTAAAGTTTGATTTGTGCATGCAATGACATCAACTCATGGTGATTTCAGAGGACCTCGTCTGTCTTAATCCAGGGGTTGATCTCATACTAAATGAAATCCATCCACTCTATTTACCCAGGCTTTACCTTTCATGGCTGTTTCAGGAACATCCACAACCCTTTATCAACTCTCTGGGTAGCCGTAAAGGAGCCCTCAGTAGTTTTCTACTGCCACAACAGTCTGAGTTTGGGGCCTGGCTCTAGGCCATGTAAAGATTTGGTAGTATTGATGGAGGTGGGTGAGAAACAGGTACCACTGCACAATATTAATCCCATACTAATCAATTTTGGAATTATAGGCAATATATTTACTCATTTATTGGCAGTGACGTTACATGTATGGAAAGGACACAATTCCTTCTGTGTTTTCTCTATCATTGTTCTAAGGTACCAAGGTAAACACACACACACAATGCATTGTTGAATGGAAACAGAAATAAAGAATGTTTAAGTGATAGATGCAACTCACCGTTTTCAACTGACAGCTGTGGACCTGTTTGCAAGATGAAGATATTTAAATAAATTCCACAACTTATGCAGTGGTTTATAAGACAAGCTCTTTGATTTGAACAGTATTTCATAGTTTCCTCAGAGAAAGGCACAGCCCTAACACCAGAGAGAGCAGAGTAGGGTGTGTGTAACGTTGTGGCTACAGAACTGGTTTGGTGCAGTCTCATCCACCTCATGCTCTGTAGTTTCTGAAGGAGAATATACAGTCCATATCTGAAATGGTTACTGTTTCCCTATAGATATAATCATGAGCCTGAGGTTCCCGAGCATGAGCATTACCAACAAGTCCCCGCACAGTATATACACTACATAACATCTGAGGAAATGTCAATCAATGTTGAGGAGAACAATGTATCCCTTTACTATCGGCTGCTCCACTCATCTACTCCACTGCGTCTAGTTCAAACCCACTGGCTTATCCAAGGCGGATTCAGTGGAAACTACATGAGATGATACACATTTTCAGGCCCTTTGAGATCTCAGTTAATACTGACAATAGGAAAAGTCTATTGCCACTGGGCTTTTGTCCAGTTCCAGTCTCTTCCACCGCTGCATGGCTCCAGACTCATCCTGGCTAATCTGTCCATCAGAGGTCAATCATTACTATGCTCTGCTCACTGATGTTAGTCTGACTAGCAGTATATGATTTGTTTGTATTAGTTGCAATATAATCATCAATACAGTGATGACCGAAAACTTGGAGGTTTGGAGTATGTTGTTCGGGTCACTCTCCTCCGACTGGCAGGAGTCCCACTCATGCCTGTCAAATGCACAGTCAGCCACACGCATTAGTAGACACACAGCACCCATAGAGAGGTGCACTCAATCTAGGACCGCTGTCCTACTTCAGCCTCTCTCTCTGTCTCTCTCTCTCTCTCTCTCTCTCGCTCTCTCTCTCGATCTCTCTTTCTTACAGCTGGGCTTATAGTGGTTATGGTGGTGGGGTGGGTTCTCATATCAGACAGTCACTTCTGTCTTGCTGTTGCTGACAAAGTAGGGCTGCGGAGGCATGTAGTGCTGGCTGCGCGAGGTGCTGTGCATCTCGTTCACCTGCTCTATGGTGCAGTGTTTCTTAGTGCCGTGGCTCTGCCGGCGGCCCACCGTCTCTGAGCCGTCCCAGTTCTTCTGCATCCCCGGGTTGGTGATTGTATTGGAGCCATAGGCCAGGGTATGGGAGCTGCTGCTGTGGCTGCTGTGGCCCTTGGTGCTTTTGGACTTGTGTCCGTTCTGCTTTAGGGAAGGCTGTAAGGGAGGGCTGTAGGGGTTGCTGGGCTCCTGCTCTATGCGATGCATCGGGTGCATAGGGAGACTGCCCTTGGCTGCCATCTCTACCATGTGCCGCCGGTTGGTGTAGAAGTTGTCATTAACCTTCTCCGCTGGAAACAGACATACACACATACACAAGAGCAAAGAAAATCATAAATTAAAAAATATTGGAATGACAGCCATTTTGTTAATGTCATGCACAGGCAATAGCAAATGTTCTGGTCTTTGCTTTGGTGAGATTTATTTAGATTAGTTGAGATATTGAAGTATTTGAGGATTTTGGACTGTTTCCAAATCTATATTTATGTAAATGCAATATTAATGCCATATTAACCCTAAACTGGGGTAGATTACATATTGGCATGTGGGGTGAAGAACAGTTGAGAAAATGGTAGCTAAAGGTTTTTTAAAGGATACCGAGGTAAATAATACATTTTGCCTGAGCCGTGTTTAATGTTGTTGATATGGACTGTATATCATCAACCCATTCGAATATAAATGTAAATGATTTTCCCAACATTGCCATTATCATCTGGAAACATGCAGGCTTTAGCTAATAGTAAACAACCCCCTCCAGATTGGTTGGAGAGTTTGCTCTTTTCAAAGCTGGTTGTGTGCACAGTTGTATTGTAATATGCAAATGAATATGTCCCTGAGCATTCTGGAATGTTTACTTGATTGCTATAGTATATTTTATGCTATGTGTATAATATATCATTTAACTATTGGACATAATTTGCCCATAACAGCCACAGCCACTGACATTGTTACATGGTGTCATTTGACATGTCCAATCTGGTGCAGACCTGTTCTGAAAACATTATCCCCTCACTAATTGTGGAGCAACACCATACTCTACAGCATTAGTCATTTCCCTGTGTGACATTTCAGACTTTCTAATTAAATGTCCCGCCGTTGACCTTTAATCTGTTATGATACCCCGGACGCGGCGGAGGTAGAGGCAGACGGCCTCAGCCTCAATGTTCTGGATCAGACACCGCCACATTAGAGTGAGACTCGTCTCAAACAAGGGAGGAGCAGTAGAGAGCTCCCTCTGAACAATGTGCTTTCATAGCATACACATCAATGGCCCACAGCTTAATACATATCAGAGAATCAGAGAGGAGGGAGGGGACCACATTGGTTCACATAGACTCAACTCAAACAGTTTGATAAGTTTCCCCACCGGCACTCATTCCTCTGTTCTCCCTCCCATCCCTCTAGATACACTACCGTTCAAAAGTTTGGGGTCACTTAGAAATGTCCTTGTTTTTGAAAGAAAAGCACATTTTTGTCCATTAAAATAACATAAAATTGATCAGAAATACAGTGTAGACATTATTAATGTTTTAAATGACTATTGTAGCTGGAAGCGGGCAGATTTTTTATGGAATATCGCATGGGAGTAGCTAATCCAAGTGTGTTAGCTAATCCAAGTTTATCATTTTAAAAGGCTAATTGATCATTAGAAAACCCTTTTGCAATTATGTTAGCACAGCTGAAAACTGTTGTCCTGATTAAAGAACCAATAAAACTGCAGTTTTTAGACTAGTTGAGTATCTGGAGCATCAGCATTTGTGGGTTCGATCACAGGCTCAAATTGGCCAGAAACAAAGAACTTTCTTCTGGAACTCGTCTGTCTATTCTTGTTCTGAGAAATTAAGGCTATTCCATGCGAGAAATTGCCAAGAAACTGAAGATCTCGTACAACGCTGTGTACTACTCCCTTCACAGAGCAGAGCAAACAGGCTCTAACCAGAATTAAAAGAGGAGTGGGATACCCCGGGGCACCACTGAGCAAGAGGACAAGTACAGTAGAGTGTCTAGTTTGAGAAACAGACGCCTCACAAGTTCTCAACTGGTAGCTTCATTAAATAGTACCCGCAAAACACCAGTCTCAACGTCAACAGTGAAGAGAAGACTCCTGGATGCTGAGTTCCTCTGTCCAGTGTCTATGTTCTTTTGCCCATCTTAATCTTTTATTTTTATAGGCCAGTCTGAGATATGGCTTTTTCTTTGCAACTCTGTCTATAAGGCCAGCATCCCGGAGTCGCTCCTTCACTGTTGACGCTGAGATTGGTGTTTTGCGGGTACTATTTAATGATCAATTAGCCTTTTAAAATAATATACGTGGATTAGCTAACACAACGTGCCATTGGAACACAGGAGGGATGGTTGCTGATAATGGGCCTCTGTACGCCTATGTAAATATTCCATAAAAAATCTGCCCGCTTCCAGCTACAATAGTCATTTACAACATTAACAATGTCTAGACTGTATTTCTGATCGATTTGATGTTATTTTAATGGACAAAAAATGTGCTTTTCTTTCAAAAACAAGGACATTTCTGAGTGACCCCAAACTTTTCAATGGTAGAGTGCGTATCCCCCCAGTCTTCATATCCCGTAATGATCAATCTGCAGCTTGACGCCTCTTCACTAGATTAGCAGCAGTCAGAGAGGTTTCATCTGATTGTCTATGATGTCACAGAGAGAATCTGGTGAATGTTCCACATGCCCGCCGCCACATCATCCTCTGTGGGATTGTGCCTCTGCAACTCTGACGGCTGCAATCTCATCCAGACCCATTTATGGCGAAGTGCTTTGAAGTTCCTTTAGTTGAATCTGTCCAGAATCCATAAAGAGAACCCTGTTTAATTAGGGTGATAAACGCTATCAAATATGTCTCCTTCACTTCTTTTAATTCCCCATCAGAAGCAGAGCTGGTTTCTGATGCCTGTCTCTTTGGTTTATTAATCAGAGCGTTTATCAGCTCTGCTAGCTCACTTTCCTGTTTCTCCTATTGGTCTATGGAGAAAACGACTGACTGTTTGAGCATCAATCAGTGTAAAAAAAACAACCTTAGAGATAAAGTCAACATGCTTAGACATTGCTTTCCTGTGAGCCTAATTAATCATTCCCTTTTTCTAAATTTCAGAGGCATTAGTTCAGCACCATGACATTTTGCTTCAAATGGAGAGGCGAAGATAACAGGGAAAGTCTCTGACATAACTACATGATGAGGAAATCAGCAATATCCCCTGGCACATGACAGCCATATATAAATTAGAATCCCAATCTAATTCACTGTCTATGGCATACACACAATACTGAAAATGCAGAGATCTTCATGTGGACTTGTATCCTAAATGAATGCATCAAAGAGAAGGCTGCTTGCAGAATTGTCATGTTCATCTCAATTATAATTACAGCTTTTTGGAGAATGGCATGACAAATAATTAGCCTAGTGTTTACAGGCAGAAGAGCGGAAGGCAGATACAAAATATATTCAGACCACTCCACGATGGGGCTCCCGCTCCTTTATAAATTAGCCAGTTCAGATTGTAAACTTCTGTGAGAAATCCAGTTCTGTGACCTTAAAAAATCACTGGGTGGACAGCGGGAGAGAATAATTGATTGCTAGAGTTTGGTTTATCATTTCCCAAACCTTGGATTTAGCACTCAGGGAATTTAGAGGTGAGGCATAAGACACATTGCAGTAAATAATGGGTCAAGCTGGGATGTTTCATTTATTATACTTGCCCTCTCAAAATGTTATAGAAAATTAATTTTACAATATATTGTTGAAGGATAATTGAAGAGACATGGTTTCTTGATCCTAATATTGGTTCTGTAGTCAATAAGAGCTGACTCTCAATGTAGATCTTTAATAGCTGATTTAGGTACTGTAACAGTGACTGTCCAACATTTCACAGGGTTCTTCATATATGATGTGCAGCAGCAAAACTATAGGTGAAATAGAACGTTTTTTATTTTATTTACGGTTATCATTGGCGCCTAAGAGCAACAAAGGCAAAACAATGGATAGCCTTGAGACATGAAATTTGAAAGACAAATCAATTACAGTAATTTTCCTAAAAGCTAGGCTATTTTCCTCCCTTTCTGAAAGGAAAAATTCTACATCTGTTATCCTGTCTAATCTGAAATGAACCGTTTACACAGTGTAAATATTTTTGTTGAGAGCCTCTCTTTCTTTGGGTTTTTTCTTTAAACGCAAAGTGTCACATAAACATAGTGTCTCTCAGTAAGTAACCATACAGCATGCTAGGATGGAGACGGAGACCAGGCTAACTGATAATTACAGCAGGCAGCAGAACATATCTACACTAGCTGCTTGGTGTTTTTGCTCGTCATTCGAGATCTCCATTGTGTTAATTAGCCCACATTTAATCATGTCATTTGAGTGTGATTACATGGAAGTTCGACACTTCAGAGGCGTATGCTCATTTGTGATCTCGGCTGATATTCCAATCCTCACGTACTCTTTTATGAGAAGAGATGCCTTTAATTTAACAGATGGCCAAATAAATACTGTACCATTCCCATCCATTTCAGTGGAATGGTTTCCCTTTCTCACATGCTATACGTACGTATGAATAATTGATATTGATATTGCATGGCATGTGCAGTAACAGTTTGGACACACCTATTCATTCAAGGGTTTTCTTTATTTTTACTATTTTCTACATTGTAGAATATTAGTGAATTCATCAAAACTATGAAATAACACATATGGAATCATGTAGTAACCAAAAAAAATAAGAATGGCACAGGGGAGGATGGCTGCCTTTTTATTGGCTCTTAACCAACCGTGCTATTTTGTTTGTTTTTAAGCAAACTGGCCCCTTCGTCGTGACGTTACCTGAACGCCCATCTGCGGCCCGCTAATCGTTAGCTGTCTTATCGGCTGCTATCTGAATAAATCTATCGGACAATTTTTCTTGGGTCACTATAACTATATCTATTTTGCCAATTGGATTGATCCCCTCTACCACACAGAACCCCACAAATCTACTGACGGAAACGCATGAGGTGGCTAAAAACAGACCTCCATCCTATGCTAGCTTGCTACCGATGGACCAGCTAGCTGTCTGAATCGCCTTTACCCCAACCAACCTCACTACTCACTGGACCCTTATGATCACTCGACTAAGCATGCCTCTCCTTAATGTCAATATGCCTTGTCCATTGCTGTTCTGGTTAGTGTTTATTGGCTTATTTCACTGTAGACCCTATAGCCCTGCTCATTATACCTTATCCAACCTTTCAGTTCCTCCACCCACACATGAGATGACATCACCTGGTTTCAATGATGGTTCTAGAGACAATATCTCTCTCATCATCACTCAATACCTAGGTTTACCTCCACTGTATTCAGATCCTACCATACCTTAGTCTGTTTTTTATTTATTTATTTATTTTTAATTTTAGCCCTTTTTTTCTCCCCAATTTCGTGGTATCCAATTGTTTAGTAGCTACTATCTTGTCTCATCGCTACAACTCCCGTACGGGCTCGGGAGAGATGAAGGTTGAAAGTCATGCGTCCTCCGATACACAACCCAACCAAGCCGCACTGCTTCTTAACACAGCGCCGTCCAACCCGGAAGCCAGCCGCACCAATGTGTCGGAGGAAACACTGTGCACCTGGCAACCTTGGTTAGCGCGCACTGCGCCCGGCCCACCACAGGAGTCGCTGGTGCGCGATGAGACAAGGATATCCCTACCGGCCAAACCCTCCCTAACCCGGACGACGCTAGGCCAATTGTGCGTCGCCCCACGGACCTCCCGGTCACGGCCGGTTACGACAGAGCCTGGGCGCGAACCCAGAGTCTCTGGTGGCACAGCTGGCACTGCAGTACAGCGCCCTTCACCACTGCACCACCCGGGAGGATTGTACATTATACCTTGAAGCTATTTTATCGCCCCCAGAAACCTGCTCCTTATACTCTCTGTTACGGACGTTCTAAACGACCAATTCTCATAGCTTTTAGCCGTACACTTATCCTACTCCTCCTCTGTTTCTCTGGTGATGTAGAGGTGAATCCAGGCCCTGCAGTGCCTAGCTCCACTCCTATTCCCCAGGCGCTCTCTTTTGATGACGTCTGTAACCGTAATAGCCTTGGTTTCTTGCATGTTACCATTAGAAGCCTCCTCCCTAAGTTTGTTTTATTCACTGCTTTAGCACACTCTGCCAACCCGGATGTTCTAGCCGTGTCTGAATCCTGGCTTAGGAAGACCACCAAAAATTCTGAAATCTCCATCCCTAACTACAACAATTTCAGACAAGATAGAACGGCCAAAGGGGGCGGTGTTGCAATCTACTGCAAAAATAGCATGCAGAGTTCTGTCCTACTATCCAGATCTGTATCCAAACAATTTGAACTTCTACTTTTAAAAATCCACCTCTCTAAAAACAAGTCTCTCACCGTTGCCGCCTGCTATAGACCACCCTCTGGCCCCAGCTGTGCTCTGGACACCATATGTGAACTGATTGCCCCCCATCTGTCTTCAGAGCTCGTGCTGCTAGGCGACCTAAACTGGAACATGCTTAACACCCCAGCCATCCTACAATCTAAGCTTGATGCCCTCAATCTCACACAAATTATCAATGAACCTACCAGGTACCTCCCCAAAGCCTTAAACACAGGCACCCTCATAGATATCATCCTAACCAACTTGCCTTCTAAATACACATCTGCTGTTTTCAACCAAGATCTCAGCGATCTCTGCCTCATTGCCTGCATCCGTAATGGGTAAGAGGTCAAACGACCTCCACTCATCACTATCAAACGCTCCCTGAAACACTTCAGTGAGCAGGCCTTTCTAATCGACCTGGCCGGGGTATCCTGGAAGGATATTGATCTCATCCCGTCAGTAGAGGATGCCTAGTTATTTAAAAAGAAATGCCTTCCTCGCCATCTTAAGCATGCCCCATTCAAGAAATTTAGAACCAGGAACAGATATAGCCCTTGGTTCTCTCCAGACCTGACTGCCCTTAACCAACACAAAAACATCCTATGGCGTTCTGCATTAGCATCGAACAGCCCCCGTGATATGCAACTTTTCAGGGAAGCTAGACACCAATATACACAGGCAGTTAGAAAAGCCAAGGCTAGCTTTTTCAAGCATAAATTTGCTTCCTGCGACACAAACTCAAAAAAAGTTCTGGGACACTGTAAAGTCCATGGAGAATAAGAACACCTCCTCCCAGCTGCCCACTGCACTGAGGATAGGAAACACAGTCACCACCGATAAATCCACTATAATTGAGAATTTCAATAAGCATTTGTCTACGGCTGGCCATGCTTTCCACCTGGCTACCCCTACCCCAGTCAACAGCACTGCACCCCCCACAGCAACTCGCCCAAGCCTTCCCCATTTCTCCTTCTCCCAAATCCAGTCAGCTGATGTTCTGAAAGAGCTGCAAAATCTGGACCCCTACAAATCAGCCGGGCTAGACAATCTGGACCCTTTCTTTCTAAAACTATCTGCCGAAATCGTTGCAACCCCTATTACTAGCCTGTTCAACCTCTCTTTCGTGTCATCTGAGATTCCCAAAGATTGGAAAGCAGCTGCGGTCATCCAAATCAAATCAAATCAAATCAAATTTTATTTGTCACATACACATGGTTAGCAGATGTTAATGCGAGTGTAGCGAAATGCTTGTGCTTCTAGTTCCGACAATGCAGTAATAACCAACAAGTAATCTAACTAACAATTCCAAAACTACTGTCTTATACACAGTGTAAGGGGATAAAGAATATGTACATAAGGATATATGAATGAGTGATGGTACAGAGCAGCATAGGCAAGATACAGTAGATGATATCGAGTACAGTATATACATATGAGATAAGTATGTAAACAAAGTGGCATAGTTAAAGTGGCTAGTGATACATGTATTACATAAGGATGCAGTCGATGATATAGAGTACAGTATATACGTATGCATATGAGATGAATAATGTAGGGTAAGTAACATTATATAAGGTAGCATAGTTTAAAGTGGCTAGTGATATATTTACATCATTTCCCATCAATTCCCATTATTAAAGTGGCTGGAGTTGAGTCAGTGTCATTTTCAGTGTGTTGGCAGCAGCCACTCAATGTTAGTGGTGGCTGTTTAACAGTCTGATGGCCTTGAGATAGAAGCTGTTTTTCAGTCTCTCGGTCCCAGCTTTGATGCACCTGTACTGACCTCGCCTTCTGGATGATAGCGGGGTGAACAGGCAGTGGCTCGGGTGGTTGATGTCCTTGATGATCTTTATGGCCTTCCTGTAACATCGGGTGGTGTAGGAGTCCTGGAGGGCAGGTAGTTTGCCCCCGGTGATGCGTTGTGCAGACCTCACTACCCTCTGGAGAGCCTTACGGTTGAGGGCGGAGCAGTTGCCGTACCAGGCGGTGATACAGCCCGCCAGGATGCTCTCGATTGTGCATCTGTAGAAGTTTGTGAGTGCTTTTGGTGACAAGCCGAATTTCTTCAGCCTCCTGAGGTTGAAGAGGCGCTGCTGCGCCTTCTTCACGATGCTGTCTGTGTGAGTGGACCAATTCAGTTTGTCTGTGATGTGTTCGCCGAGGAACTTAAAACTTGCTACCCTCTCCAGTACTGTTCCATCGATGTGGATAGGGGGGTGTTCACTCTGCTGTTTCCTGAAGTCCACAATCATCTCCTTAGTTTTGTTGACGTTGAGTGTGAGGTTATTTTCCTGACACCACACTCCGAGGGCCATCACCTCCTCCCTGTAGGCCGTCTCGTCGTTGTTGGTAATCAAGCCTACCACTGTTGTGTCGTCCGCAAACTTGATGATTGAGTTGGAGGCGTGCGTGGCCACGCAGTCGTGGGTGAACAGGGAGTACAGGAGAGGGCTCAGAACGCACCCTTGTGGGGCCCCAGTGTTGAGGATCAGCGGGGAGGAGATGTTGTTGCTTACCCTCACCACCTGGGGGCGGCCCGTCAGGAAGTCCAGTACCCAGTTGCACAGGGCGGGGTCGAGACCCAGGGTCTCGAGCTTGATGACGAGCTTGGAGGGTACTATGGTGTTGAATGCCGAGCTGTAGTCGATGAACAGCATTCTCACATAGGTATTCCTCTTGTCCAGATGGGTTAGGGCAGTGTGCAGTGTGGTTGAGATTGCATCGTCTGTGGACCTATTTGGGCGGTAAGCAAATTGGAGTGGGTCTAGGGTGTCAGGTAGGGTGGAGGTGATATGCTCCTTGACTAGTCTCTCAAAGCACCTCATGATGACGGATGTGAGTGCTACGGGGCGGTAGTCGTTTAGCTCAGTTACCTTAGCTTTCTTGGGAACAGGAAGCATGTTCCCTCTTGAAGCATGTGGGAACAGCAGACTGGTATAGGGATTGATTGAATATGTCCGTAAACACACCGGCCAGCTGGTCTGCGCATGCTCTGAGAGCGCGGCTGGGGATGCCGTCTGGGCCTGCAGCCTTGTGAGGGTTAACACGTTTAAATGTCTTACTCACCTCGGCTGCAGTGAAGGAGAGACCGCATGTTTTCATTGCAGGCCGTGTCAGTGGCACTGTATTGTCCTCAAAGCGGGCAAAAAAGTTATTTAGTCTGCCTGGGAGCAAGACATCCTGGTCCGTGACTGGGCTGGATTTCTTCCTGTAGTCCGTGATTGACTGTAGACCCTGCCACATGCCTCTTGTGTCTGAGCCGTTGAATTGAGATTCTACTTTGTCTCTGTACTGACGCTTAGCTTGTTTGATAGCCTTGCGGAGGGAATAGCTGCACTGTTTGTATTCGGTCATGTTACCAGACACCTTGCCCTGATTAAAAGCAGTGGTTCGCGCTTTCAGTTTCACACGAATGCTGCCATCAATCCACGGTTTCTGGTCAGGGATTATTTTAATCGTTGCTATGGGAACGACATCTTCAACGCACGTTCTAATGAACTCGCACACCAAATCAGCGTATTCGTCAATATTGTTATCTGACGCAATACGAAACATGTCCCAGTCCACGTGATGGAAGCAGTCTTGGAGTGTGGAGTCAGCTTGGTCGGACCAGCGTTGGACAGACCTCAGCGTGGGAGCCTCTTGTTTTAGTTTCTGTCTGTAGGCAGGGATCAACAAAATGGAGTCGTGGTCAGCTTTTCCGAAAGGGGGGCGGGGCAGGGCCTTATATGCGTCGCGGAAGTTAGAGTAATCCCCCTCTTCAAAGGGGGGACACTCTTGACCTATATCTATCCTACCCTGCCTTTCTATGGTCTTCGAAAGCCAAGTCAACAAACAGATTACCGACCATTTTGAATCCCACCATACCTTCTCCGCTATGCAATCTGGTTTCAGAGCTGGTCATGGGTGCACCTCAGCAACTCTCAAGGTGATAAACAATATCTTAACCACCATTGATAAGAAACAATACTGTGCAGCCATATTCATTGACCTGGCCTTGGCTTTCGACTCTGTCAATCACCACATCCTCATCGGCAGACTCCATAGCCTTGGTTTCTCAAATTATTGCCTCGCCTGGTTCACCAACTACTTCTCTGATAGAGTTCAGTGTGTCAAATCGGAGGGCCTGTTGTCCGGGCCTCTGGCAGTCTCTATGGGGGTGCCACAGGGATCAATTCTTGGACCGACTCTCTTCTCTGTATACATCAATGATGTCGCTCTTGCTGCTAGTGAGTCTCTGATCCACCTCTACGCAGACGACACCATTCTGTATACCTCTGGCCTTTTTTTGGACACTGTGTTAACAACCCTCCAGATGAGCTTCAATGCCATACAACTCTCCTTCCGTGGCCTCCAATTGCTCTTAAATACAAGTAAAACTAAATGCACGCTCTTCAACCGATCGCTGCCTGCACCTTCCCGCCCGTCCAACATCACTACTCTGGACGGTTCTGAATTAGAATATGTGGACAACTACAAATACCTAGGTGTCTGGTTAGACTGTAAACTCTCCTTCCAGACTCACATCAAACATCTCCAATTCAAAGTTAAATCTAGAATTGGCTTCCTATTTCGCAACAAAGCATCCTTCACTCATGCTGCCAAACATACCCTTGTAAAACTGACCATCCTACCGATCCTCAACATCGGCGATGTCATTTGCAAAATAGCCTCCAATACCCTACTAAATAAATTGGAAGCAGTCTATCACAGTGCTATCTGTTTTGTCACCAAAGCCCCATATACTATCCACCACTGCAACCTGTACGCTCTCGTTGGTTGGCCCTCGCTTCATACTCGTCGCCAAACCCACTGGCTCCAGGTAATCTACAAGACCCTGCTAGGTAAAGTCCCCCCTTATCACAGCTCACTGGTCACCATAGCAGCACCCACCTGTAGCACGCGCTCCAGCAGGTATATTTCTCTGGTCATCCCCAAAACCAATTCTTCCAATGGTCGCCTCTCCTTCCAGTTCTCTGCTGCCAATGACTGGAACGAACTACAAAAATCTCTGAAACTGGAGACACTTATCTCCCTCACTAGCTTTAAGCACCAGCTGTCAGAGCAGCTCACAGATTACTGCACCTGTACATAGCCCATCTATAATTTAGCCCAAACAACTACCTCTCCCCCTACTGTATTTATTTTGCTCCTTTACACCCCATTATTTTTATCTCTACTCTGCACATTCTTCCACTGCAAATCTACCATTCCAGTGTTTTACTTGCTATATTGTATTTACTTCACCACCATGGCCTTTTTTTGCCTTTACCTCCCTTATCTCACTTCATTTGCTCACATTGTATATAGACTTATTTTTCTACTGTATTATTGACTGTATGTTTGTTTTACTCCATTTGTAACGCTGTGTTGTTGTATGTGTCAAACTGCTTTGCTTTATCTTGGCCAGACCTGGTTACATAAATGTGAGATAAATAAAATAAAATAAAAAATTCACTGTAAGGTGACCGATAAATCCAATACCTGTTGTATTCGGCACATGTGACAAATAAAATTGGATTTGATTTGAAAATTGTTAAACAAATCCAAATATATGTATATGTTTAGATTCTTCAAAGTATCCACCCTTTGCCTTGATGACAGCTTTACAAACTCTTGGCATTCTCTCAACCAGCTTCATAATAAATGCTTTTCCAACAGTCTTGAAGAAGTTTCCACATATGCGGAGTCTTGTTGTCTGCTTTTCCTTCACTCTGCGGTCCAAGTCATCCCAAACCGTCTAAATTGGGTTGAGGTCGGGTGATTGTGGAGGCCAGGTCATCTGATGCAACACTCCATCACGCTCCTTGGTCAAATAGCCCTTACACAGCTGGAGGTATGTTTTGGGTCATTGTCCTGTTGAAAAACAAATGATAGTCCCACTAAGTGCAAACCAGATGGGATGGCGTATCGCTGCCAAATTCTGTGGTAGCCATGCTGGCTAAGTGTGCCTTGAATTTATTTTATAAATCACAGACAATGTCACCAGCAAAGCACCCCACACCATCACACCTCCTCCTCCATGCTTCACGGTGGGAACCACACAGGCGGAGATCATCACCTACCCTACTCTTACAAAGACATGACGGTTGGAACCAAAAATCTCAAATTTGGACTCATCAGACCAAAAGACAGATTTCCACTGGTCTAATGTCCATTGCTTGTGTTTCTTGGCCCAAGAAAGTATTTTCTTCTTATTGGTGTCCTTTAGTAGTGGTTCCTTTGCAGCAATTTGAGCATGAAGGCCCACAGTCTCCTCTGAACAGTTGATGTTAAGATGTGTCTGTTACTTGAACTCTGTGAAGCATTTATTTGGGCTGCAATCTGAGGTGCAGTTAAGTCTAATGAACTTATGCTCTGCAACAGAGGTAACTCTGAGTCTTCCTTTCCTGTGGCGCTCCACGTGAGAGCCAGTTTCATCATGCCACTTGATGGTTTTTGCGACTGCACTTGAAGGAACTTTCAAAGTTGTTGACATTTTCCGGATTGACTTACCTTCATGTCTTAAAGTAATGATGGACTGTCATTTCTCTTTGTTTACTTGAGCTGTTCTTGCCATAATATGATATTTTACCAATAGGGCTATCATCTGTATACCATCCCTACCTTGTTACAACACAACTGATTGGCTCAAACGCATTAAGAAGGAAAGAAATTCCACAAATTAACTTTAAACAAAGTCACACATGTTAATTGAAATGCATTCCAGGTGACTACCTCATGAAGCTGGTTGAGAGAATGCCAAGAGTGTGAAAAACTGTCATCAAGACAAAGGGTGGCTACTTTGAAGAATCTCAAATATAAAATATATTTTGATTTGTTGAAAACCTTTTTGGTTACTACATGACTCCATATGTGTAACTTCCTAGTTTTGATGTCTTCAATATTTTACAATAAGAAAATAGTAAAAATAAAGAAAAATCCTGAAATCAGTAGGTGTCTCCAAACTTTTGACTGGTACTTATGTTGTACTGGGAAATATATGCATTTAGTTAGATTTGAAATTATAATGAAATTATATATTACCCCTTTTGATTAGCTGATGAAATCTGATTAGCTATTTTGATTGTGAAGTTAATCAGAGAAGCAGCTCGCCGCTTATTCCTGTATTCCCATATCCGCATATCTTAGAATGAGCAATAACTGTGTCTCTTACCGACAGCCTTGAGGGAGGCGTACTTATTGAGCTCTTTCCCAGGTTGCTGTTGCTCATAGGGGCTAGTGATCTGTCCCAGGGAAGGGTAGGGGTGGGGAGGAGACCCTAAGCCTGGCATTAGTGATGATCCTGGACCCACACTGTTCATCTGGTTAGCCTCTGTAGGGAGAGAAAGAGAAAGATGGCAGGTGTCAGTTTGGCAGAAAAAGTAAAAAATGTCATTAAATATTGATGTTCCATCTGAGTGATTGAGATTATGGGCCCATATAAATGCTACAATGTATTTAGAAGTGAGTAAATTCGATTGTGCACTGTTGTATTGTTTTCCCACTTAAGTGAGGCAATATTTTTTTACATTTTACTGCAGTGGGCTAAATCAGGGTCACACAGTGCTTCAGACTTAATACAAAACCTAGAATACATAATATAGAATGCCCACCCCAACTCACGCCCTGACCAAACTAAAACAGAGACATAAAAAAAGGAACTAAGGTCAGGACGTGACATATCAGCAGTATTTTTAAAATCAGTGATTCTTCCTTCCTGTCAGTGGTGAGATGTAAGATCTGGTGTCTCCCAGGAAAGCTGTGGAAGTCGAGACCTGCTAGACCCCATGTAGGCAGCTTACACTATCTCATTGACCTGCCAACACAATTGTTATAGTCTCTTCATGTTAGCCCTGGGATACAAATCATTAACCGTCCATCGCTCCAAGCTAGATGGCCCCTCTAGCCAGCTCACTGTGCTAATCCCCTCCCAATCGAATCTCTTTGGTTTCCTCCAAACAAGCCTCAGCCAAAACCAACAGCAGCGTAGCTCAGCCCCCAGCTGATATGTCTCTCAATAGGCCTGATCGAAATCAATTTGACAGATGGATAAGAATGGACAGAGGTAATTGCTTCAGATCCTTGGTAACATTGCACCCCGTGCTGGTTGGCCCTCCCTGGGGACTCAGCTGGAGAGAGAGAGTGTGATGACTGCTCTTTATAAAATGGTACTAATCCAGCATCCAGACATCTGCTTAATTGAGGAGTGCATGGAACCATGGCAAATTGACTGGCCCCCTGCCTGCTGGCATGGCAGAACAACCAGATGTTGTGGGCATCATTTTCAACTGGCCCCGCAGGACCCAAAGGAGGTCAGAAGACAGCAGACTGCACCCACGGCCAGGTGTCAGTTTGGGGGACGGTGAATGCCACCTTAATAACTCCAGCAATACTACAGTAGCTATCTACAGTAGAATATCAATAACGCAAAGTTAACTAATAGCTCAATATTGATATTGTGTGTAATAGAGTTCTATAAAATGCATTCCCCCAGTTTGGCTGTAGCAGTTACTGATTGGTCAAGGTAATACTGTACATCCATTCAGCCCATGTTGTTGTTGTATCCGTATTCATGTTGCACATGTAAACATAAGTCTCTTCCATTACTGATGTCCACAGCCCACTGTGAGGAACAATACCAGGACCTTGAGGGAGTAGAGTCATTATAGTAGACATTGTAAGTGACCATAAACTGCTGCTTGGGCATGTTGAGAACACTAATGAGTTTTCAAAGTACAAGCAATCTGTTGAGCAGCAGATTGAACCTATGGCACGAAATGCTGTTAGTAACAATAGCTTCCTATGTATGACCACACATTCAACAAGTAAAATAGAATGGTCCAGCACTGCTTGAAGGTATGGATTCATTCAAAGGCTACTACAAATTGTAAATATCTTCTGTTAGAAAATGGGAAAATAATGATCTGACTTCTTATGGGTCCTATCCTACATTAGATATTCATTCGTCTACAATCGTTTTGATTTTCACAGCACCATCAATAAGTAACTGAGTAATATAGAAGCAATATTAAGTAACTGTTTGTTATTATTATGATTAATCAAAAAACATAGGTTGTTCTATTATTATTTATAGTGAACAAGTATTCATTAAAGAGAGTAAATGAAAAAGAGTTACCTTGACTGTACCTTTGAGACCGAGATAAATGAAGAACTAAAAACGTCTGCTTTAGAAAATAGAGATGACAACCTCCAGTTCATTACTCATCTCACAGATGTGAACGTTCAGTAGTAGAAGACCTGGCACCATTTACTTCAGTGTGAATGCTTTTTTAATATATAATTGTTGTGTTCTTACTACAACACAAACAGTAATAAATGATACTTGAAAGAGCGATAACGTTGACATGACTTTATCGTTCAAACTCAAGTTCAAGCACCGTGCATTAATGCGCAGGCGCAGTACTCAATTAGTATCAATGCTCTAGGTTCCTCAATAACAACATACAGTAGTGCCTATGATAAAAGCGGTATAATAGTATCACAATATATCATACTTAACAAGGATTCCAGAATGCAATCATATTTGCAGTGTGACCACCCTCCTTTCCCTAGTGTCACGTTCTGACCTTTATTTCCTTTGTTTTGTCATTATTTAGTATGGTCAGGGCGTGAGTTGGGGTGGGCAGTCTATGTTTGTTTTTCTATGATTTGGGTATTTCTATGTTTCGGCCTAGTATGGTTCTCAATCAGAGGCAGGTGCCATTAGTTGTCTCTGATTGAGAATCATACTTAGGTAGCCTGGGTTTCACTGTGTGTTTGTGGGTGATTGTTCCTGTCTCTGTGTTGGCACCAGATAGGGCTGTTTTGAGTTTTCACGTTTCTTGTTTTTGTATTCAGTTGTTCATGTGTCCATTTTCGCATTAAAAGAACCATGGACACTTACCACGCCGCATATTGGTCCTCTGATCCTTTTCGCCTCTCCTCTTCGGAAGAAGAGGAGGAAATCCCTTACACTAGTCATGATGATCAAAACAGGCTGTCAACTTGTAAGTTACACATAATAACTGGCCGTGATCGATGACATATTTGCGGAGGCACACTGAGGCCAATTAACAACTTAACGACTCCTTTTGCAAGTCAACATTTTCTGAGAGCAGATTTCTCTGGCAAGTTTACACTTCAGTAGATTGGGAGGAAAAAAGGTGAAAAGGACATACAATCCCCCATTACTTATGCCCCAAATCTTACCAAGCAGTTTGCATAATAGGACTCACATCTTGTTTTAACTGTATGCTACTGTACACCGGCATCTCTCTGCTGCACTGATGGTACGAGGGGAGAATACAGACATGACGATCACTGAGTAGACAACATCAATGTTTGTAATGTTTGAAATTATAAAATACAGGCTAAGTCAAATAAAATGTCTTATCTGTAAGATCTGTTGCATTATAATACCTAATTTTATTGTTGCCATGCAACGTCTAATCAGGCACACACACCACAGTGTGAAAAGCAAAGAGCCTATTTTGCTCGGTTTCATGTTAGTTAGTTGATAAGGAGGTCAGTGGATGTGGAACCCTGTTTTTCAGTGCTGCAACTAGTACAAAATATTCCATTCTAATTAGCTACACAGCTAATATACTAAATACATTTGCATTTACACATTTAGCTGAACACTATCATCTGCTTTGGACAGTGGCCAATGAGCCATGAAAGAAATGGATAAAAAGAAAATCAAATCTAGGCTAAAATGGTTCTGTCTGACGGTGAAAAGACTGATGCCAAGTGGACTGAAATAGATGTTCTGATTTGAAACAGGGTCTTGGTAGCAATGACCATTCGTCAGGGAAGAGATGTCAGCTATCGCTGAAATGTCACCAGAGCTTTTGTTCTCCTCGTCTTCCTGGCTGGCAGACAATTTGATTGGATTCTTCTAGTCTATTTTTCCCAGACAGTTACTTAATGAATATGCCAGCTTTAGTTACGCATGCTTCCTGGCTCATGACTCAGCAGCAGCCACTGGAAGGTTTCTCTTCTCCAGATGATGAACACAATCATCGCTGTATCTACAGGTCCGAAAGGCTGAAGGCAGCAGCGATGTAAGCAAAGATGTCTAATCGGACTAGTCTGACAGCCGGGCCAAGAGTGCTTTAGCCAACAGCAGGTGCACTAATCAATTTTGGTTGGAGAGGAAAGAAAAATATGTTTCATGACAAGAAAAGTTGCATGATCTTTCAGATGTTCAAAACCAAAATGTAGAAATGGATGGCTTGAACTCAATTTATCCCCAGAAAAATACAGCATCAACAGCAAAAAAACTTTTGTTTACTAAAAATAAATTATGAAGTTGATCCTTTGTGTTTAATTTCATGCTTATCCACAGGGGAATAAATATGAAGAATGGGAAAAGTTCATAGATACTACTCTAGCAACTTGCCCACCAGATTTGGACCTAAAGGTTCCCTGAGGGCTACTGACTATGATAATCAGAAACTTTGGAAATTCTTTTGAAATACTACACTGCCTCCCAGAAAAAAATATTCCTCCTGCTGCACAGTGGTCCCAACAGGAGACGGTTCAGGAACAACAGGGGAGTAGAGCTTTCAACAGAGGTCTGGAGGGACCCCAGCATGAATGAATGATGATTGTTGAAACGTTCCAGTGTTTTCTGTGGAAAAGGACAAGGGTTTAAAGAGGAAGAGACCATTGCACAGAACTACAATGTACTTTAAAGGAAGGAGAAAATGCTTTTGAATGGAGAATAGGGAAGATGTTTATTTTCCTTAGCGAGTCCAATTAATATGGAAGAGGATAGTGTAGCAAGAGTTAAAAAGTGGGAGGGGGGCAGTGGGAGAATAAGGTCAGGGACAGGAGGCGTGAACCAAACATGAAACATCTGTCAGCACCACTTCAAAAGGACTACTGTACTCTCCTCTCCCACTGAAAAATAAAAGATGGTACAAGTATAACATTCTAACTTTTTTAACAAGTATAAACTTTTAGCTGTTCAGAGTCCACTATGCCATGGTGCAGCCTCTCCATGATAATAAAAATATAATAATAGTGAAATAGGCTAATTAGAGGCTAATTTCCCACCGGTCAAATAGATGTTTCTGTGCTGTGCTAATTACTTTGTAAAAGACCATGAAATGATCCGTGTTGCCTCATTAAAAGATATATACAGGGAAGCTTTACAACTCTTTCCCTACACCTGCTAATAGTGGGTCAGGTGTGCTTCTGTGACTAGGTGAAAACAATGAGTGGTTTTTAAGAATCATTGTTCTCTGAAATTACCCCACCTCTGGAAATCTGGAAATCTGAAGTACAAGCTGTTACTTTGGAATTGAGCTGCTAATTTAAGGAGTAATACATCTGTCAATCCATTGTCTGTGTACAATGGATAAAATCCCATTTCATCTGCCAGGCATTGGTCCTCTTTACACACGATTTCTTCTAAATTACTGGAGTCCCACTTCAATTCACTTTCCATCTGCCTGCCACTGGTAAAAAGTGGTACATTTGTGAAAACTTTTGTAAGGTTAAAGACTCAAAGGTTGTTGCAGGAGTAAGTGAATCAACACTACAGACACAGATACCTTTCAAGAACTCATAAAAAATGCAAGAGCGTATTTTGGGAGCTGAATGCCCCAAAGGGATGGATGGTACAATGGGAAGGACACTCTCATTCACAGGTTATTTACAATTGGGGAGTGAAAGTCTGCATAAGGTTTAGTCCTAAGACCTGCAATAACACATACAGTATAATTTATTAGCAATACTTCATCATATTTGATGCACGCTTGTAGTTTCATCAGCTGTTTTGGCATTGCTTTGTTGCATTGAAATATTTCAGATTCAATAAGCATGTACAGAAAATAACCTAATACAGTATTTGCATACTTCCAATATACCTACTGCAATGAATGTAATTTCAATACTTTGCACAGTTTGTCAGTATTTGATGTTTATTTTCACAAATTAATTTGTCTAGAATAGTCAGTGTGACATTTAACATTGAGCCTCTCGCAGAAACCTACCTCTGCTAGACGGATTTACAGGGTATTAGACAGTGCGCAAGAAGAAAGTCAGTCAGTCACTCTTATTTGCCCTGATGGAAGAAGTCTATATTCCATGTAAATGTGTGTCTAGCCCCTGGCTTTTCTTCTTTATACTCATAAAGGTTGGACAAGCTGAGAGATTAATAGCCAGGCCTTGAAGATTGATGAGAAAAACATTTGACTCACCAGGGTAAATCATGACTTGACAGGTCATTTTATAGGTTGAATTTCCTCAGTTGTAATTTACATAAAATAGGCATATGGGATGGAACATAACTGATCTGGGTGCAGATGATGGCATAAAAACAGTATCTGAATTCCTACAGACTGAGGAAAGCCATTGTCTGTGTAATCCAATCTGACAGGTGGAGCTCACTGTGAGTTAAAAGCAGCAGAAGAATCAATAACGCCTCCTCTCTTCTCCTCTCTCAGAGCATTGTTCACTCCTTCTCTGTGCTCTACATGCTTCCATTACCTTAAATTCATACGCATTCATCAGCTCACCTCTGAAATGTAGCCTACGCTTCCAGACTCGGGAGTGTTATTGAGGGCGACACCTCACTTGTAAATGTTGGTGTTTATGGCTTGATTGGCAAACTAGGTGAACAGGTTTCTCTCCAGAGGTAAGTTAGACTACGCCAACTAAGTAATGGAATCTCCAACTTACAATGGCCTGTCTCCATAGTTCATACATTAACCAGTTGGCAACACCCACATGAGCAACAGTTCATACTCCCATTATTTATCTGCTGAGGGAGAACAGGCTCTGCTGCACTCACAAAAAGCCTGCATGAAATGAACATTTAATGAATTTATATGCCAGCACTATGTAAATCTAATGTATAAGCTTTGTCTTTTTGCATTACTGAATGAAATTGACGTTCCCCTATGCTAAGAGTATATTGGATGGACAACACAGTTATTCTGTCAAACTTATTAATTACAGTGACACCATTGTATGTGCTTTATGAATGGATAATTCAGTAAACAGTTAGGTAAAAATACAAGCACAGAATAACAATTTGCAAAAGGTACATTAAATATAGATAAAACATATTCACTATTTTGTGCATTAAGATGTATGTGCTGTGGTCTGGGTGAACTACTTAAAACCCTGTATGATGGTGGGTTTGTGTGCACTATTGGTGATAATGGTAATCTCCATGCCACCAGTTGGGTCAAAGTTGTCCATGCATGGAAGCGTGCGTTTCATTCATCTATAGAACAGACACAAATGTGACTTCTACACAATAAATAATATGCCCATAGCAATGCAAAAGCTAATCACTATCTGCTCATCCAAGTGCTTGCATATTGCCTTGTGCTACTTATGGTACATTAAATAAATTAGTTTAGACAAGAGAGAACTTCATTTGTATTCCATTAGTTGGAGTAAACCCTCATCTCACTTTTCAACCTTGCTGTATCAAGCTTCTCTTCTCAGCCTGCGAGCTTGACAAGGTGTTATCATTCATGTCAGGTACCAACAAAGATATAGAACTACAGTTTTGGTATGCAGCACCAGTATTTTTAAAGGAGGTTTGGCCCTTAGGCGGAAGCTTAACTAAAGTGTCTCAAAATGATCACAGCATTCTTTTGTCTAAAACCATTCAGCAAGGCAGATATAAAAAGGAAGAGGAGATACAAAATGCCCTGTTAAAAAACAGGCATGTAACTGGATATAAAGCTGATGTTTTGTAACTGTTTTCCATTCATCGTTGTAGGTAGTAAAAAAAATAACCTCACACTCAACGTCAACAAAACTAAGGAGATGATTGTGGACTTCAGGAAACAGCAGAGGGAACACCCCCCTATCCACATCGATGGAACAGTAGTGGAGAGGGTAGCAAGTTTTAAGTTCTTCGGGATAGACATCACAGTGATGTACACACAAATGATGTAAATATATAAACAATGCTACCTTATATAATGTTACTTACCCTACATTATTCATCTCATATGTATACGTATATACTGTACTCTATATCATCGACTGCATCCTTATGTAATACATGTTTCACTAGCCACTTTAACTATGCCACTTTGTTTACATACTCATCTCATATGTATATACTGTACTCGATATCAGCTACTGTATCTTGCCTATGCTGCTCTGTACCATCACTCATTCATATATCCTTATGTACATATTCTTTATCCCCTTACACTGTGTATAAGACAGTAGTTTTGGAATTGTTAGTTAGATTACTTGTTGGTTATTACTGCATTGTCGGAACTAGAAGCACAAGCATTTCGCTACACTCGTATTAACATCTGCTAACCATGTGTATGTGACAAATAAAATTTGATTTGATTTGATTTAGTAGTAACCCATTTAAATACAGTTTCCTGTGACACCGTCTTGTGGGGAAAGGGCCTGCCAGACCGTCCGGCCGTGTGTGTTGGCAGCAAGGGAGAACTTTCTTCTCTTCGGCTGGCTGCCTAGAGAGAAAAGAGGCCAAGTGGCCACAGGTGCCCCTTGCTCACACAGGCAGGCCTGGAGGAGAGAGACAGGACAGTGCGTGTGGCCAAGATGGCCCCAGCAGCACACAGGACAGAAGTTGAGTGTAGCCTAGACGCCAGCCAGCCACCCACCCAGAGGAGAGGCAACTAGAGGAGAGGAGAGGGAACTAGAACAAAGCCCTGTCTGTCTGAGAGGATTGTGCCATCTGTGACGGCTGACACGTGTGAGAACTCCCTCTGGACCATTTCACTCAGTGCCAACCAGGCACCCACAACCCCTACAATAGAGGCAGTATCCATCCTAGGGAGGCAGCCCTGGCATGGGTACACTTGGCAGTGCCAGACATGGCTAGGGGACGAGGAGGAGAACAGGCGCATGACTGTGCCCTATAGACACACTACTCTACCCCCTGCCCAGAGGTTAGTCAAAGAGACAGAAGCAAAACGCCAGGGAGAAAATAACCATTTTAGTGGAGCTGTTGTGCAGTCAAAATAACTACAGTCCTCCCGACAATGTATTCTCAAGGCTATAATCTCAGGGATATAGCGGACTATATTCTGTATACAGGGTACAGGATTTTGTAAAGTGTTTCTGAAGGCTTTTTCTGTTGATTGGGAGAAAGGACACTTTGTATGCTAACAGGCTTTGTTGTTCTATTGTAATATCTGTCCGTTGTAGCTAGTTGATCTAATGTTACAAATCCATCTGTGCTGCCCTGTTTTCCTGAATCTCACATACTACTGCAGCTGAACAAGGGGATTAATCGCCTGAACGCTTACCAACCAACTGAAGAGGGCTCAGTCACATAGTTAGTGCTGCTGTTCCTGCCGGTGCAATTATTTACCTCTCATGTCCAGTTGACAAAATTAGATCCTTGAGTGTGTGTGTGTGTGTGTGTGTGTGTGTGTGTGTGTGTGTGTGTGTGTGTGTGTGTGTGTGTGTGTGTGTGTGTGTGTGTGTGTGTGTGTGTGTGTGTGTGTGTGTGTGTGTGTGTGTGTGTGTGTGTGTGTGCGCGCACACGTGCGCATGCGCGCGTATATGAAAGCCATACCTTGATGTCCTCAAATACATCAAAACGACAGTGACAGTGATAGATTTTTCTGTGTGTGAAAACAGAGCCCAACCTATTTTGTTGCAACCAGATGCAAAGCTGGCATGAAAATGTAAATAACATGGGAGGTATGTTGTTGTACAACTGAGGCATTATCTACAAAGAGAGAACTACCAGACCCAGTAGAGATGTAATGCTACTGTACTACAATGACTGAAGGTTGACTGGGTATTACTATGCTGCTCCTGAACTCATGGTGCTGCTCCTGAACTCAAAGTGCTGCTCCTGAACTCATGGTGCTGCTCCTAAACTCAAAGTGCTGCTCCTGAACTCAAAGTGCTACTCCTGAACTCATGGTGCTGCTCCTGAACTCATGGTGCTGCTCCTGAACTCAAAGTGCTGCTCCTGAACTCATGGTGCTGCTCCTGAACTCAAAGTGCTGCTCCTGAACTCATGGTGCTGCTCCTGAACTCAAAGTGCTGCTCCTGAACTCAAAGTGCTGCTCCTGAACTCATGGTGCTGCTCCTGAACTCATGGTGCTGCTCCTGAACTCATGGTGCTGCTCCTGAACTCATGGTCTCCTGGACTAATAAAGTCAGGTGGTTTTGAGGTTGTAAGATGCATGGTTGTGATTGTTTGGGTTTCTATTCTGACAATGACCATTTCTTTCCCAAAGCATCCATTTGTTACAAGAAACGTCTGGTCGTCTGTTGACATGAACTAACTCTGTCTTTGCTGACCTAGTAACAATTACAAAAGAGTAATGGAAGAACAGTAATTTTCACAAACACTATGACACGCATTGTATGGTCAAAAACAGCAATATATTTTTCAGAGGGATGTGTTTCCTATGGTATTGTAGATTGTGGATACTATGATGCCAATGATGCAATAATAATGCTCATGATCTAACATGGGCTGTGCTTCATCTACATTTAAATCTGTTTATAAATGTAGATATTCATCATTTAGCTGGGAGAGAACTTAAACACTTACCACTTAAGAGGGGTTTGCCAGCACTTACCAACAAAGCAAAGATGACCAAGGAACCCTCTTTAAAGGGTAAGTGAAGAAAGACCCCTTTGAAGCTGTGACCATTCTCAGTGGACATTAATATTAATATTACATTACTTCTGATGTGTTAGAACACCCAACAGGGCCCTCTGTGTCATTTCCCAATCACCAGCCAGCATGGAAGCAGAGTATCCTGAGTAGTGTGAGGATGTTCAGAACAAGTGATCTAAGGTATCTGCAGTAACCCCCCATGTTATTGAACTACTCAAAAATGCCATTAGGCAGAGTCCTAAAATAAATCCTTGTCATTGGTCATACATGAGGGCATTGGGTATTGGGGTCTGATCGGCAGCCTGGTATATGATAAACCTACAACTTACTTTAAAAATACATTGTTGAACGTGGTGTGTTGTTTTAATGTACTGTACAGGGAGGGATTCATGTTCATCTTTTTCTGATGACATTTTGCTGTAGGTTTAAATGTAGCTTACTAATAGCTATACTGTGACCCATCAGTGAGGCAGCCATAGGCCACAGTGCTGAAGCTCCCATCCCATCGCTAGCTGCTCCTGAACCTCTAATTTCCACCACCTACCTGTCAACATGTCGGCTGGCTGGTAATGAACGGATCATTATTCCAGGAGGGGGCACGGAAGAAAAAAAGGGGTCTCTGTTTAAAGAATGATTAATTATTCGCCTGACATGGCAGCACCAAGAACGCCTGAATTCATTAAAGTGAATAATAATAATTTCAGCTGAAGGAGAAAACTCATCTCGTAGGCATACCTTGAGGTACAGTAGGCTTGATGTTCAGGGTACTATATGCCTGTGACAACCAGGCAGCCGTTTTCTGAAAGATACTACCTTGTCCACACATTTCCGTACTCTACTTTGGCAGGTTTAGATGTAAGAGGAGAAAGTGGAAGCGTTAACCCAAGAAAATGCTTATTCTACAGTTGATGTGTTGAAAACGAAGAACTATGCTGCCTATTAGGAATGTTCATTCATTATTAGTATTTCCCTCAAAGAATGATTATTATGATATTTAAGGGTGCCTCAAATGTCTATATGTATAGTTCTCCTCAGGGGAATTTCCCTAGATAAAAGTTAATTTTTATCAGTTCAATCTGAAGTTGTAAGGGGCAGAAGAAAATCAGTGTCGGCACAATTGTGTGAGATTGCCATGGATACAGGCATGCACAATCCTATAGGAGTTGACAGTGGAACTGCAAACTGCAAGTGAAGAAGTGGGGAAGTGGGGAAATTAATTCAAAGTCAGATATAATGTATTCTGCATCTTAAGTTAGTGTAATTCAACAAGAATCACTTTTCTGCTCCTATCTATTTTACCTACAACAGCAAAAGTCCACGGACAGGCCATTTGGTCGTCATACCTTTGTTTCCATGGAGATGTCATGCATATTGGCACCATATGTATTAGTTCCATCATGTGACATAAGGGAATCAGAATGGAAACCACCTGAGCCATATACAGTGCCTTCAGAAAGTGTTCAGACCCCTTGACTTTATACATGTTTTATTGTGTTACAGCCTGAATTAAATTCATATTTTATTTGATATATTAATCACACTTTGTATGGTGTATCAATACATCCAGGAACTACAAAGATACAGGTGTCCTTCCAAACTCAGTTGACGAAGAGGAAAGAAACCGCTCAGGGATCTCACTATGAGGTCAAGTGTGACTTTATAACAGTAACAGAGTTTAATGGCTGGGATAGGAGAAAACGGAGAAAGGATCAACAACTTTTCAGTTACTCCACAATGCTAACCAAAATAACAAAAAGGAAGCCTGTACAGAATACAAATATTCCAAAACATGCATCCTGTTCGCATTAAGGAGCTAAAGTAAAACTGCAAATAATGTGTCACAAAAATGTACTTTATGTCCTGAACACAAAATGTTATGCTTGGGGGAAATCCAACACATCACTGAGTACCACTCTTCATATTTTCAAGCATGGTGAAGGCTGCATTATGTTATGGGTATGCTTGTAATCGGTAAAGACAATGGAGTTTTTGAGATAAAAATAAATAAATGGAATTGAACTAAGCACAGGCAAAGTCCTAGAGGAAAACCTGGTTCAGTCTGCTTTCCAAAAGACACTGGGAGACAAATTCACCTTTCAGCAAGACAATAACCTAAAACACAAGGCCAAATATACACTGGAGTTACTTACCAATATGACATTGAATGTTCCTTAGAGGCCTAGTTACAGTTTTGACTTTAATCGGCTTGAAAATCTATGGCAAGACTTGAAAATTGCAGTCTAGCCATGATCAACAACCAACTCGACAGAGCTTGAAGAATATTAAAAATAATAATGTGCAAATATTGTACAATCCTGGTGTGCAAAGTTCTTAGAGACTGACCCAGAAAGACTGACAGCTGCAATCGCTGCCAAAGGTAATTCCAAAATATATTGTGTCAGGGGTGTGAATACCTACAGTTGAAGTTGGAAGTTAACATACTGTCACGTTCTGACCTTAGTTCTTTTGTTTTAGTATGGTCAGGGCGTGAGTTGGGTGGGTTGTCTATGTTCCCTTTTCTATGTTGTGTTTTGTGTTTGGCCTGGTATGGTTCTCAATCAGAGGCAGGTGTCGTTAGTTGTCTCTGATTGAGAATCATACTTAGGTAGCCTTTCCCACTTGTGTTTCGTGGGTGATTATTTTCTGTTCTGTGTTTTACTTCAACGTTCAAGACTGTTCGTGTTTGTCGTTTTATTGTTTTTGTTCAAGTGTTCAGTATTAAATAATATATGGACACCTACCATGCTGCGCATTGGTCTGACATTTCTTACTCCTCGTCTGAGGAGGACGAAGACAAGCGTTACACATACACCTTAGACAAATACATTTAAACTCAGTTTTTCACAATTCCTGACATTTAATCCTAGTCAGTTCGGATCACCACTTTATTTTAAGAATGTGAAATGTCAGAATAATAGTAGAGAGAATGATTTATTTAAGCTTTTATTTATTTGATCACATTCCCAGTGGGTCAGAAGTTTGCATACACTCAATTAGTATTTGTTAGCATTGCCTTTAAATTGTTTAACTTGGGTCAAACGTTTTGGGTAGCCTTCCTCAAGCTTCCCACAATAAGTTGGGTGAATTTTGGCCCATTCCTCCTGACAGAGCTGGTGTAACTGAGTCAGATTTGTAGGCCTCCTTGCTCGCACACACTTTTTCAGTTCTGCCCACAAATGTCCAATATCTTGACTTTGTTGTCCTTAAGCCATTTTGCCACAACTTTGGAAATATGCTTGGGGTCATTGTCCATTTGGAAGACCCATTTGTGACCAAGCTTTAACTTTCTGACTGATGTCTTGAGATGTTGCTTCAATACATCCACATAATGTTCCTATCTCATGATGCCATCTATTTTGTGAAGTGCACCAATCCCTCCTGCAGCAAAGCACCCCCACAACATGATGCTGCCACCCCCATGCTTCACGGTTGGGATGGTGTTCTTCGCGCTGCAAGCCTCCCCCTTTTTCCTCGAAACATAAAGATGGTCATTATGGCCAAACAGTTCTATTTTTGTTTCATCAGACCAGAGGACATTTCTCCAAAAAGCATGATCTTTGTACCCATGTGCAGTTGCAAACCGTAGTCTGGCTTTTTTATGGCGGTTTTGGAGCAGTGGCTTTTTCCTTGCTGAACGGCCTTTCAGGTTATGTCGATATAGGACTCGTTTTACTGTGGATATAGATACTTTTGTACCTGTTTCCTCCAGCATCTTCATAAGGTCCTTTGCTGTTGTTCTGGGATCGATATACACTTTTCAAACCAAAGTATGTTCATCTCTAGGAGACAGAACACGTCTCCTTCCTGAGCGGTATGAGGGCTGCATGGTCCCATAGTGTTTATACTTGCGTACTATTGTTTGTACAGATGAATGTGGTACCTTCAGGCATTTGGAAATTGCTCCCAAGGATGAACCAGACTTGTGGAGGTCTACAATTTTGTTTCTGAGGTCTTGGCTGATTTCTTTTGACTTTTTCATGATGTCAAGCAAAGAGACACTGAGTTTGAAGGTAGGCCTTGAAATACATCCACATGTACACCTCCAATTGACTCAAATTATGTAAATTAGCCTATCAGAAGCTTCTAAAGCTATGAATTCATTTTCTGGAATTTTCCAAGTTGTTTAAAGGCACAGTCAACTTAGTGTATATAAACTTCTGACCCACTTGAATTGTGATACAGTTAGTTATAAGTTAAATAATATTTCTGTAAACAATTGTTGGAACAATTAGATGTAGATGTCCTAACCGACCAAAACTATAGCTTGTTAACAAGAAATTTGTGGAGTGGTTGAAAAACTAGTTTTAATGACTCCAACCTAAGTGTATGTAAACCTCCGACTTCAGCTGTATGTAAATTAGATATTTCTGTATTTTACTTGAAATACAATTTGCAACAATGTCTAAAAACATGTTTTCAGTTTGTCATTATGGGGTATTGTATGGGTGAGAAAAAATCTATTTAATCAATTTTGAATTTAGGCTGGAACACAACAAAATGTGGAATATGTCAAGAGACATGAATACTTTCTGAAAGCACTGTATAGCATGAATGATCTGAAGCACCGGAAACCACTGTCTCTTCTTGTATAAAAGAGTGGACTTTGTATTGTGAATGTCAAAGCCCTTCGAAAAAAATGAATAGCCATGATCTAATTATAACACAGCTCTTTCATAATCAATTAAAGGTCTGACGAGGGTTAATGAAGGTTTCAAAATTTGTCTTTGAAACAAAGGCCTCATTACTTTAATGAACTTGAAGTCTACGGCCATAACAATGGGAGAAAGCTTACCCACTGGGCACAGACATCAGTGCAACGTCTAATTTTGTCTAGGTTAGTTATCGAAATAACTTGAATTCAACATGAAATCAACCAAAAATGTCCTCCTGATATTGGATTTAGGTTCAAAGTTAAGTGAAAAAAATACTAAATTCCCTTACGTTGATGACTTTTTGCAAATCCAATCAGTTTTCCATGTTGATTCAATGTCATTACATTTTAATTTTGGGGTTGAAATGACTTGGAAACAACGTTGAATCAACCCGTTTTTGCCCAGTGGGTTGCTTAAAATCATATTGTACAATTACAAAAAAGCACAATATGCAGATAAAAAGGCCAAGGAAAAAAACTATTATTTTTAATGATACCTTGATATTGACACAAGTAAGCCTTTCACCATGCTAATGAGTCTCTTTCAATTGAATCCTCAATGCAGCAAGTGTTCTGTGTAATATAACATCAGATTGAAAATCCAGGAGGAGATGTTACTCAAACACATGCAGCCTCACATTAACCTAATTACTTGTGCTGCCACCTCTTCAGAGCGCTACTATCTCACAAGACACAGTTCACACACAGACAGTTCTCTTTGGTAGTCAATGCATGCCATGGGGTGTCACATATACCGTGGGGCAAATAAGTATTTAGTCAGCCACCAATTGTGCAAGTTCTCCCACTTAAAAAGATGAGAGAGGCCTGTAATTTTCATCATAGGTACACTTCAACTATGACAGACAAAATGAGGGGAAAAAATCCAGAAAATCACATTGTAGGATTTTTAATGAATTTATTTGCAAATTATGGTGGAAAATAAGTATTTGGCCACCTACAAACAAGCAAGATTTCTGGCTCTCACAGACCTGTAACTTCTTCTTTAAGAGGCTCCTCTGTCCTCCACTCGTTACCTGTATTAATGGCACCTGTTTGAACTTGTTATCAGTATAAAAGACACACGGGGGGACCTAGTGAATGACCTGCAGAGAGCTGGGACCAAAGTAACAAAGCCTACCATCAGTAACACACTACGCCACCAGGGACTCAAATCCTGCAGTGCCAGACGTGTCCCCCTGCTTAAGCCAGTACATGTCCAGGCCCGTCTGAAGTTTGCTAGAGAGCATTTGGATGATCCAGCAGAAGATTGGGAGAATGTCATATGATCAGGTGAAACCAAAATTGAACTTTTTGGTAAAAACTCAACTCGTCGTGTTTGGAGGACAAAGAATGCTGAGTTGCATCCAAAGAACACCATACCTACTGTGAAGCATGGGGTGGAAACATCATGCTTTGGGGCTGTTCTTCTGCAAAGGGACCAGGACGACTGATCCGTGTAAAGGAAAGAATGAATGGGGCCATGTATCGTGAGATTTTGAGTGAAAACCTCCTTCCATCAGCAAGGGCATTGAAGATGAAACGTGGCTGGGTCTTTCAGCATGACAATGATCCCAAACACACCGCCCGGGCAACAAAGGAGTGGCTTCGTAAGAAGCATTTCAAGGTCCTGGAGTGGCCTAGCCAGTCTCCAGATCTCAACCCCATAGAACATCTTTGGAGGGAGTTGAAAGTCCGTGTTGCCCAGCAACAGCCCCAAAACATCACTGCTCTAGAGGAGATCTGCATGGAGGAATGGGCCAAAATACCAGCAACAGTGTGTGAAAACCTTGTGAAGACTTACAGAAAATGTTTGACCTCTGTCATTGCCAACAAAGGGTATATAACAAAGTATTGAGATAAACTTTTGTTATTGACCATATACTTTTTTCCCACCATAATTTGCAAATAAATTCATTAAAAATCCTACAATGTGATTTTCTGGATTTTTTTTCTCATTTTATCTGTCATAGTTGAAGTGTACCTATGATGAAAATTACAGGCCTCTATCATCTTTAAGTGGGAGAACTTGCACAATTGGTGGCTGACTAAATACTTTTTTGCCCCACTGTATGGACATAAGCCTCAGACTAGATTAGATACCCTGCATAATTCACATCCAGTGGAATAGCCTGTCTAAGTGAGAGCTTCGGCTAGCGCAGTGTGCTTGCTTTACATGTGTGATAATGAGATTCATTTACCAGAATAACATTCTTCAGGCGCTTCAGCCCGAAGGGTTTTATTCCATTCCGATTGTATTGCTGCTGTATGAGGCAAATTTGAAAATCTATTTAAATTAAATTATCTCCCTTGTTCTGATTGTATCTTTTATTTTTTTTTACCCCACTATGGTAACCCTGATTATGCTCTCTAGTCTAGTGAATGAGGTTTCTTACTAGTCTTGCTGAGATACCATGCTACCATAAAAGGCTCTGTCAATTTCCTGACTTGATGTCTGTCTACTAAGCTGCACACAGTGGGTTACCTCATTCAAAACAATCACACACTGTGTTGCTGCCTGAGAGTATGTGCCTGCCACCAGTCAGACTCAGCACTCGCGACTTTAAGCACTTTAATGGTATTTCAGACTGGAGAACCTCAGTAATGTAAAGTTTTTTTTAGTCCCAGTGCTCTATGAAATGGCCCTGCTCCCAGCACAGTCACACACCCCACTCTCTGGGTTATTACCGCTCAGCCTGCATGGAGATGGGGTCAGCTCTTTAACAGCACAACACCTGGGTGTCTCCCCTCACACACCTCCCTGCGCCACTCCACATCTTCAACAGGGAGCTCACTGGGTGAGGCTATTCACACTGATACAATAACCCATCACATCTTCTCATGAAACAGCAAGACACTGCTCTGCCTGTGAGACTTTTTACAAGAGAACAGTCAGTGTGGGAACGAGTGTGAATAGCTGCTCAAAGAAACCTGTGCTGTCATCCCACTTTATTGAATAAGGGTCCCAGTTAGCATAACTAAACAACACTACCTCTGTTCCAATACAGCGCACACCTTAATAGTGATCAACTGCTCCTTCTGATTCCATAATGCCCACATTATGCCAAACCAATAAAAAAACAGTGTGTTGAATTCTAGTGGAATCACACACTGCTTTCACCCAATCCCTGGCCTTCTAAGGACACCTGAAAAGCTCTGTCACACTAAATTACACATCCCTTTTGTGTGCCAACACAGTGGAGATTGAAGAGGTCCTTGTTGCTTTAACTTGTTGTGATGGACTAAGAGATATAGTGTTGAGCTAGGAGGAGGTGGGAGGGCCACTGACAAAGGAAGAGATTACCCAGAACCCACCTCTCCACTCATCTACCCTCTCCAATCCACAGTGCTATTGTGTGAAAACGTATGGATCCTTCCCAATACTGTGAGGAGAGACAATGCCAATGTGTGTCCATGCAGCCCACCTGATTGCAGAACTGGGTCTCCAATCCCTTTGGTAATTCCTACCCAAGGGATGGGAGAGAAATATGCCAGCTCTTCACGTGAATACAAGCTACAAGCTTCAATTATCAGTGGAAACTACATTCAGCTACACTCAAGAATCTAAGTGGAGGCTCTTGACCCAGAGCTGCCTCATCCACTTCAGTTTTTGACAACAAACAAAAAACACACTGCTGCCATATGCTTATGACGTGAACATAAAACTAGTATTTCCATTATCATTCTCTCCAAGTCCAATTTCTCTGTCTCACACAAACAAACAGCTTGTTTTTCATGTCATACATTGACACTCCTTTTCAGCATGAAAAATGCACTACCACAAGTAAACATGTCATTTTACTTCTCTCCAACAACAGACGGCATGCATTACAATCACTTCCAAACAAGCAAATGGGGAAAAGTCTGTCCATTGCCATTAGTGACTAAAGCCTAGCCTTTGTGATTGCAACTGGCAGCCTGAGACATGCAATCCATAATAAAATAATACATCCGGCATCATCCATGTGTGTGTGTGTGTGTGTGTGTGTGTGTGTGTGTGTGTGTGTGTGTGTGTGTGTGTGAGTGAGTGAGTGAGTGAGTGAGTGAGTGAGTGAGTGAGTGAGTGAGTGAGTGAGTGAGTGAGTGAGTGAGTGAGTGAGTGAGTGAGTGAGTGATTGGGTGAGTGAGTGAATTCTTGCGGGTCTGTGTATAGATGTGTGCCTGCCTGTTTGGGAGAGACTAAAAAGAGAGGGATGAGAAAGAAAGAGCCAGTTGTAAGAGATGGAGAGCAGCGCAAGACTTATACTACTGTTAGTCAGCGGCGGATGATGATGATAATTATCCCAGTGTGTTAAATGATTACTGAGGCTGTGAGTAATTGCTTCAGCAGCTCACAGGACTCTCCAAAATGGACTTCTTTCACAACTCTCTTATCTGGAGCAGCTAAATCAGGCGAGCCAGGAAGGCAAAGGGTGGTGGTGAAGAAAGCCTTTTGAATTTCACAGCTGCCTCACTACAACCACAAAGACCAATCGGAGACTGTTGGGCACTCCAATAGGACTCCAGCATAGAATTGATGAAAATAAAAATGTCAACGTTCTCTTGCGTGATAAGGTTTACTGGTGGTGGCTGTTTGAAACATTGTGTGTGTGTGTGTGTGTGTACTGAGGTAAAGACTGTGCATGATTTGTCTGATCACAGCAGTCAGACCCTCAGGCTTCAGCAGATGGCATCCTGTTTATACCATCTCTGTATCTCAATCATGACCATACCCAATTCATTGCAGAGCTACACATAATACACTATGCATCTTACCATTAGTTGTACTTTCCAATGTGTATCAAACTATTGTTATAGTGGCTATTCTCTATGAAATGAGACACTGGATGGAAGAGGCCGACTTACGGAGACTGTTCGCAGGTACCCTGTTGGCTTGCATGTTGTCATAGTGCTGTCCATGCACTCCAATGTCTTCTGAGTGTTCTCCTGGACCAGGCTGGCGCATCACCTGGGCTAGAGCCCTGACAAAACACAAACACCTCAATCAGCTGGTTCACTCAATAATAAAGCATGACATGGAAATCAAAATAGCTACGAAAACTAGAAAAATTACAGCAGCTCAAACGCTGTAAACCTCAATATGTATCTGATATTTATCGGAAATCCTTACAGGTCTTAATGTTTGAATAATGTAGATTAAATCAAATCAATTACTCTCATGCTTGTAGAGGAACTACCAATGACCAATTATCATATGCTCAAAGGGTTTTCATTGATATGCACAGTACCATTTATGCTATCTACTGTATCTTGCCTATGCTGCTCTGTACCATCACTCATTCATATATCCTTATGTACATATTCTTTATCTCCTTACACTGTGTATGACAGTAGTTTTTTTTGGAATTGTTAGTTAGATTACTTGCTCGTTATTACTGCATTGTCGGAACTAGAAGCACAAGCATTTCGCTACACTCGCATTAACATCTGCTAACCATGTGTATGTGACAAATACAATTTGATTTGATTTGATTTGATTATATTGAGTTAGTGGGATCACCTTCCTTTATGCATTGATACTATAGTTGAGAAATATGACAAATCACAATAGGGATCACAAGGCATATTGAGACAAAGGCAGCCCACTGAGCACAGACGTCAGTTCAACGTCTAATTTTGATTTACTTTTGGTTGAGTTGTCAATTAATGTAAGTTCAACGTGAAATTAAAGGTCATCACATGGAATCTTTTTGTTGAAATGACATGGAAACAACATTGAAAAAAATTTACTTAAGTTCGCTTCCCCCAAAAAAGAACAATGAAGCTAATTAAAATGCTGAAATCTAGGACAGTGAGATAATTAAAAACAATTGCAGGTGTAATGGAGTAAAAAAGTGGCTTTTAATGGCACCATGTTGGTAGATGACATCAAGGGAGATGAGAGCATGGCTCATCACACACTATTACCTACAACACATCTGGTTTTACCAGGACGTAGTGAGCATGGCTCATCACACACTACTGCCTACAACACATCTGGTTTTACCAGGACGTAGTGAGCATGGCTCATCACACACTACTGCCTACAACACATCTGGTTTTACCAGGACGTAGTGAGCATGGCTCATCACACACTATTACCTACAACACATCTGGTTTTACCAGGACGTAGTGAGCATGGCTCATCACACACTATTACCTACAACACATCTGGTTTTACCAGGACGTAGTGAGCATGGCTCATCACACACTATTACCTACAACACATCTGGTTTTACCAGGACGTAGTGAGCATGGCTCATCACACACTACTGCCTACAACACATCTGGTTTTACCAGGACGTAGTGAGCATGGCTCATCACACACTATTACCTACAACACATCTGGTTTTACCAGGACGTAGTGAGCATGGCTCATCACACACTATTACCTACAACACATCTGGTTTTACCAGGACGTAGTGAGCATGGCTCATCACACACTACTGCCTAAAACACATCTGGTTTTACCAGGACACAGTGAGCAATGCTCATCACACACTATTACCTACAACACATCTGGTTTTACCAGGACGCAGTGAGCAATGCTCATCACACACTATTACCTACAACACATCTGGTTTTACCAGGACGTAGTGAGCATGGCTCATCACACACTATTACCTACAACACATCTGGTTTTACCAGGACATAGTGAGCATGGCTCATCACACAATATTACCTACAACACATCTGGTTTTACCAGGACGTAGTGAGCATGGCTCATCACACACTATTACCTACAACACATCTGGTTTTACCAGGACGTAGTGAGCATGGCTCATCACACAATATTACCTACAACACATCTGGTTTTACCAGGACGTAGTGAGCATGGCTCATCACACACTATTACCTACAACACATCTGGTTTTACCAGGACGTAGTGAGCATGGCTCATCACACACTATTACCTACAACACATCTGGTTTTACCAGGACGCAGTGAGCAATGCTCATCACACACTATTACCTACAACACATCTGGTTTTACCAGGACGTAGGGAGCATGGCTCATCACACACTATTACCTACAACACATCTGGTTTTACCAGGACGTAGTGAGCATGGCTCATCACACACTACTGCCTACAACACATCTGGTTTTACCAGGACACAGTGAGCAATGCTCATCACACACTATTACCTACAACACATCTGGTTTTACCAGGCCGTAGTGAGCATGGCTCATCACACACTATTACCTACAACACATCTGGTTTTACCAAGACGTAGTGAGCATGGCTCATCACACACTACTACCTACAACACATCTGGTTTTACCAGGACGTAGTGAGCATGGCTCATCACACACTATTACCTACAACACATCTGGTTTTACCAGGACGTAGTGAGCATGGCTCATCACACACTACTACCTACAACACATCTGGTTTTACCAGGACGCAGTGAGCAATGCTCATCACACACTATTACCTACAACACATCTGGTTTTACCAGGATGTAGTGAGCATGGCTCATCACACAATATTACCTACAACACATCTGGTTTTACCAGGACATAGTGAGCATGGCTTATCACACACTACTACCTACAACACATCTGGTTTTACCAGGACGCAGTGAGCAATGCTCATCACACACTATTACCTACAACACATCTGGTTTTACCAGGACGCAGTGAGCAATGCTCATCACACACTATTACCTACAACACATCTGGTTTTACCAGGACGTAGTGAGCATGGCTCATCACACAATATTACCTACAACACATCTGGTTTTACCAGGACGTAGTGAGCATGGCTCATCACACACTATTACCTACAACACATCTGGTTTTACCAGGACGTAGTGAGCATGGCTCATCACACACTATTACCTACAACACATCTGGTTTTACCAGGACGCAGTGAGCAATGCTCATCACACACTATTACCTACAACACATCTGGTTTTACCAGGACGTAGGGAGCATGGCTCATCACACAATATTACCTACAACACATCTGGTTTTACCAGGACGTAGTGAGCATGGCTCATCACACACTATTACCTACAACACATCTGGTTTTACCAGGACGCAGTGAGCAATGCTCATCACACACTATTACCTACAACACATCTGGTTTTACCAGGACGTAGTGAGCATGGCTCATCACACAATATTACCTACAACACATCTGGTTTTACCAGGACATAGTGAGCTCATTATTATTCAGTATAGAGTTCTCAATCATTCAGAATGAAAAGTATGGCATTTTGATGGAATCTCAAGACATCAGCACAATTGGACAGGTATTCACAGTCACTCACAAATAAAATATAGTAGGCTGCACAGGTATTGCCTATGATTGCCAATCAAATTGTGGTCAGAAGAACTGACTGATCATGTATATTTATTCTATATTTTAACACTTCCCACTAGGCAAAAACTGAATGGATCATGAATCAATGTTGTTTCCATGTGTATGTGACCAATACAATTTGATTTGATTCGATTTCAACCAACAAATCTATGTGATGTGGGGAAAAATGACTGGATTTGAAAAAAGTCATCAAGGTAAGGAAATTTCGTATTTATTTCACCCAACTTTTCACCGAAATGTTTTTTAGATTTTTGTTGTTGATTTCAACCAAATTGTAAATCGAAACTTGAAGTTGAACTGACGTCTGTGTCCAGTGGGTTATCACCTATTTTAACAAAACAGCATCTTTAATGCATCTAAATATTTTAAAGAAACTTCTGACACCCAAATAAAAGTTACATTCCTGCATTCATTTAGGCTATCCAAAGTTGTTACTGCATTGCGCACAGTGACTGCTGATGTTGTTTACTGTACACACACCTTGACATGTTTTCTCTGTGTGGACGGTGCGCCTTTTCAAGTCCAAGTTTTGTGAAAATCCCAACGAGGGCCATTATGGCAACAACTCCACATATTATATACACAATTAAGTTTGTTTTATCCTTTGTGGGGTCGTGAGTGGGGTCTTTTTTCTTAGGCGGGGGTCTGCCTGTCATCATCCACGGCGGGGTGTCATAGTTTTTGCAGGTGGTCTGGTCCAGCCGCGAGCTTGTAAACTCACAGCAGAATCTGAAGCCACAGGTCCCGCAGCAGTACAGGTAACTGCCGGTCTGGCACACAAACGGCGGATCCCACTGGCCCATCACATCGTAATAACCCCGGCACCTGTCCTCTGTATGCGGACTCTCCGAAACGCTATTTTTTCCGTTCAATTTTGACTCGTTGGTACCCGTTGGTACCATAATAAAGCCGTCCAGCTTCTGCCCTGGCTCCCCCTCCGCGTCGCATACAAGAACTTTCACCAAAAAGTAGCCAAGCAACAACCCCGCGCTTCTCATCATGTGCGTCCCTTTGTTAATTTTCTTCTCCACTGTAGACGAAGGAAAGGCGATGACCAGGTATCATAACAAGCGTGTACGCATAATCCAAGAACATGAAAAACAGCCATCCGCGATGATTATCATGATTACGCACCGCAACTTCTGCGCGTAATTGTCCATCAGCGCACGGTGATGTTGTATGGGAATGTGTGTAAATGTTATATCTGTTCCAATTGCAACAACAAAAAAATGATGAGATCTTTACACCGATGCGACAACAACACTTTTACAGTTGCTACAGGTATCTTGAATAGGTTTAGACAATTTCTCTGCGCTGCGCCACAGACATCCTCCGTTGACAGTCGGAGTCCTTATTGGTAGTTCACTCCAGGCAGTAGGAATATTACCGAACCAATTACCGAGAGAGTGGGAGAGTGGGGAAGGAAAAGGAGGTGGAGACACTTGTGGTAGGTGGGAGAGAGACAGGCAGAAAGAGAGAGATCTGATGTATGCAATCTGTTGTTTATATACAGAACAACATGCTCATGCTCAGATTTCCTTTTTTTCATAGTAGCCTACTGCAGGCTACAGAAAAATATATACTGTATTCAGACAATACAATACTGTCCGAATATTTATTTATTTATATGCCTAAGAAGTCGCAGGGTGCATTTAAATGATAGAGTCGCAATGCTGCTGTTGTTGTCTGTCAAGTCAAATGTGATTTCATGCATGTTGTATTTGACTGCTATTTGTGGCTGATATATTGCACCTTATTTGTATCATTATGTATTGTTCAATAGGCCACAACTATGAAAAAAGGATATAGCCCAAGCAAACAAGGTGTGATTGGTATTGTTGTGACCTTTGTCATTGTAGTGCTGTAACTGTATTGTCATTTGAGGTGATAAAATATGCATAATCAATACAATTCGTCTGACTAATGCATTTGATTTGTATACCTGTACATTTTGGAATTTGAATGTATATCCCTTGATTGTACCACACAAAAGGGTGTGGTACGTATCATTATTTCTGTAAGACTTGATTATTGAGAACAACTCCCTAGTCAAAAAATTCTAAAGGTTTCCAATAGAAAAATCCTATTACAATCCAAAAGTAATTCCTATCAGATTTTAGAACCTATCCTATAGAATTGTATTCCTATAGAATCCTATAGGGGTCCATTTGGACTGGTTCCAATAGTTTTTATTTGATTGGAATCCAATAGGAGTTTTAGACTAGGGAGATGTTCTCAACATTAAAGTGCTTCAGAGGTTTCAACACTCACAGTAAAAGTCCAAAATAAATAATTGCATGATCATACTATTTTGTGTGTGGTACAATCAGGGGAGATACAATACATTCAGAATTCCAAAATCCAGTGGTGTAAAGTACTTAAGTAAAAATACTTGAAATACTTAAGTAGTTTTTGCTGGTATCTGTACTTTACTTTACTATTTATATTTTTTGACAACTTTTACTTTTACTTAATTTCATTCCTAAAGAAAATAATGCACTTTTTACTTCAAACATTTTCCCTGACACCCAAAAGTATTTATTACATTTTGCACGCTCAGCAGGACAGGAAAATGGTCAAATTCACAGATTTATTAAGAGAACTGCCTCTAATTCGGCAGACTCACTAAACACAAGCTTCATTTATAAATTATGTCTGAGTGTTGGAGTGTGCCCCTGGCTATCCTTAAATGAAAAAAATAAAGAAAATGGTACGGTCTGGTTTGATTAACCCTTCTTAAGGGTAAACAATGGCCCGCCACTATGTATAACAGCAGAGAAAACCCCCTAAATAATTTTTTTTCAACTGAAAATTGGATGAATCTTCCTAGAGTGACCCCAACATTAGAAAAAGTGAAACATCGTCTTTGTCCATATTTCCATGAAAGCTGTACACAACCCTGGGTACAAAGATTGTCTTAGGGTCATTTTTGACCTGGCAGTTCTAAAACCATTTACACACCACAAAAACCACACACACACACACACACACACACACACACACACACACACACACAGCATCTCCCCTCCACGACCCCACACATGACTGAAGTTCACGGACAAAGTAAAAATATTTTCAGACAAACTAAACAAAATTTCAGACAAAATAAGCATTTCTTGAAATCATTGTTTACTAATGGGGGGTCGATAAAGGTGCTGCAGATGTAAGCCCCCCCAGTTCTCTCTGCTGAAGCCATGAGTGCACGTTTCAGTGGCCAACAGGTCATATATCTGATTTTTTCAGATGTCCAGGAGGAACAAGAGAACAATGATTTAGAAGAGGAGGAGGAGGTATATGAAGAAGAAGATGGAGAAGAATACAACCCAGAGCATGATGCATCATCTTCAGATGAAGAAGAAGAAGATGGAGAAGAATACAACCCAGAGCACGATGCATCATCTTCAGATGAAGAAGAAGATGGGGAAGAATACAACCCAGAGCATGATGCATCACCTTCAGATGAAGAAGAAGATGGGGAATAATACAACCCAGAGGACGATGCATCATCTTCAGATGAAGAAGAAGATGGGGAAGAATACAACCCAGAGCATGATGCATCATCTTCAGATGAAGAAGAAGATGGGGAAGAATACAACCCAGAGCACGATGCATCATCTTCAGATGAAGAAGAAGATGGGGAAGAATACAACCCAGAGCACGATGCATCATCTTCAGATGAAGAAGAAGATGGGGAATAATACAACCCAGAGCACGATGCATCATCTTCAGATGAAGAAGAAGATGGGGAATAATACAACCCAGAGCACGATGCATCATCTTCAGATGAAGAAGAAGATGGGGATAATACAACCCAGAGCACGATGCATCATCTTCAGATGGAGAAGAATACAACCCAGAGCACGATGCATCATCTTCAGATGAAGAAGAATACAACCCAGAGCACGATGCATCATCTTCAGATGGAGAAGTATACAACCCAGAGCACGATGCATCGTCTTCAGATGGAGAAGAATACAACCCAGAGCATGATGCATCATCTTCAGATGAAGAAGAAGAAGATGGAGAAGAATACAACCCAGAGCACGATGCATCATCTTCAGATGGAGAAGAATACAACCCAGAGCACGATGCATCGTCTTCAGGTGGAGAAGAATACAACCCAGAGCATGATGCATCATCTTCAGATGAAGAAGAAGATGGAGAAGAATACAACCCAGAGCACGATGCATCATCTTCAGATGGAGAAGAATACAACCCAGAGCATGATGCATCATCTTCAGATGAAGAAGAAGAAGATGGAGAAGAATACAACCCAGAGCACGATGCATCATCTTCAGATGGAGAAGAACACAACCCAGAGCATGATGCATCACCTTCAGATGAAGAAGAATACAACCCAGAGCACGATGCATCATCTTCAGATGAAGAAGAAGATGGGGAAGAATACAACCCAGAGCACGATGCATCATCTTCAGATGAAGAAGAAGATGGGGAAGAATACAACCCAGAGCACGATGCATCATCTTCAGATGAAGAAGAAGATGGGGATAATACAACCCAGAGCACGATGCATCATCTTCAGATGAAGAAGAAGATGGGGAATAATACAACCCAGAGCACGATGCATCATCTTCAGATGAAGAAGAAGATGGGGAATAATACAACCCAGAGCACGATGCATCATCTTCAGATGAAGAAGAAGATGGGGGATAATACAACCCAGAGCACGATGCATCATCTTCAGATGGAGAAGAATACAACCCAGAGCACGATGCATCATCTTCAGATGAAGAAGAATACAACCCAGAGCACGATGCATCATCTTCAGATGGAGAAGTATACAACCCAGAGCACGATGCATCGTCTTCAGATGGAGAAGAATACAACCCAGAGCATGATGCATCATCTTCAGATGAAGAAGAAGAAGATGGAGAAGAATACAACCCAGAGCACGATGCATCATCTTCAGATGGAGAAGAATACAACCCAGAGCACGATGCATCGTCTTCAGGTGGAGAAGAATACAACCCAGAGCATGATGCATCATCTTCAGATGAAGAAGAAGATGGAGAAGAATACAACCCAGAGCACGATGCATCATCTTCAGATGGAGAAGAATACAACCCAGAGCATGATGCATCATCTTCAGATGAAGATGAAGATGGGGAATAATACAACCCAGAGCACGATGCATCATCTTCAGATGGAGAAGAATACAACCCAGAGCATGATGCATCATCTTCAGATGAAGAAGAAGAAGATGGAGAAGAATACAACCCAGAGCACGATGCATCATCTTCAGATGGAGAAGAACACAACCCAGAGCATGATGCATCACCTTCAGATGAAGAAGAATACAACCCAGAGCACGATGCATCATCTTCAGATGAAGAAGAAGATGGGGAAGAATACAACCCAGAGCATGATGCATCATCTTCAGATGAAGAAGAAGATGGGGAAGAATACAACCCAGAGCACGATGCATCATCTTCAGATGAAGAAGAAGATGGGGATAATACAACCCAGAGCACAATGCATCATCTTCAGATGAAGAAGAAGAAGATGGAAAAGAATACAACCCAGAGCATGATGCATCATCTTCAGATGAAGAAGAAGAAGATGGAGAAGAATACAACCCAGAGCACGATGCATCATCTTCAGATGGAGAAGAATACAACCCAGAGCATGATGCATCACCTTCAGATAAAGAAGAATACAACCCAGAGCACGATGCATCATCTTCAGATGAAGAAGAAGATGGGGAAGAATACAACCCAGAGCATGATGCATCATCTTCAGATGAAGAAGAAGAAGATGGAGAAGAATACAACCCAGAGCACGATGCATCATCTTCAGATGGAGAAGAATACAACCCAGAGCACGATGCATCATCTTCAGATGAAGAAGAAGATGGGGAAGAATACAACCCAGAGCACGATGCATCATCTTCAGATGAAGAAGAAGATGGGGAAGAATACAACCCAGAGCACGATGCATCATCTTCAGATGAAGAAGAAGATGGGGAAGAATACAACCCAGAGCACGATGCATCATCTTCAGATGAAGAAGAAGATGGGGAATAATACAACCCAGAGCACGATGCATCATCTTCAGATGAAGAAGAAGATGGGGAATAATACAACCCAGAGCACGATGCATCATCTTCAGATGAAGAAGAAGATGGGGGATAATACAACCCAGAGCACGATGCATCATCTTCAGATGAAGAAGAAGATGGGGAATAATACAACCCAGAGCACGATGCATCATCTTCAGATGGAGAAGAATACAACCCAGAGCACGATGCATCATCTTCAGATGAAGAAGAATACAACCCAGAGCACGATGCATCATCTTCAGATGGAGAAGTATACAACCCAGAGCACGATGCATCGTCTTCAGATGGAGAAGAATACAACCCAGAGCATGATGCATCATCTTCAGATGAAGAAGAAGAAGATGGAGAAGAATACAACCCAGAGCACGATGCATCATCTTCAGATGGAGAAGAATACAACCCAGAGCACGATGCATCGTCTTCAGGTGGAGAAGAATACAACCCAGAGCATGATGCATCATCTTCAGATGAAGAAGAAGATGGAGAAGAATACAACCCAGAGCACGATGCATCATCTTCAGATGGAGAAGAATACAACCCAGAGCATGATGCATCATCTTCAGATGAAGATGAAGATGGGGAATAATACAACCCAGAGCACGATGCATCATCTTCAGATGGAGAAGAATACAACCCAGAGCATGATGCATCATCTTCAGATGAAGAAGAAGAAGATGGAGAAGAATACAACCCAGAGCACGATGCATCATCTTCAGATGGAGAAGAACACAACCCAGAGCATGATGCATCACCTTCAGATGAAGAAGAATACAACCCAGAGCACGATGCATCATCTTCAGATGAAGAAGAAGATGGGGAAGAATACAACCCAGAGCACGATGCATCATCTTCAGATGAAGAAGAAGATGGGGAAGAATACAACCCAGAGCACGATGCATCATCTTCAGATGAAGAAGAAGATGGGGAATAATACAACCCAGAGCACGATGCATCATCTTCAGATGAAGAAGAAGAAGATGGAAAAGAATACAACCCAGAGCATGATGCATCATCTTCAGATGAAGAAGAAGAAGATGGAGAAGAATACAACCCAGAGCACGATGCATCATCTTCAGATGGAGAAGAATACAACCCAGAGCACGATGCATCATCTTCAGATGGAGAAGAATACAACCCAGAGCACGATGCATCATCTTCAGATGAAGAAGAAGATGGGGAAGAATACAACCCAGAGCACGATGCATCATCTTCAGATGAAGAAGAAGATGGGGAAGAATACAACCCAGAGCACGATGCATCATCTTCAGATGAAGAAGAAGATGGGGAAGAATACAACCCAGAGCACGATGCATCATCTTCAGATGAAGAAGAAGATGGGGAATAATACAACCCAGAGCACGATGCATCATCTTCAGATGAAGAAGAAGATGGGGGATAATACAACCCAGAGCACGATGCATCATCTTCAGATGAAGAAGAAGATGGGGAATAATACAACCCAGAGCACGATGCATCATCTTCAGATGGAGAAGAATACAACCCAGAGCACGATGCATCATCTTCAGATGAAGAAGAATACAACCCAGAGCACGATGCATCATCTTCAGATGGAGAAGTATACAACCCAGAGCACGATGCATCGTCTTCAGATGGAGAAGAATACAACCCAGAGCATGATGCATCATCTTCAGATGAAGAAGAAGAAGATGGAGAAGAATACAACCCAGAGCACGATGCATCATCTTCAGATGGAGAAGAATACAACCCAGAGCACGATGCATCGTCTTCAGGTGGAGAAGAATACAACCCAGAGCATGATGCATCATCTTCAGATGAAGAAGAAGATGGAGAAGAATACAACCCAGAGCACGATGCATCATCTTCAGATGGAGAAGAATACAACCCAGAGCATGATGCATCATCTTCAGATGAAGATGAAGATGGGCAATAATACAACCCAGAGCACGATGCATCATCTTCAGATGGAGAAGAATACAACCCAGAGCATGATGCATCATCTTCAGATGAAGAAGAAGAAGATGGAGAAGAATACAACCCAGAGCACGATGCATCATCTTCAGATGGAGAAGAACACAACCCAGAGCATGATGCATCACCTTCAGATGAAGAAGAATACAACCCAGAGCACGATGCATCATCTTCAGATGAAGAAGAAGATGGGGAAGAATACAACCCAGAGCACGATGCATCATCTTCAGATGAAGAAGAAGATGGGGAAGAATACAACCCAGAGCACGATGCATCATCTTCAGATGAAGAAGAAGATGGGGAATAATACAACCCAGAGCACGATGCATCATCTTCAGATGAAGAAGAAGAAGATGGAAAAGAATACAACCCAGAGCATGATGCATCATCTTCAGATGGAGAAGAATACAACCCAGAGCACGATGCATCGTCTTCAGGTGGAGAAGAATACAACCCAGAGCATGATGCATCATCTTCAGATGAAGAAGAAGATGGAGAAGAATACAACCCAGAGCACGATGCATCATCTTCAGATGGAGAAGAATACAACCCAGAGCATGATGCATCATCTTCAGATGAAGATGAAGATGGGGAATAATACAACCCAGAGCACGATGCATCATCTTCAGATGGAGAAGAATACAACCCAGAGCATGATGCATCATCTTCAGATGAAGAAGAAGAAGATGGAGAAGAATACAACCCAGAGCACGATGCATCATCTTCAGATGGAGAAGAACACAACCCAGAGCATGATGCATCACCTTCAGATGAAGAAGAATACAACCCAGAGCACGATGCATCATCTTCAGATGAAGAAGAAGATGGGGAAGAATACAACCCAGAGCACGATGCATCATCTTCAGATGAAGAAGAAGATGGGGAAGAATACAACCCAGAGCACGATGCATCATCTTCAGATGAAGAAGAAGATGGGGAATAATACAACCCAGAGCACGATGCATCATCTTCAGATGAAGAAGAAGAAGATGGAAAAGAATACAACCCAGAGCATGATGCATCATCTTCAGATGAAGAAGAAGAAGATGGAGAAGAATACAACCCAGAGCACGATGCATCATCTTCAGATGGAGAAGAATACAACCCAGAGCACGATGCATCATCTTCAGATGGAGAAGAATACAACCCAGAGCACGATGCATCATCTTCAGATGAAGAAGAAGATGGGGAAGAATACAACCCAGAGCACGATGCATCATCTTCAGATGAAGAAGAAGATGGGGAAGAATACAACCCAGAGCACGATGCATCATCTTCAGATGAAGAAGAAGATGGGGAAGAATACAACCCAGAGCACGATGCATCATCTTCAGATGAAGAAGAAGATGGGGAATAATACAACCCAGAGCACGATGCATCATCTTCAGATGAAGAAGAAGATGGGGGATAATACAACCCAGAGCACGATGCATCATCTTCAGATGAAGAAGAAGATGGGGAATAATACAACCCAGAGCACGATGCATCATCTTCAGATGGAGAAGAATACAACCCAGAGCACGATGCATCATCTTCAGATGAAGAAGAATACAACCCAGAGCACGATGCATCATCTTCAGATGGAGAAGTATACAACCCAGAGCACGATGCATCGTCTTCAGATGGAGAAGAATACAACCCAGAGCATGATGCATCATCTTCAGATGAAGAAGAAGAAGATGGAGAAGAATACAACCCAGAGCACGATGCATCATCTTCAGATGGAGAAGAATACAACCCAGAGCACGATGCATCGTCTTCAGGTGGAGAAGAATACAACCCAGAGCATGATGCATCATCTTCAGATGAAGAAGAAGATGGAGAAGAATACAACCCAGAGCACGATGCATCATCTTCAGATGGAGAAGAATACAACCCAGAGCATGATGCATCATCTTCAGATGAAGATGAAGATGGGCAATAATACAACCCAGAGCACGATGCATCATCTTCAGATGGAGAAGAATACAACCCAGAGCATGATGCATCATCTTCAGATGAAGAAGAAGAAGATGGAGAAGAATACAACCCAGAGCACGATGCATCATCTTCAGATGGAGAAGAACACAACCCAGAGCATGATGCATCACCTTCAGATGAAGAAGAATACAACCCAGAGCACGATGCATCATCTTCAGATGAAGAAGAAGATGGGGAAGAATACAACCCAGAGCACGATGCATCATCTTCAGATGAAGAAGAAGATGGGGAAGAATACAACCCAGAGCACGATGCATCATCTTCAGATGAAGAAGAAGATGGGGAATAATACAACCCAGAGCACGATGCATCATCTTCAGATGAAGAAGAAGAAGATGGAAAAGAATACAACCCAGAGCATGATGCATCATCTTCAGATGAAGAAGAAGAAGATGGAGAAGAATACAACCCAGAGCACGATGCATCATCTTCAGATGGAGAAGAATACAACCCAGAGCACGATGCATCATCTTCAGATGGAGAAGAATACAACCCAGAGCACGATGCATCATCTTCAGATGAAGAAGAAGATGGGGAAGAATACAACCCAGAGCACGATGCATCATCTTCAGATGAAGAAGAAGATGGGGAAGAATACAACCCAGAGCACGATGCATCATCTTCAGATGAAGAAGAAGATGGGGAAGAATACAACCCAGAGCACGATGCATCATCTTCAGATGAAGAAGAAGATGGGGAATAATACAACCCAGAGCACGATGCATCATCTTCAGATGAAGAAGAAGATGGGGAATAATACAACCCAGAGCACGATGCATCATCTTCAGATGAAGAAGAAGATGGGGGATAATACAACCCAGAGCACGATGCATCATCTTCAGATGAAGAAGAAGATGGGGAATAATACAACCCAGAGCACGATGCATCATCTTCAGATGGAGAAGAATACAACCCAGAGCACGATGCATCATCTTCAGATGAAGAAGAATACAACCCAGAGCACGATGCATCATCTTCAGATGGAGAAGTATACAACCCAGAGCACGATGCATCGTCTTCAGATGGAGAAGAATACAACCCAGAGCATGATGCATCATCTTCAGATGAAGAAGAAGAAGATGGAGAAGAATACAACCCAGAGCACGATGCATCATCTTCAGATGGAGAAGAATACAACCCAGAGCACGATGCATCGTCTTCAGGTGGAGAAGAATACAACCCAGAGCATGATGCATCATCTTCAGATGAAGAAGAAGATGGAGAAGAATACAACCCAGAGCACGATGCATCATCTTCAGATGGAGAAGAATACAACCCAGAGCATGATGCATCATCTTCAGATGAAGATGAAGATGGGGAATAATACAACCCAGAGCACGATGCATCATCTTCAGATGGAGAAGAATACAACCCAGAGCATGATGCATCATCTTCAGATGAAGAAGAAGAAGATGGAGAAGAATACAACCCAGAGCACGATGCATCATCTTCAGATGGAGAAGAACACAACCCAGAGCATGATGCATCACCTTCAGATGAAGAAGAATACAACCCAGAGCACGATGCATCATCTTCAGATGAAGAAGAAGATGGGGAAGAATACAACCCAGAGCACGATGCATCATCTTCAGATGAAGAAGAAGATGGGGAAGAATACAACCCAGAGCACGATGCATCATCTTCAGATGAAGAAGAAGATGGGGAATAATACAACCCAGAGCACGATGCATCATCTTCAGATGAAGAAGAAGAAGATGGAAAAGAATACAACCCAGAGCATGATGCATCATCTTCAGATGAAGAAGAAGAAGATGGAGAAGAATACAACCCAGAGCACGATGCATCATCTTCAGATGGAGAAGAATACAACCCAGAGCACGATGCATCATCTTCAGATGGAGAAGAATACAACCCAGAGCACGATGCATCATCTTCAGATGAAGAAGAAGATGGGGAAGAATACAACCCAGAGCACGATGCATCATCTTCAGATGAAGAAGAAGATGGGGAAGAATACAACCCAGAGCACGATGCATCATCTTCAGATGAAGAAGAAGATGGGGAAGAATACAACCCAGAGCACGATGCATCATCTTCAGATGAAGAAGAAGATGGGGAATAATACAACCCAGAGCACGATGCATCATCTTCAGATGAAGAAGAAGATGGGGAATAATACAACCCAGAGCACGATGCATCATCTTCAGATGAAGAAGAAGATGGGGGATAATACAACCCAGAGCACGATGCATCATCTTCAGATGAAGAAGAAGATGGGGAATAATACAACCCAGAGCACGATGCATCATCTTCAGATGGAGAAGAATACAACCCAGAGCACGATGCATCATCTTCAGATGAAGAAGAATACAACCCAGAGCACGATGCATCATCTTCAGATGGAGAAGTATACAACCCAGAGCACGATGCATCGTCTTCAGATGGAGAAGAATACAACCCAGAGCATGATGCATCATCTTCAGATGAAGAAGAAGAAGATGGAGAAGAATACAACCCAGAGCACGATGCATCATCTTCAGATGGAGAAGAATACAACCCAGAGCACGATGCATCGTCTTCAGGTGGAGAAGAATACAACCCAGAGCATGATGCATCATCTTCAGATGAAGAAGAAGATGGAGAAGAATACAACCCAGAGCACGATGCATCATCTTCAGATGGAGAAGAATACAACCCAGAGCATGATGCATCATCTTCAGATGAAGATGAAGATGGGGAATAATACAACCCAGAGCACGATGCATCATCTTCAGATGGAGAAGAATACAACCCAGAGCATGATGCATCATCTTCAGATGAAGAAGAAGAAGATGGAGAAGAATACAACCCAGAGCACGATGCATCATCTTCAGATGGAGAAGAACACAACCCAGAGCATGATGCATCACCTTCAGATGAAGAAGAATACAACCCAGAGCACGATGCATCATCTTCAGATGAAGAAGAAGATGGGGAAGAATACAACCCAGAGCACGATGCATCATCTTCAGATGAAGAAGAAGATGGGGAAGAATACAACCCAGAGCACGATGCATCATCTTCAGATGAAGAAGAAGATGGGGATAATACAACCCAGAGCACGATGCATCATCGTCAGATGAAGAAGAAGAAGATGGAAAAGAATACAACCCAGAGCATGATGCATCATCTTCAGATGAAGAAGAAGAAGATGGAGAAGAATACAACCCAGAGCACGATGCATCATCTTCAGATGGAGAAGAATACAACCCAGAGCATGATGCATCACCTTCAGATAAAGAAGAATACAACCCAGAGCACGATGCATCATCTTCAGATGAAGAAGAAGATGGGGAAGAATACAACCCAGAGCATGATGCATCATCTTCAGATGAAGAAGAAGAAGATGGAGAAGAATACAACCCAGAGCACGATGCATCATCTTCAGATGGAGAAGAATACAACCCAGAGCACGATGCATCATCTTCAGATGAAGAAGAAGATGGGGAAGAATACAACCCAGAGCACGATGCATCATCTTCAGATGAAGAAGAAGATGGGGAAGAATACAACCCAGAGCACGATGCATCATCTTCAGATGAAGAAGAAGATGGGGAAGAATACAACCCAGAGCATGATGCATCATCTTCAGATGGAGAAGAATACAACCCAGAGCACGATGCATCGTCTTCAGATGGAGAAGAATACAACCCAGAGCATGATGCATCATCTTCAGATGGAGAAGAATACAACCCAGAGCACGATGCATCGTCTTCAGATGGAGAAGAATACAACCCAGAGCATGATGCATCATCTTCAGATGGAGAAGAATACAACCCAGAGCACGATGCATCGTCTTCAGATGGAGAAGAATACAACCCAGAGCATGATGCATCATCTTCAGATGGAGAAGAATACAACCCAGAGCACGATGCATCGTCTTCAGATGGAGAAGAATACAACCCAGAGCATGATGCATCATCTTTAGATGAAGAAGAATATACAACCCAGAGCACGATGCATCACCTTCAGATGAAGAAGAAGAAGAAGATGGGGAAGAATACAACCCAGAGCATGATGCATCACCTTCAGATGAATAAGATGGGGAAGAATAAAACCCAGAGCATGATGCATCACCTTCAGATGAAGAAGAAGATGGGGAAGAATACAACCCAGAGCACGATGCATCATCTTCAGATGAAGAAGAAGATGGGGAATAATACAACCCAGAGCACGATACATCATCTTCAGATGAAGAAGTAGATGGGGAATAATACAACCCAGAGCACGATGCATCATCTTCAGATGAAGAAGAAGATGGGGAATAATACAACCCAGAGCACGATGCATCATCTTCAGATGAAGAAGAAGATGGGGAAGAATACAACCCAGAGCACGATGCATCATCTTCAGATGAAGAAGAAGATGGGGAAGAATACAACCCAGAGCACGATGCATCATCTTCAGATGAAGAAGAAGATGGGGAAGAATACAACCCAGAGCACGATGCATCATCTTCAGATGAAGAAGAAGATGGGGAATAATACAACCCAGAGCACGATGCATCATCTTCAGATGGAGAAGAATACAACCCAGAGCATGATGCATCATCTTCAGATGAAGAAGAAGAAGATGGAGAAGAATACAACCCAGAGCACGATGCATCATCTTCAGATGGAGAAGAATACAACCCAGAGCATGATGCATCACCTTCAGATGAAGAAGAATACAACCCAGAGCACGATGCATCATCTTCAGATGAAGAAGAAGATGGGGAAGAATACAACCCAGAGCATGATGCATCATCTTCAGATGAAGAAGAAGAAGATGGAGAAGAATACAACCCAGAGCATGATGCATCATCTTCAGATGAAGAAGAAGAAGATGGAGAAGAATACAACCCAGAGCACGATGCATCATCTTCAGATGGAGAAGAATACAACCCAGAGCACGATGCATCGTCTTCAGATGGAGAAGAATACAACCCAGAGCATGATGCATCATCTTCAGGTGAAGAAGAAGAAGATGGAGAAGAATACAACCCAGAGCACGATGCATCATCTTCAGATGGAGAAGAATACAACCCAGAGCATGATGCATCATCTTCAGATGAAGAAGAAGAAGATGGAGAAGAATACAACCCAGAGCACAATCCATCATCTTCAGATGGAGAAGAATACAACCCAGATCATGATGCATCACCTTCAGATAAAGAAGAATACAACCCAGAGCACGATGCATCATCTTCATATGAAGAAGAAGATGGGGAAGAATACAACCCAGAGCATGATGCATCATCTTCAGATGAAGAAGAAGAAGATGGAGAAGAATACAACCCAGAGCACGATGCATCATCTTCAGATGGAGAAGAATACAACCCAGAGCACGATGCATCGTCTTCAGATGGAGAAGAATACAACCCAGAGCATGATGCATCATCTTCAGATGGAGAAGAATACAACCCAGAGCATGATGCATCATCTTCAGATGAAGAAGAAGATGGGGAAGAATACAACCCAGAGCACGATGCATCATCTTCAGATGAAGAAGAAGATGGGGAAGAATACAACCCAGAGCACGATGCATCATCTTCAGATGAAGAAGAAGATGGGGAAGAATACAACCCAGAGCACGATGCATCATCTTCAGATGAAGAAGAAGATGGGGAAGAATACAACCCAGAGCACGATGCATCATCTTCAGATGAAGAAGAAGATGGGGAAGAATACAACCCAGAGCACGATGCATCATCTTCAGATGAAGAAGAATACAACCCAGAGCATGATGCATCACCTTCAGATGAAGAAGAATACAACCCAGAGCACGATGCATCATCTTCAGATGGAGAAGAATACAACCCAGAGCATGATGCATCATCTTCAGATGAAGAAGAAGAAGATGGAGAAGAATACAACCCAGAGCACGATGCATCATCTTCAGATGGAGAAGAATACAACCCAGAGCACGATGCATCGTCTTCAGGTGGAGAAGAATACAACCCAGAGCATGATGCATCATCTTCAGATGAAGAAGAAGAAGATGGAGAAGAATACAACCCAGAGCACGATGCATCATCTTCAGATGGAGAAGAATACAACCCAGAGCATGATGCATCATCTTCAGATGAAGATGAAGATGGGGAATAATACAACCCAGAGCACGATGCATCATCTTCAGATGGAGAAGAATACAACCCAGAGCATGATGCATCATCTTCAGATGAAGAAGAAGAAGATGGAGAAGAATACAACCCAGAGCATGATGCATCATCTTTAGATGAAGAAGAATATACAACCCAGAGCACGATGCATCACCTTCAGATGAAGAAGAAGAAGAAGATGGGGAAGAATACAACCCAGAGCATGATGCATCACCTTCAGATGAATAAGATGGGGAAGAATAAAACCCAGAGCATGATGCATCACCTTCAGATGAAGAAGAAGATGGGGAAGAATACAACCCAGAGCACGATGCATCATCTTCAGATGAAGAAGAAGATGGGAAATAATACAACCCAGAGCACGATACATCATCTTCAGATGAAGAAGTAGATGGGGAATAATACAACCCAGAGCACGATGCAACATCTTCAGATGAAGAAGAAGATGGGGAATAATACAACCCAGAGCACGATGCATCATCTTCAGATGAAGAAGAAGATGGGGAAGAATACAACCCAGAGCACGATGCATCATCTTCAGATGAAGAAGAAGATGGGGAATAATACAACCCAGAGCACGATGCATCATCTTCAGATGAAGAAGAAGATGGGGGATAATACAACCCAGAGCACGATGCATCATCTTCAGATGAAGAAGAAGATGGGGAAGAATACAACCCAGAGCACGATGCATCATCTTCAGATGAAGAAGAAGATGGGGAAGAATACAACCCAGAGCACGATGCATCATCTTCAGATGAAGAAGAAGATGGGGAAGAATACAACCCAGAGCACGATGCATCATCTTCAGATGAAGAAGAATACAACCCAGAGCATGATGCATCACCTTCAGATGAAGAAGAATACAACCCAGAGCACGATGCATCATCTTCAGATGGAGAAGAATACAACCCAGAGCATGATGCATCATCTTCAGATGAAGAAGAAGAAGATGAAGAAGAATACAACCCAGAGCACGATGCATCATCTTCAGATGGAGAAGAATACAACCCAGAGCACGATGCATCGTCTTCAGGTGGAGAAGAATACAACCCAGAGCATGATGCATCACCTTCAGATGAAGAAGAATACAACCCAGAGCACGATGCATCATCTTCAGATGAAGAAGAAGATGGGCAAGAATACAACCCAGAGCACGATGCATCATCTTCAGATGAAGAAGATGGGGAAGAATACAACCCAGAGCACGATGCATCATCTTCAGATGAAGAAGAAGATGGGGAATAATACAACCCAGAGCACGATGCATCATCTTCAGATGAAGAAGAAGATGGGGAAGAATACAACCCAGAGCACGATGCATCATCTTCAGATGAAGAAGAAGATGGGGAATAATACAACCCAGAGCACAATGCATCATCTTCAGATGAAGAAGAAGATGGGGAAGAATACAACCCAGAGCACAATGCATCATCTTCAGATGAAGAAGAAGATGGGGAATAATACAACCCAGAGCACGATGCATCATCTTCAGATGAAGAAGAAGATGGGGAATAATACAACCCAGAGCACGATGCATCATCTTCAGATGAAGAAGAAGATGGGGGATAATACAACCCAGAGCACGATGCATCATCTTCAGATGAAGAAGAAGATGGGGAAATAATACAACCCAGAGCACGATGCATCATCTTCAGATGGAGAAGAATACAACCCAGATCATGATGCATCACCTTCAGATAAAGAAGAATACAACCCAGAGCACGATGCATCATCTTCAGATGAAGAAGAAGATGGGGAAGAATACAACCCAGAGCATGATGCATCATCTTCAGATGAAGAAGAAGAAGATGGAGAAGAATACAACCCAGAGCACGATGCATCATCTTCAGATGGAGAAGAATACAACCCAGAGCACGATGCATCGTCTTCAGATGGAGAAGAATACAACCCAGAGCATATGCATCATCTTCAGATGGAGAAGAATACAACCCAGAGCATGATGCATCATGTTCAGATGAAGAAGAAGATGGGGAAGAATACAACCCAGAGCACGATGCATCATCTTCAGATGAAGAAGAAGATGGGGAAGAATACAACCCAGAGCACGATGCATCATCTTCAGATGAAGAAGAAGATGGGGAAGAATACAACCCAGAGCACGATGCATCATCTTCAGATGAAGAAGAAGATGGGGAAGAATACAACCCAGAGCACGATGCATCATCTTCAGATGAAGAAGAAGATGGGGAAGAATACAACCCAGAGCACGATGCATCATCTTCAGATGAAGAAGAATACAACCCAGAGCATGATGCATCACCTTCAGATGAAGAAGAATACAACCCAGAGCACGATGCATCATCTTCAGATGGAGAAGAATACAACCCAGAGCATGATGCATCATCTTCAGATGAAGAAGAAGAAGATGGAGAAGAATACAACCCAGAGCACGATGCATCATCTTCAGATGGAGAAGAATACAACCCAGAGCACGATGCATCGTCTTCAGGTGGAGAAGAATACAACCCAGAGCATGATGCATCATCTTCAGATGAAGAAGAAGAAGATGGAGAAGAATACAACCCAGAGCACGATGCATCATCTTCAGATGGAGAAGAATACAACCCAGAGCATGATGCATCATCTTCAGATGAAGATGAAGATGGGGAATAATACAACCCAGAGCACGATGCATCATCTTCAGATGGAGAAGAATACAACCCAGAGCATGATGCATCATCTTCAGATGACGAAGAAGAAGATGGAGAAGAATACAACCCAGTGCACGATGCATCATCTTCAGATGGAGAAGAACACAACCCAGAGCATGATGCATCACCTTCAGATGAAGAAGAATACAACCCAGAGCACGATGCATCATCTTCAGATGAAGAAGAAGATGGGCAAGAATACAACCCAGAGCACGATGCATCATCTTCAGATGAAGAAGAAGATGGGGAAGAATACAACCCAGAGCACGATGCATCATCTTCAGATGAAGAAGAAGATGGGGAATAATACAACCCAGAGCACGATGCATCATCTTCAGATGAAGAAGAAGATGGGGAAGAATACAACCCAGAGCACGATGCATCATCTTCAGATGAAGAAGAAGATGGGGAATAATACAACCCAGAGCACAATGCATCATCTTCAGATGAAGAAGAAGATGGGGAAGAATACAACCCAGAGCACAATGCATCATCTTCAGATGAAGAAGAAGATGGGGAATAATACAACCCAGAGCACGATGCATCATCTTCAGATGAAGAAGAAGATGGGGAATAATAATACAACCCAGAGCACGATGCATCATCTTCAGATGAAGAAGAAGATGGGGAATAATACAACCCAGAGCACGATGCATCATCTTCAGATGAAGAAGAAGATGGGGAAATAATACAACCCAGAGCACGATGCATCATCTTCAGATGGAGAAGAATACAACCCAGAGCACGATGCATCATCTTCAGATGAAGAAGAATACAACCCAGAGCACGATGCATCATCTTCAGATGGAGAAGTATACCACCCAGAGCACGATGCATCGTCTTCAGATGGAGAAGAATACAACCCAGAGCATGATGCATCATCTTCAGATGAAGAAGAAGAAGATGGAGAAGAATACAACCCAGAGCACGATGCATCATCTTCAGATGGAGAAGAATACAACCCAGAGCACGATGCATCGTCTTCAGGTGGAGAAGAATACAACCCAGAGCATGATGCATCATCTTCAGATGAAGAAGAAGATGGAGAAGAATACAACCCAGAGCACGATGCATCATCTTCAGATGGAGAAGAATACAACCCAGAGCATGATGCATCATCTTCAGATGAAGATGAAGATGGGGAATAATACAACCCAGAGCACGATGCATCATCTTCAGATGGAGAAGAATACAACCCAGAGCATGATGCATCATCTTCAGATGAAGAAGAAGAAGATGGAGAAGAATACAACCCAGAGCACGATGCATCATCTTCAGATGGAGAAGAACACAACCCAGAGCATGATGCATCACCTTCAGATGAAGAAGAATACAACCCAGAGCACGATGCATCATCTTCAGATGAAGAAGAAGATGGGGAAGAATACAACCCAGAGCACGATGCATCATCTTCAGATGAAGAAGAAGATGGGGAAGAATACAACCCAGAGCACGATGCATCATCTTCAGATGAAGAAGAAGATGGGGATAATACAACCCAGAGCACGATGCATCATCTTCAGATGAAGAAGAAGAAGATGGAGAAGAATACAACCCAGAGCATGATGCATCATCTTCAGATGAAGAAGAAGAAGATGGAGAAGAATACAACCCAGAGCACGATGCATCATCTTCAGATGGAGAAGAATACAACCCAGAGCATGATGCATCACCTTCAGATAAAGAAGAATACAACCCAGAGCACGATGCATCATCTTCAGATGAAGAAGAAGATGGGGAGGAATACAACCCAGAGCATGATGCATCATCTTCAGATGAAGAAGAAGAAGATGGAGAAGAATACAACCCAGAGCACAATGCATCATCTTCAGATGGAGAAGAATACAACCCAGAGCACGATGCATCATCTTCAGATGAAGAAGAAGATGGGGAAGAATACAACCCAGAGCACGATGCATCATCTTCAGATGAAGAAGAAGATGGGGAAGAATACAACCCAGAGCACGATGCATCATCTTCAGATGAAGAAGAAGATGGGGAAGAATACAACCCAGAGCATGATGCATCATCTTCAGATGGAGAAGAATACAACCCAGAGCACGATGCATCATCTTCAGATGGAGAAAAGAATACAACCCAGAGCACGATGCATCATCTTCAGATGAAGAAGAAGATGGGGAAGAATACAACCCAGAGCATGATGCATCATCTTCAGATGGAGAAGAATACAACCCAGAGCACGATGCATCGTCTTCAGATGGAGAAGAATACAACCCAGAGCATGATGCATCATCTTCAGATGGAGAAGAATACAACCCAGAGCACGATGCATCGTCTTCAGATGGAGAAGAATACAACCCAGAGCATGATGCATCATCTTCAGATGGAGAAGAATACAACCCAGAGCACGATGCATCGTCTTCAGATGGAGAAGAATACAACCCAGAGCACGATGCATCGTCTTCAGATGAAGAAGAAGAAGAAGATGGGGAAGAATACAACCCAGAGCATGATGCATCACCTTCAGATGAATAAGATGGGGAAGAATACAACACAGAGCATGATGCATCACCTTCAGATGAAGAAGAAGATGGGGAAGAATACAACCCAGAGCACGATGCATCATCTTCAGATGAAGAAGAAGATGGGGAATAATACAACCCAGAGCACGATACATCATCTTCAGATGAAGAAGTAGATGGGGAATAATACAACCCAGAGCACGATGCATCATCTTCAGATGAAGAAGAAGATGGGGAATAATACAACCCAGAGCACGATGCATCATCTTCAGATGAAGAAGAAGATGGGGTAGAATACAACCCAGAGCACGATGCATCATCTTCAGATGAAGAAGAAGATGGGGAATAATACAACCCAGAGCACGATGCATCATCTTCAGATGAAGAAGAAGATGGGGGATAATACAACCCAGAGCACGATGCATCATCTTCAGATGAAGAAGAAGATGGGGAAGAATACAACCCAGAGCACGATGCATCATCTTCAGATGGAGAAGAATACAACCCAGAGCATGATGCATCACCTTCAGATGAAGAAGAATACAACCCAGAGCACGATGCATCATCTTCAGATGAAGAAGAAGAAGATGGAGAAGAATACAACCCAGAGCACGATGCATCATCTTCAGATGAAGAAGAAGAAGATGGAGAAGAATACAACCCAGAGCACGATGCATCATCTTCAGATGGAGAAGAATACAACCCAGAGCATGATGCATCACCTTCAGATGAAGAAGAATACAACCCAGAGCACGATGCATCATCTTCAGATGAAGAAGAAGATGGGGAAGAATACAACCCAGAGCATGATGCATCATCTTCAGATGAAGAAGAAGAAGATGGAGAAGAATACAACCCAGAGCATGATGCATCATCTTCAGATGAAGAAGAAGAAGATGGAGAAGAATACAACCCAGAGCACGATGCATCATCTTCAGATGGAGAAGAACACAACCCAGAGCACGATGCATCGTCTTCAGATGGAGAAGAATACAACCCAGAGCATGATGCATCATCTTCAGGTGAAGAAGAAGAAGATGGAGAAGAATACAACCCAGAGCACGATGCATCATCTTCAGATGGAGAAGAATACAACCCAGAGCATGATGCATCATCTTCAGATGAAGAAGAAGAAGATGGAGAAGAATACAACCCAGAGCACGATGCATCATCTTCAGATGGAGGAGAATACAACCCAGAGCATGATGCATCACCTTCAGATAAAGAAGAATACAACCCAGAGCATGATGCATCATCTTCAGATGAAGAAGAAGATGGGGAAGAATACAACCCAGAGCACGATGCATCATCTTCAGATGAAGAAGAAGATGGGGAAGAATACAACCCAGAGCACGATGCATCATCTTCAGATGAAGAAGAAGATGGGGAAGAATACAACCCAGAGCACGATGCATCATCTTCAGATGAAGAAGAAGATGGGGAAGAATACAACCCAGAGCACGATGCATCGTCTTCAGATGGAGAAGAATACAACCCAGAGCATGATGCATCATCTTCAGATGGAGAAGAATACAACCCAGAGCACGATGCATCATCTTCAGATGGAGAAGAATACAACCCAGAGCACGATGCATCGTCTTCAGATGGAGAAGAATACAACCCAGAGCATGATGCATCATCTTTAGATGAAGAAGAATATACAACCCAGAGCACGATGCATCACCTTCAGATGAAGAAGAAGAAGAAGATGGGGAAGAATACAACCCAGAGCATGATGCATCACCTTCAGATGAATAAGATGGGGAAGAATACAACCCAGAGCATGATGCATCACCTTCAGATGAAGAAGAAGATGGGGAAGAATACAACCCAGAGCACGATGCATCATCTTCAGATGGAGAAGAATACAACCCAGAGCATGATGCATCACCTTCAGATGAAGAAGAATACAACCCAGAGCACGATGCATCATCTTCAGATGAAGAAGAAGATGGGGAAGAATACAACCCAGAGCATGATGCATCATCTTCAGATGAAGAAGAAGAAGATGGAGAAGAATACAACCCAGAGCATGATGCATCATCTTCAGAAGAAGAAGATGGAGAAGAATACAACCCAGAGCACGATGCATCATCTTCAGATGGAGAAGAATACAACCCAGAGCACGATGCATCGTCTTCAGATGGAGAAGAATACAACCCAGAGCATGATGCATCATCTTCAGGTGAAGAAGAAGATGGAGAAGAATACATCCCAGAGCACGATGCATCATCTTCAGATGGAGAAGAATACAACCCAGAGCATGATGCATCATCTTCAGATGAAGAAGAAGAAGATGGAGAAGCATACAACCCAGAGCACGATGCATCATCTTCAGATGGAGAAGAATACAACCCAGAGCATGATGCATCACCTTCAGATAAAGAAGAATACAACCCAGAGCACGATGCATCATCTTTAGATGAAGAAGAATATACAACCCAGAGCACGATGCATCACCTTCAGATGAAGAAGAAGAAGAAGATGGGGAAGAATACAACCCAGAGCATGATGCATCACCTTCAGATGAATAAGATGGGGAAGAATACAACCCAGAGCATGATGCATCACCTTCAGATGAAGAAGAAGATGGGGAAGAATACAACCCAGAGCATGATGCATCATCTTCAGATGAAGAAGAAGATGGGGAATAATACAACCCAGAGCACGATACATCATCTTCAGATGAAGAAGTAGATGGAGAATAATACAACCCAGAGCACGATGCATCATCTTCAGATGAAGAAGAAGATGGGGAATAATACAACCCAGAGCACGATGCATCATCTTCAGATGAAGAAGAAGATGGGGAAGAATACAACCCAGAGCACGATGCATCATCTTCAGATGAAGAAGAAGATGGGGAATAATACAACCCAGAGCACGATGCATCATCTTCAGATGAAGAAGAAGATGGGGGATAATACAACCCAGAGCACGATGCATCATCTTCAGATGAAGAAGAAGATGGGGAAGAATACAACCCAGAGCACGACGCATCATCTTCAGATGGAGAAGAATACAACCCAGAGCATGATGCATCATCTTCAGATGAAGAAGAAGAAGATGGAGAAGAATACAACCCAGAGCACGATGCATCATCTTCAGATGGAGAAGAATACAACCCAGAGCATGATGCATCACCTTCAGATGAAGAAGAATACAACCCAGAGCACGATGCATCATCTTCAGATGAAGAAGAAGATGGGGAAGAATACAACCCAGAGCATGATGCATCATCTTCAGATGAAGAAGAAGAAGATGGAGAAGAATACAACCCAGAGCATGATGCATCATCTTCAGAAGAAGAAGATGGAGAAGAATACAACCCAGAGCACGATGCATCATCTTCAGATGGAGAAGAATACAACCCAGAGCACGATGCATCGTCTTCAGATGGAGAAGAATACAACCCAGAGCATGATGCATCATCTTCAGGTGAAGAAGAAGATGGAGAAGAATACATCCCAGAGCACGATGCATCATCTTCAGATGGAGAAGAATACAACCCAGAGCATGATGCATCATCTTCAGATGAAGAAGAAGAAGATGGAGAAGCATACAACCCAGAGCACGATGCATCATCTTCAGATGGAGAAGAATACAACCCAGAGCATGATGCATCACCTTCAGATAAAGAAGAATACAACCCAGAGCACGATGCATCATCTTCAGATGAAGAAGAAGATGGGGAAGAATACAACCCAGAGCATGATGCATCATCTTCAGATGAAGAAGAAGAAGATGGAGAAGAATACAACCCAGAGCACGATGCATCATCTTCAGATGGAGAAGAATACAACCCAGAGCACGATGCATTGTCTTCAGATGGAGAAGAATACAACCCAGAGCATGATGCATCATCTTCAGATGGAGAAGAATACAACCCAGAGCACGATGCATCATCTTCAGATGAAGAAGAAGATGGGGAATAATACAACCCAGAGCACGATGCATCATCTTCAGATGAAGAAGAAGAAGATGGGGAAGAATACAACCCAGAGCATGATGCATCATCTTCAGATGAAGAAGAAGATGGGGAAGAATACAACCCAGAGCACGATGCATCATCTTCAGATGAAGAAGAAGATGGGGAAGAATACAACCCAGAGCACGATGCATCATCTTCAGATGAAGAAGAAGATGGGGAAGAATACAACCCAGAGCACGATGCATCATCTTCAGATGAAGAAGAAGATGGGGAAGAATACAACCCAGAGCACGATGCATCATCTTCAGATGAAGAAGAAGATGGGGAAGAATACAACCCAGAGCACGATGCATCATCTTCAGATGAAGAAGAATACAACCCAGAGCATGATGCATCACCTTCAGATGAAGAAGAAGAAGATGGAGAAGAATACAACCCAGAGCACGATGCATCATCTTCAGATGGAGAAGAATACAACCCAGAGCATGATGCATCACCTTCAGATGAAGAAGAATACAACCCAGAGCACGATGCATCATCTTCAGATGAAGAAGAAGATGGGGAAGAATACAACCCAGAGCATGATGCATCATCTTCAGATGAAGAAGAAGAAGATGGAGAAGAATACAACCCAGAGCATGATGCATCATCTTCAGATGAAGAAGAAGAAGATGGAGAAGAATACAACCCAGAGCACGATGCATCATATTCAGATGGAGAAGAATACAACCCAGAGCATGATGCATCATCTTCAGGTGAAGAAGAAGAAGATGGAGAAGAATACAACCCAGAGCACGATGCATCATCTTCAGATGGAGAAGAATACAACCCAGAGCATGATGCATCATCTTCAGATGAAGAAGAAGAAGATGGAGAAGAATACAACCCAGAGCACGATGCATCGTCTTCAGATGGAGAAGAATACAACCCAGAGCATGATGCATCATCTTCAGATGGAGAAGAATACAACCCAGAGCACGATGCATCATCTTCAGATGAAGAAGAAGATGGGGAATAATACAACCCAGAGCACGATGCATCATCTTCAGATGAAGAAGAAGAAGATGGGGAAGAATACAACCCAGAGCATGATGCATCATCTTCAGATGAAGAAGAAGATGGGGAAGAATACAACCCAGAGCACGATGCATCATCTTCAGATGAAGAAGAAGATGGGGAAGAATACAACCCAGAGCACGATGCATCATCTTCAGATGAAGAAGAAGATGGGGAAGAATACAACCCAGAGCACGATGCATCATCTTCAGATGAAGAAGAAGATGGGGAAGAATACAACCCAGAGCACGATGCATCATCTTCAGATGAAGAAGAATACAACCCAGAGCATGATGCATCACCTTCAGATGAAGAAGAAGATGGGGAAGAATACAACCCAGAGCACGATGCATCATCTTCAGATGAAGAAGAAGATGGGGAAGAATACAACCCAGAGCACGATGCATCATCTTCAGATGAAGAAGAATACAACCCAGAGCATGATGCATCACCTTCAGATGAAGAAGAAGATGGGGAATAATACAACCCAGAGCACGATACATCATCTTCAGATGAAGAAGTAGATGGGGAATAATACAACCCAGAGCACGATGCATCATCTTCAGATGAAGAAGAAGATGGGGAATAATACAACCCAGAGCACGATGCATCATCTTCAGATGAAGAAGAAGATGGGGAAGAATACAACCCAGAGCACGATGCATCATCTTCAGATGAAGAAGAAGATGGGGAATAATACAACCCAGAGCACGATGCATCATCTTCAGATGAAGAAGAAGATGGGGGATAATACAACCCAGAGCACGATGCATCATCTTCAGATGAAGAAGAAGATGGGGAAGAATACAACCCAGAGCACGACGCATCATCTTCAGATGGAGAAGAATACAACCCAGAGCATGATGCATCATCTTCAGATGAAGAAGAAGAAGATGGAGAAGAATACAACCCAGAGCACGATGCATCATCTTCAGATGGAGAAGAATACAACCCAGAGCATGATGCATCACCTTCAGATGAAGAAGAATACAACCCAGAGCACGATGCATCATCTTCAGATGAAGAAGAAGATGGGGAAGAATACAACCCAGAGCATGATGCATCATCTTCAGATGAAGAAGAAGAAGATGGAGAAGAATACAACCCAGAGCATGATGCATCATCTTCAGAAGAAGAAGATGGAGAAGAATACAACCCAGAGCACGATGCATCATCTTCAGATGGAGAAGAATACAACCCAGAGCACGATGCATCGTCTTCAGATGGAGAAGAATACAACCCAGAGCATGATGCATCATCTTCAGGTGAAGAAGAAGATGGAGAAGAATACATCCCAGAGCACGATGCATCATCTTCAGATGGAGAAGAATACAACCCAGAGCATGATGCATCATCTTCAGATGAAGAAGAAGAAGATGGAGAAGCATACAACCCAGAGCACGATGCATCATCTTCAGATGGAGAAGAATACAACCCAGAGCATGATGCATCACCTTCAGATAAAGAAGAATACAACCCAGAGCACGATGCATCATCTTTAGATGAAGAAGAATATACAACCCAGAGCACGATGCATCACCTTCAGATGAAGAAGAAGAAGAAGATGGGGAAGAATACAACCCAGAGCATGATGCATCACCTTCAGATGAAATAAGATGGGGAAGAATACAACCCAGAGCATGATGCATCACCTTCAGATGAAGAAGAAGATGGGGAAGAATACAACCCAGAGCACGATGCATCATCTTCAGATGAAGAAGAAGATGGGGAATAATACAACCCAGAGCACGATACATCATCTTCAGATGAAGAAGTAGATGGAGAATAATACAACCCAGAGCACGATGCATCATCTTCAGATGAAGAAGAAGATGGGGAATAATACAACCCAGAGCACGATGCATCATCTTCAGATGAAGAAGAAGATGGGGAAGAATACAACCCAGAGCACGATGCATCATCTTCAGATGAAGAAGAAGATGGGGAATAATACAACCCAGAGCACGATGCATCATCTTCAGATGAAGAAGAAGATGGGGGATAATACAACCCAGAGCACGATGCATCATCTTCAGATGAAGAAGAAGATGGGGAAGAATACAACCCAGAGCACGACGCATCATCTTCAGATGGAGAAGAATACAACCCAGAGCATGATGCATCATCTTCAGATGAAGAAGAAGAAGATGGAGAAGAATACAACCCAGAGCACGATGCATCATCTTCAGATGGAGAAGAATACAACCCAGAGCATGATGCATCACCTTCAGATGAAGAAGAATACAACCCAGAGCACGATGCATCATCTTCAGATGAAGAAGAAGATGGGGAAGAATACAACCCAGAGCATGATGCATCATCTTCAGATGAAGAAGAAGAAGATGGAGAAGAATACAACCCAGAGCATGATGCATCATCTTCAGAAGAAGAAGATGGAGAAGAATACAACCCAGAGCACGATGCATCATCTTCAGATGGAGAAGAATACAACCCAGAGCACGATGCATCGTCTTCAGATGGAGAAGAATACAACCCAGAGCATGATGCATCATCTTCAGGTGAAGAAGAAGATGGAGAAGAATACATCCCAGAGCACGATGCATCATCTTCAGATGGAGAAGAATACAACCCAGAGCATGATGCATCATCTTCAGATGAAGAAGAAGAAGATGGAGAAGAATACAACCCAGAGCACGATGCATCATCTTCAGATGGAGAAGAATACAACCCAGAGCATGATGCATCACCTTCAGATGAAGAAGAATACAACCCAGAGCACGATGCATCATCTTCAGATGAAGAAGAAGATGGGGAAGAATACAACCCAGAGCATGATGCATCATCTTCAGATGAAGAAGAAGAAGATGGAGAAGAATACAACCCAGAGCATGATGCATCATCTTCAGATGAAGAAGAAGAAGATGGAGAAGAATACAACCCAGAGCACGATGCATCATCTTCAGATGGAGAAGAATACAACCCAGAGCATGATGCATCATCTTCAGGTGAAGAAGAAGAAGATGGAGAAGAATACAACCCAGAGCACGATGCATCATCTTCAGATGGAGAAGAATACAACCCAGAGCATGATGCATCATCTTCAGATGAAGAAGAAGAAGATGGAGAAGAATACAACCCAGAGCACGATGCATCGTCTTCAGATGGAGAAGAATACAACCCAGAGCATGATGCATCATCTTCAGATGGAGAAGAATACAACCCAGAGCACGATGCATCATCTTCAGATGAAGAAGAAGATGGGGAATAATACAACCCAGAGCACGATGCATCATCTTCAGATGAAGAAGAAGAAGATGGGGAAGAATACAACCCAGAGCATGATGCATCATCTTCAGATGAAGAAGAAGATGGGGAAGAATACAACCCAGAGCACGATGCATCATCTTCAGATGAAGAAGAAGATGGGGAAGAATACAACCCAGAGCACGATGCATCATCTTCAGATGAAGAAGAAGATGGAGAAGAATACAACCCAGAGCACGATGCATCATCTTCAGATGAAGAAGAAGATGGGGAAGAATACAACCCAGAGCACGATGCATCATCTTCAGATGAAGAAGAATACAACCCAGAGCATGATGCATCACCTTCAGATGAAGAAGAAGATGGGGAAGAATACAACCCAGAGCACGATGCATCATCTTCAGATGAAGAAGAAGATGGGGAAGAATACAACCCAGAGCACGATGCATCATCTTCAGATGAAGAAGAAATCACCCAAGCTGAAAGAGAGACATTTTTGTCAAAGAGCAGCAAAAATAATATGGTCCTTGTCACCATATGACAACCAGGGCAGGATGGGAGCACAAAATGTCATAAGGACGACCCCAGGGCCCACAAGACATGCAGTTGCCCATGTCCAGGACATCGCCTCAACATTCTACATGTTCATCACACCAGCCATCGAAAAAAATCATCCTGGAGATGACAAATTTGGAGAGTTTCATGGATACAACTGGAAAAGGATGGAACAGATTGACCTGCTAATCTTAGCAGGTGTGTATAGGTCCCGAGGCGAGGCTACGTGTAATCTACATGTAGTCTCTGGGATACAGAGAGTGGAAAAGAGTGGAAGGGCAATTTTCCGTGCCACGATGCCACTGAAAGTCTTTCACACTTTCTCAAGAATGCTACGATTTGATAACCATGTGTCAAGAACTGCAAGACGTGTGAGAGACAAACTGGTCTGGGAGAAGACAAAGAGGTCTGGGAGAAGTGGGTGGAGCATCTGCCATACCTCTAAAACCCTGAGCCTGAAGTAACAGTGGATGAGAAACTGGTTCCATTCAGAGGTACATTTTTATTTTCATACCTGTAATGTAAGTGATTTTCAGTGTAAATTTTTTGCTGTAATATCATTGATTTATGTGATTGTTTTCTGTGACACTGATACTAATTACTGATAGTAATCTCTTTGGTCAAAAGGTCGCTGTCCTTTCCGGCAGTATATGCTCAGCAAGCCAGCAAAGTATGGCATCAAGACATGGGTGGCCTGTGAAGCACAAACCAGCTACGCTTGGAAGATGCAAGTCTACACAGGGAAGCCGACCAGTGGAGGCCCGGAGAAGAACCAGAGGATGAGGGTTGTGCTTGATATGACAGATGGACTGAGGGGGCACAATGTCACGTGACAATTTCTTCACCTCTTATGAACTCAGCCAGCAGCTCCTGAAGAGGAAGATCACCATGGTTGGCACAGTTAGAAAGAACAAGCCTGAGCTCCCCTCTGCACTCCTCGAAACAAGGGGGAGAGAGGCCTTCTCATCAAAGTTTGCCTTCACCCCCACCACCACTCTAGTCTCTTACCTCCCAAAGAGGAACAAGAGTGTGGTCCTCCTGAGCACACTGTACAAAACGGCTGAGTTCAGTGATCGTGAGGACAGGAAGCCAGCCATCATCCTGGGCTACAACCACAACAAAGGAGGCGTGGACAACCTGGACAAGGTGATTGGAACTTACAGCTGCAGGAGGGTGACTGCCCGCTGGCCCCTGGTCATCTTCCATAACATCGTTGATGTGTCCTCATACAATGCCTTTGTTATATGGAACAAGATCAACCCTACCTGGATGCCTGATAAGCAGAACAAGAGGAGGGTGTTCCTGGAGCAGCTGGGAAAGGCACTTGTAACCCCACACATTCAAAGAAGGGAGTGTCTCCCCCGCACACCAGCCTCTGCAGCACTTGTGAAAGCTGTTCAGGGGGCTGAATCTTGTCCTGATCCATCTGAGGCTGCAGCTGGGGCAGGCAAGAGGAGGAGATGCCAATTCTGACCCCAAAGAAGGACTGTAAAACAAACACTATGTGCTGCACATGTGAGAAATACAGTGGGACAAAAAAGTATTTAGTCAGCCACCAATTGTGCAAGTTCTCCCAGTTAAAAAGATGAGAGAGGCCTGTAATTTTCATCATAGGTACACTTCAACTATGACAGACAAAATGAGAAAAGAAAATCCAGAAAATCACATTGTAGGATTTTTAATGAATTTATTTGCAAATTATAGTGGAAAATAAGTATTTGGTCATAACAAAGGTTTATCTCAATACTTTGTTATGTACCCTTTGTTGGCAATGACAGAGGTCAAATGTTTTCTGTAAGTCTTCACAAGGTTTTCACACACTGTTGCTGGTATTTTGGCCCATTCCTCCATGCAGATCTCCTCTAGAGCAGTGATGTTTTGGGGCTGTTGCTGGGCAACACAGACTTTCAACTCCCTCCAAAGATGTTCTATGGGGTTGAGATCTGGAGACTGGCTAGGCCACTCCAGGACCTTGAAATGCTTCTTACGAAGCCACTCCTTCGTTGCCCGGGCGGTGTGTTTGGGATCATTGTGATGCTGAAAGACCCAGCCACGTTTCATCTTCAATGCCCTTGCTGATGGTAGGCCTTGTTACTACTTTGGTCCCAGCTCTCTGCAGGTCATTCACTAGGTCCCCCCGTGTGGTTCTGGGATTTTTGCTCACCGTTCTTGTGATCATTTCGACCCCACGGGGTGAGATCTTGTGTGGAGCCCCAGATCGAGGGACATTATCAGTGGTCTTGTATGTCTTCCATTTCCTAACAATTGCTTCCACAGTTGATTTCTTCAAACCAAGCTGCTTACCTATTGCAGATTCAGTCTTCCCAGCCTGGTGCAGGTCTACAATTTTGTTTCTGGTGTCCTTTGACAGCTCTTTGGTCTTGGCCATAGTGGAGTTTGGAGTGTGACTGTTTGAGGTTGTGGACAGGTGTCTTTTATACTGATAACAAGTTCAAACAGGTGCCATTAATATAGGTAACGAGTGGAGGACAGAGGAGCCTCTTAAAGAAGAAGTTACAGGTCTGTGAGAGCCAGAAATCTTGCTTGTTTGTAGGTGACCAAATACTTATTTTCCACCATAATTTGCAAATAAATTCATTAAAAATCCTACAATGTGATTTTCTGGATTTTATTTTCTCATTTTGTCTGTCATAGTTGAAGTGTACCTATGATGAAAATAACAGGCCTCTCTCGTCTTTTTAAGTGGGAGAACTTGCACAATTGGTGGCTGACTAAATACTTTTTTGCCGAACTGTACATCTGTAATGTCCATGCACACACACTGCATACTGTCCTACATGTGCTAATTAGAGTTGATTGATTTATGTTCTTCATGTTTTAGTTTTGTATCTATTATCTTATTTTATTCTTATTTATTGTTGTTGTTTATACACCTTGTCGGTGGGGGAAATGGTTAATAAAATGGGAGAAGACTAGTATTTTGTAGTTGATTTCCTGATTGTACAGTATATAAGAACATGTTGCTCAAAAAGTTCAAGACTGTTATTGTTTCCCTTCAATAAAATGCATTCAAAACTACTTTTTAAACATTTCTGCTATTTTCTTAGGTTATAGAAGTGCTATCGCTTGCTAAAAAAAATGTATGTTTACACCTATGCAGTACCTTTAGCAATAATAATAATAATAATAAACCTCTACTTGAGTAAAGAAAGCAATTATGAATGGTGTGTTGTCATACAAATTTGTGGTGTCCACTGATTAAATACAGTCTTTCTGCATTGTGAAGAGGGAAAACCAAGATATTCACAAAGTTTGGGATGAATGACAGGTTGTTTCTTCATGCAAAATAGATTTGGGGTTTAAAATTCAATTAAACTTCTTTATTTTAGGGGTTTAGTGAAGGTGTGTCATTTTTTACCCTTAGGACAAGGGGAGTATACAGAATGTTAAGACTACACAAGGGTTAATATAAGGAATTTTTATTATTTATCCTTTTAATTTGACTTTTGATACTTAAGTATATTTGAGCAATTACATTTACTTTTGATACTTAAGTATATTTAAAACCAAATACTTTTAGACTGCCCCATACTGCTGCTCTTATGGGTCAGAATATAACGATGTAATTACGTGGGGATGATCTCCGAGGATTCTCTGCGTAGGCCTTCAGCTGTTCGATGACGCACTACTCCGGCGCACCTCCCTGATCGTCCTGATTGTCCTTTTGGGCTGAGGAGTCTGTTCCCCCACCCTTTGCTCTGGAAGGGGTCTTCTGAGGACAGACAGCTCTGTAGCTCAGAGCTCACCGCATAGGAATGAAACCCTTTAGATACCACGATTCGATGGGAGATGGAGGCTAGGTGCTTCGACTTGAATTCACCCGCTTAGACACAGCCACTCATCCGTAGCTTGGGTAGAAAAGGATTTCTTTGTCTCTAAACTTGCATTGCGTTCTGGGTTCGTTGACTTTTTAGACCTTGCTGCAGCTGGGGTCACACAGTCTTCCTGTAAATTCTATACTCACAGTTGGGTCAGAAGTGGGCGTAACTGCCTTTAGGGCAATTCTCTGGGCCTACCAAGTTAATGAGGCAAGGTCTAGATAATATTCAAATCCAATTTTAGACAACTAACTTAACATTTCATCTTCCCCAAAACATTATCATTGATTTGGATAGTTTCCATACAACGTGCAATGTATAAACATCAAACATCAAACATGTTTTCGTAATAACGTCATCTATTAACCTTTAATAACAAAACAAGAATGACATATATTTTCATATTCCATCTATCGTCATGACCACCATTGTGGCTGATGGAAACCATTGTTCCAAAGTCCCTTTATTTCATGTTTAAAGTTCTGAGGCTGGTTCTCCATAGTAACAGGACAAAGGAATTTGTCTGTGGCCTGAGATTTAACAGGGACGTGAGGGGTCATAAAAAAAAAACACATCTTCAGACCCCTAGATCTCTCCTCCTCTGTTGGGGTTGAGAGATAATCTGTAGGGTTGTGGTCTCCTGTAACCTGACCTGATCAGGACAGTCATGACATATAACAATTTGGTACTTTTTCCACCCCTGCCAAAATGTACAGTCATTCAAATCAAATGCATTCACAAAAGTGTGCCCCTAACTGATAGTATTCTATTTTAGAATCCTACAGGAGTACAATAGGACTAATTCCAAAATCTGATAAGATTTTTTTAGGGGGGGGAATCCTATACTGTAGGTCAAATGTAAAAAAAATGTAACATGTTTTTTTTAGGAGATGAGAGTTATTATTATTTTTACAGGACAGATGTAAGTAGAGGTATGGAGACAGATATAGAGAAGGGTACAGAAAGTGCTTAAGGGCACAGACAGTCAGCCGAGCCTTGGCTCAAACCCCTGTTGCTGAGGGGGCATGTGGTCCGGAGTCGGGAGCTTAGACCGCTACAGTAGCACGCTGATAGGACTTATCAGTGACATTATGATCCATTAAGAATTCAATGGTTTTTTTATCCTATAGGATTTCTATTGATTTTGGCGATTGCAATTGTATAGATAGGTAGGGAGGGAGGGAGATGAGTGGTACAACCCTGGGAGGAAGGAGTTGGGGGGGTCTCATTATCTTCAGGTTGTTCTTGTCCTCTACTTATCCCAACATAAAGAAGGGAAAGGGAACATTCTGGTTTTTGTATGCAGAGCTGACTATTATATATCAAATGACAGAAATGCTCTTATCTTTGTGTTACTGTACCTAAAAATGTAATTTCCTTCTAGTTTTTATTTTCATGTAAGCACTGTAGAGATACTGTGCATTCAAAATGTTGTGTTATTATAACATTGTATGTAGCATTGTATGTTATATTGTAATGTCTAAATCAAAGACAAGAAGTTGCCTGAACAAGAATCGAATCAAATATCTTAAGTCTACCTATAGGATTGCAAGAATCCTATAGGATCCAACAGGATCACTTTTGATTTCCAATAAGAAAAATGTAGTCCAATAGGATTCCGATAGGATTCTGATAGTTACACTATCATTGTGTAATTATCAGAATTTAGGTCTTTGGGTGTAACTATCATTACAAGGGCTTTGGGTGTATCGTCATCATAGCAGTTGGACACCGAAGGATATTTTAGGAAGGTTTCATTACTTGTACTTTGTAATTGATTTGTAAACTACTGCTGTGGAGCTGTGACATGACTTCCCAAGATAACAGTAGGCTACTATAGCACTTTATAATTCAGGTTGAATTGAGGGTTGTCATGGGCAACGGCCGGGTCAATGAGACACTTCAAGTGGTACTTGAGAGTCACTATGGGGGATCATTGGGTACAGATATTGCCATAGAAACCAGGTGAATAATAGAAAACAAGTATTATATTCCACTCTCATTACCTTAGCAAGTTCTTCTCCAGGCTCTGTCCATTACTACATTTTTCCAGCGGGGAACCGTGAGGGCCTTCTAGGCCTTCAGAGGTCTAAGGATTTATAAAATAAAATAAAAATGTTGTATTTACATCTTTACAATAATTGCAATGAACTTCTGATTTAATTTCTTCAGTTTGTGTTGGAAAGAGAAGGGTTAATAGTGAAGAGAAAAAAATATCCAATCAGGATTTTCTTTGGTGGTCTTTGGGTAGAAAAATCTAGCTAGCTCAGCCAGCCATTGACTAGGCCTTCAGAAGCTGGAAAGAAGGCCTCTGCCATTCAACACTGACAGCGCAAGATAAAATGATCAGTGGCGCGAGCGGTAGATTTCCTGAGCTAGTAACTTTAGCTAGCTTGTGTTGTAGTGTGACAATGTTAGCTAACTTGTGTTGTAGTAGTGTAACAATGGTGATGGAGGCTGCAGCAGCTGTTATCAACTTTAAGGTGGATGCTGTTGCTAATTTGTTAGCATCACCATTTCAAGATTAACTTTCAAACTTCTTTCAAATTTAGTTTACAAATGATCATTATCTGGTGAGTGGCACTGTTTTTTTGTTGCAGCTCGCTTGCTATTAGCTATCCCTTTGAAAATAATGACTGAAACATTGTTGCATTTAAACGTTAGATCACAGATGAGTGGAATGAACATTATAAAATATATTCGCAATGGGAAGTAACAGCTGATTTGTTCATTTCATTTTGACCTACTAGAGTGAATGGGCTGCTTATTCTTTAACATTATTTGATGCTGTGTGTGACTGCTGTCGCCTGTTTATCGGCCCGGTCTATGTGTTTGACCAAAACTCTCTCTCCTTCAGCGCCATGGAGTGCACAGGTATTACGGTCGCTGTCTTTTCAGCACCATGAGCCTGTCACCTTTGAGGTGACACTGTTGTTGTTGCTATTGGTGTTAATGTGATTCATGGGTTGTTTAAACAGTGTGTCCTTTGTTTTGATGGTCACACAATTTCATGCTTTGTGTCCATGCTGGTTCTGTCTCTGTGTGCGCGGCAGCCCAAAGCATAGCCAGGCCTGTTTGATTAATTCACACTGACATCAAAAAGCATTGCTTTGTTTTTGCTAGAACTAGAATGGTCCGAATACAGAACATAACATGTGGGGCGCATTCAGTGATGGTGTGTTTTCTGTTATTTTCTTGATTTTTGAGTTTGATACAAGGTATTGGAAGATTTCTGGTTCCTCTGAAGGCCTAGTTCCTGTCTTATAGTCACGTTTCACCACTGCATTTTTCTTAAACTTGAAGAAATGGCTGATGTAAGTGTAACAGTTTAACTTTAGTCCGTCCCCTAGCCCATACCCGGGCTCAAACCAGGGACCCTCTGCACACATCAACAACTGACATCCACGAAGCATCGTTACCCATCGCTCCACAAAAGCCATGGCCCTTGCAGAGCAAGGGGAACAACTACTTCAGGTCTCAGAGCGAGTGACTTCACCGATTTAAACGCTATTAGCGCGCACTGCCGCTAACTAGCTAGCCATTTCACATTGGTTACATAAGGTTGTAACACCAAACCTACTACTTATTGTGAGTTCAATCGTCAATGTACTCTAATTCCCCATTTGTAATTAAAAGGACATTGATAAAAGATCAGTTGCAAATGTGACAATCTGGGTTCATATCCTGGTCTTACCACAATAAGCTTTACTGTTGGGCTTGGGGAGCTAGAACAAGCTCATCTCATGTGTTCACTGAACCATCTGTTTTACAGTCTTGAGCTAATGTAGTAACAGTAGTCAATGTAATTAATGACATGCAAATTTAAACATAAAATAATAATTGAAAAAGCATTTAATAAAACATTTTCATAATGGCTTATAAAAATAACAGGCTTTTAAGAAAATGAGACCATTTCCTATTGCTAGTTGTTATTTCTAATAATATTTCAAAGTACTACATTCCAGATTTCAGGTTAAATGAATCTTTCTTATGCAGCATGTTACAAATCCATTATGTTTTGCAAGTAATTGAACAACAAGGGCACAACCTGAACTATGAGCGATCAAGGGCCTCGTTTATAAACATTGCGGAAATACAAAATATACCCCAAACCATGCGTGCGCCACTTTTCCCGCAAAAGTTGGCAAAACTGAACTCAGAGTGAGAATGTCCTTAGCTCCACTCAAACTTTAGACATTGCTAAACGTATTGTATTGTAAGCAGTGGTGGCTCGTCCATTAGGGTATTATTAGGGGCAGTGCCACACTTGAGATTGGTCAACAAAAAGGACAGCATATATTTTTCAACAAAATATATATTGTATAATTTAAGGATTATGTTTAAAATGTCCATAGAAGTGTTGTTAATTTCTGTACAGCTGCTTAGTTACCTACTGCTCCGCTATCAGACAGCAGCTTCGGGTGTTTGGCCTTCCGCTAGCGCTTGGACTGCATTGCCAACTACAGCATACATTCCTTGCTATTAGATTGCAGGATTTCATGACATGGTTTTCTTAGCACTAAGTAAATGGACCGTCTTGGGTCGTTGAAATGAATGCCCTTGGTTCTGGGTCTGTCCTATCAGATACTGAACAGATGGTGCTAAAGAGCAAATTGAACTTGTAAATAAATAAATCATGACAGTCATTGGGAGCCTTGGACTTGAACCGAAACATCCACATCCATCAACAGTTGAAGGACAGAGGGATACACTATCTAGCACCTTCTTGTGGATCTGGTAGGACAACAATTCATGTCTCTGTGGCTGTGCCCAATTCACAACGCTGTCTTTTGTTTCCCCTGCCATTAGATGCTAGTTAGTGGACACTACAGTTGTGGACAGAAATATTGGCACCCTTGCACTTTTTTCAAGTAACTCACAATTTTCCCTAAAAATAAGTTGAAATTGACAAAATTATTTGGTCTCCATAATTCTTTATTTCAGTGTTATTTTTTTTAAAGTCTTCATTTTGTTTTCTATAAACATAGAGATGGTGTGCTTTACCGAAAAGCTCTAATTTGGTCTTCAATGCCCAGAGGACATTCTCCCAGAAGGATTTTGGCATGTTCAGGTGTGCTTTGGCAAATTGCCGTCAGGCTTTCTTATGTCTCTCTCTCAGCAGTGGGGTCCTCCTGGGTCTCTCACCATTTTACCCCCTTTCATTGAGTTGGCAACCGATGAAACCATCGTACCTTGTGTCCGAAGGTCAGCTTGAATCTGTGTGGCAGTTGATCGAGGTTCTTTCTCCACCAATCAAACAGTTCTTCTCTGCAATCTTCCATCAAGTTTTCTCTTGTGTCCACGTCCAGTGAGTTTGGCTACAGTGGCATGGGCCTTAAACATCTTGATAACATTACGTACGGTGGAAACAAGAACATTAAGGTCTCTGGTGATGGACTTGTAGCCTTCAGATTGTCTATGCTTGGCTTGTGTCTGACGTCCTCAGATAATTCCTTTGTTTTGTTTATTTTCTCCATGCTCATTGCAGTGACACAAAACAGGAGAATGAGTCCTTTTCTCTATTCCAACTGGTTGAATTAGTAATGTTTATATTGCAGGCACCTTCAACTCACCACAGGTGAGTTCAATTCCAAAGTAAAGTAGAATCACCTGCTCAATCATTTCTAACTGTAACGATGTGCGCTGAGAGTTGAGAAGCAAGTTCAGGGAGTGAGTGTTTTAATAAATAATACAATATAAGAAACACAGACAATGCACAGACATGACACAGGAACAGAAACAATGACGATTGGGAAAGAAACCAAAGGGAGTGACATATAAACACAATACCCTCCATTGCGACTTGTATGATCTCGTTGGCTGGTCCTCGTTACATATTCGTCCCCAAACCCACTGGCTCCAGGTCATCTATAAGTCTTTGCTAGGTAAAGCTCCGCCTTATCTCATGTCACTGGTCACCATAGCAACACCCACCCATAGCAAGCGCTCCAGCAGGTATATTTCACTGGTCATCCCCAAATCCAACAGCTCCTTTGGCCGCCGTTCCTTCCAGTTCGCTGCTGCCAATGACTGGAACGACTTGCAAAAATCACTGAAGTTGGAGACTTATATCTCCCTCACTAACTTCAAGCATCGGGTGTCAGAGCAGTTTACTGATCGCTGCAGCTGTACGCAGCCCATCTGTAAATAGCCCATCCAAACAACTACCTACCTCATCCCCATATTTTTTTCTTCTCTTTTGCACACCAGTATTTCTACTTGCACATCCTCATCTGCACATCTATCACTCCAGTGTTAATTGCTAAATTGTAATTACTTCGACACTATGGCCTATTTATTGCCTTTCCTCCTTACTTCATTTGCACACACTGTATACAGATTTTCTGTTGTGTTATTGACTGTATGTTTGTTTATCCCATGTGTAACTCTGTTTTGTTGCTTTTGTCGCACTGCTTTGCTTTATCTTGGCCAGGTCGCAGTTGTAAATGAGAACTTGTTCTCAACTGGCCTACCTGGTTAAATAAATAAAGGTTAAATTTTAAAAAATTAAAAATTAAAATAAAGGGCAGGTAATCAAGGCAGTGATGGAGCCCAGGTGAGTGTCATAATGCGCAAATGCACGTAAAGCTGACAGGTGTGCACCATAAACAAGCAGCCTGGTGACCTAGAGGCCGGAAAGGGAGCACACGTGACACTAACTACTTCTAGAAGGTGCCAATAAAAATGTCCGGGCCATTTTAGTAGGGGTTCAACTGCAAACCAAAAACATACATATGCATACGTGGATACCAAATATATTTTTATTTCAACAGTTTTCTGGAAGAAATGTGCATTATTAGGAAAAAGTTAAAGAGTGACAATATTTTTGGCCACGACTGCATCGGCATGCCAATTTCAAGTCTAACAAACGTTACTGGTGAGCTCATCATGCTTGTGACATTATGCTAGCTAGCTATCCCCAGTTAGCTTGTTAATTGGTTTTCACTTGTCGCATCTGTGCTTGTCACATGGACGGTTCTGTAGTGGAGTGGGTTGAGAGCTTCAAGTTCCTCGGTTTCCAAATCACTAAGGACATATTATGATCTAAACACACCAACACTGTCGTAAAGAAGGCACGACAATGCCTCTCCCCCTTCAGGAGGCTGAAAAGATTTGGCATTGGCCTTCAAATCCTCAAAAAGTTAAACAGCTGCAGCATTGAGAGCTGGCTACATCACCGCTTGGTATGGCAACTGCTTTGCATCCAACCATAAGCCATTACAGCGTAGTAGTGTGTACAGTAGTGTGTACAGCCCAGTACATCACTGGGGTCGAGCTCCCTGCCATCCAGGACCTTTATACCAGGGGGTGTCAGAGGAAGGCCCTGAAAATTGTCGAAGATTCCAGCCACCCAAGTCATAAACTGTTCTCTCTGCTACCGCATGGCAAGCAGTACCGGAGCGCCAAGTCTGGGACCAAAAGGCTTCTGAACAGTTTCTACCCACATGCCATAAGACTCCTGAACAGTTAGTTTATCATATTGCTTCCTGGACTATTTGCATTGACACTCTTTTTTTGTACTGACGCTTTTGCACTGGCTCTATGCACACTCACTGACACTCCAGCACACACATACACACACTACATATGCTCACACACACAAAACACACACACATACATGCATATTGACACCACACACAACCTCACACATACACACACTTTCACACTGTTTCACACTCTTCACATATGCCGCTGGTACTCTGCTTATTATCTATCCTGATTGCCTAGACACTTTTACCCCTACCTACATGTACATATTACCTCAACTAACTTGTATCTCTGCACATTGACTCGGTACCGGTACTCATTGTACATAGCCTTGTTATTGTTATTTTATTTTGTTTGTGTAATTTTTCTTACTTTTAACTCTGCATTGTTGGGAAAGGGCTCGTATGTAAGTATTTCACGGTAGTCTACACCTATTGTATTCAGCGCATGTGACATAACATTTTATTTGATGCGTTTTCCCTGTGCTTGTGAGTGTGATCGATGCACTGTTAAGCTGGCTAGCTGCTCTCTGCTTGTTCTAAATATAGAAAACATTGGCAGCATGGGCAGTCGTGGTGATTCTGTTTACACGCAAAAGTGAAATACAGTATACAGTAAATACAAAGTATGTGGACAACCCTTCAAATTAGTGTATTTGGCCATTTCAGCCAGACCCGTTTCTGACAGGTGTATAAAATCAATCACAATCTCCATAGACAAACATTGGCAGTAGATTGGCCCGTACTGAAGAGCTCAATGACTTTCAACGTGGCAGTGTCATAGGATGCCACCTTTCCAAAAAGTCAGTTTGTCAAACTAGAGCTGCCCCAGTCAACTATAAGTGCTGTTATTATGAAGTGGAAATGTCTAGGAGCAACAACGGCTCACCGCGAAGTGGTTGGCCACACAAGCTCATAGAATGGGGCTTCCAAGTGCTGTAGTATGTAGCACATACAAATTGTCTACCGAGCTCCAAACTGCCTCTGGAAGCAACGTCAGCACAAGTACTGTTAATCGGAAGCTTCATGAAATGGGTTTCCATGGCCGAGCAGCCACACACAAGCCTAAGATCACCATGTGCAATGCCAAGTGTCGGCTGGAGTGGTGTAAAGCTTGCCGGCATTGGACTCTGGAGCAGTGGACAAGTGTTCTCTGGAGTGACTAATCACTCTTCACCATCTGGTAGTCTAACGGACAAATCTGGGTTTGGTGGATACCAGGAGAACGCTACCTGCCCCAATGCATAGTGCCAACTGTGAAGTTTGGTGGAGGAGGAATAATGGTCTGGGGTTTTTCATGGTTTGGGCTAGGCCCCTTAGTTCAAGTGAAGTGAAATCTTAACGCTTCAGCATACAATGACATTCTAGACGATTCTGTGCTTCCAACTTTGTGGCAACAGTTTGGGGAAGGCCCTTTTCTGTTTCATCAAGACAATGCCCCCAGGCACAAAGCAAGGTCCATACAGAAATGGTTTGTCGAGATCGTTGTGGAAGAACTTGACAGGCCTGCACAGAGCCCTGACCTCAACCCTATCGAACACCTTTGGGATGAATTGGAACGCCGACTGCGAGCCAGGCCTAATCAACCCAACATCAGTGCCCAACTCACTGATGTTCTTGTAGCTGAATGGAAGCAAGTCCCCACAGCAATGTTCCAACATCTAGTGGAAGGCCTTCCCAGAAGAGTGGAGGCAGTTACAGCCGCAAAGACGGGACCAACTCCATATTAATGCCCATGATTTTGTTCGACGAGCAGGTGTCCACATACTTTTGGCCATGTAGTGTATGGGTGTATATTTTCTGTTGTTCAAATGCACAGATCACTTTATATATCTTCCCAAAAAACAACCGGTAATTTGTAAACTTGGCATGATTATTCTTTTGTGCTTTGCTGACAATATGACAATCCCCCCTGCCCGGGTATTCAGCCAATTACGAGCTGCCACTGATTGCAAGCTTAGCAGGCAAGTAAGTATTTTGTGCAAATGGGGGATTTGATGACACACTTATTCATTAAACAAGTACAACAAAAACAGAACACATAAAGATGCAGCTATTTGCCATTATTGAGAAGAGTGAACATCTAGGCCTATGTGTATTATTTTGGGAATCTAAAATAATTAGAAATGAGAATATTTTTCTGGATTATTTTCATAACCATTGTAGAATAAATTCCTCATATTTTCTGGCTGTGATCAGTTCATATTCCAGAAGTAGCCACATAACACATTTCTATGTGCATCTCTCATTTAACTGGGCATGGTAGCCTAGTAAATAGGCTATGTATTTAAGGTTTTGCTGTATGCAATCCCATTATAATACACAGTCCAATTTAACTGGTGAACAGACAGTTGATATTTTACATTGAAGTATGTAGGCTGCAGCTAGCTACTACTGTAAGTGCTGTCATTTCCATTTTTCTGAGTAGCCTAGACAATGTTTCAGAATTTGCGAGCAGTCCACCATATTTAGGTTGGTGGAAAAGTCAATGGAAGACATTGAATTCTAACGTTATACTGACAGGTCCACAAGAATTTGCCATTGCTTTTTCTTTCAGAAACTGTCACAGTCCTTTGCCACATACAGCATAAGTTAGTGCAAATGATAAAAAGGTTCTGCCAACACCTCCAAAAACATTTGATCAAATTTGCCATTGCTCTTTCTTTCAGAAACTGCTGTTGCCCAACTCCAATAGTTCCAAATTATACAGCGTTATTGTCACCATAAGAGGTGAATGGAGGACGTTTTCCAGGCGGACTGTTGATGCTTGTTCACATGAGCACAGTTTTACGACAGGTCTGATTTATAACGTGAGACATACGTATGTGTAGTATGCGCCGAATTTATCATTCTCAATATGTGCATTCTAACACAGGCTATTCATTTTCAAAAATGGCATGTGCAGATATTTAGTGGGAATTTTAAGCAACGGTTATAAATTAGGTCCCAGGCGTGTAGTGTCGATAACTTAATTGCTTCAAACTTCAAAATGCTTTGAATAGCATTAAAAGTTTCCCCTTAAGTTTTTGGTAATCATATTCAGAGCAGCTTGAACTGCTGTTTTTCCTCTCTATGTGTGGTAAATATAATATATGCATCCTTAACAACTAATTACTTCTCTCTTTAGTCTTTTATTACCAAGAAATTATAATGAAGGGGTCTTGTCAAGCATGAATTTGCAAAAAAGTTATGGATTTAATCATTTCTTTTTAGTGAGGCTGCTTTTATGTAAGATTATGATCATTCTTGTTTGAAAGTACCATCTGCCACCTGAGAAATCTCACTCATTTGATGTTTGAAGTCAGTTCGTCCAAGGCACCGAAAGCCTACTTTTATTTACAATTGGCTGTCATGGGAATATGGTTTGCTGGTCTTGTCTATTCATATCTTTAAAGTTCCCTGTAAATAGTTCAGACGCTCCCCAGGGATGTTACTTTTCAAGTTTGTTTAGAGTAACAAACTGCAGCTTTATTAGAGCCTCATAGAGCCTTATAGACACTGGCATCTCCTCACAACGACAGATTGTTAAGTAACAGGACATGTGACTGCAAGGTTAGGAATAACACTGTACTCTAGTGATTCAATCTGGATACAAGTGCATTACACATCTTTCACGGGCCCACACTTGTCGATAGGTGGTTCATTAATTAACCTTACACTGAACAGTAAAAAGCATTTACAAATGAATTATGTAGCAAATGGCAAATAGTGCAGTCTTCTATTTCCATGGCACAGAATTTGGTACTTTTTAACAACCACCAGTGTCTGTCTTCCCTCTGTGCCACCTCTCATTTCTTTATCTCCATGTGATGGAGAGATCTACCATACACCCTTTCATTCAGAAAAGGCTTTGGTTCGTGTTTAACATTCAAGAGTCGGATGATGAAGGGGTTCCCTGGGGAGAACGTAAAGAAGGTGTCATCGTCAAGCCTGAGGAAGGAATGAGTAATTCAGTATGCTGCTTGCTCCATCCACTCTCTGTTTCTCCAAACTCAAATGAGAGGAGCACTAGGGGCCCAGTTGTAAACAGCCAGGGAAATGTAGTCAGATCACATTGTAATGGAAAATTCCCAACAAGACACTAACAGATGCAGGATTACAGAAACACTGTCTGTATACTGGAATGTTTGGTTCAGAATTAGAATGAAGTTGTGACAAATTCATTCCTTGGATGGACTGAACGGTGCAAATACCTGTCACTACACATCAACTTCGACTTTACAAGTACAATGTTTGAAAATACAGATTATTAGAAAACACAACACAAATCTCCACCCTATAGAATCAATTTACAAACCTCCACCCTCACATGAATATACAAAGCCAAGACACATTTTTACCCTCGTTGAAAAGCACCATAATAGAACGTAATAAATGGTTCCTCGTTAGCTTCTTCCTCCTTCAGTCTTAGTGGCCACCAACTGGGCACACCATGACATTTCAAGGTGGAAAATTGGGTCATATTTGGTTGAGACGTTGATCAATCAGATTTCAACCTTTATTCATCCACTCAAAAAGACAGTCAGAAGTTTGTTGAATTCCCAATGTGTTATCACTATACTTTCAACCATCTAAAAGCACAACCAAATTATGATGGAAAATCAATGTCTAATTTTTGGTTTAGTTGTCATCTAAATGTAATATCACTGCACATTCAACCAATTAAAAGCACAACAAAGTTCAAATGTAAACACAATGTCAGATATTTTGTATTTATACAACAACAAATGTGTTATCACTAATAGCACAACCTGTAACGGCTGTCGTCAGATGAAGAAGGAGACCAAGGTGCAGCGTAAGTGTTCATGATAAATGTATTACTACAAACACTCAAACAAAATAACAAAGAGTGAAAACTGAAACAGTCCTGTCAGGTGCAGACACTAAACAGAAAATAACTACCCACAAAACCCAAACGAAAAAGGACAACTTATATATGATCCCCAATCAGAGACAACGATAGACAGCTGCCTCTGTGTCACACCCTGACCATAGTTTGCTTTGTATGTTTCTATGTTTTGTTTGGTCAGGGTGTGATCTGAGTGGGCATTCTATGTTGGATGTCTAGTTTGTCTGTTTCTGTGTTTGACCTGATATGGTTCTCAATCAGAGGCAGATGTTAGTCGTTGTCTCTGATTGGGAGCCATATTTAGGTAGCCTGTTTTGTCATTTTGGGTTGTGGGTGATTGTCTATGTTAGTTGCTTGTGTCAGCACAGTTCTTATGATAGTGTCACGGTTGTTTATTGTTTTTGTACAGTTTACGTCGTGTTTTTTGTCATCTATTAAATGATGCATTCACACCACGCTGCACTTTGGTCCACTTCTTACGACGATCGTGACACTCTGATTGGGAACCACACCAACATAGAAATAAAGAAACTAGAATGCCCACCCTAGTCACACCCTGGCCTAACCAAGATAGAGAATAAAAGCCTCTCTATGGCCAGGGCGTGACACAACCAAATGACCTGGATGGCAGTTGAGATAACATTAAAAGTATACCGTACAAGTGATCAATGCTGTTTGAGATTCTGCTCAGATTATTATAGAACTTGTGAAGGTCTCCACAGACCTGCGACCTTTGCATGCTATTTTGAACATGCACGCTTTCTATGATTACATAAGAAGACATTTATAGTTACAGTAGGCTAACCTCAACATGTGGCCAAGGATGTGTTACTCATTTTAAGGTGGAATAAATACTTCTACATTAGTTTGTAAGAGCTTTAACTTTAGGATATTTACTGTATTACAAAAGTATTGAAATGTTTGGTACACAATGCAACCAAAAATCAACACTTAAAGGATATATCTAATGCTTGGATAGTTTCATCTGAACCACATTCAGATGGTCATGTAGTGTATGTGGACACCTGTTAGTCAAACATCTCATTCCAAAATCATGGGCATTAATATGGAGCTGGTCCCCCCTTTGCTGCTATAACAGCTTCTACTCTTCTGGGAGGATTTGCTGCGGGGATATGCTTCCATTCAGCCACAAGATCATTAGTGGAGTCGGGTACTGATGTTGGACGATTAGGCCTGGCTCGTAGTCAGCGTTCCAATTCATCCCAAATGTATTTGATGGGGTTGAAGACAGGACTCTGTGCAAGCCAGTCAAGTTCTTACAGCCCGATCTCGACAAACCATTTCTGTATGGACCTCACTTTTTGCACTGGGGCATTGTCATGCTGAAACGGAAACTGTTGCACCAGACAATTATTCCACCTCCACCAAAAATTCAGTTGGCACTATCCATTCGGGCAGGTAGCATTCTCCTGGTTTCTGCCAAACCCAGATTGGTCTGTCAGGTTCTGTGAGCTTGTGTGCCCTACTACTTTGCGGCTGAGCCGTTGTTGCTCCTAGACTTTTCCACTTCACAATAACAACACTTACAGTTGACTGGAGCAGGGCAGAAATTTGACGAGCTGACTTGTTGGAAAAGCGGCATGCTATGATGGTGCCACGTTGAACGTCACTGAGCTCTTCAGTAAGGCCATTCTACTGCCAATGTTTGTCTATGGAGATTGCATGGCAGTGTGCTCGATTTTATACACCTGCCAGCAACGGGGGTGGCTGTAATAGCCGAATCCACTAATTTGAAGGGGTGTCCACATACTTTGTATATGTATATAGTCTATCATTTGTTAACTTTACTGTATTACAAAAGTGTCTTTAATTCCAGTTTGTCTTCAAATTAACCTTGGTAGCCTATTGTTTTTCGTGGTTGTAAATTGAACTGTACGTATTGGACACGTGTTTATGGTAGGCTGACATTGCTTAATTGATTACGTGGGTCAAATTTGAGTGTATTGTGCCATATCACAACTTGTTGCTGTACTCATGAGCAGCATGGTTTTCAATGTTTGAAGTGGGCCTATAGGCCTATTTGTTTGGCAAGACAGCTTTGCATGGCTGTTTTGGTTATTTGAATGTCCATTCACCTTTTGTTTACTGCGTTTGTTTGCTGTTAATGTAACTTGCCTAAATATAGATTGTGGTATGCCTTTATCGGTCTGATATTTAAGCCTACTTTGTATCGTTGTTTTGTTCTGTTCGCATTCATTCTTTCGCATTTGCAGTTGTGTCGCTATCCTAAGCCAAAATGCTAGTCAGTATTTTTGTTTGCATGTATGAATAACTAGGCTACTACTTTCAGCATTTAGTTTGCATTATTTTGGTAAGACAACTGTATGTACGGCTGCATTCACATAGGTTGTTTGTAATAGGTAAATTACCCTATCTATCTTGTAGCCTATTTTCATTACCAAAACGGCCTGGCTTTAGTGTGTAGGGTACTGTCCATTGCGCTGATACAGCGCCAACCTGTCACTTCAACATGGTCTCAGAGTCTCTGCATTTGAAATGTATGTTTATTTTGGTATAGCATGATAAGCAAAATTCAATATAATTCTAATTCAAGAACCCCCCCTCACCAGAAAGTGGGGAAAAAGGGCTGCCTAAATATGATCCCCAATCAGAGACAATGATAAACAGCTGTCTCTGATTGGGAACCATATCAGGCTAACATAGAAATACACAACATAGAATGCCCATCCCAAATCACACCCTGGCCTAACCAAATAGAGAAATAAATTGTCTCTCTAAGGTCAGGGCGTGACAGTAGACCTCTGGAAGTCAAAAGTGTTCTCCTATGGGGATAGCCAAAGAACTCTTTTGGAAGAGTGTAGGCCTAAATAGTATCATTGATTATATTTGACTATGAAGTATGGTTACATTTAATTTGCCCTGTTAAACCTACCCTTTGGAATGACTTCGATAGCAACAGTGAATATAAGAGATCGCTCAATAATTATTCTCATGATAACACATTGGTAGTAGTCAGTGACAAATATCAAAGCTAAGCTGGGCTTGGTTAAAACCCTGGATAGGAGACTAAATGGATGGCTGTAGTGAAATCAACTCTCCAGTAGGAGATGTTGCCCAGATTATTTTTTTCTTCTGATAGTGGATAAAACGTTAAAGATCTGACGTTGTTTCAAAGGTACAAATTCAACATATTTTATACAAGGTTTGTCTATGCTGAAAATTGGTTTTAATGAGGGTAGGTTAAGGGTAGGTTTATCACCTCCTCCCTGTAGGCTGTCTCGTCGTTATCGGTTACTGGCCCAATGCAATAGGTTACCTAACACTGCTGAATATGTTGACACATTACGATGAAACAACGTTGATTCAACCAGTTTATGCCCAGTGGGCACTGAGCTCTGCTATTACTCATGCATGAATCAGAGCCTCCTTCTAGAATGGCCTCTAATATGCATGCAGAGTATGAGGCGGAAGCCGCCCACTGTACTTGTTGCCATCAAGTGTAACAAAGCAATTTGAGTATTTTTCCCCAGAAACACTTAAAGGGGAGGTATTTAGGATAGCGTAGAGGAAGTGAAGCACAGAGAGTTGTCAGGTTGGACACGTCAGGTAAGAGCCTTCTGGTGTAGAGAAGAGAGTAGAGCAACAGCATAGAACTCATGAGAAACAATGCAAAATGTGACAGCAGATAAACTCCACAAAAATGGATTGTAAAATCATAGATATATGATGTAGAATGGAGATGGAGATGGAGATGTAGAATCAAAAATACATACCGTAGCCTACATTGTCTTCCCATGGCTATGTTTTCCCATTTATGGTGAAAGATCTTGTCGGTTACACCTAATTTCAAGGCTTCTCTGCTTTAACTGGTTTCCCACTGGACAAAAACTGGTTGACCTAACATTGTTTCCACGTCATTTCAACCGAAGAAATCAATGTAATGACGTTGAATGAATCATTTCTATGGTGAGTGCACCATGCATGTGCCCGTCTCATTCAAAAGTGGGGGATTTTGTGAAGGGAAATAGATCTGCAAATTACATTTGTTCCTCAATTCCCCTATGCACCGTTGCTATACCATCTGGCGTTTCAAGATAAAACAAGCAATATTATGTGATTTCAAAGAGCTTAGGATGCACTTCTAGGACTTCACTAACATCACCAGCGTCTTGTACAACATGTGAATTCCAACAATGCCTGTGTTGTGTGTTAATATCTATTTGCATTACCTTGAGGATTGAGAATGGCACACAGAGCAAACACAGATGCAGAGAGCATACACAAGTTTGGGGATTTAAGCGTCTGCCTCAATAAATATTCCATGAGTGAAATGATGCTGTAAGCAAACTGACCCCAGCATGGTATAGTTCCCACCCGGGCTTTGGCTTTGACCTTTACCTTCATCTCTCAGTCAGAATTATCATTCTGCTCATTGTTTGATTAGGCCATGTTCTTTTCGATCGCCCCTTGTGAGGGTGGAACCTGACAAAAACATTTTACAGAGAGCAGAAGGACAATGGCTTTGACTGCTACATGTCTGAGGGATGGAGAGACCAACCATGGCTGATAGTGGGTAGGGTACTATACAAAGCAACTAACACCCTAAGACAATGCACCAATTAACAATAATGTTATAAATGTTATAAATGCTGTTATAAATGTTATAAGCATGTTATAAATGCTGTATGTTAGTAATACCTAACCTCGCTTGGTGTGAATGCTTTCCCAGTACTTGTAGTACAGCCATGGGTGATTGGCAGCACAATGCAGTTGAAGTGATGACAATTCAGATGTTTTAGGTGCTCCCCATATGAATCAGGAAGAGGGAGTTCAATGTGTCACATTATCTCACTTCTGTCTCTCTCTCTCTCTCGCTCTCTCTCTCTCTCTCTCTCTCTCTCTCTTCCTCTATTCTGTTACCAAGTTACCAAGGATATACATTTTTTCTTCTTTCCATTCCCCCAGCATAACCACAGATAACATTAGGGCAGCCATTACGGTGTGTTTAATCTGGCATGCAGGCAGCCTGAGCTCCCTCCCCTCCTGCAAACAGTCTGTGATTGAGCTGGAAACCACATAATCAGAACTGTCCCTCCACTCACCAGGGCTGACCTGCCTGCCTGACTGCTGCCTGCTGGGTAATTGAAAAAGGAAATGAAATGTGATTTGCGGTCTGCAAGGAGTCCACCTGATGGGGCTCACTATTGACTAGTCCAGGACTAATGTAGATATCAGAATATTCCCTGTGTGGATGTTACTTGAGGTAGAATCCTGTAGAAGCACACCATCACACACTCAGGGAGAGAACCTGTTATGCACATGGGTTCAAAGACAGTGTGAAATAGGTCACACTGGGAGATTGTTGTGAATGGGCAATTCCACGGTGACGGAATTGAGCTGAGACTCAGATTTCTCACTTAAAATGTTTTCCAAACAAAAACCATTGATTTCAAAGTTTAACAAACCATACAACACTATGCATAAGAACTACTTTTAAAGATGCACTATGCAGAAATAGTCTAATAGTTTCTGTGACAAAACAAGAAAGTATAGTGTAGAGAATCCTTGTACCATCTAAAACGCTGTGAAATATATTTTTCATAACCAAAAATATGAGTTATTACTGTTTATTGCTTTTTGAAACTGGTGTATAAAACGGAAAGTAAAATACGCAAAAACAAACGTACCATTTAATCCGGAATTTTTCCCAGACATGAAAATATCCACATCAAGCGTCATTAGTAACCCTTTGAAGTAATCAATCATTATTTTTTGAAAAATTTTAGTGGAAAAGTATGTTTCATAATGGGATAATGTTACATATACTAAATTAACATATTTCTCCTATGCAGTTATCAAAGTTCTTATAAATCCCAACCCAGTTATTAACACATTTAAAACTCTGTCACTAGCAGTCTCCAGCATTGCCACTAGAATGCCCCGTCACATTCCAGTGTGACTATTTTACACATCAAAAACCCTTATACAACACGATATGAATACTGAGAGCAAAGACAAAACAAACAAAAAAACATCAACATATTTCAACATTGTTACTTTATGGTTACATACATTGTAACATTGTTACTTTAGTGCAATATGTATTGAAACAAGAATATTGTAACTTTGTAACATTTGAACTTGTACTTTAGTGCAATATTCATTGTAACATTGTCATTGTGACATTTTAGTGCAACATTCACTAACAACTGTATAGCAGTCGTGTGATTCATTCCCACTGAAGATAAAAGGTAACATTTAGGATAGTAGCCTGTAGATTATTGTTGGTATAATTTCATTATTCCAATATGTTTTCATTAATTGAATTCACTTAGTCTATTTTATGAGAATTTGTAAGATTCTTATTTGCATAAAATAGACGGAGACCAGTCTTGTCAAAATTAGATGATAGTATTTATTCTCGGAGCGCGCTGCCATGTAACCACGAACAACAGTTTATATACAAAATATGACATCACAGGTCATAAAATATTCTTTCTCCCAACAGTTCAAAAGTTCATTCGAGATAACTTCAGAAGGTTTTTCATCGATCACCCTTCAGCAGACAGTTCCGGCTAATGGAAAACCTAAGAAAATACACAATGTCTTTATCTGAACATTCCAGTGCTAAGTTGAGTCGGTTCAACCATAGGTTAAGTACCCTTTCTGCTTACTTAAAAAAAACCACTTCCAATCTTCTCCAACCTGGCTGGAATGGTATTTATTTAATTTAGTTACCCCCTGTTTCAGGCTCCACAATCCCTCACTTATGAGTTCATATTTTTAATCAGATATAATAAAACAGAGTATAAGTTTACTTAGTTACAGTTCTATTTAAAATGGGGATATTGTTTAGTCATTTATTCATAAAATTCCTAACAAATATGCATTCAAGTAGAGGCCTACACTGAATACAATATAATTATATATAAAAAAAGCTCCACTGCACAATGTGTGCTTATGAATATATATATATATTATAGAGTCAGGTTTCAGACCCAAGTGCAAGATTAGTTTGTGCATCAGTATTTTAAACTGTGATCTGCCAGACCTACTGTCATACAGTATGTCTTGAATCAATTGACCTTCTTTACCAAAACCATTTCAGTAATTTTGATTGTCTTTTTCGTCGACTTTTCTTTTCTTCCTAGAGTCTGTTGTACTGCTTCTCCTCACCCTTTATCCACTTTTCTATTTTTCTTTTATTGTCTTTTTCAGCCCTTTTTCATTCGCTCTTATCGCCTTTTCTACTGTCTGTGGTATATCTTGAAGCACTCAATGTGCAGTGGCGCTTTGCATTTCTCAGATGCATAGGTAGTACGTTTGCCACAATGATGACTGATACAGTTGTTCCTGTCATGACCTGTTTGCGTAGGTTCAGCCTATACATTCAACAGCCTGGCTGGCAAATGGCCTGTCTCCCCCTCAAGGTCCATATCTGACCCATTGCTATCACAATCACTCAGGACAGCATCTTTCTCATTTTGAGGGATAACTGCAATGTTGCATGCCTTGTCTGGGCGGTCACCTAGATCCAACATATCCAGAACTTGACTCAAAGTGAAACTAAAAGAAAGAACAGAGTAGAAAGTCAGGTAGAACAAGAACTATGTATGTGTATAAGTATGTGTATACCTAGATGCACGGTGTTATCCCACCGGTCACTATTGTTGCTGTCAACATGTTTACACATTCTATGACCACACTGAACAAAGTTGAGTAATTGCAAATGCATATATCAATACTAGACACCTTAAAGAGGGTGTGTACCAAAAATCTTTGTCCTAACTTTATGTTAACATACTTTACTAACCATTTGTTTGGAAGCTTTGATGCAGCCATCCTCTTCTCATGGTGCAACCAGGAAGTTAACAGCTCTGGTCATGTTACATTTTACACTAAACATGTGACACTGCACATCATTCATTGAGACCCTTTATTATTTCAATATTTGATGGAAATACATTTGATCATTCAGTAATATTTATAGAGCCTTATAACCGCAAAGTTTTTTTACGGTCACTATTGTGACCGATGGGATTAAATAGGTTAAGAATGGGAAGCATAGAAATAATGGAGAGAGAACAGATCTACCGCTTCATAGACTTGCTTTCAATGAGAATGACAGATCTATAACTCTAATTTCTATGTGAATTTGTTCGGGTTGCCCAAAAAAATTGCAGAATTTATTCCGAACATTTTACAAAAACATATTTACTGGGAGAACTGTGCAGATGCTAAGTTTTTACACCCGGTAACAGAATTGTGATAAAGGAATTTCATCATGCGTCTTTGATCAGTACTACACAGAAATGCATAATTATGGATATAAATGTCATTCTCTTCATGGTGAGGTATCCTAAATAGGCACACAAAAGTAGAAATATGCAATATCCTCCTTTGCATGTTTGGGTATTATTTACACACGGGCTATTATTTTTTTATGAACTCCACCTCCAAATAAAACTGCTATTTGGTTGGTCCGAACTGGACAAATTTAAACCAATCATAGATGTCTATGTTTCACAAGTATGGACATTGAAACACAGCACAGTAGAGATCAGTAGTGTACAGTGGAGTACAGTACAGTAGAGTTCAGTACAGTAGAGTATAGTACAGTAGAGTATAGTACAGTAGAGCTCAGTACTATATTATATTCTACTTTTCTTTCTGTACTGCAGTGGTTCACAAACTCAGTCAGGCTTTCAACTTACTCTTGAGTGGGCGAGGATGCTGGTTACAGCAAATAGAATGGGTAGGTGTAAGTAAGAGCCGGAAGAGGTGACATTAATTGGAGAGAGGAGAAGAGAGAGAGAGCGAAAGGGGTTGTCCAGACTTTTCACATTCTTGCTTTGACCATCAGATGACAGAAAGAGAAAGAAAACAGTAATGAGCTGAACTTAACAGTATTTCAGTGACGGTAGGACACTAGCAGGTGACCCAGCACTGGTTTGTGACTACTAGGATTTCCCATTGTAGCCAAACAAGTTGCAGAAATTATCTTAATAATTAATAAACAAAATGTATATCAGTAAAAACACTAACTAATTTATAGGTCTACCTTGTTACTTCTGTGAACTTTTGTTATCCTCCCTCCCCATGAGGGAGAGAAATTAGAAAATATCCTAAAGATATGTGGGGTTTTGGTAACGGAATTACAAGGCAGAAGGTAATGTTTCTTAAACTTACAGAAGGCAAAAAAATTATCCTAAACTAAATATAAGTGTTGATATTAGTTGGCAGGAGTCTGTACTTCATACTTATGTTTTGATGTACTGTATTTCTAATGACTTTTAAGACTTTTTCTGTTTTTGGAAATGTGTACAAATGAAAACTTCTTTGGGCTAGGGTTTATTTTTCTCCATTTCCGCTTGACTGACATGCCCAAAGTAGACTGCCTGTTGCTCAGGCCCTGAATCCAGGATATGCATATAATTGGTACCATTGGAAAGAAAACACTCTGAAGTTTGTAGAAATGTTTAAATAAAGTAGGAGACTATAACACAATAGATATGGTAGGAGAAAATCCAAAGAAAAACCAACCAGAATTTTTTTTTTTGAGAGCCCATGCACTTCCAATGGAACGTGTAGGGAAATAATTAAATCAAGCTCACAGTATGCAATTCATATGGCTTCCACTGGGTGTCAGTAGTCTTTGTTCAAGGTTTCAGGCTGGTTTCTTCCAAAACGAGCAAGAAATATGAGTTTTACTACATGGACACAGACTTGGAAATGTGTGCATGTCCGTATGAAATATTATAGTTTTATTACATTTTAGGGTATCTGAGGATTGAATAGAAATGTATTTTGACTTTGTTGAAACAAAGTTTAGGGGTACATTTTCGGATTCCTATCTTGGCATGTTGAACAAGTGGATTACTCAAATCGATGGTGCCAACTAAACAGACTTTTTGGGATATAAAGAAGGATTTTATCTAACAAAACGACACTACATGTTATAGCTGGGACCCTTTGGATGACATATCAAAGGAAGATTTTCAAAAAGTAAGTGAATATTTCATCGCTATTTGTGAATTTATGAAGCCTGTGCCGGTGAAAAAAAAACATTTTGATGTGGGGCGCCGTCCTCAAACAATCGCATGGCATGCTTTCGCTGTAAAGCCTACTGTAAATCGGACAGTGCAATTAGATTAACAATAATTTTAGCTTTTAACCGATATAAGACACTTGTATGTACCTAAATGTTTAATATCCATAATTTGTATGATTATTTATTTGAATTTCACGCCATCCAGTTTCTCTGGAAGTTGTCCCTCTAACGGGACGCCTAGCCTTAAGTTAACTCAAAAATGAAGTCAATAATTATTCAACCCCTTTGTTATGGCAAGACTAAATACGTTCAAATCTTATCAAGTCACAAGTTGCATGGGCTCAATCTGTGTGCAATAATAGTGTTTAACATGATTTTTGAATGACTACCTCATCTCTGTAACCCCACGCATACAATTATCTGTAAGGTCCCTCAATCCAGCAGTGAATTTCAAACACAGATTCAACCACAGGGAGGTTTTCCAGTGCCAGGGTGGTTTTTCAGTGCCAGGGAGGTTTTCCAGTGCCTTGCCAAGAAGGGCATCTATTGGTAGATGGGTTAAAAAAAAAAGCAGACATTGAATATCCCTTTTAGCATGGTGAAGTTAGTAATTACACTTTGGATGGTGTATCAATACACCCAGTCACAACAAAGATACAGACGTCCTTCCAGTTGTCGGAGAGGAAGGAGACCGCTCAAAGATTTCATGAGGCCAATGGTGACTTTAAAACAGTGTTAAATGGCTGTGATAGGAGAAAACTGAGGATGGATCAACAACATTGTAGTTACTCCACAATACTAACCTAATTGACAAAGTGAAAAGAATGAAGCCTGTACTGAATAAAAATATTCAAAAACATGTATCCTGTTTGCAACAAGCCACTACTAAAGTAATACTGCAAAAAAATGAGTCAAAGCAATTCACTTTTTGTCCTGAATATAACGTGTTAGATTTGGGACAAATCAACTACAACACATTACTGAGTACCACTACATATTTTCAAGCATTGTCATGGTTGCATCATGTTATGGGTATGCTTGTAATCTTTAAAGACTGGGGAGTTTTTCAGGAATCTATCAGAAATGGAATGAAACTAAACACAGGCAAAATCCTAGTGGAAAACCTGGTTTGGTCTGCTTTCCACCAGACACTGGTAGATGAATTCACCTTTCAGCAGGACAATAGCCTAAAACACAAGACCAAATCTACACAGGAGTTGCTTACCAAGAAGACAGTGAATGATTCTGAGTGGCCTGGTTGTAATTTGGACTTAAATATAAAAATCTATGGCAACACATGAAAATGGCTGTCTAGCAATGATCAACAACCAATTTGACAGAGCTTGAAACATTTTGAAAAGAATAATTGGCTCCTACAGACTTACCCAGAAAGACTCACATCTGTAAGCCCTAACTACAGTATACAGATGAAGGATCTTAATTTGAGCCAGTTTGCTGTAGCAGGAATGTAATCCTGCAGCAACTTGAAACGTGAATTACTATGTGGATTATAATTAATTAACATTTTTGTAGGAGTTGAAAGAAAGTTCTCCTGCAACAGGGTGATCAAAATAAGATCCATCATCTGTATGAGGCCTCCTGCTGTTGAACTATGCATGCCGTCTGGGAAGAATGGATCTGTTGGGGATACATATTACATAATGTAATCATGAGGAATGTTCAACCATGAATGCTAAGTGAAGGCATCCTTGTAATCTCCAAGGTTCAGCAACCCCTTTAATAAATGGTGTTTACATGTATATACCAATAAATCATGCAATCCTTGAGGTTTTACACTTTTCATTAAGATTTTACATTCAGAGGTAAACCCCGATTTATTTGGAGGAATACTACAATGGGTCTTATCCTAAACCAAAACCCCTGTTGAAAGGAGTGGTTTTTAAACCTTCATAATAAAGTTTCGTCCTAGAACCATGATGTTTGGCCTTTAAATTCATCTATCATTTCTGCATTCCATTGAAAATTCAGCTCCTCATGTTAGAAGCTGACATTTGTCCCAGGGGAAATGGTAAGCAGAACTAAGGCTCTCCTTTCCTTTCTAAGGCTCTCCTTTCCTTTCTAAGGCTCTCCTTTCCCGATGCTTCAAACCATTCACGATGGAAGATGGATCAGAATCTTCGGGGACCAGCTCTGGACCATGCAGATGTGTGGAGCTGACTAATGTTCATTACCTTTTACAAAACTGGTTGATGAGAGTCATTATCCCGATGCTGAATTCTGATGAGAAGATTCTGTTGAACATTTGCTCTCTGCTGTTTTTGAATTTAGAATTTTAGCTCAGATGTATAACCTACACACTGTAATGTAAGTTTTACATGTTAAAAAGGAATCTGTCTGCATAATGCACAGCCACACGAGATCCCCACAAACCTGTAGTATATCATCATTCATTTCACGCTATCACGTTAGTTCATTACATTTTGATTGATGACGCACAGTCACATAACCGAGTTTCACCTTCAGAGACATGAATTATGTTTGAGGAGACGCCTTGAGGGAATAGACTGGATTGATCAACAATTTTGGACACCATTCATTTAACAGAGTTGAACAGAGGCAATTTAAACTTTGGAAAAATGTCCGTCTGGTGGAGTCTGTCTTAACTGGACTCTTTTCACACATTCATGTCCATTATCCTTGGATTTGGAGTGAAGAAGGTTGTTTAGCCATCACTTTTGCCTGAAGATCATGTTTCCAATGTGGAGTATATTGACCGGGCTCCTGAGTGGCACAGCGGTCTAAGACACTGTTTCTCAGTGCTAGAGGTGTTATTACAGACCCTGGTTCAATTCCAGGCTGTATCACAACCAGTTATGATTGGGAGTCCCATAGGGCGCCACGCAATTGGCCCAGTGTCATCTGTGTTAAGGTTTGGCCGGGGTAGACTGTCCTTTTACATAAGAATTGGTTCTTAACCGACTTGCCTGATTAAATTAAGGGGGAGTAGTGGTGCTGCAGCACCCCCTGCGAAATCATAATAAAAAAAATATTTATTAATCAATTTAAAAAATAATAAAAATAACAAAAGTAGCGCACTTGGCCTTTACTAGTCCTGTATTAGTGGAACGATTTAGCCATCTGTAGCGCGGGCAAAATATATATGTCAAACACCTCTGTATTGTAATCTGTGTTTTCACTGATATCACTACTTGTCGGAGTCAAGTCCACACTCCATCCATATTTCATCTATCTTGCCTGTGAGCCAGTAATGTTGATGGATGACTTGTTTTGACAAGCAGGATAGACCGTGTCGCACTGTTGAACTATTGAGGTGTCACAAGGTAAAATATAAACTTGACTGAGAGGAGCGTAGTAACAACGCTCCCAGACTCAACATCTCTGTCACACCCTGACTGAAGACAAGGTTTTATCCTCCTCTATTTTGCTTCTCTGTCACTTACCATTACCTCAATGTATCAGCCACACACAACCTCACTTCCACCCCACGGAACTGCAGACTCGTTGTGCTGCAGATTTATAGGACTTGCTTGTGAAATTACAAGCCCATTATATGTGATTCAAATTAGCTCATGCACAAGAGATGTCTCTTCTTCTGATGACTGTAATTTAGGCCATCTGGGTGGAGATCAGATCAGGTTGACTTCACAGCTCAATCACAGCTCCCTTTCAAATGTAATTGTGATTTTCAAATGGTTCTGTCAACTTAGTCATAGAATGTCAATATCAACTGCAATTTACAGTATGAAGGTAATTTTCTAATCTCAGTTGGAATGAACAATTATGCCTAACTTATTTCTTGGACAACCGAGGTGCTGTGTCGAAGTACAAACGCTCTATCAAAGCAGTCAATTGTATTTGACTCTAACATGACTTTTGCACTAAACCACTACACAGGAGTACCCAATCTATTGAAGCGCATGTGAATTCATTAATTACATGTTGTCAGCAAAACAACTTCCACACTGTGAAAACCCTCGGTGTTGACATGCACCCAATCAACAGTAATTCCTGTCTCAGTCGTAATTTCTCTGGCAAAGTTTGTAATAAGTGAATGTTTTCTTGCTGTGCTGACTTGAGCAGAATCAGTATGCCAAAAGGGATGTGGATGTGGTTCCATCTGTACGTATGCATCCGCAGCGCAGTCTGAACCACAGTCAGCTTCCTCAGCCAGACCTCCAGGCGAAGCAGCGAAGGCACTGATGGGCTTGAGTGCTAATCCTACCTTATCCCCAGGACAACGCTTCCCAGGTGCCAGAACCCAATACTGACAGGCACTTCAATCAAGGATTTTGTCTTTCATTCTCTATCTCTCTCTCCTTCAATTATTTTGTCTGTGTCAGTTGTTCCTCTACAATTTTCCTTGTGGTGTATTAGCTTTTTGCATGGCCCCATGCTGAGTTTCTATTCTTCCTCCTCCCATTTCAATGCGCTTCACCAAGTTTTAGAGCAACAAAAGCGTAAAGGCATGAAATGCTGTCTCTATTCATCCTGGCTTACATCCCTGGTATTTTCACTTTGAAGAATTACTGCCTCATCTTGGACACACTATGAAGCTCCATTTTTTATTCTCAGCCAGCTGTCTGCATTAGCTGACCTTTCAGGGTTCTAACACTGGGACAATGGACCTGTCTTGTCTGGCAGTCTGCAGTATTCAGAGATCAGGACTGGATGGCGGCACTTCCAATTCAGCCTCCGAAAACCAGGCCCGGAATTCATACCTTGTGACAGATTTTATTAACGCAGGAAGACGTTGATGGATTAGCCTTCCTTTGAGGTGCAGACGCATCCTTTTCAATGACAGACTATAAATAGTTGCCTGTGAATTTGGAATATAAAATATGTGCTTGTGACATTTTAATGTTTTTCTTCCTCGCTTCACATCTCTATTGCTGAGATACTGTATTTAAACAGGAAACAAGTCCTTTGGAAACTTTAGATCCATCTAACTAATTTCCTAACTCTAACCTTCAAATGTAATAACAAGGCAATACAATAATCTATTCTTATGACTTAAACAAAAATTGTATATGAAGTCGTTGTGGGAGGCTTATTCTCCCTGATCTATTTGCCCTGGAGGCGGGTGCTAACGACCATGCTGTCGGGGGTCTGGATCCTCTTTCACCTACTGTACGTTTATAACAGTCCATTTCCTATTCACTGTTTCTTTCATTTCTCCACGATGCTGCAATAATTAATTTAATAAGGCCTCTCTTTTTCAGAATTGTTTATGTCCAAAGGTTGAATATTTTTTTGCTTGACCTTTTCTCAGATAGTCATCAAATAATCCAAGTTGCCCGAATGACAACATCAACATCATGACAACACATGAGTCAGACATCTTTCTGCTCGTAACAATTGGTTTGCTTTATATTGCGTTTGTCACATGCAGAGGATGAACAGCTCTTTAGATGTCTTTTTTTCTGCACAGTTTCAGTGAGCCAAATGCCTGAAAGAGTCTTGTACAGATGCTTGCTGAGAAACCCAATCCGTTTACAAGCAGACAGAAACATTGGCTCGCTTGATGCCCCAGTTTTCCAAGACCTCAAAGATATCTTTAAGAGGATTGACCATAACATTCAACACCAATCCTGGCTCATTTATATAAACCTGTTTTATTCAATAAGATTAATAATAAGTTGAATTTGATGATAATAGTGTATATTGAGAGACGGTCGTCATCATGCATTATCTGTCAATGACTTGACCATACAGTTGTGATGTATTATGAAGGAGTAGGCACATGATAGTATTGCGACATCAACTGGGGAAACAAGCAGAGCATCTGAAATGTGTCCTACTTCGCATTATTTTGACAACATTCACTTTTCACAGTCAATCTGTCTCATCAAACCCAGACGATTGCTCAAAGAGGAACTTTTACCTATTTTTTTCCTCCCCAATATCTGCCATACTGCAAGTGCACTGTAATTACACACTATTGAGCAATGAGGCAATCTGGATTGCAAAGCAAATGAACAGGTTTTCAAACCAATATCCATGTGCTGATACACCGACAAGCTGTTCTTTGAGCTCTGTGTGTGAACTCACTTTGAAAAATATTAAATGTGTGTGTGTGAAGATTTTTCTGTGAGCTTTTCTTCTGTAGATGCAAGCAGTCTTACTGCATATGGTGACACTTGTGCTTCAAGGTTACAACTTGCGATCTGATGTAATAAGTCAAAAACGTTCCCAAATATCATGGCAAATAGTCCTAATACATAGAGAGCTCATTATATGGCATAGCCTGTCTTGGAGATGGTCTCAGCCCACTGTGCTACTTACTGTATACGGAAGCAGACTAACAAGCAGAAACCTCATGTGTGCACACTAATATGTAGCCGCAGGGCTAATTCAGGGGCTTTGTATTTCAGCAGTACAGTTGGCTCCTCTGTGCCAGGAAGCATCTCTTCATCTGTAAACCTTTAACTAAAAGAGGGAGCTGGGAGACTTTACAGACTGTGGATGAAGAGCAACATCTCTAGTAACTCATTGATTTGGATGATCATTTTATTTGATGTCAATGAGCAGTGACTCTTATTAAGAATGACAATCGCAAGTAGATTGGGAGTGCCTTTGGACACGGTGTGACATACACGTTCCTTATCCAGTTGGGTGTAATACGTCCAAACATACAGTATGTGTGTCAAAATCACCCGTGTTTTATGTTTCCTCCTTTTCCCTGTGGTGTTCTCTATCCATGGAGACAAGACCAGAGTAATGAGCTCCAGAGAGAATTCAATGTGAGTTAAACGCCGTTCATCTTGAATATTTATACACAACCAGAGCAAACATTTGAGGTCTATTGTGAGTGGAGCGCCTGTCATCATCCTGTTCTTCACTCAAGGACATCCCTTACAGTTGATCTAACTCTTACACGGAACCCAAAACATGCTGCGTTCATGCGCCATCGTGCTCCATCGTGCATACATTTGTTTTGTCCCCCCCCCGCACCAAATGCGATCACGACACGCAGGAATCAATTAAATTAATTTGGGGACAGGTCAAAAAGCATTAAACATTTATGGCAATTTAGCTAGCTAGCTTGTACTTGCTAGCTAATTTGTCCTATTTAGCTAGCTTGCTATATCCTGGGATATAAACACTGAGTTGTTATTTTATCACCAGCAGTGTAGTCAGGGTGTTACATGCTGACTACACCGCTTGCGTCGCGAGCGCGAGCATTGCAAAATAAATGTACACATACATGTTACTCAATCAATGTACCCACACTGCGAGCACGAGCGTCTGCATTGCCAGGCGCTAAAATAGAAGTTGCTTCTATTTGTGGTGCAGAATGCACTGCAAGTCCTGGCTTTTAGAAGCATTTGCCCACGTGCCATCTCCTCATTAGTTATACCCACGTGGGTGACTGAAAGATGAACGGAGGTCAGTGGTGGTAATATACCTTATGAAAGTTAGTTGCCAATTGCCATATAAAGTCCAAAGAAGAAAAAGCCAGGAAGGAGGAGAGATGACTAGAAACGATTCGGTTGACCGTTTTATGTATGGATTAATTGTCGGAGTAGAGGTAGAGGACCATGTTTATTTCAGGCAAAATAACAACTCAACATTTATATCCCAGGACAAATTAGCTAGCAACAGCAAGCTAGCTAAATAGTACAAATTAGCTAGCAACTGCAAGCTAGCTAGCTAGCTAAATTGACATACATGTATAATGCTTTTCAACCTGTCCCCAAATTTATATAATTGGTTCAAAGTTTGTTTTGATATTTCAACCTGCATGTTGTGATCGTGTTTGGTGTGGGGGGACAAAATCAACTTGCGGATGCACGCACACACCCGGTTTGGGTATGTTTAGTCTTACTTGGCCCATAGTGTGAGACTGGGCTGAGACTACAGCTAAGAGTCACAGGCAAAGTCAAACAAATGTTTTTTCATTTTTACTTTGTTATAGTAAGTTTGTTTTGGCTGCGGGTGTTCCTGTCTGTCACTGTGATTCGATCAAAGGGTAGTCAATCTCTGAATTTATATTTTAGGATGCTGACAGCAAAGTCAGTGCAGAGTTGTGTCTATCTTCCATGAAGCTGAGGTAGGGACAGGGTCTGAAGTGCCTCAGTATAACTGGAGTATCCTCCTAGGATGGTGCAGCATGCTCTCTTCTGAATACGCTCCAGGTCATCAGACTGGGCCTTGGTCAGTGAGCTGTGCCAAGCAGGAGCGGGGCGTGTAAATGCTCACTAGGTCTTCCTATGGCACATGGAACCTTTTAAGGCAGCGAGTGAGAAAACACTTTCGTAAGAAGAAATTTATTCTTAACTGACATTTTATCCTTCGCTATAGATTTAAGAAGAAAGTTAAGCAAAGTTGCTATTCCTCAAAAAATTTACTGGAAATTTTATTGCGCTATTTCTGATGTTTCTCCTTAAGCAAAAAGTTAAGAAGTAATTCGATTCTTGAAAATAAAGTTATTGGAAATGTTCTTAATTCCAAGATAGCTAAACCGTTGTCTTAAACTCAGGGCAGTGAGAGAAAAAGCTCATAAAAGCAATTGAACATGCTCAATTCCCTCACAAACGGATTATTTTAAACACAAGAACATGTTTTAGAACAGTAATCTTAGTAAGAATTATGCTAATTGGATTGCCATTGCTAGCTAGATCGCTAGCTAAAATGGTTGCCTAGCAACAAACATCTTAAGAAGATTTGTAAGAAGATATTTGAGAAGTTCGTAAGAATATCATTAAATCTTAAGATATTGTTGAGGAATTGCACTTACAAACTATTTTATGAACTTCTTTTTTTTAGAAGCTTCTTAAGTTTTTGCATAAGAAGTGTTTTGTGAATCTGGGCCCTGCTCACCCCATTGTGAGTCCTTCTGTACCGTTACCCCTGAAATGTTCACACTATCACACAGTTTGAGATCCTGGCCCTTGATCCGGAGAGGGCACGGGACAGGGGGCATGATAGGACTTTGCACTTGGCAGGGTTCAGTGACATTCTGCTTGCACGAACCCACATGTCGAAGTTGTTCAGGGCCCGGCTGCAGTGTGCTGATGTTTCCTGTTATATGCGTGTGGACCAGATTTAGATCGTCAACATATTTCCACCTACAGTTGACATCCTGGGCTGCGCTGTCAATGACCGCAAGGAAGATGAAAGAGCCCAGAAGAGTTCCTTGAGCCTTACCTCCTTCCGACTCCTGCCAGGCTGAGAGGCTGTCTTGGTAGTGTACCGGTTGGTTGCGGCCGGTCACAAAATTGCAGAGCCATGCTATGAGGGCAGGTTTGACACTCAGTTGGATTAGGCGTTCAACGCCAATGTTGTGGTCGATTTTGTCAAAGGCCTTGGAGAAGTCAGTGGGGATGAATGTGGTTATGGTGGATGAGATGTTTAATTGCTTGTATAAACAGTACAGGAGGCATAGGTAGATGATATTTCTGGGGTCTATGTTGGGTGTTATGTCTTCCTTCATCCAGTTGGCAGCGAAGCTCTCAGCAGCTTTTGATAGTTGTGGTGTTAGGGATATTGGCCGTAGCTGGTTGAGTGAAGGATGGTGGGCCTCGAGGATGGGCACGACCATGGCTTCTTTCCACTGGGAATGGAATTCACCTTGCTGGAATGCAATATTGAGGATGTCACAGATGTATTGATTCAACTCGCAGGCAAATTCTCATAGGATCCGCTGTGGCACACCGTTGGAGCCGTTGGTACTGTGCTGGTAATGTGACACTGTGCTGGTAATGTTAACTGTGTTTCTCATCAGGACACCAATGTTTTTCCATTGTTGCTACAGAGGGGATTCCATTTACCATGTTCAAATCATTTTTCAACATTTAGTCATAGGCTACAAATACCACATTTTTCTTACATCCGTTAGTCATATTCAAATTTCTACACTCCAATTTCCAACATAAAAATGTATAATCTAGTTTATGCTACAATATGGACCAAAACTGACCAGTCGACAGGTGACTAAAGTTCATATTCCATAATGATGAGTCACAATCTCAAGCTTCCAACTACTGCACTTCTTTCCGTGATATTGTAAAATCACTGAGGTTTGTGATCAGCAGCACTGAAGGCAGCTGCTGATGGTCTGAAGAATTCTGCCTCGGTCTCCTTGTTCTGCACATTCAGAAAGCAGGGAGGGCTAGTGCAGAGGGATGTTGTCATGGTAACAGATGAAAAACAGCCATGGATGACCATGAGTGACGAAGGACTGCCAGTAGGATGGTTTGTATTGTGGAAGTTGTTTCATGACCTGATTTCATACCGCACTGCATCACATAGAGAATTTCCACAATCACATGGCAATAAAAAGTAGCAAGAGTGCTAAATCAAGATTATAGTATAGCACTGAAGTACACAGCTCAGTGTTTTAATACTGCTTCTCGCTCCCATTGAAATGTATATAATCAAGGCTGACGTTTGACGTTTCTGTGTTGCATTTGTCAAATAAATTCAGACAGTACTTGGGTGGAGGAATTCTAACGATGAGCATAACTTTGAAAGAAAATAATGCTGTTGTTTATCTCTGCATAACCTCTTATTTCACCCTGTCTTGGGCTTGTATTTGATGAAGCCCAGAATAGCTCCTCAAGTAGCCTTTTCCCTAAAACGACAAATACAGGGCCGTAGTTGAAATGAAACATCATAGCTTTGTCCTTATCATAGTCACAGTTTGTCAAACTGACCTAGATTTTCTTTGAAACGGCTCATTTAATTCCCTGTGCTGTTGTCTATTTCGCGTATTCCATTTCAAACAAGCCAAGAGAAGAAGATACAGGAAGGCTTATTCCATACACACAAATAATCTGATGGTTATTCACAGTGGACCGATTTCAGACTCCATATACAGTAGCTACTGTTTCTATTGTTGTTGTGGACAACCTTGGGATTCACTGTCATTTGCATGTAGTCTCATCACTATGAGGAAAGTATGTGAAAAATATTTGAGAAAAGTCTTAAAGCAGACTGAGCCACAACATTGTCAAAGCGGCAGCTGGGAGGATTCCATTTAGATTCTGTTTCCAAACAGGAATCTAAATGGAATGTGTGTGGCTGAGTGTGTGTGCACACCTTTTATGAGCAGGGAGCTTGTGAATAATACCTCGTAAACGTGTGACACCGTGGGATATGCTACACTAGTAGATCTAGATTCAGAAGGAGTATCAAAACACGTTGTCTTCCGTAATTGATGGATACTTTTACCTAGGCTATTTGGACACTTTCATTCAAGAAGCTCATTGTTGTCATTACATTGTGATGATGCAGCTACTATGGAGCTGTTGTCCTCAGAATGCACAGGACTATAGTTGAGTGTCTGCTGTGCCGTGAGAGGGAAGAGCGACTCACAGAGAGCTCTCATTACCCTGACACCAGAGAGCCAGACTGAAGCAAACCCCTGATTGGGGCATAATACCATGGTCAGCAGGCAACACTCTTTGTTAAGGGGTCAAATGAGGCTCAGGCTGATAAACGAATGGGACCTCTTTTCCATCTTCTGTATTCTTAAAAAGACATTGATTTATTCAAGTACAAAAGGCCTTTGTTGTGATTTGTGAGCTTTTCAGTGCCAGTCGTGATGAATGCGTGTGTTATCAGAGGGGTTGGGTTGAATGCGGGGGACACATTTCAGTTGAATGCATTCAGTTGTACAACTGACTGGGTATCCCCTGTTCCCTTACTTTCTTTCTTGCTCTAATACATAGTCACAACTCAGAATAAAGGCTTGAAACAACCAGACTGAATATATTGACAGCATTGAATAATTTTGTTCTTTCTTTGTAAAGTAGTCAAGGGATACAGTGCATAGACACAGTAGCAGTGCGTGGGTAAAATCACTGGGGAAACCAAGCTAGGAGGAAAAAAGCTATATTACAACTTATGTGTTGTGATAATTGTGTTGTTTGCTCAATAACCTGTTAGCTCACATGCCTTGCCTAAAGGCCGATACAATATGAAGACACAGTGGCAGAAGAAATTCAACCACGCCTTTGTTTCATCACAAAACCGGAGAGCAACATCTGTCCGGCGGAGTCCACAAAGCATATTGCATGTAACAAACAGTTACATGACCTACAGCATGGTCAATCAAGTTACTATTTCGTACATATTTGGACAAATAAACCACTATTGATTTAGAATGTTATTTTATTTTATTTAACCTTTATTAAACTATGCAAGTCAATTAAGAACAAATTCGTATTTACAATGACGGCCTACCAAGAGGCGAAAGGCCGGAGAGTTACCACAAGTCGCAAAGAAATTGGAGCTATCTCTACTATTCAGCACCATTTCAACTTCAACATTTGAACATTATTAAAGCACCTATGCTTAGTCTAATACAGTGACAACTAAGATACCAAAAACGATTTAGTCCAACGTCAACTAAATATCATGTGTCTGTCCATGGCGCTGACTCCTCATCTCTTTCATGTTGCCGAAACGGTCTATGACGCTGTCATAGAGTACATGCTTTTAGTTTTTGTTGTCCTAGGCTACCTGGCTAAAATGCCTGCTCGCTAGCCCAACTTCCTTTCATGGGAAACGATTAGCTAGTTAACATTAGCCTACTACATCTAGCTACATATTGAACTTCCATCCTCTCAGGCCAGAGGCACAATGTGTGAATCTACGGTTGGATCAGAATCGTCATTATAATCAATTGCCAGTACAGGGAATTAAGTAAAACCCCAAGACTAAATCCCTATCTCCGTCCATGGCTAATTTAGGAAAGGGACAATTTTAGCTAGCTAGCTAGCCACCGGAGGACAACAACTCAACGAGATGCAACAATTCAAGTGTTTTTCTGTCAATGATGTTATGCTTGATGTGATGTGATTGGTGTGAAGCCAAATCCAAACTGTCTTCCCATGACACTTTTTTTTTGCACCAGGACCATTCACAGTTGACTCAGTTTAGCTCAAAGCTGATTGGCTATAAAAAAAAATATATATATATATTTATATCAAGGGAGGCCAAATGCTCGCTAGCTTCCCTTGCATTCAATGCTAGGGGCTGCAAAAATATCAATACTATTTTTTACCAGACAGCATCAGATAGATGGGCTGCACATATAGAGACAGAGGGGCGCTCTTTCGCTTGCTTGGATGCTTTCTCCGGTGAGATACATCAGCATCTTGCGAATTGAAGAAAAATTATGAAACACGAGACAAATTATTTTATGTGTTTATTTCTTTTTTTTAATTGGTCATTTTTATTGGGGATGCCTGGCTTCCTCTGGCACCCGTGAATACAAGCCACTGCACAGACATACAGTACATGTGATATGCAGATAATTAATGTTTGGGAAACTAGGCAGTAAAGCAATACAAAACAAACACATACAAACAACAACATACAGTAAAGCATATTCCATCAATCAACTCCTGTGTTTTGAAACGTAAAATTGGCCAAAACAAGGTCGACAAAAGCCCTATAAATTGCTACACTTACTAATCTTGATGACATCAAGGTCAGTTTTTGCTGTGAAGAGAGCTGTGGGGCAATGATGCGCGGCAGCAGACACTCAGCAGAAGCCATTCAGATAGTCATCTGGGGCCCATGCAGCTCACAACCTCCCTGTATGGTGAACATGTTAGGAGCTACATCAGACGACTGACAGCAAATACATGCTACATCATTGGATGTCTTGTGTAGAATGTAAGTCCTAATATGTGCACCGTGCGGCAGAACAACAAGGATGCATGGAGCCTGACATCCTCCAGGTCGGTCTGCTTCAAAGAGCCACAGAGCAGATGAGTCTCTGGTGGACCATCAGACTCATTCGGACCAGGATGAGAGTTCACTTCTACCCTAACAGTGTGAGGCTTTGGAGGAGCAAATGAACCCCCTGTTTGTCTGTTGGGAGTAAACAGAAACCTGTCTTGACTTGCCTCTCCAGTTTTTTAAAGTGGTGTGGCTGCAGTGCTTCTAGTCTGCCTCTTTTGTTTCACCTCTCTCTATCCTTCTCGTCCTCTCTCTCTCTCCCCAGTGGAATCCTGAAGATCAGCCAAACAAATACTTCTGCAACTTTTCCTCACCTACCTGCACACCCTGTAGTGAAGGGGAATGGGGTTGTTTTGTAAGAGTATGATGGGTAGACAGCAAGTCCCACTCAACAGCTGGAAGTCTGATCAGGTCTTTGGGTGTGACTACCTCAGAGCAAATCATGATAGAATCTTTTGTTCAGAAATAAAGAGACTTTGAAGGTTTTTTTGCAAAATGCAGAAATCAGCTGGATCATTATAGCGCCAGACCTACAGGGATTTTATGATTGAAATGAGCGGCTCATTCATGACAGAGAATCATCAAACATCATCAAAAATATTGGAAATTAATGAAAGGGAAAAACTGCTGTGATGTACTCGATGTCGCTAATGCTCTACAGAGTTGGAGTTGGTTTATAATACAGTCAGGGGGGGGAAGTCATCTGATTAAAACATAGCTTTTCTCAAAAGCTTTGAAAGTTACAGCTGAGAAACTGGAGCAGGTCTTTCTAAATAAATATTTAAGCTCCAATCCCTTACATCCCAGAGACATCTTGCTGATTTACCCAGCGTTTGTTTCCCTGTCGATAGGCTTTTTCCTTTTACCAGAAAGACAGCTGCAGGTGCTTATTTTAGCCGTCAATCACAATTTACCTCCTGAAAAAAAAAAAACAATCTCTTTGTTGGCAGTGCATTTGCAAAACATTATGTCTTATAGACCACGCTGAGGAGAGAGAGAAAGAGACAGAGAGAGAGAGAGCACCATTAGCGCTGAGAGCATTAGCAGTGCTGAGGGGAAGAACTCTGTGGACCTGACAAAGTGGAGATACTACACAGAGCTATGCTGTTGCGAACCTTGAAAGGCTTCCCAGTCAAATGTGACTCACTGTGACAACGACATGTGAATCTGCTCCCAGGTGTGGTGGACTGGTGAGCTCTGCCAGGCTTATTGCTGCTGGTTTTGTTTAAATTTTCTGGCCCCAGAAAGCAAGACGACGCTCTAGAAATTTACTGGCACATTGCTTTGTGAATACTTGAAGGGGAAAGAGAACGTCAACCTGAAAGAGACACTGAATAGAAATTCCTTCAAATGTAGTGCTCTGTCACTCCATCTGAGCCACAGAACTCTGACAAGAGATTGTTTTTCAGTCATTTATTGGGAAACCACCAAGACCGTGGCCTTGTCAGACCATTAGTTGAGACACAGACACAGACATTGGTTGGCAAGACCAAGGTCCAGCCCAAGACCTTTGGTACTGAGGCCCACACCCAGATCCCTTTCTACGCTACGACCAAAGAGAAATACTTCATCTCTGTCCAAGCTAGTTTTGAGACAATATTAATTTCTGTATTCAAACCCTGTTAGAACCACATTTCCCACCCAGTAGGAAAAGGAATGTGTATGTGGAATGTACTGTGCTCATGTTTCTAACTAAGCACATACAGCATATCAGACAAGAAAACCAAATACCAGACCTGATAGAATTGGAGGATTCACTGTAAGCCATGGTTTCGGTTTTCCAAGCAGCTCATATGTGGAGACAGTTGAAGAGGTATTGTCAACATGTTGTGATGAAGAAGAAATGCAACTGCTTTATAACTCTCCCAAAACATCATGCCAACACAGATGAAATATGTTTAACATATGGTTGGAAATAGGTATAACCGGTGTAACACGTGGGATATGAACCCGAGTCTCCCACAGGATCAACCAGCGTATTAGACCGAGAGGAAATTCCCTCTTGGGCTGAGGGCAGACACTGGTTTTGAAGATCGCAGGAGGGGCTACCTCATAACGTGACCATGACTGACTCCTGTCCACTACATTCACCCCCCTTTTGACCTCCTTCCCCATGATAGACTGCGCCACGTCGGGCACCATTGTAACATGTGGGATATGAATCCGGGGGTCCCACGGGAGCAACCAACATATTAGACCAAGAGGAAATTACCTCCTGGGCCGAGGGCAGACACTGGTTTTGAAGATCGAGGGTGGGGCTACGTCATCACGTGACCATGACCGACTCATGTCCACTACACTGGCGCAATATCTGCAACATGCAATATGGTTTGTTGGATCACCCCACAAAGTTCATTTCAGGTCCTCAGTGATACCCTCTATAGCAGCCTACATAACTAGTGATAAACACATACAGTACTGCATGATAATGTGACCCTGATAAGCGTCCTACAGGAATCCCATCTCATGTTATCTGGGATGAGTTTAGACCCATTCTGCTAATGAGGACATCCGTGAAGGCTGTGTCTGCTATATTGCAGGGGCTTGGGTCTCCAGTGCACTGTAACACGAAACACAAACCCTTCGATCAGGCCATCTATTTACGGCCCACACTTTTTACTGGAGCAAAACGTATCCCTCGAAGCCTGTACTCTGTCAGAATTCGGCAGCCTGGCAGCTGACTGAGACACAGAAGATAGTGGGCTGGCTTATTCTTCCAAGTGAAACCAGGGCTAGAGTTGACCTTATTTTCTTGTACAACTGCCTCTGAATAGCTTGCATGCATGAATAGGTGCATACTGTTGTCAGATATCTGTGTACAGTCAGTATGAGCTGGATGACTGTGGGTTTGTGGCATAGACCTCCTGCATCGTCAATTTGACAATGTCCCTATCTGTGATTCCTCCCTGCAGTTGGAAACCAAACTGTTTGGTTTTGGCTTTGAGTCCATATGCTTCTTCTAAGTGCCTCCACTGTTTCAAGTCAAGTTGCGTCTTTATTTTGTTTTGTCAGGGATCATCAAACAAAAGTTTACTCTCCTTTTCAAATTTTGCTTCCATAAAACATGCATATATTTCATCTTGTTGGATATGTTAGATTCATTTAATGAGCCGGTGACACTACCACTGCATTTCAAAGCACAGCTTCTGTCACCGTCTGACAGGCTGCTCAAACATCCCCCATCTTTCTCAAGGCTGACATACCTCCCTATTTAAGTTTCCAACAAATGTAGCTCTTTTTTTTTTTTTACCTTAGCGTCTGTCATGGCAGTTTTTCACCACAGCAAAGATGTCTATTTGTTTTGCTCCTATTTACTTTCTCTCTACAAATTTACCTTCCCCAAAGTCATATATCTCTGCTGTTGTTTTTCCTGTGCACAATGTTTTCCAGGTTTTATTGCAAAAGTCATTTGGTTGTGCTGAATTGAATCTGACATCATTGTTATAGTTGCAACAACATCAGAATTATGGCTAGAAGTAGTCTTTTGTTGGGATGTTATTTTCTGTGTAGACATTTGATTACAAAGTTTGAATGCAACATTTGAATATACGTACTGGCCTACACAATGAGTGTACAAAACGTTGAGGAAACCTCCACCCTCCCCCCATTTTGCCCTCAGAACAGCCTCAATTCATCGGGGGCATGGACTCTACAAGGTGTCAAAACCGTTCCACAGGGATGTTGACTCCAATGCTTGCCACAGTTGTGTCAAGTTGGCTGGATGTCCTTTGGGTGCTGAACCACTCTTGATACACATGGGAAACTGTTGAGCATGAAAAACCCAGCAGTTCTTGACACACTCACACTCCTGGCACCTACTATAGTACCATACCTTGTTCAAAGGCATTTAAATATTTGATCTTGCCCATTCACCCTCTGAATGGCACACAATCCATGTTGAAATTGTCTCAAGTCTTACAAATCCTTCTTTAACCTGTCTCCTCCACATCATCTACACTGATTGAAGTGGATTTTAACAAGTGACATCAATAAGTGATCATAGCTTTCACCTGGACTCACCTGGTCAGTCTATGTCATGGAAAGAGCAGGTGTCCTTAATGTTTTGTACACTCAGTGTATGCCGACAAAGTGTAGCTTTTCAAGTTTGGCCAAATTGTAAATGGCATGTATAATTGCCTTGGAATCATTAAAATAACCCCTGTACTGCCATTAACCCAGATAATTATAATAGCCACCCAATTAACTGCCATTAACAAATTAGTCTGATACTGAAGTGATGATAATTAGTCCACTGAATGTCCAGTCACAGGTACTACTGAGTCTGCCATAGCGGCATCCATTGAACAGTAGCCAAAGAACCCTGCCGCAAACCCTCCATTCGTACCACCAAACTTTAACATAAGTAATTACATTGTATTACAGTACGTTGTAGAATATTCTCCGTGGTACTGGTCCAGGCTTAACTTGAGATCACGAGAAGACTTGGAGATGTTGTTAAACACATACACCAACAAATCTGAACGGAGAGAACATCTTGTTTTATTCTATTTATTCTATTCTAAAGTGATCTGCACTCGGTGGAATCTTTCAACCTACAAGGTAAACGCCTTAGAAAGTCAAGGAGCTTTTCAGGTCAGTTTGACCATTATTTCATTACATTTTCACTGAAGAAAGCCTTAGTATTCAGCCTCTACTCCTGCACCTCTACAATTCCTCCATAGTGGGTTTGACATTTGATTTGAATACACTTGTTGAGTCACTTACTAGTAACTAGATTACTATTTTTTGTGAATTTATCTGAAATTGCGTTGTTCGTCACAATCACAGTGGACTTTAATGCAATCATGGTAACTAGGGCTTTTTTGTTTCCTTTATTTGTTGAGATCTTTTCCTAATTTATTGATTATTACTCAACTTCATTGAAATACATTTCAGATGTTTAGACTTGGCTTGCACCCCCAGTATTTGACGAAGCCTCAGAATATTTCAGTTTCATTCTATGTTCTACCTCGACTGAATATTGTTACTATATGTTGATACGAGACAGTCTCGAGACTGCCATGGATCAGTGTTTCGCATCTGCCAGTGGCTATTTTACAGGATTTATGTTACCAGAGATTCTTACTGTACAGTAGTTGATGTCCTTCCTGAAAGCATTTTAGTCCTCTTTACCATGCTAATAAACATGAGTTTGGGATGCCTTTTCGACTTATGAATTAAACATGAGTTTGGGATGCCTTTTCGACTTATGAATGCAAGTAATGTAGTCATGGGCATTTCGGCTACGAGTCACGACACATTTCCACATAACAGTGAGCATCATCCGTGAGCCCTGTGGTTTGTGTGCTGAGGACTTAGTTGCCTTTGAGTCACTTTGCTGGACACTGAGGTGTGACAGTCTGTAACGGCAACAGATTCTGGGGGCAGGGATGGCAACAGGAGCTCAGCTGCAGCCTGCGACGCTGTGTGTACTCTCGGAAGGTGACATCCCAGCTTTGTGAAACTTCATTTTGATTGTAGGAGTGACACTGAGTCAGAGCTGGGGATGTATTATGTAGGCTACTGTTGACCCCCAAAAAATGATTGTGTCTGAATAATACCAAAGAATAATAGCACAGACCATAATCGACTCACTCCTCTCTCCGCACAAATGCCAGAATTTTTAAGACAGAGAGAACAAACAACATGTGAATTGAAAAGGCGTTTTTAAGTAATCATTCTGTTCAGGTGATTTAATGCCACAACATTGAAACGAATAACTTTGCGGTGTCCCAGATCATAATGTAGACGTCAAATACATCCATAGTTGTCTCTTTAGGAATACTATACTGCCCCCTTGTGACTTTATGAAAATAAATCCCAAAATGACAATGTGTTGTTTTCTTCTGATTCTGTAAATCACTTCTAGAAAAATGACATCTCATGCACCACCAGTGAGCACAAAGCATATACATAGTGGCACATTACCGTCTGGGTTTTCGTCAACTAAATGATGTCTCCATCCTATGTAAGCTACTGTTAATGACACACCACCAAGTGTAGTCTTGATAACAGCAGGCTCCACTTGTCCACCCACCAGGGCTCTGATGACGGTCCATACACCTTCTAGGCTCCTGTAGTGTCACACACAGTCCCACTCCATGGTCCCTCCTTTGCCACCCAGTTTTTCTCCCTCCATCTGTATCAGCGAGGGAATGAAAGGCTGCAGGGCTGGAAAAGACAGACCACAGAGATGAGTCACTTCACACATAACCACTCCTCCTACTAGTGATAGGGTTGGCATTTGGTCCCTCAGTGAGGGGCAGTCTCCTCCACACACCTCCCCCCCACACCCCCATTGCCTCCTGTTATTTTTGGGGCCAGTGATTAAGACTCACAACACATTGACAAAAGTGTGGGCTTTGCTTTGCAGGACATGTGTCAGTCAGGTTCCAGCAGTAGCATAGGAATAGCAGTGGCACAGGGAACAAAGACATGGGAAGACGAGAACAACTCCTCTCATGACTCATACCACAGCACGCGGTCATGTGTGTTCTCGTGTGTGAGGAGAAAATAATCAACCGCTATCTCTCCAAGATGAATATGAACAGCACATGCACTCCACACTATACGCAATCTACAAGCACTATTTATTTTACACTTGTCACACTTGTCACACTTAGAATTATATGGTGTATGATGAGTGGAATCTCATCTTTGATTTCTCTAGAAATATACACTACTGTTCAAAAGTTTGGGGTCACTTAGAAATGTCCTTGTTTTTGAAAGAAAAGCTATTTTTTTGTCCACTAAAATAACATCAAATTGATCAGAAATACAGTGTAGACATTGTTAATGTTGTAAATAACTACTGTAGCTGGAATATCTACATAGGCGTACAGAGGCCCATTATCAGCAACCACCACCATCTTCATTAAATAGTTCCCACAAAACACCAGTCTCAACGTCAATAGTGAAGAGGCAGCTGCAGGATGCTGAACTTCTGGGCATGTTTAAAAAGTATTGTCAGCCTTGATAAATATGAACAAAAAAGACTGTATAAAATAAATAATACAAATACCAGTGGTGGAAAAAGTACCCAATTGTCATACTTGGGTAAAAGTATTGATACTTTAATAGAAAATGTCTCAAGTAAAAGTGAATCACCTGGTAAAATACTACTTGAGTAAAAGTCTAAAAGTATTTGGTTTTAAATATACTTCAGTATCAAACGTAAATGTAATTGATAAAAAATATACTTAACATCAAAAGTAAAAGTATAAATAATTTCAAATTCCTTATATTAAGGAAACCAGAAGGCATACATTTCTGGTTTTTATTTATTTACAGATAGCCTGTGCCACACTCCAACACTCAGACATAATTTACAAACAAAGCATGTGTTTAGTGAGTCCACCAGATCAGAGGCTGTAGGGATAACCAGGGATGATATTTTTTGATAAGGGTGTGAATTAATGTCACACCCTGATCATAGATTGCTTTGTATGTTTCTATTTTTAGTTTGGTCAGGGTGTGATGTGGGTGGGTATTCTATGTTGTATGTCTGGGTGTTGTGTTTCTATGTTTAGGCCTGGTATGTTTCCCAATCAGAGGCAGCTGGTTATCGTTGTCTCTGATTGAGAACCATACTTAGGCAGCCTGTTTTCCCACTATGGGTGTGGGTAGTTTTCTGTCTTTGTGTGTCTGCACCAGACAGAACTGGTTCGTTTGTTTCGCTTTGTTGTTCTAGTGTTCTAGTGTTCTAGTGTTCTAGTGTTCTAGTGTTCTAGTGTTCTAGTGTTCTAGTGTTCTAGTGTTCTAGTGTTCTAGTGTTCTAGTGTTCTAGTGTTCTAGTGTTCTAGTGTTCTAGTGTTCTAGTGTTCTAGTGTTCTAGTGTTCCGTTTCTTTATTAAATTTACCATGAACATGTACCACGCTGCACCTTGGTCCTCGTCACCTTCTTCCACCTACGAATGTCGTTACAATTCGACCGTTTTATTGTCCTGCTAAGCATTTCAAAATGTAATGAATACTTTTGGGTGTCAGGGAAAATGTATGGAGTAAAAGTGCATCATTTTCTTTAAGAATGTGGTGAAGTACAGATACCCCCAAAAACTACTTAAGTAGTACTTTCAAGTATTTTTACTTAAGTAATTTACACTACTGACAAATACTGAGTTATATTGTATGCTAAAAAAATGAAATTATTTTATTTATGTTAATACAATTGCTCAAAAGGCACTCGCACATCTGAGCTATGTTTTTTGCAGGTGCATAGTAACAGTTTAATAAGATGAGAAAAAATAAGAAACCCGGACACTGCTCTTGATGGTATCACCACTCTAATAAATTTAACAAGTAAAAAAAAAAATCTCAAAGATAGGGGTCAAAATTATTGCCACCTACTGTTTTCAATATCTTTCCATACCTCACCTTGTGAGGATGACGACAATGAGCCTTTTTTCTAAAATGTTTTATGAGATTGGAGAACACATTGAGAGGGATCTTAGACCATTCCTCCATATAGAATCTTTCCAGATCCTTGATATCCTTCCTCTACGCTTGTTTTACTGCCCTCTTCAATTCAAACAACAGGTTTTCAATGGGGTTCAAATCCGGAGACTGAGATAGGCATTGCACAATGTTGATTTTGTGACCAATGAACCATTTCTTTGTGGAATGTGATGTGCGCTTGGGGTTACTGTGTTGCTGGAAGATCCACTTGCGGCCAAGTTTCAGCCTCCTGCCAGAGGCAACCAGGTCTTTAGCTAAAAACGTCCTGGTACTGGGTAAAGTTTATGATGTCGATGACCTTAACATTGACCCAGCCAGGACCGGTGGAAGCAAAATAACCCATAACATCAAATATCCACCACCATATTTTAAAGGAGATATGGGGTTCTTTTCTGCTTATTGAATCCAGGGGTGCCAAAAATCTTTTTCGATTGTTTTAATTCTTGCTTAACAAAATCACTTTTTCTGAGCAATTGTATTAGTACTTGTTTTATTTCCCATTGTTTTGGAGCATACAATATCGTTCAGTATTTGTATTATTTCTTTTATACAGTATTTTTTGCTCATCTTTATCAAGGGTGCCAATAATTATGGACCTGACTGTATATCAAACATTTACAAATGCAGTGATTTTAAAACAATTATGAAGGGTTTATTGAATTCAGAATGAGACGGAATAGGAATAAACACTTCTATTGAACACATCAAAGGGTTAAATTCAGATTACATCATCGACTCCAGCCGAGGAGCAGCCATCTTTTTCCAAGACCAACAATTTCACTTTCACCGAAGAAAAACAAATAGATATTTCTTTATTAATTATCTCAAACAAGCGACTATTCCGTTCCTTCGAGACAAATACCAACGAACTCCAAGGAACATCGGTAAGAATTGCATGTCATTGTTTCAATAATTCTACTGTCACTGTTTTTCATGGCTGTTTCAATATGCATCACTGCCACCGGTTGCTTTGGTGATGCATTGTAACAGTGCAATAATAAGTGATGAACAGTAGATACAATGTCGCGAGGCTAGATTTGGCAAAAACATAATGGCAGATCTTGACAGGCTATTCTCACGATAACGGCAGGTTTTGTATGTTGATTGTATGTAGATAAACTCATATGCGTGACCACAATACCATGCAACTTTTCTGATAATGTATTAGGTAACCTAACACACCTGACATTTTGAAATATTGTCTATCTACTTGGCAATAGCCCCACAGGTGCATTTGTCACCAATTAAATACAGCACATAGTGGGGGGATTTGAGCTAGATTCGATTAGATGTAGTGTTCTTATGTTAGGAAGTCTTTTTAAATGTCAAAAGTCGCAATCAGCCGTCGCTACATCCATTTTTGACTTATACATTAAGTATATGTACCCATTGATTCTAGAAGAATATAACTTGTTAATGCAACTTGTTAATTTCATACCCCATCAGAACCCAAAATATAAGCTTGTTTTACTCCAACATTTGTAAACAAAGAAAATGTAAACAAACATGGTTAAAACTATCATTTTGATATCATGGATGGTCAGTCCTTGAGTCCATAGTTATGTCTATGAATTTGAGAGAGGTTACATTTCTCCAGCCCCATCCCATAGCTTTTTACCGAACTAGGAGTGGGGAACCACTTTGTTGTTGTTGTCAATAGACATGGCAGCTCTGTTTCTAGCTTACTTATTGTTTCTACTGCTGATTGACACCTTAAGATGAACTCTAAATGCTCTGTTAAAACTCTGGGAGTTTATATGCCGCTTAACACTGTTAACAAACCCAACATATATTTGAAGTCTTTTCGGACTTCATTCGTTTTGAAATCCCACTCACCAAACAAACCCATGTAACCAGAAAGCGTCTCTCAAGGGAAAACAGTTTCTAGATTGAGCCAGATTGCTCTCCCAGCACCCTTTCCCCACTGTATGATGCACATGGATGTGACTGTGGGTGTAGGGCCTGAGTAAATCATGTATCCATCTGAGCCAGCAGCACTGTGAGGGATGGAGGAAGGAAGGAAACGGTTGTAATCAGGGGAACTGAACTGTTTTCCAAAGTGGAGGCAGGAAGTCAATCAGCTCTGGGGAGATGACAGCCAATGAATGCAGAGGAGAGAGAGCGAGAGAGGGAGCAAGAGAGAGAGAGAGAGAGAGAGAGAGAACCGTTTTTGACAGAGAGGTGCTGTGTGCTGCATTTCATGTTGAATTTGAGAGAGATGGAAAACATGTATGGTACATTACGGTCTACTTCATAAACTTCCTTTTATAATTGATTTCATCTCTGTTGCAACAGATGCAGATGTATACAACGTAAATTGTCAAATCAATTACAAACTCTTGAAGGGCAGACCACCTGGAAAATTGCACACTCCTTTTTTTCTTTGCTACCGTTTTCTGTCGATGTTGGTGTATCTGACACGGTCCATTGATATGGGCCCATTGCAACTAATGGAAGAAGCGTGTTTACATTACAGTTTTACGAGGTTCTACGAAAGGGCAGAGTTGTATATTTAAAGTCTGTTTATTGAAGCAGCTAGCCTGGACAGCATCAATGTTCTCACACTCATTCAGTAGTTCATGTTGCAGTGTTTTTGCAGAGCTGGTGAGAAGTTCAGTTTGCATTGAGAGTCCAAAAGATAAGATAAAAATCGAATCAAATTGTATTTGTCACATGCACCAAATACAACAGGTGTAGACCTGACAGTGAAATGCTTACTTACAAGACCTTAACCAACAATGCTTTAAGACATTTTAAGAAAAAAAGTGTTGGAGTATAAAAGTTCAAATTAAAGTAATAATAATAATAATAATTCAACTGCAGCAGTAAAATAACAATAGTGAGGCTTTATACAAGGGGTACCGGTATAGAGTCAATGTAGAAAATTGAGGTAATATGTCCATGTAGGTAGGGTTAAAGTGACTATGCATAGATAATAAACAGAGAATAGCAGCAGCGTAAAAGAGGGGTCTGGGTAGCCATTTGATTAGCTGTTCAGGAGTCTTATGGCTTGGGGGTAGAAGCTGTTAAAAAGCATTTTGGACCTAGAGTCGGTGCATTGATACCGCTTGCCGTTCAGGAGCAGAGAGAACAGTCTGGCTTGGGTGACTGGAGTCTTTGACAATTCTTTGGTCCTTTTTCTGACACCGCCTGGTACAGTGGTTCTTCCTTTAAAAGTTTGAGCTTATGCTGCTACCGTTTGTGGTAGATGGTGGCGTATTGTGGTAAATTGCGTCATTCTGGCAACAGTGGATGACACTTAAATAACGTGCCATAGAATTATGCGGCATCCTGCAAGCTGTGCTACAGTACGCCGCCACTTTTAAAGGAAGAACCACTGTATAGAGGCCCTGGATGGCAGGGAGCTCGACCCCAGGGATGTACTGGGCGATAGGCACTACCCTCTGTAGTGACTTGCGGTCGGATGCCCAGCAGTTACCATACCAAGCTGTGCTGCAGTACGCCACCACTTTTAAAGGAAGAACCAATGTATAGAGGCCCTGGATGGCAGGGAGCTCGACCCCAGGGATGTACTGGGCGATAGGCACTACCCTCTGTAGTGACTTGCGGTCGGATGCCCAGCAGTTACCATACCAAGCGGTGATGCAGTCAGTCAAGATGCTCTCGATTGTGCAGCTGTAGAACTTTTTGAGGATCTGATGTCCCATGCCAAATATTTGCAGCAACCTGTCGTTCCCTCTTGACAACTGTGTTGGTGTGTTTGGACCATGATAGATCCTTAGTGATGTGTTACACTGAGGAACTTAGAGCTTAGGACCTAAAACATTCCTAATATTGAGTTGCGCCCCCTTTTGTCTGCAGAACAGCCTCAATGTGTCAGGGCATGGACTCTACAAGGCGAGGAAACCATTTCAAAGGGTTGCTGGCCCATATTGACTCCAATGCTTCCCATAGTTGTGTCAAGTTGGCAGAACAGAATGTTCTTTGGGTGGTGGACCATTCTTGATACACACAGGAAACTGTTGAGCATGAAAAATCCAGCAGGGTTGCAGATTTTGACACACTCACACCTGGCAGCTACTACCATACCCCGTTCAAAAGCACTTCAATATGTTGTCTTGCCCATTCATGCTCTGATTGGCACACATACACAATCCATGTTTCAATCGTCTCAAGGCTTAAAAAGAATCATTTAACCTGTCTCCTCCCCTTCATCTACACTAATTGAAGTTCATTTTATTGAAGTGGACGTCAATAAGGGATCACCTGGTCAGTCTATGTCATGGAAAGAGCAGGTGTTCTTAATGTTTTGTATACTCAGTGTCTATTTAGTTCATTTAGCAGGTGTTCTTATCACACCATAGTGCCATCAGACTTCTGATACCAATGCAGGGTAAAAGGGGGGGCACAAAATGTGAATCGCTATTTTTTTTAATGATAAAGAAAAGTTTTTCATATTTAAAAACAATTACAAAATACATTGGTGTAGTTCAGTCCAGTGTAATTCAAATGACAAAATACATTGGTGTAGTTCAGTCCAGTGTAATTCAAATGACAAAATACATTGGTGTAGTTCAGTCCAGTGTAATTCAAATGACAAAATACATTGGTGTAGTTCAGTCCAGTGTAATTCAAATGACAAAATACATTGGTGTAGTTCAGTCCAGTGTAATTCAAATGACAAAATACATTGGTGTAGTTCAGTCCAGTGTAATTCAAATGACAAAATACATTGGTGTAGTTCAGTCCAGTGTAATTCAAATGACAAAATACATTGGTGTAGTTCAGTCCAGTGTAATTCAAATGACAAAATACATTGGTGTAGTTCAGTCCAGTGTAATTCAAATGACAAAATACATTGGTGTAGTTCAGTCCAGTGTAATTCAAATGACAAAATACTTCATTATGAATTTCAAATACATGTAACAGAAATACTGCCCATCTCTGGGTATTCATAGTGAGACAGCACAGCGCAGGGAGAGGGCAGGCCAGACATGGTAGTTCCCTGGTGTTCTGGGGTGTGTTTTCTCAGCCCAACTGTGCTGTCTGTCCGTATTCAGGCAGGAGGCCTGTTACACTGTTCTGACGCTGTTATTGTTACCATTTATTCCAATGAATAAATGTTATTCCTAATCTTTTCTGGGGAATCGTAAGTGTATACAACACTTTGCTGGGCCCATGCGAACAGACTTGAATGTAATATGAATACTACAAGAGCGACATGTTTTCTGTGTGAACATGATTCAGAAAGTCATGACAAGCATTTGTTCCTCATTTATATTTGGGTTGAGTGGAATGTCGGTTCCAGTGAATTTGTTTGAATAACATGTTCCCACCTCATGAGATACTACCCTCCAGTGGAATGATCCCGGTTGACATCATCCCGATTCCCTATGCAGTTAGAACTGATTCCCGGCATCACATTTCCATGGCACAGCATCAATTTCAGTAGCATGAACAGCATGACAATCTAAGGGCAGTGAGTGCTAGAGATGAGCAGGGAATCGGAAGCATTTCCCACTGAGTCAGCGGGATTGCAGGCTGGTGATTGTGTTACACAAAGGACACATAGGGTCAGCAGCACTCTGTCCACTCACAAACACATTAAAGCGATGGGTCTCTGCTCTCCATGGCCACTTTGGGCTTCTAAGAAACAACTTTCTTTCAAGAGATAGATTTTCCTTTTGTCCTCACTCTGAAAATGTTTTTACTCTAGCATCTTGTCTCCATTGCTACTTTTAAATGTTTGGCATATATACAGTGGGGCAAAAAAGTATTTAGTCAGCCACCAATTGTGCAAGTTCTCCCACTTAAAAAGATGAGAGAGGTCTGTCATTTTCATCATAGGTACACTTCAACTATGACAGACAAAATGAGAAAAAAAATCCAGAAAATCACATTGTAGGATTTTTAATGAATTTATTTACAAATTACAGTGGAAAATATTGACTCAGGGATGTGAATACTTACATACATTTGATAATTCTGTATTACACTTTCAATAAATTTGCAAAAATTTCTAAAAACATGTTTTCACTTTGTCATTATGGGGTATTGTGTGTAGAGGATGAGAGAGAAAAAATCTATTTAATCCCATTTGAATTCAGGCTGTAACACAACAAAATGTGTAATAAGTATGAAATATGAATACTTTCTGAAGACAATGTATATCCCTATTTGGTAATACTGGAGCACAGGTCATTGTGTTGTATAGTATATCTGTTCCATTGCAGTAGTATCTGCCTCGTTATTTTATCATAGGTAATTTTAGTTGGACTAAATGACGACCTCAAACTCTCCCAGTAACATTGTTTGAATGGAAACTTGCCATCTGGAAAGCAGAGCAGCACTCCCCAACTGTGATTTTAGACCAAAACAGATACTCCCTCCCTCCTCCCATGCCCATGCCATGAGTCCCAACATGCCAACGGCCAAGTGGAAGGCTATTTCTGTCTGCGGTCGGCCGGTCCAGCCGCCCCCTCCTCCACTGACCCAATGCTGAGTGCAGTGGCCCGCTCCGCTGCCTGGACCCTACAGGGGCCCGTCCAGGAGGGGAAGTGGGAGGGTCAGACACCATGTGTGAAGTTCTCAGTCATGGCCACTGGAGAATTTATTAGACTTATGGGAAAGTTACAGTGTTTGAAATGGGGGAGTTTTGTGGGGGGGTGGGGGAAGAGTCAAGGATGAGGAAGTCCCCCTCCTCTTTCTGCAGTGCTGCAGTAGTCAGTCTCACACGGTTTTCTTTTGTGCAGTTCTGAGTGCGGTGAGACCCATATGGCCTGAGACACACATGGAAAAGGAGGCTTTTTCCCCTGTCTTTTTTCCAGCAGCTGGCAAGTACTATCAGCTATTTTTAGCCATACAGTAGACCTCCTCTGGCTAACTGGTGGCTATTGAGGTTCAAGTTATAAATGTGTAATGTGGTAACATACCATTTTTTTCTCTATTCCACAGACATTTGAGTTTTTTCCCAATCCTCTTTCTGTCACCACTGAGGATTTTTCATTTCAACTTCTTCTGTTCTAACTCCTGTTGTGCTGAACTGCTTTTAAGTCTTACTATTTCCTGATAGGACATAATGATTTTTTAAATTTATCTCACCACTGTCTGTGTCTTCTCATGAATGATCCAGATAACAATCAGATCACAGGCTTTGCCTCCCATGTCTGTCAGTTGTTTTCTACAGATGTGTCCCAACAAGTCTCAAATGAGTCCATGCACTGTGATCCGATTTGACATGACTTAGCTACTTAGCATCAAATTACATCTACACCAACCCCGAGGACAAACACGATGACCATGGATCCATGAGGACACTTTTAATCCCCAGGATAGGGTGGAATTCTTACTACGATGACACTCAATGCTTAGTCATGTGCACTATGTGGCTCACTTCCTGCCCTAGGTGGTGACACAGTACATCCCAATTCAGTGGACTGCAAGTGAACTCGGGCGAGGCAGGCTTTGAGCTGTCGCCTCGGCCCCAACAGAGGTGGCCTCATGCTCACTAGGGGTTTAACCTTGTGGTACACAAGGAAGCTATGAAATAGATATGCTGTGTCAGTTCAAAGGGACAAAGATTTAGTGTTGGCATCATGTGTATTTTGAAGAATGTGCAGGGGACAAGTATTAATTTCTACACTATTGTGAAACCAATCCACTGCCAGTAGGCCTTGTGGGTTACACAGAATCAAACCCCTGCTGGGATAGCAGAGTTGTTAATTGTGTCAGGAAAAGGTCAGCTTTTGAGTCATACAGGCAGCCCATTGTCTGGACATGTATACACCCTCATCTGCCTCTTGGTCGTAATTTACTGAGGCAAAGTGTTTCATAATTTTCCTTCAATTCGCGAGAGGCTGAATATATCTCACAGGAGAAAGCATCTGAGCAAGCAAACAGCACCCCTCTGTCTCTCTACGTGTAGGCCATCTATCTGATGCTGTACGGTCCAAACGAGGATGACATTGTTGCCGCCATAGCATTGAAGGCATGGGAAGCCAGCGAGCGTTTGGCCTCCTTTGATTAAAAAAAGTATCAAAAAATGCGTTGAGCTAAACTGAGCGAGCTTAACTGTGAATGGTCCTGGCGCAACAACAAAAAAGTGTCAAAGGAAGCCAGCTTGGATTTTGGCATCACTCCTATCAAATCCTATTGAAAGCATACGTCATTGACAGAAAAACTTGAATTGTTGTATCTCGTTGTGTTGTTGTCCTCTGGTTGCTAGCTAGCTAGCTAAAATTGTCCCCTTCCTAAATTAGCCATGGATTGAGATAGAGATTTGGACTTGTGGTTTTACTTAATTCTCCTTAATGGCATATGATTATAATGGCAATTCTGATCCAACCATTAATTCATACATTGTTGTGCCCCTGGGCTGAGAGGATGGAAGTTCAATATGTACAGTAGCTAGATGTAGAAGGCTAATATTAACTAGCTAACATTGCCCATGAATGGAAGTTAGGGTAGCAAGCAAGCATTTTAGCCAGGTAGCCTAGAACAACAAAAAATAAAGGTGTGTAGTGTATGACAGAGTGATAGTTTGGTCAACATGAAAGAGAGTAGGATGGCATTGGTGTTTCTCTTAGTAGGGTGAGTTTTTCTACTTGCACGAACGCGCATACACACACACACAGAAATCAGAACCATGGACAGCCACATCATATTTAGCTTACATTGATTGGATTAAATAGGTTTTGGTATCTTTTAGTTGGCACTGTATTAGACTAAGCAGAGTTGATTTAATGATCAAATCAAATCAAACTTTATTTGTCACATGCGCCGAATACAACAAGTGTAGACATTACCATGAAATTCTTACTTACAAGCCCTTAACCAACAGATAATATTGACCAAGTAGACTCAAATAAAAAGTAATAATAAAAAGTAACACAATAAGAATTATGAGGTTATATACATGGGGCACCGGTACCGAGTCAGTGTGCAGGGGTACAGGGTAGTTGAGGTAATCTGTACATGTAGGTGGGGGAAAAGTGACTATGCAAACAGTGAGTAGCAGCAGTGTACAAAAGGGAGGGGGGGAGTCAATGTAAATTGTCCGGTGGCGATTTTATTAAATTGTTCAGCAGTCTTTTGGCTTGGGGGTAGAACTTGCAACCTTCCGGTTACTAGTCCAACGCTCTAACCACTAGGCTACCCTGCCGCCCCAACTTGCAGTAACTCTCTGTGATTCTTAATCTATAGTTGTTTAGTGGTCCAAGAATGCCGGAAACATTAACTTGCTTGACCATTCTGTAGGTCATGTAACTGTCTGTTACATGCAATATGCACCGTGGACTTCACTGGACAGAGGTAGCTATCCGGTTTTGTGATAAAACAAAGGTGTTGTTGAAATTATTTGTCCACTGTGTCTTCTTATTGTCTCTGCCTTTAGACCTATATATCACGGTCCCAATGCGCAAATATGGCTTCCCCAGTGATTTTACCCACACACTGCTACTGCATATCAGTAGGGGGCAGCATAGAGACCCTGAGGGATGACTGCTCTAGGAGATGAAGTCGCAGCTGGACCCTATGGCTTCAGTGTGCCTGTTTTCCATATCTTAAGGCTGCCACTCCAGTGAAGAGCCACTGATCTATAAATACCTGTCCTGTTATTGTTTAGCCCCAACCAACACTGCACTCTGCTCACCAATTAGCGTCACCACGGCAACCCACTCCAATGAGATGCAAACTTTCAAGCTGCAAATCAAGTCTCAATCTGGTTTACATGTTGGTGTATCATTTCCTTTTGAGAGAATATTTTTTCTCATTGGTGAAGGGATGGTAGGCTCATTTCAAAGTGACTGGGAAAGGGGGTTCAATGCTAAAAATATATTTTCTTTGTGTGCCAGTTTTCCAGCGCCATGACCTATTTAGTTGTACAGCAGCACTGCCAGACAGTGTCCTCTCCTTGCTCCCTCTCGTACTGTCACAGGTAAACCCAGATAACACCTCAAGGTTGTCTCACCCAGTTGAAATATCCTCCTCCTCTACCACTGTGCTGTAAATCATCAATGGGGGATTTACTTTCAATTTACTTGAAAGGGCTTCTTATAATCCAATATGCGTTTATTTTAATTGATAATATCCTTTCCTTAATGCCTTTAAGTTAAACCCAAACATCATCATAGAGTTTGGGTTAGAAAAAAATATACTAAATTACCGAAATAACAATGGTGACACATGGCTGAAGTTTCCTTTCCTTTAGGGATCAGTCATTGTGAATAAAAAATAAAATAAAGGCACTGCCAGGGTTAGGAACAGAACATTCTTGAAAATGACATGTAATTGGCTTCCAACAACATCAGTTAAGGAATTCGAAGTGACTCACTCCAGCTAACGCACTGCAGCGCCATCTACTGCTGCTCTGTGGTTTGTTCTATGAGGAAAATAACAGAAGAGAAATATCGAATAAAGACCTGTGGCTCACTTCAATTCTTACACTCAAATATTTGTCAGACTAAATACACAGTGGTGTGTATTTAATGATCAGGAGTGTGTGTGGCCATCTTTCTCACCAGTAGTAGTATTGTATGGACTGATTTTATGTCCAGGCATTGGGTTCATTATCTCATTATCATCATTTGCAATAAATATAAATGTGACAGCAGCAATCCAGCTGAGGTACTTTACAGTGATCAGTGTGTCACTTTTGTGTGTGTGTGTGTGTGTGTGTGTGTGTGTGTGTGTGTGTGTGTGTGTGTGTGTGTGTGTGTGTGTGTGTGTGTGTGTGTGTGTGTGTGTGTGTGTGTGTGTGTGTGTGTGTGTGTGTGTGTGTGTGTGTGTGTGTGTGTGTGTATGTATGCATCCATGTGTGTGTGGTGAAGATGATGTGACCCACACAGCCAGAGGAATGCCTTTCCGTAGACTCTTCTTGGCAGCTGCCTGCATGCCGCATAGCCTTCATGGCCTT